>NC_045495.1:9695000-10295000 GCF_009650955.1 Corvus moneduloides
AAATAACCTGAAAGCATCCAGCACGATGCTTGTCTATCTGATCAGGGCTCCTCGGCTGGCACCTGACACTTTCAATACCAGAATGACATTCACATGCATTCTTTTCCAATGCTGTCACACAGCAAGAGCTTTCTTCTCTTCATTTGCTTAGAGGGTGCCTGGCAAAGCTATTAAGTCTGTGATGGGAGTGACAGTTAACTGCAGACCTGTCAGCCTTACTTCCGATGTCAGCACATCCTTGTACCCATTAGGAGCACATCGCTCCAGCGTCACAAATAACCCGTAATGTACTCTGGGTTCTGCCTCCAAACACGGCCCTAATGGGCTCGCTGAGAGGTCCCTTCTGAGGCACTCACAGGGTGTTTGTTTAGTTGATCCTTTAAAGGGCTTTTTTTGGGAGAAACAGAGGGAAAGTCTGAAAGCCTTGGGAACGTTTCTCAGCTGGGTCGTTGTGAGCAAGGTGAGTCGTTGTCCCAGTGTCTCTCCAGATCTGCCTTTTGTAGGTTGGAATGGTGAATTTTGAACCTGTTTAGCCTGGAAGAAAGTTCCTGGGTTTTTTTCTACCTATGAAAGCCATTAATGGAAAAGTGACGACCAGTAATGGGAGTTTCAATGAAGTACTTGCCATGGCAGAATTGTAGAGAGGACACCAACACAGCAGGAGCTGCTGCCAGCACAGCAGCACTTTGGGCATTTTCCTGCAAATGTGGCCACTCAGTGCTTGAGTATCTCTGTTAGAAACCCAGGGGCTGCAGCTTCATCCCCTTATTCTTGGCACTCATCTATACAGCTCAGTGTTCCCTGTTCATAACACACCCCAATAACCCACAGGATTTAATTTTTAAAAGGACTTTTTTCAAAAATGGAAGCATTAAAGGGTTGGAACCATTAAAGGGTTTAGGCATGTTAGGAGATGAAATAATGGGGTTTTTAGTCTTGTTCTTCGGAGCAAAGAAGAGCAGTAGTCCCTCATTTCTGCATCACCAACAAATGCAGGAGCAATATGGTTTCATAGTTTATGGGATGGATTTTCATCAGAATTTCACGGTTTTTTCAGCTGAGTGATTCAGGGGTAAACAGTGTTTCTGTCCCAGAACTGAGCCTGAACTGAATCATGGAAAATGCCACAGAAATGATAGTTATGAATTGATGAGTAGTTAAACAGTAATGCACTTACAATTGCTCTGCTGTAACTCTTCAGGTATTCTTTCTTTGCTCTTCTGAGTGGGATTAGCCATCAGCTTTCTTTTTAGGGAGTATATGATAAGATGCCTAAAAAATAAGCAAACCAATCTGGTCCATGTTTTCTGCCAAGAATCTTTCAGTGCCCCATAATCTGTGATCCTGAGCCCAGCAACGGTGGGATCAGGAAATATGGTTTGCATCAAGTTCCTCATGCCTGACTGAGTCCAACCTAGGAATTAGATGTCAATTGTAATTGCCCTTTGTCTGTGTGATTTGGCAATTGATAGCAACAAGAAAACCAGAAAAGAACCTAATAAATACACCCACATCTCTGCTACTCCCGATAAAGTTTGAGTCATAACTGGACCTCTGATAAAGTATTAAAATAACAGAAGCTTGAACTAAAAAACATGGGTTTTTTCTCCTTGGGATCTTCTCCTAAGACGCTACGGTTGGGTTTCACAGCTGGATAACTTGCCAGCCCTGAGAACATTTACAGCTGCCGTGGTGATTATCAGGAGGTTCAGGTGCTTGAAAAGTAGAGTGGACATCTTGTGGACAATTCAACAATTATTTTTAAAGCTCTGCTAATGCAACTGAGAGACTGAGCTGCCTTCTTGGCATCTGCTGTTGAGTGTACTGTCCATTAGATACACAAGAGATGGGGCCGGGGGGACTTTCAAATTCAACAGCCCAGGTATCAATTAAAGTTGGGTTATTTTCATATGTCACCGTTCTGACCCTTTAAACAGAGCAGCTATAGTGGAATCAGGATGTCTCTCTGACCCTATACTATGCAAATGCACCGAGGCCAGAAGGACTGGAAAACCTCCTGAATTTTAATGGGAGAAGTGTGTGATGCCCCTAACTCATTGACATTCTGAGTGGGTTTTTTCACTAATCCTCACACTCAGTAGGCACAACTTGCTTGATCTTGGTGCTTCCGCAGGGTATGCAGGTCAAAAAGGCAGCTGAGGTTGGCCAGAAGGAAGTCAGGCACTACAGCATGGAGGGATATATTTAGGCACAATTAGAAGTGGGCCTGAGCCATGAAATTCAGGTAAGAATCCAAACTCTCCCGAAGTTGGAGTGATGGGTGAGCCGTGCATTTGGGTCAATCCCATGGAGATACTGACCAGTCCACAGCCAGAATTTCCCAAAGTCCCTTCCTGGGCTTACATTTTGAGGGATATTTTTGAAATAATCTGGTATCAGGAAGAACTTGGTGAAGTTTAAGTGCACAGTTATCTGTGTGGTTCTTGTGCTTGGACCTCTCTCCACAAGTGACATGGAGAAGCAACTCTGACACGAAGAATAACAAAAGAAAGGCATAAGAAGAATTACAAAGTATTTTCTGCAGTGATTTTTTCAGCTATATTGTGTTGCCCTTGAAACAGATGGAGTTGGTAACCTCCTGGCTCCACGTGGAGGTGGAATGATGATCAGTGCTCCTCAGGTCCTCCTGGGCAGTTCACATCCAGTCAGACTCGGGGACAGGCTGCTCCTCCCTTTTGATCAAAAAGAGCTGTCGCATTTAGGGGGCTAATGCTGCATCTGGGGGCTCTGAGATGAATTCCACTTGCTGTGGAGGGGGACGTAGGCAGTAGTGGGTTTGTGCTGTGGGTTTGTGCTGTGTCATGTGCACAACAGTGGGTTTATTCTGTGCTGGATTGAAGGGCAGCGTTCAACATTGGAACATTAGAGAGTGAGGAAAGGGGGCTGTACTGCGGAGATGGTTTTCATTCACTTGGCAGTTTTGGTTTGGGTTTTGGGTTTTTTTTTTCAAGTTGGCCCTGGCTGGTTTTGCCTTTTTTGCTCTTTTATTCCCAACAGCTTTAAAAATTTTAAATGTTTATGAATTTGGGCCACATAGTATTTAAATTCCCAAACAGAGACCCATTCTTCTCTGTAACAACCTTGTGACTTTGTAAGGTTGTCAGACGTGTTACTCTTTTTTTTAAGGGGAGTTTTGTATATAGAACCTCAATTATTTCCTCATAAAGTGATTTTAAAATGATTCCCCAGTGAGTTTTAGGAAAGTGTGTCTAGACTTTTTTCTTTTTCTGCTTTATCCCAGTCTCCCCTTCCAGCCTGCCCCTATCATTTTGTAGGTTATGGATAGCTGAGGATTTGTTGTACTGCAATTTAATGCTGAGTGTGTGCTGTGACCTTTGGGGGGGGCAGTCTGTTGGCAGTATCATTACAAATAAAGTACTAACAGATTTCAGATGTTTATAGATTCCAAACTGGATGCTGACGCCTGCAGTCGTTTATAAACTCACCTCCCCAGATTTTCACATTTGACACCGAGGTGGTGGCGTGGCCCCTGCTCAGATGCCAGCTGATTGCTTTCCTGAGCCCCCTCCAGCACCAGGTGACCTCCCCTCGGTGCCTCTGCGGTCTGACTGCTGCAGCAATTGCAGCTGCAGGAGATAAAGCTGCAAGGCCCTGCCCGCAAGGACCAGGGCTGCCACGTGCACCGTGCCAGGGTGCAGGTATTTGTTATTTCAGGTGGACACGGCCAACTACAAAGGCTTTAAAACCCTGGCCCACATTAGCCAAGCTGCTCTTGAGCGGAGGCAGACACTCAGACTCCACCATGGGGAGGGAGCCAAGCCATTAAGTTGGATTTGGGGGTAATTTTTTACAACCCCAGTCGGTGGCTGAAGTCAGGGGCTCTCCCTGGGGCACAGCACAGCACCTCGTGCTCACTCTTGGCACAGGTTTGCTGCAGTGTGACGGTGACGCGGGGACAGGGGGAGCCGAGTAAGCGATGTCTGAGCCTCTGGCCTGTCTCAGCAGGGCAGGTTCGGTTGAGTGCAGAGCACACACTCAGCCCACAGAGCTCCAGTTCCTGGCTGACTGGTGTTCTGCTGCCAGGCTCCACTTCCCCAGCGGCTCCAGCCCCGGAGACAGGGCGCTCCTGGAGAGGGGCTCATCGTGGGAGGGAGGATTTGCATGGCAGGATGCTAAGACAGCCAGAGCTGTGGTTGGCTTTACTGCAGGAAGTGGATTAGGCAAATCCCTGAGACAGTGCAGAAATCCATTTTTCCAGGTGCTGAGGCTGAAGGAAACCTGTAATTAATAGTATCCCAATTTTTACTTAGTTAAGTCTTAGAGCGAGGTATCCTGGAGTTTATATTTTTAGCAGCCACTTTAAGAGAGGGTGGAGGAGGATAAGTGTGCATGGAGGGAGAGATTAATTTAAAATTGATAACCGCATGGCAGCACCACAGTTTTAACAAGCTCAAGGCCTGCCTGGCGCAGCCTGCTGTACTCGGGGGACTGGAGTTCAATTCTCAGTGCTGCCAGTTGAAATCAGAAATCACAACTGCAGTGATTAGCAGTGAATTTCCTGATCTTGGTGCCTTAGGCAAAGGAAGGAGGGGACTGGTTTTTTCCCTATCTCCAGCGAGGTTAACCCCTAGCAGGGGAGACAAAGATAGGGAAAGGGAATCTGGGGCAGTTTACACCATTTAAACTTGTACATGCTGTTTAAAAAAAAAATCAATGGCCATTAACAGCCCTGCCTGACTGTGGAGAAGTGCCCAGCAGCGTCTTAATTAATCTCATCGCTAATGGAGGAGCATCACTTCCAAATGCTTGTGCTACCCCTCTCCTTCCAACGACGTAGGTCAGATCCGAAGAGGAAGAATACCGATGGCAAAAGCAGGGACTTGGATGTCAATCCAGAGTCATCCCAAACCCTGGGTTTGCACCAGTGTAGCTGAGACCAGATTTGATTCCACTCACATCACCACCAAGTACCACCCCCTCTTGCTTTCCCTGTGTTTGTCCATCAGGAATGGGTGGATTGGAAGCAGTGAAATCCTGTTCTGTATTGTTAGATTCTGATTTATTTTTATGATTTGTCCATATAAGATGACTCCACCTGATGAAAAGAAAGCAGTACTTGTGAGTGTGTGGTCAGTATGTCTGCACAAAGCCATCACACTGGTCCCTTGGTCCCTTTCTGAGTGTTGTTGCTGCTGAAGGTTGCTTGTCTGGGTGCCTTGTAATGCAAAAGGAAGGAATTTTGGCTAATATGCGTAATAATATCAAATTGCAACCTGTAAAACTATTGCAATGTGCAGCAAGTTGGGGCCTCGTTTGTGAACTCTCTTTGGCCTGGAAAAAGGAATTGTTTTGGCAGCTAGAGCAAGAAAAGGTGTTGCTTCATGGATAATAGATAGTTCGTCCAGAAATTACCTTCTACTAATCCAGGCCCTTGCCTGATGGAGAGGGCTGGAAATTATTTTGCTTGCTTGCCTCTTTGCTCCTTCCTGACCCTTCTGTGGGTCAAAACCAAGTGTTTGTTCAGCTGAGCTGCCAAAGCATGGGATGTGCAGAGGCTCCACCCTGGAATAACATCTCTACTTGGGTTTTTGACTTATCCATGGGGTGCCCAGCCCTGTGCCAGGGTCTCTCCACCTCTGACCATCTCCAGTAAAATCAAACAAAGGTTGGTGTCGTGTGGGACGGGCAGTGCCTCTTCTCCGTGGGCAACTGCTGGAAGTCCAGCACTGGCAGGGCTGATCAGTGGCTCTGGAAGGTGTTGGTGGCGTGTGGGGTCCCTCCTGCTGCACCAGGACACCTGTGACCACGAGAGCCTCAGCTGTGGCTCAGTGGCCATCAGTGACCAACTGGGTCCGGCACTGGCGAAGTTTCTTTCAGGAGAGTTGAAATTAGATTTCACAGGAAGGTCTGATGCAAGGTTTATGGTAAGTCATGCTCTGGCTGATCTCATGTCCAGGCTCTGTCCCCCAGCACTGCCTACTTTTTCATGTGATTTTTGATTTCACCGTGAAAGCTTTGTATAAACTTTTGTTTCTCAGATCAATAGAAGAAAGCTGAGCTAAATTATCTCCTCACCTGTGAGTTTAGCAGCTAAAAGTCAACAGAGGTAAACTACAGTCAGTCAAGTGGATGGCAGCAGGGTTAGTCCCTTTGCTTGTTTTAGGGGATGATTGCTCATGTGGAAATTTTTAACATGAATATCCCATGCACATAAATATACACAACTATATGTCCTACTGCTTTAACTACTGAAACTAATATGGCTGTAGAAAACATCCAGACAGAGGTGCTGATATCTCTGAGACCTCCACAGGTGAACACCAACCTTTACTGCTTTGATGCTGTTCATTTTCAGGCCCATGTATCGCCAGAAGTCTGAAAGTTGATTCTGGGCAAGGTGGCAAATCACAGCGTGTTCCCTGCAAGACCCACTTGCTCCAGATTTGTTCTCCCTCCTCCCCCTCAGAGGCTCAGGGGATGGGAATGGGGCTCTGCTCAGTCCATCACACGTTGTCTCTGCTGCTCCTTCCTCCACAGGCCTTGGACTCCTCCCACTCTGCCCCTGCTCCAGCCTGGGGTCCCTCCCAGGGCAGATTCTCCAGGAACTGCCCCAGTGTGGGTCCCTTTAGCCATGGGGTCAGTCCTTCAGGAACTGCCCCAGTGTGGGTCCCTTTATCCATGGGGTCAGTCCTTCAGGAACTGCTCCAGTGTGGATCCCTTTATCCATGGGGTCAGTCCTTCAGGAACTGCCCCAGTGTGGGTCCCTTTATCCATGGGGTCAGTCCTTCAGGAACTGCCCCAGTGTGGGTCCCTTTAGCCATGGGGTCAGTCCTTCAGGAACTGCTCCAGTGTGGATCCCTTTATCCATGGGGTCAGTCCTTCAGGAACTGCCCCAGTGTGGGTCCCTTTATCCATGGGGTCAGTCCTTCAGGAACTGCCCCAGTGTGGGTCCCTTTATCCATGGGGTCAGTCCTTCAGGAACTGCCCCAGTGTGGGTCCCTTTATCCATGGGGTCAGTCCTTCAGGAACTGCCCCAGTGTGGGTCCCTTTATCTATGGGGTCAGTCCTTCAGGAACTGCCCCACTGTGGATCCCTTTATCCATGGGGTCATTCCTTCAGGAACTGCCCCAGTGTGGGTCCCTTTAGCCATGGGGTCAGTCCTTCAGGAACTGCCCCAGTGTGGGTCCCTTTATCCATGGGGTCAGTCCTTCAGGAACTGCCCCAGTGTGGGTCCCTTTAGCCATGGGGTCAGTCCTTCAGGAACTGCCCCAGTGTGGGTCCCTTTATCCATGGGGTCAGTCCTTCAGGAACTGCCCCACTGTGGGTCCCTTTATCCATGGGGTCAGTCCTTCAGGAACTGCTCCAGTGTGGATCCCTTTATCCATGGGGTCAGGCCTTCAGGAGCTGCCCCAGTGTGGGTCCCTTTATCTATGGGGTCAGTCCTTCAGGAGCTGCCCCACTGTGGGTCCCTTTCCATGGGGTCACGAGTCCTTCCAGCACATCTGCTCCAGTGTGGGCTCCTCTCTCCACAGGATCACAGGCCCTGCCAGGACCCTGCTCCAGCAGGGGCTTCCCATGGGATCAGAGCCTCTTCAGACCCCCCTGCTCTGCCCTGGGCTCCTCCAGGGGCTGCAAGTGGATCTCTGCTCCCCCATGGATCCCCCTGGGAGCCCCATGGAGCTGGCTGCTGTTGGCTCCTTGGACATGGGGGAAGTTTCCAGCAGCTTCCCACAGATATCACCCCTGCAGCCCCCTGCTACCCAAACCTTGCCCTGCAAACCCCATACAGTCACTCATCCTCAGCAGCTCTTGCCTCAAGCACATAAACATCTCCAGACAACAATCCTTTAAACCTGGTCAAAGACAGTTTCCCAGTGTGTTGGTCCCAGCACAGCTCTCCTGCCTTTGGTGTGACTTGAGGCCACCAACCTGTCCCATGGAAAGCACAAAGCAACTTCTTTGAAGGTAAGAAGAACCTAAATTCAAACTGATGTAATTTGAGCGCAGGATTTGGCCCATGGACTCCAGTTCTGGCTCCCGTGGCACTTGTAAGCTTTTTATTACTAATTAAAGTTGGTAAGTAGTCCCCCTCAGGGTGTTTTGGCTCATAAATGAAGGCCAACAAAGTATCTAATTTTGCTAAATAGAGTAATTTTTTATATGCCAACAGAGGGCTTTTGGTTAGATTTTGTTTTCCCTCTCCCCACTGTTATTTAGACGCAAAAGCTCCGATGTTTCCTATCCACACCAACAAAAGCAGCTCTTGTTTCCTTGTTCTGTTTCCCTGCCCTGCCCTGTTCCCTCAGGCCATACCTGCTCCAGGTCCCCCAGCAAGGTCCCATGCCCATGGGTCCAACCCCAGTTCTCACTGTTGACCCCACTGAGAGTCTTTGCTGGGAAAGATCCTATTCAGCACCCACAGGAACATCAAAATCCAGTTCTGTGAAATTTTCAACCCTGAAATATTAAAAGTCATTAGCTTTTGTGTAATTGTACATTTCTGGGTTCTTATCAGAACACTATTTTCTCCTTAGGCACTTAAAACATGGTTTTCTTTCCCTTCCTAAAATCAAACCTGCTACAGTTTGATGAATGGAGCAGCAGAATTAAAAGTGTTTTAATAGTGTGAGCGTTACAAACCCCTCATTGACAGGGATTGTTATTATGATAATCCTTTAGCAGAGCTGGAATTTGGTGAAGCCATTTTGACCAGCCAGCAATGTGAAATACTTGGGGTGAATTTCATCTCTGTAAAGACCAAAGCCATTTAAAAAGCAGACTGGAGTCTTTTGATTTACATTTCTGATATTCAACAGAGCGCCGCTCTCCGTGTTTTTTTGCTACAGGGCATCGCTTCATTGCTAAGAAATGGGGCTATGGCAAGGATCCAATTCCTTAATGAACCAGCCTATCTGGAGCAAAACAGCTTTTCACACCATAATAAACAATGAACACCTTTTAGATAACAAATTCAATGGCAAAAATATTGCATTGTACATGTCAGAGCCCCATAATTTAATGGAAGCACTTGCTGCATTAGTGGTTTACATTAATTTTTAAAATTAATTTTGTTTGGCCTGCGGGGGGAAATACTTTCTTTTTTGCTTCTGATATCCTGCAGCTCATTAACACTTTTTTACTGCTGCTCTACAATACTGTCTGTAATCGTCCAATTTGTAGCTAGAGGCTCATTTTTTAACTAGAGAGAGAAGAAAAAAAATGGAGCTTTTACTGAAATCATAAATGAAGCTTCAACCACACTGAAAAATCAGCATCTCTAACAGCAGCCAGAGTGCTGTGGCTTTCTGAGGATGTATTAATTAAACCCTGGATGGATTGTGAGCCTGCAATTTCTGGGTAGTTCCGTAGCCTGGGACAGGGAACTTTTCATCCCAATTCTGCCCTGCAGACATTGGCCAGGGAAGCACAGTTCCTCCCTTCACCGTATGAAGGACTCATTTTCTGGACACTGAGGGGCTTTAGCTGGAGCTCTCCTATACTGTCATTTTCCTGGGAATTGTGTGATACGGGTTTCAATTTAAAAAGTGATTGTGCTTATTCAGAGTTACTGAAGAGCACAAACGCATTTTCACCTTGGAGCGCTGGAACGCTGCCCTGCCCGGCAAAACGAGACAGCCCAAATCAAACTGAAACAACTCCAGCCTCAGCCCAATTCCCTGCACCGTTCACAGTTGTTAATTTAACAGTGGACTGGTTCTATCTGCCTGAATTAAGTGCCATGTGGGCAGCTGCTGCTGGATCCCAGCCTCTCTGCACACTCCACTGGGTCTCCTCAGCTGCAGCGGGGCTCCAGGCACGCCAGCTCTGCAGGTAAAACAAACCCCACTGAGCAGCAGGACTCTTCCACGGGGCCTGTCTCACCCTGTGCTGGGTGTCCTCAGCTGCTGCCGCTCCAGGAGGTTTAGCTGGTCCTCAGGGATGGACAGAAATGGTCCTGGAATGTCCCCCAGACATGGTCTTCAGACCAGAAATGGTCTCCCGGTGAGAGAGCAGGGACTCTGCAGCAACTGGTGGTTTGCTGAGGCTGGTGGTGAAGGCTCAAGGTCTTTCTCACTCAGTGGCACTGTTGCAGAAGACACACGTGTGTGTCCTGGCACGTGTTGGCTTTGTCACTACAGGTGCTCACGAGCACTCAGCCCTCCTGCCAGAAGAGAGGAATAATCATTCCAGGCTGCACAGGGTGGCAGGATTATTTCTGTCTCGCTAGCTGTTTGTCCCCCATCACTGCACCATCCCAGTGCCTGTCAGGGCTTGTTTTCCACATTTTCAATATCATTTCACAGCTTTTTCAACACGAGTGCCCAAATGTCAGTTGTGCAGTACCACGCAGAATGAGTGAGCAATGAGAAATGTAGGTGTCGAGCAGCATCTGTATTGCTTGACCTCCACTGTGTTTTCACTTAATGAAAACAATAGCTGTGAATTCGGTGTAGTTAAGCTGAGCTTTGTGTTTAATGTGAGGTCCTGGATTGCTGTGAATGGAAAGGTGAGTCCATTGAAATCCATTAGATTGTGCTCCTGGGCCAGTAAGACTGGGCTCTCCCAGCATGCAGGAGGAATGCACGGGGTAACTGGGCTCGTGCTGAACAGGACAGTGTCTGGAGATAGGAAATGGTGTGTGATTACAGGGCTGAGATCATCAGTTTATATAACTCGGTATGACTTCGCTGATGTCAGTGGAGTTGTGCCAGTTTACACCAGCTGAATGAGACAAACACTTACACAGATGTCCTGAGTGTCCCTGCTGTACGTGGTGGGAGGCCTGGCTGCAGCTGGGGCAGGCTGGGTCCCCTGCCATGAGCCCCTCCAGCTGAGCAGCTGCTGGGGCTGCACACGGGGAGCATTTGGACACCACTGCTGCAGGAACCTGCAGCTTCCCTTTGCTGGGAAGAGAACAGCAGGAATCTGTGAAGGGAAGGTGTCACCACCTGGGCCTGCTCTGGGAAGTGAAAGACCAGTGGTTGGGCAGGTCAGGGAAGGTTGGTATGAAAATCTAATTCTTGCCTGCACTGGAAATCCCTGCCTTGAACGAGTAATTCTCCTGTGAAATCAAGGGTGCTGCATGTGGAGCTACTTCAGCTGAATTTCTGTCACCATTTCTAGTTGAGGGAAAGGCATCATAGAATCTCAGAATGGTTTGGGTTGGAAGGGACCTTAAAGACCATCTTCTTCCAACCCCTGCCATGGGCAGGGACACCTCCCACTGTCCCAGGCTGCTCCCAGCCCCAATGTCCAGCCTGGCCTTGGGCACTGCCAGGGATCCAGGGGCAGCCCCAGCTGCTCTGGGCACCCTGTGCCAGGGCCTGCCCACCCTCCCAGGGAACAATTCCTTCCCAATATCCAATCTTGACCACCACTCTTGAAGCCATTCCCCCTTGTCCTGTCCCTCCATCCCTTGTCTCACATCCCTCTCCAGCTCTCTTGGAGCCCCTGGAAGGGGCTCTAAGGTCATCCTGGAGCCTTCTCTTCTTCAGGCTGATCAACCCCAGTGTCTCCCAGCCTTTCCTGAGAGGAGAGGTGCTCTGTCAGAGGCGTAACTGGGATTGTTTCCTGGGGGAGGCAGTGGGGAAGCTGCTGCACAGGGACGAGCTGGGGAAGGCATTTTGAGCACCAGTGCCCAGCACGAGGTGCTGCATTAACCAGAGGGGCTATTGTTGCCTTTCAGAAAGGCTATCTAATTTTTTTTTTTTCATGGAACTTGTAGCCATTTTGAAGCTTTCATTTTTCATAATGTCACAGATAATCTTTTATCTATTATCCAGTAGTGCCATTCTGACAGACATTTGCATCAAATGGGAAGGTGCAGGCTGGAACTCTCTCAGGTGGGGAAACCAGCTTGATCTCAAAGGTTATATCCTCTCCCTGGGTCTCAGGGCTTTGTTCTTGATTCACACTCGTTTCCCCCCATCTAAATGCTGGCATTTCTAGAGCTTTTTCTTTAGAGAAACCTTCAATTCAGAGATCTGAGCTTATTCAAGCTTCTTCCTACATAGCAGTCAAAAACTTGTATTCCCTGCAAATGATGAAGCTGCTTTGAAACTTTTGTTGAAGACTCTGTATGCCTCCAGAATCCTTTCAGAACCTTTCCTACAGAGACACAGCAGCTTTCTTACTTTTTAGGGAGAGGAAACACTGATGAAGGAAGGAACTTAAGCAGCCCTGAGCCTTTTTGCAGTCGCTCTATCTACCAACCCACCCCCCCCCCCGAAAAGTCCAGTGAGAGCAATGACCTTTAAAGATGTGGGTAGAATATGAGCTGAGTGTCTAAAAGTTAGCAAAGCAGAAAAACTGCATGACTGGAAATATGAAAATCAGTCCAATATTACCTCGGTTTCATAATTCTTCACTTACGAGGTTATTAAATGACACTATAAAAGGGTGAATAAACCTCCATTTCACACGGAGAATTTCACTGATTGAAGAAGTAGCCTTGTTCTCCACCTAATAAACACAAATAGGTCTCCTTTTTAGAGCCTTGTTGTGTTCTTGGGTTATTTGAAAGTCATTCTCAGCAGACTGACTAAGCAAAAGGATTCGCTGCCCATCACGAGCTTCCCAATCCCCATCACATCTCACCAGGGCAGGAGCCTGGCGTGGTGGTGCCAGGGAAGCTGTGCTTGGGCACCACGGCTCTGCCAGGAGCTGCTGCTGCCTTGTGGTGTGGCCGGGTCCTGCTGCTGTGGGTTGGGGCTGATATCCTCTGGCCCCATGGGAATGTAGCATGGCACACGCCTGCCTTTCCAGCAAAAATGATCCCAGCCTGTGTTTAACTTCTCTGCAGCAAACTCACAGGGACTCTGAGTGCTCAGAGCTTCCCAGGGCACAGCTCAGAGGTGTTTAGGGAGTGCTGGGTTTGGGGACCTGACCACCATGGAAATGTTCTCCTTTTTACATTAAAATGTCCACCCCAAGCTGGGAAGGAGCTGGCATCCATTCCTGCCAGTAAAACTGAAGCATCCCAAGTTTGCCACATAAATACGCATCCCTGATCAGTGTGGGGGTTTTATTACACACACACCTCGTTAATGGACTTGTTGTCATTTTAAAGTCCTGGATTGATAGGAAAGAGCAGCATTTCCCCCAGTGGAAGCTGGATATAAAATTTCTTGAATACCAAAGTAATAATTTTGATTTTATTGTGAACTATTTTAATAGGCAAGGAAAAACGGGAAGGGGCAAGGAATTAATTATTTCCTCTTCTGACATCCCAAGCTCTTCCTTCCTTCTAAACATCTTCTGCACAGAGCAAATTTTGAATTACAACATTGATATTGTGTAGGAACCCCTGTTATTAATCCTGCAGCCACAGGATGCAGAAGAGGGAAGCATCAGTGCTCCAACTTAGGATCCAGGGGGTTGGAAATTGTTTCTGAGTGTTTCTAGGTGAGTGTTTCTAGGTGCTGTATTGTTTATGAGCAGGAAAATTAGCTGTTCCAGGCATGGAAAACCCCCAGGAAGATCTGATCTGGCCACAGATGAAACAGAATTTGGTTCCCAGAGGTTTGTGCTGGTGGTATGTGTGTTATGCACTGATCATTAAAGGAAAGCTTCACGGTAGAATTTGTGGGTTTGGGGATGGGCCATGAGTAATAACTGCGAGGAATCTGGAGTCACATTTGTTCCTGCTGTGGTTTAAATCCAGGTTAACTCTGTCCCAACAGTGGAGTTTCCTGGACTAAGAGAGTCCATGTGCAGGGAAGAGCCACCACCACCCACCACCACGGGTGTCCCACTGCCAGGCCAGGTCCCACTGCCCCCACCCCATCCTCTGCTGGGTGTCCAGGTTCTCACTTTGCATTTTCAGACTGGTCCTTGCAACTGTGAGGGGACTCTGTTTGGAGGAATTTTCCTTCTTTGAGGGAAAACCAAGGCTTTCACATAACCATGTGAATGAACAGAGGCCATGAGAAACGTGCTGCTCCATGGGGATTTGCAGTGGGATAACAGGAGCCTGATGGGCACTGATGGTGTGGCTGTCCTTTGGCCCAGCCAGGGGTTGCTGGCACCTGTTTGTGGGGTGGGGAGGGTGTGAGCTGGGCAACAGCAACAACCCTGGGGCAGAGAGCTCCTGGGAGCAGTGGGGCTGGAACAGGGTGAGAACCATGTGGGACAGGCTGGGAAGATGCTGTGCTCCCAGGGTCCAACAGCTCTGAGATGGGAGGGGATTCCACCCCTGCCTTGTGCAAGGATTTGGAATTGCTGCCAAGGCAAGAGCAGGACGTGACCCAGCTGGTGCCCTTCTAGGACAGGGGGTGAGGCCCCTCTCCAGCCACTGCTGCCTCATCACTTGGTAGGTACTGCCACAGAACTTCATGGCAATACCTATTTTAAACATATTTCCTAATAGCATTTTAGTAGTTATTAATTAGGAAAGCAATTGCTAATTAGGGGCTCAGTAATACATGCAAGTCTGTCATCCTGATGGAATGGCACTGCTGCTGCAGGTAATAAAAACATTGGAGGTGCTTTAAGTTCTTCAGTTTAATTAAGAGTTTGTGTAATTATAGTGCAGTTTTGCTGTGTTTTATCTAAGAAGGACAAGAGAGATGGAGTAAGGTCCAGTGTGCTGAGAAAATGGGTGTTTTTGTGGAGTTATTTTAAGTGATGTGGAGTCACAGCTGAAAGGGGAATAGTGGTGGAATTTGGTGAGGAATTGAATGCACAGCCTATAGACATTGCTTGGAGGTGTAGGCAAGGGGTTTGCTTTCTGAAGGCATGATCTGAAGAGGGGTGGTGACAAAAATTCCTTTTTGAAGAGATTTAACTTTCCTTTTTCTTTTTTTAATCCATAGCTACTGTGACTTTTTAACAGAGTATTTAAACTTTACAAGCACAGGTGAGGTGGGCAGTCTCCTCTCTCACCTGTTTGCCCAGGGTGACGAGTGTTTCACCCCTGCAAGGTGGTGTCAGGGACAAACCTTCCCTGGGGCTGCACATGAGAGGGCTGAGCTTGGGGGAGAGCAGTGGGGCCTGAGGAATATCAGGGTGTGGGTCAGCCCAAAAACCAGCTGAAAGGTTTGTTTTGTTTGCCTGTTACGGCCTGAAGAAGTTGGGGGTTGGAAAGAGTCAGAACTCTTTCATCAAAGCTGGTTTTCTGAGAACCTCATCTGCAGTCCATGAGCTGTGTGTGTTTAGTTCTGTCTGGGTGTGTGTAAGCTCCTGTATGTTACACATAACAATGCCAAGAACACTAGCCAGGGGTACCTGCAATATTAGTAACCTCAAATTACAATGACTTACTTTTATAGCTCTTTTTAAGAGTATTTTACCATCCAAATTGCCAGTTTTCCAGTTTGTACCACTTACTGATAAATACTTCATAAGCTCCTGTGGCTCTCCGTGCCACGGGTGCCTCATTGCCCTGCGTGTGTCTTCCATGTGATCAGGTGAAAATGGGGACCTTGTGGGACAGAGAGGCTTTCTGAACTATAAATCATTATTGCTAATGATGATGCAGAAGCAGATACCTAATAACAGCTTGAGGAGTTTGTTCAGTCCTATTAAGTGGAAGGTCTTGGCCTCTTGGGCTCAGCCTCTCGGAACAAAGTTTTAAATAACCAGCTGATGACGCAGTGGCTCAGAATTAAAAAGGAAATCTGTGCTTTTAGGTTCTGCTCTGGTCTGTGGAGTTGGATTCTGTCAGAAGTGCAGCAGTGAAATTTAGCAAAGCATGTGAGACCCACGTAATGAACAAGTGGCCTCTGAGAAATAAGTCTGTGTTAACCTGATTTTAATAAGACAGCAACAGCAGAGCCCAGGACAGTGTGAAGAACAAAAGAAAAGGGTTTTCCCATCTTGAATATACGGGATTGAAAACCTAGAGAGAGAGAGAACACACTTCAGTACCATGGAACCTGGAAGTGTTGGATTATCCTTAGAGTTCATTATCCTTGAGTATAGTAATTGTAGTGCAGCAACTGGTGACAGATGAATATTTTCTCTCTTTGAAGGAAGTGTGTGGTTTAAACCCACTTTTGACTAACAGGTGGTATCAGACTTGAAATAAATATAGGAGGTTCTCATGATTAAAGTGACTTTTCTTTATCCTGCCTGGACCTCAGAAGTGAAGTGGATTGCATTGTGCTGTAAACATCTGAGAGCTATTACTGAATGACAAATACTCAGTGTTGGGGTTTAGGAATTATATCTGAGACTTAGACTGGCTGTTAGGAAGGAATTATTCCCTGGGAGGGTGGGCAGGTCCTGGCACAGGGTGCCCAGAGCAGCTGGGGCTGCCCCTGGATCCCTGGCAGTGCCCAAGGCCAGGCTGGACATTGGGGCTGGGAGCAGCCTGGGACAGTGGGAGGTGTCCCTGCCATGGCAGGGATGGCACTGGGTGGGCTTTAAAGTTCGTTCTAACCCAACCCATTCTGAGATTCTGTGACAACGATCTTGGGACCTGCTGCTGGAGTTAGCACTGGATGGGTGACGGACACCGGTGGGCCTGGGGTTAATGTTACTTGAAAACATGTGTTATGTAATGTTACCTTGAAACTGTGTTGTTACATTTAAAATGTGCACAATTGATACAAATTACTGCTGGCCTCTTATCCCTGGGCTGTTCTGGAAGTCAATCTGCGTGGTTGGCAGCAGGAGTGAAAGGGCAGAGCGGCCACAGTTATCACAGCCAGGTGGATTTTGCAGGAAGGTCCAATAAACTCAGGGAATTTAGGAGCAAGAGGTGCCCCTGGTACAGGCTGGTGCCACCTGGGCTCAGACTTTCCATTATTATGTCCCCTCTAAAGAGCTCACAAAGCTAACCTGTTGCAGCCCCAGCTCAGCAGCACACTGTGGCCATCCCTGCGCTGGGACCTTCCCGCTTCAGCCCCTCCTTGGCCCAGGGGATGCTCCCTGGGTAGGAAGAGCTGCCAGCTACGGGTGGCAGCGCTTGTCTGTCCTCGGGGAGCCCGGGCAGTGCTGTGGCAGCACCGAGCCACTCCCAGCGCGTCCCTTCCAGCTGCTCGCGGGATGGATCTGTCACATCAGCCCGAGCGTAAGGCTTAACTTATGTCCCTGCATGAGAGAATTAAAGAGCTTGTCTGGGCTCTGAGTTAAGGGCTCCTGTGTGTTGATAGGACTTGAGTTATTTAAGTTCATTCTGCAGTGAAACAACCCCCAAGGGACTGTCAGCTCGAGAACACCCACTAACCACAGCTTGTCATGTTGCTGCGAGGAGGGAGGAGTGAGCTTTTAAGTAATTAGTGCCCAAAGCATTCACTGCTTTGTAGGTCAAAAGCAAAACCTTAATTCTACCAGAAAACTGATCAGAAGCCAACACAGATTTCGGAGCATGGCTGTAATCAGCTTTCCCTGTGACACACCACTTAATGAGTAGGCAGCAGCCTTTTCCTCCAGCTCACATTTCTGACTGACCCACCGAGAGCATGTTGTTGTAGCCTTAATCACCAGGTGACAGAGGTAAGGATATCCACGATGGGTCCAGGATCTGAAATGGATGATTGGGCCTTTATTACGGAATGGAAATAGCAAAGTTCATCCTGGCCTCTAAGGTGTGTAATTGGGTGGCTGCCAATCATCTGGGGAATCAGAGGTAAATAGGAAGAACATGTAGCTCATGCAGCAGAAAAGCTGTCTGAATTTCTGTTCTTCCATGAATATATTCCTGGATGGTCTCTTGGGAGAGATCCTTGGGCACGGAACACGAGCAGGGTCTGTGGTGTCCTTTGGCTCCTGGCAGGACCCTGCTCCTTATCCCCAATCTTGAGTGTGGGTGCAAAGATAACAGTGCAGTTTCCTTCTTCAGGCACTTCAGGAGATCCTCAGTATCTCCTCTGGAAGGGGTTGCATGCGTTTGTACACGAGTTGAACATCACTCCCGCCATCCTTTAAAGCCTGAGGATTAATTAAGCCGTTTTAATCGCGCACTCTTGTGTGCGGTTAAAGCGCAACGGGAGTAGAAGGAGGGAAGGAGTGATGTATTCACTTACCCTGCTCACCCTACCATACACTGCTGTGTGTACTGGGAAAGATAAGGAGCAATGTTAAACACAACATTAAAATAATTATGTTCATTATAATGCAGGTTGTCAGATGCTTGTGTCAGTCTCAGTGAAAAATAAACTTCTGCTGTCCTTGTGGTGTATTTCTTCATGATGCAGGAGGAAATGCAATGCTTGAATTGGGTTTCTCATGTTTCCTGGAATCTGAAACTTCCCTTTCACATGTCTGATGTGATTTCTGAATTTCTTGTGAGCAGTGAGAAGATGCAGAAAAATGAAATGATACAAAGATATTTCTAGGGCAATATTTTTCAGCTGTGTTGAGGAGAGAGAATCTTACAGGAAAGGTGGTGACAAGAGGGGTGGGTCAGACAAAATCCTCCAAGGAAATGTGCTTTGAGGTGCCTGCTTTCCATGGGATCCAGAGCTGGGAGGAACTTGAACATATGTGTGAATAAACCAGATTTTTTTTAACGTAGTTTCTGGCACAGCAGGCAAACAGACATGACTGCCAAGTTAGCATGTATAGCAAGTATCCTCACAGGAATATAATCTGAGCTACCTTAAACCTTTACCTGAACATTTTCAAGCACTTTTGAGGCCCTTTACTCTGTAAGATCAGAAATCCAGTTCCAGTCGTTTTGGGGAGGAGTGGTCTGAAGCACTGTCAGCTGAAATGCCACAGCCACGGGTGAGATGAAGATGGAACAAGCAGCTGGTGCAGAGCCCCCTTGTCCCAGCACTGTAGTGCTTTCTCCATGTCAAGATGTCCTTGACTTGCTGCAGGATGAGCTCAGACTCGATTCTTGGGTAGAAGACTACCCCTTCCTTCACTTCTTTCTCTTCAGACCATTTAACTTCGTTTAAAAAACCTGGGAACAAGACTTGGAAACTTGGTCAGTTCTGTTCTTGCTCTGCTGGTGGCAGGGTCAGGTCTCTGCTCCGTCTCTCCCGCTGTCATGGAGCAAAGACCCTGATGATGATGTCCTTTCTGAAACAGTGTCAGCTACAGAAATGATAAACAGAAGCAGAACTTCCCTCTGTATGCAATGACTATTCCTAAGCGTCTGTGTTTGCAGCATCTTCATTTTGAACCTACCCTTGGTGTATAATTAAGGGTGTTTGAAGAGAAGCCTCTCACATATCTGCAGATGAGATGAAACCTTCAATTTTTAATTGCTCTATCTTCATATAAATCAAGCAGAAACATTGAAAGTGGACTTGTGGCTCGTGGCCTGTAGGCTGTGTTTATAGAGTAAGAGTCCTGGCATTTATTACAGGAATCTTTCTACTTCTCCCTTCCCGTTCTTCCCTCCCCCAGGCCCCTGTGCTGACCCTTAATCCCAACAAAATGAAGATCTGGTTGTCATATGGATGGCAAAGCCTTCCTCTCGCATCACAAACAGTGTAGATCAAAAACACCTCATTTAAAAACAGATGTTTTCTGGTAGTGATTAATATAGTTTCTCCCCCTCTTCCTTTTTTTTTTTTTTTTTTTAGAAGAACCTTTTATTTCATAATCATCTGCTTTAGCATTAGCTTGAGGGACTGAATTTAGGCACTGCGATGGCTGGATGAACTGGTTCATTTGAAACATGAAGCTGATCTGAATTTTCAAGCTCAGAATGAAACCATTTACATTTCCATGCATGTCCTCCCTGATTTTGGCTTAAAGGAAAAGTCCTGTGTGGATCAACATTCTCAAATACCTTTCTCAAGCGAGAGCTCCGGTGGAAGCTGTGGGGTGCTGAGCGCTCACAGCCGCCTGTGTCACCGGTGCCTTCTGAATTTCCCTGCCTCTCTCCAGGTGCCACTTCTGAAAATCTCAGTACCAGGTCTTTTATTTGACAGCTCTTTCACAGAGTGATTTCTCTCCCAATTTATGTGGCCAAAAATGTTCCCCTTTTTTTTACTCTTCCACTCCTCAGCTGTGCACAGCTCAGCTTTCTTCTTCTGCGTTGGAATTGGCTGCATTTTACTGAGGCTTCAAATAGAGAGGATTTGAGCCCATAAATCCTTGCTCTGTGTGAGTCCTTATTTTCACTAATAGCACCACTGAAGTCATCAAGACTGTTTACATGAATAGGATCAGGAGTAATTCTAGTTGGGTCTAATTAGTTACACCAATTTAAGTGAAAGCAGCATCAATCCGTTGTTTTGCAGAGGACGTTGGGATGAAAAATGCTAATGCAGAGTATGAACCCACATGGTTGTGTATGGTTAAAGGACATTGTTGTCTGGCATTTTTCACAAAGAACAATCATTAGTACAAGTTGGAAAAATATAGGGTTTGGGGCTGCATTTTCCCTGTGATTTTATATTACTTGGTATTGGTTAGAAATAAATTGTTGCAGACTCCCTTTGAATTCCTTTAGGGTAAATATTTATCACATGTAACATTTCCTCAATATTCTGAATTTTCAATACAATTAGCTTCACTGCAGGTTATTTACTCCCAAGTCAGAATTCAAGGAAAAGCCTCCAAGTGTATTTTGAGCTGAGCTATTCATCGGAAGTCCAACGTGATTTTGTTCAAAGTGAAGCAAAAGCTGTGGGAGATTTTTGAGCTGGGGAACTGCATTTGCAAGATGCATAAAACTAATGGTGTACACAAAGTGTCTTGTTTTTCTCCTTTCTGTGGGGGGTGTTTGAAATGCTCATTACTTGGTCCAAAATGGGATGTTGGTGGTGAGATGGTAACAGGAGGGAAGCGCAGCTCTGTGAATCCCTGGCAGAAGGCTCGCAGGAGTACAGAGCCATTTACAGTCTGTCCACCCTGGTGACAGCTCCTGACAGGGTGAACACCCTCAGGGGTGTCAGCAGGGGTGGCCAGGAGCTGCTGGGGAGCACCCCCAGGCCAGGGGAGGTGGGTGCTGGGGAGGGGTACTGGGCTGAGGTCAGGGGGAACCTCCGGGCTGGTGAAACCACTGCACTCATTTCACTTGTGAAATAACCCCAAGCCACAGACACTCAGCTCACTTGGCACTGGTTGAACATCTGTGACATTTGTTCCATTGCTGATAATCCATGAGCCTTCAAATGCCCTTGGGCTCTTCTGTAAGAACTTGTTAGTGAAACCACTTTCTTCTAGAGACCTGATCCTGTTGGGTTAATCCTATTTAATCACAAGCTTTACATGTTCTCAAATCAGAAATGAGTGCAGTTTGTTGAAATCAGGGTCAGGTTGTCTCCTCTCCTTCGAGTGTTGAGGAGTGTCTTCATCGGGATGCAGCTCCATATTGCAATCTACTGGTGGTAAAGTGGGTGTAGGAGCTTCCAGCCTTTCCCATGTGTAGTTTGGGGCCCTTTCATGGGTTCTACTCTCTGCTGGCTCAGTAAAATGAGTCAGGATAAGATGGGGTGTGAAGAAAACAAAAGGGTAATTCAACTGAACCAATGGAAGTCCACAAGAGGGGGCAGGATCCTTGGGGAACTGGGGGAGGCCTTGTGACAAGGAGGGAACTCCTCGGTGGCATTTCCAAAGGCCGTGTTCTCCTCACTGACATTTATAATGGAATTGAGAGTGTTCCTGGAGTGAAGTTGAAGAGGGTTTATAGACTTCGGAGTCATGCCTTCAAATCACACTAGTTTCAGTTGTTCTGAGTTTTTTACTTTAAAGCCACCATATACAGCATCTGCTGATGTGGTTTGTAATCACCTCAAGCTCAAGCTCATTTAAGTTGAACCATTCAGCAAGGAGATTAATTTATACTTCATCCAGAATGTAACTTCTTCTCGGAGTAAAAGCTGGAGAGGATGATGGACAGCATGAAATTTCTCATTACTTGGTTTTAGAAGGGACAGGCCAAAACATTGAAATGCTCCAAACAATTCAGGATATTTTAAAGCTTTCTAAAAGCTTTTCACTTTTTTTTTTTAAAGATGTTTCATTATAGGGAACTTCAAAGAGTACATTTGATCTGCTGGTATGGTTTTGACTGTATCCACCAGGAGTTCACTTAAGCCAAGCAGTGAAACAATAATGTATGTTGTACAGCTGAAATGAAAATTAACCTAATGTACAGTATTTGCTGCCTTGCACAGCTGAAATGAACTCCTGGTGGACAGGGAAAAAAATGCTGGCAGATCAAATACACCTTTTGAAGTTTATTATAATAAAATGAAATAAAGCCGCCAAGGGAAGCATTTGCAAAAAAGAAAGGCTTAGGAGGGCTACAGCTGTTGTATACTGCTCTGGTCTTTTTTTTTTTTCTTCTTCTTTTTTCTTTTTTTTTTTTAATTGCATTTACTAAAGCCCCAGTACAGAGCCCACTGAAGCCATTGTGAGTCTTCCCATTAGCTCTTCTGGACCCTGATATCAGATTGCTGGGACCAGCCTGGCCACCTTCCACCAAAAGCCTCTTTTTTACTGGGAGCCCCAGCGACTGCCCACGTGTGGCCTGAATGATCCACCAGAACCTGATGTCTTGCTAAAAAGGCAATTTTCTTGGATGGATTTTTCCTCTAGAGAATTGTGGTATCATAATTTTCAGTTAGCATTTTGCTCCCTCTAAATAAATCCCTATGCTCCATCCTTTACTCCTGATAAGTACAGTCATAGTAGTCCTGGTTTTAATCAGGAGATTAAAAGTGTCCATGCTTCAACTAGCATGGTGAACCCCCTTTGCTGGGGAAGATTAAGCCCTGCAGAGGTTAGCCTGTTCCCATAAGCAAAAAGAATTTTTTTATTAACATCAGTAGATTAAATAAAATTGCCTATTTGGAGACCTTTTCCTTCACTTTTTCCCTGAAAGGTGATTAGCATGTCCTGAGAAGTGTCAGTCAAAACTACAAGAGCATAAAGTCCTCTCAGCACTGCTCCTGAGGCCTCTCCAGGCAGTGGTGGAGGATCACACTGAATACTGTGAGCACTTGCCAGGGAAATCACTGTCATTTCCTCCATCCAGCACTATGCCAGCTAGGAGAAACTCCAAAACCAAATTGACATTGTCTTCTCTTTTCCCTCTTATTTAAGGGAAATAATAAAAGCAGCCCTGTGTTTGTATGTGTCCCCCACGACTGGCGGATCTGCTGTTGCATCCATTCGTTTGCTTTGACGGGGAGAGGCTGTTTTGGCACAGGCCCCAGCGGGAGGGCATTGTGCATCCCAGGGAAGCTGGGCCGGACAGCCGGGCTCACCAGCCCCAGTGCACACCAGCAGCCTGCAGATAGCCCGCGGGTCACTGGGTCAGCCAGCAGCACCAGCCTGGGAGCACTGCGATCTCCAAGGGAGCCAGAGGCAATGAGGCACCCGGTTCAGCCTGCATTCCCACTGTTTCCACACAGGGCTCGTTGGGTGAGCTTGGGGAAATCTCACCCTTGCAGTGGGGGTTGCTGTGGGATCTCAGTCCTGTTTGCTTTGGTGCTTTTGAGTAGAAGCACCGAGCGGGCTCAGCTCAGTCAGGGGGTGTGTGTGCCGGAGCCTGGGGGTGTGTGTGGGCTGTACAGGATAAATGGGGGTGTGCATATGCTTCCCATGGCCAGAGCAGCTGAAGCTCCTCACACACAGAGCTGCAGCCTGGGAAGGTGAGGAGCTGTTTTGAGCATGGGACCTCAACCTGTCAGAAATTCAGTCCAGGTCTTCTGTCTCAGGCCAGTGTCTAATCAGGGCACTGTCTTGTGCAGGATCAGGTCTTTTGTTTTAGTGTTACAGAACGGTGCTTGAGCCCATAAACCCTTCCGTGGGTGGGGGGTAATCTGTGCTTATGGGATTAGTCACTGTGAAAGCACTCCTGTGTAAATAAAGCGTACTCACAAGAGCAAAGCTTTAGCAGCAGTTCAGTTCTCTGTGTAGGAGCTCTGATGCTGCAGCAGGCAGCACCCTCCGGATTCTGCCCAGTGTTTTTTCTCTGCCGGGCCCTGATAGTAACGGGTGGTAAACCAGGAATTTTGTGGATCCTAAATTTGTATTTGTTTGACAGCCCCGGCATTGTCTGTGTATTCCCCTCCCCTCCTCCAGGAGCAGTGGGCATCCCCCGCAGAAAGTGAAAACTGAATGAACTGATTGCTTAACCTCTCCTGACTCTACCCTGGTGGTAGATCATTAATGGTGTAGAAAACGAGGGCCAGCGCTGGCAGCACAGGGTGGGGTGTGTGTGCATCTTTAAGAGATTTATGTGGAGGTCTGAGATGAGGAGACAGCACTGTGGTACATCATCATGCAGGAGACATCAGAGACGTTCTTCTTCGCTTGGATGCATTATCATAAAAAGTGATTTAGACTAGAGCTGATTGATGCAAATGGTCCTCTGTTCTTTCCTATCATTAGCGGCCTCTTTCAGTGGCCAGAGGCAGTGATTAAAGCTGTCATTTGGAGCTGCTCATTAAAGACAAGCACCCGAGTAGCGGGAGGAAAAAAGGTTGAAGAAGCATGATTTTATTTCTTTCTCCCCACCCCTTCCTTAAAAAAAAGGGGCATTATCCTTTTTCCAGTTCTGGCTCTACAGGAAAAGTCTCTGTTTGATGTGAAAATGCAGGTGGTTTAAAAAATAAAATCAGAACTACGTTATTGTCACTTAGTATTTTGAGGACAGCACAGCAGAGTGTTGAGATGATCATTATAAAAGTATCACTGGGTGTATTTGTTATGGAATAACCTGATGAAATACAAAACATCATTATTCACACAAGCCAGCGAGTGCCACACCGAAATTGTGCAGGGCTGTAATGACTGTTCTTTTGGGGCTGCCTGGGAAGGATGAGCAGAGGCAAATGCAGAGATGCTGGATGGTGATCAGGTTTGACATGCTTCATCATAACAGATTTGCCTCTTCAGAGTTTAGATTCTTCAGGGCAAGGACTTTGTTTCACTGCAGATGCACACAGACTGTCACACAGCAGAGCCAGGAGCTGGAGTGGGACTTCTGGACATCATCAGACCACGAGTGAGAAATCAGGGCAAGTTGTCATTAAATAAATGGCTCGTAGTGGTAGTTTTGCATAACCACGGACTGTGCAAGTCATCCATAAAATTGTCCACAGCGCAGTCCTGGAGCTGAGGACCCGGGGATTATCGGGGAGTCCTGGGGGTCTTTGGTTCATGCCTCCACGCTCTTCGAGGCAAGTGGGAGAGCTGCCGTTCCTCTGGGGCAATTCCTGCGTGTGCCAGGCTGATGGAAGCGCTCCGTCCTTCCGCTGGGATTTAATGATCCGAGCTGGGGAGAGGGCTGCGGGAGAGCACGGGGAGGGACAGAAGGACACGGATTAGAGAGAGCAGAGCCTTGTTAGAGCCGAGGAGCCCCGGGCAGGGT
This sequence comes from Corvus moneduloides, assembly GCF_009650955.1. Classification (NCBI taxonomy): domain Eukaryota; kingdom Metazoa; phylum Chordata; class Aves; order Passeriformes; family Corvidae; genus Corvus; species Corvus moneduloides. The sequence goes on from NC_045495.1 coordinate 9,720,214, forward strand.
AATTGCGGCCCGGGCGGCCCCGTCCCTGCGCGGCTGCTGTCGGAATTAACGTGTTTTTAAAGAGGTCACAGCCGGAGAAGCTCCCTAAGTGCTTTTAGGCCAGGCTAATAGAAGATGCTGAGGAATGACTGAGGGGAAGTTATGATGATAGTGAAGGAGTAATTTAGCATATTAGGGGAAATATGTCAAACCACACTGATTGCTATAAATACAGCCTTCTTCTTTCAGAATCTGGCTGTGCCCCAAGGATTTTCCGATGAAATTGTGGAAGTGCAGCTTACTTATTACTGGCTGACTTTCACACCATTGTGCCTTCTTTTTTTGGTCATGTGCTGAATGTTAAATTGGTACCTTTCCCAGTGTGCTCATTTTTCTTCTAGCGATCCCATGTGAGACAGAAGAGACAATGCTGTGACTCCAAGCAGGTGGTGGCATCCTTAAAGCTGAGTTTATTCTTCAGGAGAACCCTTCTGCTTAGAGATTTCCCACATGGGGCAGGTTGCAGGGTGTCAGTGGGGCATGTAAAGGGAATGAGGCTTCGGTGCTCAGCCTTAAATGCTCGGGGAAGGAGAGGGGGCACTTGGTGGGCTGAGCTTGGCCAGAGCAGGCAGTAGAGGCAAGAAGCAGAGCTTGCTGAAGGTAGCTGCTAACAGCCAGTTTGGGATTTGCCTGTGATTTTTAACAGCCAGTTTTTCCAAACTGGGCCAAATTGCTTCCAACAGAGCCTACTTCTGCTTCTGTACTCAAGTGTGATGTTGCTCTCACTGCAGTCATTACATTTTATACATTAGATACATTATATTTTAATGTATATCCTCCTAATACTCAAATAATCCATACTGTACTGACAGTGGTAATAAATTCTTTGGTATTAAACTGCCAGAAAAAGTGAGTGCTTTGTGTGTCGTGTCATTCAGGTTTTGTGTGTAATTGATCTGAACAAGGATTTTGATTTTGGAAAATGCTCTGCTGTTTATCTCCTGGAATTCACTTTGGGCAGCAAAGACATCTGACATGAGGGAGGAGAAGGGCAATTGTGTCAACAGAGTTAAAGATTACTATAATTTCAGACCATTTTCTCCTCCTTATGCATCAAACCCAAGTTGCCAACAATTAGAAAATAGCAGCGTTTCCAAAAGAATTTCCTTTACCTTTGTTTCAGGTTTCCTTTAAGCCAACTTACAGATTCTGTGCATTCATCTTTCTTTCCTCATTCTTTCTTTTTCTTGTCGCTATTGATCATATGTGTGCAGCTCCAGCTCCAGCTCTGCTCTGGGGCTGCCCCTGGATCCCTGGCAGTGCCCAAGGCCAGGCTGGACATTGGGGCTGGGAGCAGCCTGGGACAGTGGAAGGTGTCCCTGCCCATGGCTGGGGTGGCAGTGGGTGAGCTTTGAGGTTCCTCCCAACCCAAACATTCTGTGATCATTGAGGTGGGACACAGCCCTGCTGGAGGGAGGCCACATGTGTGATTTGTGGGACACCTGGTGCTCACCAGGAATGGGAAATGTCGAGTGCAGGATAGGTGGGACATGCACAACCAGAGCAGCCCGTGTCCTGTGTGACACAGGTGACACATTTGGGTTTCACCAGCAGTGAAACCTCCATGGGCTGAGTCTCTGTCACTTCTGCAATAATAATTTCTCAGTATAACAAACAAGTGGTATTAATGGCAGCAGGCTAAGATGAACACGTACCTCTCTTGCATCTGTTTTGGAGGAATCCAGGCTGTTTCATCTCTTCACTTGTGCCTTTGCTTGGTATTTTTGACTGTTGCATTCAGAGTGGGCTGTGCAGCAGAGCTTGTGGTGAAGCTGCTTCTGCACCGATGACAGTATTGATTATTTTAGGTTGTGAATGGTGCCGTGTGTGTACGGCTGCTCTCCACCTTGCCAAGCTCCCTGCCTCGTGCTGTTGGCAGTGCTGCCATCAGCCCCAGCACCACAGCTCACTCCCCACATCCAGGGGACTGGAGCTGTGCAAAAGCTTATTGACTTTGAAGTTAGTCCCAAAGAAAACAGCAGCTTGGCCCCTTGCTGGCCTGGGTTTAGCTCGGGAACTTGGAAGGCTCCAGTTCAGGCAGAAAGGGCAAAGAGCATGGTTGAGCAAGTGTGAAGATAATTTAAAATTTCATTTTGTTTCATGTGTTTTTACCAGAGAGCAGCTTAACAACTCTCAGGTCAAGAGAGCATTTTGAAAGTATTGATTAATATTGTTAATAAAACAGTTAGAGTTGCTAAATGAGGCTCAGGCTGGGAGAGCAGTGTACAGATGTACACATGCAGCATAATCTGTAGGTATATTATTATTGATAATGTATGTGTAGCCTGTGAATTCTGTCTTGCTGTCTCGATACTGTTGTGTATAGAAACACCTGAGAGCACCTTCAGAAAAACACAATGATGAAAGAACTTCAGGATCCTAAACCACAAGGTTCTGCTCTGTTGCTGTCAAAAAATTAAATATACAATTCTTATTTTCTTCCTGATGGAGGAGTTGCAATAATTTGGGGTTAAATTAAAAATACAATCCAATCATTTCCTTGTAAAACCTGGTGCTGACATTAGCCTTTAGTTATGACATTGCAATTATCTCCATGGCAACCTGGTGTGATGTGACAGAGCGATGACTGCACGTTCATGTGCTCCCAGGCTGGAGCCCAGGGTTCCTGCCTGAGACATTCCTGATTTTCTCCTTCCTTGCAGTAGTTTAGTGCTGGTATAACATGGCTGCACTCAGGGCCCGTGTGCCTGTTCGAAGAGCAGAGCAGATTCTTTCAGGCAGTCTTTCAGGCATGTTAAGGAGCAATATTTTATATGATCTCTTCCATTAATAAATAATTTTGAGAAAGCTCATACATGAATACAGCACTTCCAGGCCATTATGCACAGGAATACATTATCAGTGTAGACTGCACCTTGGTTAACTGTGAAGCCTGTTCTGTAATCAAACACATTTGGTGTCTCCCGAAGCCACAGGACAGCACCGAGCAGAGCAGAGAGAAAAGAGTGATTGTGGATTGAAAGGGCTGAAAAGGCTGAAGAGGCACAACCCAAAACCTGTTCCTAGTTTTGGTTTGGACTGTGTTTCACATGCCTTAGCTCCTTGTCTGTCCACAGATTCCCCAATGACAGACTCTCAGTCTTTCCCAGGATCCCCAGCTCCTGCGTTTGCATTTTCAGTCTTATGTTGGGGTTATGATCCGTACCTGCCCCTCTGAACTTAGCTTACATCACAGCATTCCCCCTTGGGAGGCTGTGGCAGTGGGACTGAGCTGAACACGTTTTTATCCCACCATTCTCACTTTCAGGGAAGGGGGAAGGCCATCTGGCATGTCCAGTCTGACCAATTTCCTCATCTTCAGTCACCAAAAACATCAGGAGTCAAATCTGCCACATGCTCAATGCAGAAATGACTTCTGAATACCAGCTCAGGGCGCTTTGTCCTAGGAGTGCATTGCCAAGCACGCCTTAATTTGTCGGGTAAACGTTTAAATTATTCTCACTCCCATGGTGCAGTCATGGATTGAATGGTAATGGAGCCATCCACCACCAACTTTAATGCTTTTGTGTCTAACTGTGGACACTGCTTCATGTATTACTTAGGCCACCAGGTTGGAAATGCCATTATCCACAGTGATCTGTGTAGTTGTACATATAAATACATAGCACATAGATGTGTGTACATATATATACACACAATGTGTCACTGCTGCAGCACCTTCTAGGAGAAGAACTTGTTTTCTGGAAGGCATCAAGACTAAGATGTATTTCACCACCCTGATGTGCAGCGACTTGGGTGATTAAATTTCTGTGTGGCGAGACAAGACAGCATCCTGAAGGATTTATGTCCTTGTATCTCAGTAGGCTGTGAATTTGCTTTGTGTTACCTTAGTGAACTGTGCTGGAGGTGCTTGAGGCCCGGGGGGGACTTTCTTTCTAGTTGTTTTCTGGCTTTTGCACCCAATACCGTTAAAGTCAGATTTTTGGAATGGGCTGGCCCACATGGGTGAGAGAAAGGGGCTGTGGTGCTGTGTTATCCTGGAGTGTGGCTCAGGGATGGAGGGAGGATCCCCGTGCAGAGCTCAGGAGCACACAGGAGTGTGTGGGCAGTGCTGCCTGTGGCGCACAGGAGGGAAGGAGTGAGCCTGCAGAGAAATGGGCTGCAGGACTGGTCCTACAGCAGCCAGACCGTTCACCCTTCCTCCTGCCTTCATCCTGCCTTCATCCTGCCCTCCCTGGTTCCTGCAGTGCCCTGGGACAACTGCACCACATGGGCACCCACAGCTCTGGTCCCTCCTCAGGAGGGGCACACGGGGCAGAGCTCAGACAAAGGGAGCTGGCACGGAGCAGCCTCCGAATGGCCCTGGATCTTCCCGAGCTTCTTGTGAGGCAGGAAGAGCTGGCTGGCTTCTCCTGGCACATGACACAGCTGCCTTTGATGTGAGGAGAGGAGTGTCCCAGCCCCTGGGTGTGTAAATCTGCTGAGACTCACAGGATCAGCTCCTGACGTGCGAGTGTGCGAGAGTGAACAGCAAGGAGACCCTTGTCAAAGGGCAGGGAGAGAGCCAGAGAAACCATGAAGATTGAGGAAGATACTGGCTCAGAATTCCACCACTGGCATTCCATGGGGTTTGATCTGCAGCGAGCTCAAAGCTGGACTTCATCATTGCACTCTAAAATACTTTTTACTTTTATTAAATCTCCGAAAAGCTCTTGCTGCTGCTTTTCTTCTAGGCTCACTTACCCAGTCTTGATGCATTATTTCTTCCCTTTTTTATGAGAATGAAAAAGTGACACCTTACCCTCCTGCAAAGCAAAATTGGTATTTCTCAGTACTGACAAAATATCTTCATTTAAAAGGTTTGACTTTCCACCTGAGACCCCCACTAAATCTATCCACTACAACAGCTGGTGCTAGGAAAACTCTGCAAGGAACTAAAATTCCCATGTAAACATGATTGAAGCATCCCTTTACCCGGCATTCTTGGCACTGTTTATTCTGAGGATGATCCTAGGTTAAGGGATGGGGGTTTGATTTGGTTTGTTGCCTCCCACTCCAGCTTATTGGGAGGAATGAATCTGTGGCTCTCAAGACGCTGTTGGCCTGAGGAGTGATGCTGCCAACATTGCTGAAGTTTGGGCTTTGGTGGGACTGCTCAGATCGTGCAGTTATGTAGGCTCAATTCAAAATCTGCTGAGGTGTCACTGGAAATCCTCCCGTGCTTTGGATGGAGCCTTAACTTTCTGCAGATCAGCTTTTCCAGCATCTGCTGTGCTGCAGAATGGCTCCTCAACCATGGGGCTTACAGGCAGCATCTCCCTGCTCCTCCTGCACTCTGACTGCATAGAGAGCTATTTAGGTTGGCTTAAGGTTTAAGTTTCTGTATTAATTCTCTCCTGACCCTCGTTAGCCGAAAGGAAAAAACAATTCTGAAAGGGTTTGATTTCCTAATATTGTATCTTCTGTATCTGCAGTGCCTGTTGTGGCCTATTAAGAATTAAACTGAGATCACTAAACTCATTTCATTTATGCCTTGGGCCTCATTCAAACCCTGGTTTCCCAGCAAAGTAAGGCCAATGGATTAACGTTTCACCTAGCTCAATGGAGTGGTTTTCATCTCTTTTAATGCCTTTGGCATTAAGGAAAAAAAAGAAAGGAAGGGGAGGGGGGGGAAAAAAAGAGGGCGATGCTTTGACTGCACCAGAGCATTTTGTTAGTGCTCTGGCAGTGCCTTTAGTGGGATTATTTTGTAGTGTGCTGGGCTTTATCCCACTTCCAGTGGGAGGGGAGGAGTGGCAGAAACGTTTATTGCATCTTTATGTTGTTAAGCAGTTTGTCTGGCCACAAATTTCTTTTTTTTAAAGGGATTTGGGTCTCTCTCTCTAAAAGGCAGCCTGGTCCTCCCTGGCCAGGCCCAGCAGCCTTGGCTGCTGTCAGACAAATTACAGTATGGGTGAAGCTGTGATATCGACATGTGCGACTTGATCTTTTTTAATGGGGGCACCACGGGGGTTTCTGCCTGCCCCACTGAGCCTAATGTTCTGTAAGGAAAAACAGACCCAGCACTAAAGGACATTTCTAATGGGCTGCAGCTTAACCCTTTGGTAGCTGCTTGCCTGGCTCCAGCATCGTGGTCTTTAGGGAAGTGTTTAGGGAATCCCACAGGAGCTGACTTCGCTTATCCTCAACGTGCTCCATCCTGATACCTGGGCAAGCGCTGTTCTGGAGGAACACTGCTGTCCTTCCTCCCCCTCCTCTTCCCCTTAGCTCATAATTAAACCAAATGGTTACAAACTCACTGGCAAAGGGAGCTGTAATTATAACAACAAAATAGCCTGTAAATTGGAGCTGTCTATTTCTCTATATTAACAACAGCTTTATGTACAAGTGTGGCTATTTATTTTGACCTTTCATAATAATTAGCTTCCTAGGGATAAAGAATTCGACATTTATGAATTCAGCAATGCAGAGCAGCAAAGGTGAAGACCCTTCTGGAGATGGGGGAGTTCTGCGGATTTATTTGGGGTTTATTTTTGTGTGCATGCGATCCTGTCCTTTTTTACTGCGTTAACAAGCTCTGAAATCTAAGTGTGAAGACTGCAGGGCCTGAGGGTTTCTGTAGGGCTGCCTTCTCCCTGTGTACCTCTGTCACCATCTTGGAGTGCTGCTCAGGAGGGTGTGTGAGGCTCTGGAGACGGGGCATCAACAACTGCTGCTCTGCAGAGACAGAAATCAACCTTGCCACAGCCACCAGTGAAAGGGTGGCTTATTTAGGCTGCCCAGAGAAGCTGTGGCTGCCCCATTCCTGGACGTGTCCAAGGCCAGGTTGGACAGGGGTTGGAGCAATAGGGAATCCCTATTCCACTGGGATAGTGGAAGGTGTTCCTTCACATGGCAGGGGGTGGGACTGGATGGGCTTTAAGGTCCCTTCCAACCCCAACCAGTCTGGGATTCTGCAGTTTTGCTGAAAAACTCAGCCTAAGTGTCAGGTATCCTAGGGTGCCTAGGTTCTGGTATTTTGCTCCCAGTCATTGTTCTTTAACTTCCTTAACTTACCCTGCCTCACTTTTCACACAGTCAGTGGTCCATAAGCATGGGGTGCAGGAAGTTGCATGCCTGTGAAGCCTTTCACTGGATAGAATATTGCAGTATCCATTTATTATTAATTGTCATTAGCACTAAAAAGCCATGAAAGCTCTTAGCATCTTGTTTACTTCATGCAGCTCATCCTGAGGACTCCTCTCCAGCTCTTGAGATGGCGCAGTAGTTGTAAATAGAACTTAAGAAGCAATAAAACCTCCTTTCACTGCTGTGTGCCACTTCTGGAGGCAGCTTGTCTCCTGTGCTGATGTGGGCCAGGATGGGGGTTGGAAGGAGCAGTGGGGTTTCTTCCACAAAATGCATGATTAGACCCTGTGCCAAAACCTCAGAGGAGAATACTTCCACTCCTTGGCTGACTCTCATGAGAGACAGGTAATGAGGATCTGAGAGCACATCCACCAGCCTTCCTATCCCATCTTGTTGTGTATAGTTCAATTCCTGCCCATTGGTCCTTGGGCCAGGAAATTCCATGTCCTTTTCAGGTTTTTTCCTGTAGGTATTGTTGCACTCTGAGTATTCATCACCAAAGGTCACTTTGCCAACAAAACACACAGGGGGTTTGGCTTCATGCTTGGGTTGGCTGCAGGACCTGGTAAAAGGGATTTGTACCCTGTTGGGGACAGTGACAGTGCCACCACAGGTACCACATGCTCAGCTTGCAGGGCTTTTCTCATCACTGGTTTAGACTTCTGAGTTTCTGGCAGGGAGAGCCAGTGTCCGTAGCCTCCTCAGCTCTGTGTAGGTGCACACCTTGGAGTGAGTTTGTACAGGGCTTCCTCAAGAGAAGCTTTAGGTGGAATCATCACTTGGGGCTTACTCGGGGTTTCACTGAGGGTAGAGAACCCTGCCAGAGGACAGAGTGAGCTTTGCACTGCATGCTTTGAAAATCCAGTGTAGACATATGCATTGGAGGGCTAAATGAAGGCACAGGATTAAATCCAGCATGGATCCTGTACAAACTGGGGTCACGTATTTGAGGCTGAGGCCTCTGAGGATCCAGGGGATGGCTAAAGAGAACTCTTTCAATGCTGTCTATATGCTCTTTGCCTTCACACCTCGGTGTTAGGGTGTGTTGGGGATAGAGAGGCATGGCAAGCCTGTAGTTGCAGGATGCATAATACTGGTGATGCATTCCTGGAATATCCCAGCAATGTTAATTTGATCCGAGTCAGGTGTAGCTCTGTGGTTACATTTCTGTCTGCTCAGCCAAACATATGATAGTGGTTTATGTTGGCTTTTCTGCTCTCTGCTGGTGTTATGTTAGCTGTGAGATGACAGATGATACTTCCTCCAGGAAAAAGTTTGCTGGGACAAACTCACCCATCAACTTTTTTTAAACTTTGCTTTGGGTGTGTGAGTTGATACACAAGCAGCACTTGGAGTTCGAAGGCTTCAGGGTTTTTCACCAGGCAATTGCCCCCCTCAAATTTGGTTTATTGTGCAATCAAACCACCATCTTAGTGCCCGTCAGTGCAGAGGTTTCTACCTCCTTGCAGCTATGCAAACACCTTGTTTCTGCTTGCATTGGAGCAAGGCCACCCTAAGCACACTGTCCTTTGTTTTACAAGGAATGAAAGTGGTTGATGTTGCCAGCTGACCACTAACAGGAACAGATTGGTGTTTAAAGTTTACAAACAGCAGGGATGGTTGATGGTGCTGCAAGGACAAACGGGGTAACATTCCTTTAAAGGAGAGTAGCATCTGAATCCAGTCAACTGAAGGAAAAGGTCATCATGGTAAAATTTGATGAAAATTATGAAAAACTGTTCCAAGGAAGCAAGAAGTGCTCCATCCTCTGTGGAGCAGCACTCATGGAGCAGGGCTGTCATGGAGCAGGGCTGCCCAGCTGAACTGAGGCTTTTCTGCACTGTGTAATTCTAATGGCGAGCTCAGAACTGTGACTTCAACACCAGGTATCAAAGAAAACAATATAAATGTGTGTGTGTATATATATGACATAAAGTGAGGGGTGCCAGGCTCTCTGTGGCCAGGGTGTGAAGCCCGTTTTGCTGGGCTGCCCTTGCCCACACCACTGCTGTTGGCTTTTGCGCTGCACCCAGTGGGTGCTCAGGGAGCAGCAGCCCCGGGTTTGGGGCTCTGCATCTGTTACTTTGAGATCCTGAAACATTAGCTCCTGGCAATTAATATAATTACGTCATTAATGTCACACCTCTGATGTTACTGTGTGTCAGAGTCAGACAATTGCAGTGTTGTGATTTCTTAGTTATGTAAAAGGCGATTAAGGCAATTAAGTGGGTGATTAAAGCTGCTCAGTCAGAGGTGCTGACTGATGCTATTACCAAGCAGCAGCACTGGTGTATAGTAACAGTGATGGAAAGTACCTCCAGCAGCAGGGACTCACTTGTTGGGGGCCTGGGGGATCTTCAGTGAGCCATCCCACACTCCCTCATCCCCCACCTCTCTGAGCCATGGTGATTTACTGAAAGGTGTTGAGAAACGAGCACATACAGCATCAACTACATGGTTAAATAAAAAGCTTCAATGTTCCCTTTGAAATGAGCATTATTGGCTTTATTTAATTAAATATGGATTTACACTATAAATATTGGAGCTCATAGAGCCCATATTTCAATTAATGGATCATTTGTATGTCATGCTCGTTTTGTAATTACTGGAATGTGAAAATACAATGAATTGAAATGATTTCCCCTCCTCTTCAAATAAATCTGAGCAAGGATCAGATAGAAACTGTTTTCCTACCCAGAAGTGTGTGGGCATGTGGCTGCACCCAGCACAGCCACACGGGTACCAGGCAGAAGAGGGGATTTTTGGCAGGTTATTGCAGGAAGAGCATGTGGGGTGTGCGAGGCATCTGTCTTGATACTGTCAGCATTGGTTCTGTAGGACAGAAAGCTGCCTAAATATGAAGTGTTTTACTCCCAGGGTGGCTCTGGCTGTTAAGTTGACAAATACAATGTACCATTTGGTGCAAATGATGTAGATTTTTTGGGTTGTTTCTGGTCGGGACCTCAAACAAGCCTGTTCAGAAGCTGTGTTCAGCGGTGCCGTCATAAACTGATGGGGAGTTGTGGAGTAAGGACTGGGTTTGGTTTTTAGTGCCCAGAGAGCAGAAAACATGGAAAATGCCATTGTTTCTTGTCTTCTGAACACTGCCCACACACATTTTTATAGTCTCCTCCTTCTGTTTGCAAGGATGTGGTATCCATTTTCCAGGGTATTTTATGTTAAAAAGAAATACAAATAAGTATGTCAGGCTTTGCATCAAACAAACCCAGTGGTAATTGAGACTGGCAAGGATCTGCTGTCAGGAAATGAGGCCTTGTTATTCTCTGCTCGGCAGAAGCAGCAGCCCTGGCCTCGGCCCTCTCCTCCTCCTCCTCCTCCTCCTCGTCCCTGTCTCACCAGGCAGATGGCAGCCGGCAGAGCACCGGAGTCTGCCCGGCCACCATTTCCCAACCAGCAAAAGGTGGCTCTGAGGGCCTGGCCGTGAGCTGCCGTGGCATACATAATTCCATCAGAAAATATCCAAGGGTGGAAATCATTGTTCTCCGAACTAGCTGAGCTGGAGCCAGAGCAGAAATACTAAAGTCAGTTGTGCCTTTGAGCTGCCTATAACAGCGCCCTTTGGAGACCCATTTCATACAAAATTTGAAGCCTGTGTTTATTGCCCATTAAAGCAACCTTTATTTTATGGCAAATGTTGCAGTAATTGCCTTTTACGAAGAGCACTTTGTAACACACATGCACTGTTGAAAGAAAACCACTCTGGTATTGTCTATCGGGACTTAATGGCGCAATTAATTTTACTCCATCTGTTCCTGAGACTTTAAAGGAAAATGGATTTTTTTTTTGAGCGCACTTTAATGAAGAAGATAAAGCGGCCCGGCTGGTGTCCCACAGGCTCAGCGCAGTAAGTTCAGATTATTGCTCAGTCTGTCAGAATGGGCTGCTCCCCTCGGCAGCCGCGCAGCCAGCAGCCCGCGCTGGCCCCTCGCCGCGCCATTCCTGATGACAAACTGCCAGCCGGCTCCCACAAAAGCGCGATTAAAATGTCAGCACAGGATGACGAAGGGGCCAAGAGGGTCCTCGGAGACAAACTGTGTTGGGTATGAGTTAATACTTCACTGCAGTGCGAGGGCTGCTGCTGCTTCAGGGAAGTGCGAGCAGAGCCGTACAAAGGGCTGGTGTGAGCACACGGATACACCTCGTGCCGCAGCCGGAGAGCTGGCACAGCCCCGCCGGCCAACGCGAATTTATACCGGCTGAGGGGCTGCCAGGCCAGCCGAGCTGCTTGATTTTATGTCCACCAGCCTATATTGCACCGCAAAAGAGCTGCAGGATTTGTTTCCCTTCCCCGGGACTGCCACGAGCGGAGGCGCTGGAGAGGGGCAGGGACGCTGTCGGATGGCGCAGAGCTGGCTGCGCTGCTGCGGGCGGGGCGGGGTGCTCTACCAGGGGTCTAAAGATGGGGGTTTTGCAGCAGAACCTGGGGCTCAGAGGCCCCGTGGCTCAGCGTCCTGGGGCTGGGGCTGCTGCTCGGGGAAGAAAACCCCGTTCTGCCACGGCCAGGCCAGCACCACGGAGGGCTGGTGTTCTGGTGACCAAGGCTCCCCTTCTGCCAGCCCGGGCCATGGCAGGGCCTCCCCTCAGCAAGGCACCAGGGGCTTGGGCGGTTCAGAGCCGCGTTAGGGCTGGTGCGGCTGGGGCTCCTCGAGCTCTGAGGGCTGAGGCTCCGTCACGCCAAGGCCGGTGTCCCGGGTGTCTCCGGGCCGCGCTCAGCCCACGTCCCCTCACGGGGAAGGGCGATCCCGGTGCCGGTTCGTCGGTGCGGGCTGGCACAGCCTCGGCCCTCGCCAGTGTTGCCTGACTTGTGCGGGGATAGGACCCACTTTGTCACTGCGGTTTAATTCCCCGAGAGCCCTCCTGAGTAGTTTCTGGGGGTGTGAGAGTGACAAAAGCCTGTAATGAAAAGGAGAGGAGATTGTCAGCGCTGGCATCCCGCTGGGAGCGATCTGCGCTCCTCCTGGGCAGCAGGTGGGAGCCGCGCCATTGTCCCTAATGGTTATTAGCCAGCGATGAGCAGGACAAATGTGGGGTCACCTCTCCCGCTGGCAGGGCAACAGTTGCAGGATTTAAAGCCCCTAGGAGAGGAAGAAATGACATGGTTAGTACCTACAGCTCAGGATGTGACCTGCTCACTTTTAAATGATCTGTTAGACTTTGGGGGAGGGAGAGCGGAGGACTGCTAGAGCAAGTTGAATTCAAAATATATTGCCTACTTGAATTAAATGCAATCAGAGACATTCACTGATATCATAATGGCTCTTGAATAATCAGCACAAGACACAGCACTGGGCTATTGACTATTTAAAGCAAGATCCAGCAAGACAGCGATTGCAGTGAGCTGCCTTTGGCGAGGGGTGGGTTTTGTTTCCAGTGCCATGTGCTGATTCCCAATGAAGATTTAAAGCCAAGGATATAAAACAGGAAGCCTTTACATTTCCAATAAAACTTCCTTGCTTCTTGCTGTTCATGTTCAATTAAAGACAATGGCTTCCTGGGTTTCCATGCTCCTTATGGATTTCCTTCATCCCACCTCTCCAGTGTGCTCGCCTGTGACATCTCACCCCCTCCTTGCTGCTCTCGGCCTCCTCTTCCTCCCTCCCTCCCCCCAGAGCTTTCCATGGTTGGGGATTGATCTTTCTCATGTGCCCATTTAACTGGAACAGCTCTCCCTCCTCTCCCCTGAGCCACTTCCTTGCCTCAGGTCGCCCCTTAAAAAATACTGATTTGCTGTTCTCTGCAGCTGGTGCTAAATGCTGCATTATTACACCTTGCCCCACTACTTCCAATTTCCTATGTTTGCCTTGTCATTACGAGCCTGCATGAATTTGTACCTTATTGCTATAAGTTTCAGGGGTTTTCAGACTTTCACCTTTGGCTCCCTGCGTGGCTTGCCCTGTGTGGGAGCTGCTGACCCAGATGTGTGCGGTGGATGTGCCGGTGCTGTTAATGGCTGCACAGCCCGCTCACCCCGGGAGCTCCAAGCACTTCACCAGCAGGAGTGGGGGCTCGGGGTCTCCCGTGGGGGGAGCGTGTTGGGTTCCAGCTGGATGAGCTGGAGCAGGGGCTGTGCAAATGTCTCGGAGAGATGGGGCTGCGGCCGGCCTTGGGAAGCGCAGGGCTCGCGCTGCCATGGCCCGGGAGCAAGGCTCCCCTCCCTGCTGCTGCAGAGCAGTTTGTGGTGCTTTCTTCGGGGGATTTGTACGAAACTAAATTGTATTGTATCGGATTAGGGCTCCATAAGTTTACTGTTTGCAGTGCAGCATACATCTGCTCCCCCAGTAATCTCCCCTTGGATGGGACGCGCATTTGTTCTGTGAGCTGCTTCAACAGGAAAATAAATGTGCCTATATCAGTGTGTTATTGAGGGAGTAAAGGGATGCAGCTGGTCCCCAGCTCATTCAGCAAACCTGTGCTGTGACTTACAGCTCTGTGCTGAGCACACTGTGCCACCAGCTCTCCCGCAGCACTGCCTGTTAATGGGAGGGCTTATAAGTAGGTTCAGTCAGGGCAAGATTCCTGTCTAGCACTTGGTGCTTTCCAAACCCTGTGGTAAATCCCCTTCTGAATGGAGCACTGTGCTGGCCTTTCAGGGCTGGGGAGAGGGAAGGATTGAAAGATTTGCCTTTGCATTCTGCACGGCTCGCCTGACGCAGACATATAAACCACAGGAGGTTTGTGCTTGTGTTTTCCCAGCTCATTTCCCATAGCCTGGGAAGTGATCCCTGAGTGTCAGGTGGCTTGCAGGCCACTTTCCATGTCAAGGAAAGCAAAAGAACCAGTGTGCTCCTCTGTGTGGCCAGCTCTTATTTATCCTTTTAAGTGTTGTTTGCCCAGGAATGGAAATGGCTGTCCCCCAGTTACCAGTTTGGACTGGGGTGGCATCTCTCTGACACTGAGCTTTGCTTCAGGAACTCTCCGTGTTAGGGATCAGGAAACTTTCAGAGCTGCAGGGTCATTTTTTCACCCTCAATGGAGTTTTGATCTACTTCCAAAATCTGTGTTTCCCCATTCACTGCGGGAAATCAAATGCCAAGGTGGTTCTTCTTGGCACCCTGTGCCTGGTGGATGTGCCTGGCCTGGTAGATGTGGCCAAGGGGCAGTGAGAGGCTTCATGGCACAATTCCATGTTGAGAGCCCACAGAGGATGAGAAGACTCCCTAAAATAATGAGTTCCTTTGCAGTAGAAAAAGTTGTCATTTTCTTCTGAGGGGGCTGAGTCACAAGTGATTCCAAGGAAAAGCTTGACCACACAAGGAGCAGAATTTCCTTTTTCTGTACTTGCATGAAAGCTCAGTGTCCAGCCTGGCCTGGGGAGTCTGAGGGATTCAGAGGCTTTCACAGAAAGTGCCAGTATCGGAGAAGTTCTCAAGAGAGCATACACCAAGTCAGAGCTACTTGAGGAATGCTCATAGCATGAATGGAGATTAAAGATGCAAAGGTTTGGCTAACTGGAAGACAAAGCACCTCAGAACCCAGGACTTAAAGCATCAGTGCTTATTTACTGTTTTACACGTGTAACCTGTGGTGTGCAGGACACCGTCACCACACTTGTTTCTTCTCCCCTATGTGCAGCAGTGTCAATCAGGGGTAGATTGGACCTGACATGAGCAGGAATGAGCCCAAACCATGGGGATGTTACCAAGGAATTGGTTCGATTTGAGACTTAGAATTATTTTCTTCACGTTTAAAAAAAAGTAAACTCAAAAGTCAAATGCCCATGCTGTGCCATGCTCAGGTGGTGGCAACACCCATACCTGTGTTCCTGAGGAGCCCCAGGAGTCACAGCATGAGTATCACAGTGCAAAACAGGCTGGGAAATCAACATCACTGTTTCAGGAGGTCTGCGAGGAAGAAGACCCAACACACTGAAGAAAATACAGAAAATACTAGGAAACATCTCTCCACTGCAATACACTTAAATACCACTCTGACCCAAGGGATGTGTGTAATAGCATTTTAAGACAGATCTTTGAGAGCAAACATTGAGTTTGCCCTCGTGGATTAGATCAGCAGTAAACAAATGCTGTTGCTGTGAGATGGGGGTGGCAGGAGCTGGCAGTGGCCCTGTGGAGTGTGCAAAGGGGACAGGAATTCTCTCTGGCTCCTTGCAGCAACCAGATGGTGCCCTGAAGCCCTTCTTTTGATTTCCTAAACTCCTTTGCTGGTGCTAGTGAGCCTAAAATTACCACTCCTCAGATGCACTGCATGGTTTACAGGTAAGCCAAGCCCCACACCCGAGCACCCATCTGCTTTCTTTCTCCAGGACACTGCTCCAGATTTGAATTCACTTTTTTTTCCAGCAGGCCCATCTTTATGCTTGCTCCAGCTGGAGCTCCCTGCTTTAAATGTTGTTAGAACTTTGCTCTGAGTCCAGGGCTGAATTTTCTGGCTCCATCTTTGAAAGGTGTTGCTGCTGGTGGGCCCTCCCTGCCCTGAGGGTTGTGGTTCAGGGTGGTTGAAGGCATCACTGGCACTTGCAGGAGTGATTGGCTTGGTTGTGAATGATGCAAAGTGCTGCTGGACACTCACACACATCCTTCATTCCTTCTTCTGCTTTATTCCTCCTGACTACAGCAGAGCAGAGCTTAGGAGCTCAGCTTTCACCTGGTGGTTTTTCATCCATGGGCTGTGGGGCTCTTTAAGCCTGATCACCGTCACCCTTTGGCAACAGCAGTGGCACCCATGGCTGTGTGGGAAGGCAGTGAGAGCCCACACTAAATACAGGCTCCTTCGTCCTGAGCCTTGTCAGGGGCTGAGCATTGCTGTGACTTGTGATGGTCTCTCATAATCCCAGGCTGGGCCAGGCTGGAGGGGACCCCAGGGGGTCCCTGGTGCCACCTCCCTGCTCAGGCAGGGCCATCCCAGAGCACAGGGCACAGGATTGTGCCCAGAGGGCTCTGCAATATCCCCGCTGAGGGAGACTCCAGCCCCTCCCTGGGCAGCCTGTTCAGGGCTCAGTCACTGCACAGGGAACTTCTTCATCTCGGCTGCATCTTCCCTGTGCTCGTGGTCCCTCTGTCCCTCCACCATGGTGTGAGTGACCTGGGGGGAGTGGACGGACCACCTGCGAGGGGGCAATAGGGCAGAGCAGGCACAGAAACTTTGGAAAGGCTCCCTGGCTGCAAAATCCAAGGGAGGAAAGGCAAAACCCTCCTCCAATAAATTCCACAGTTCGTACTGCCTTAAAAGCTTGTTGTGATTTAGGCTTTTGTTAAAAAAATTCCACCTCTTGATCTTCAAAACTCTGGCTAATGATGGAAAAGAAAAATCCAAAACCACAGACCTTTACAGAGTTTTATATATTTTATAATAAAATAACTTTCCCATGACTTCCCTCATAATAATATTTTTAAGAAACCAGGAAGGCCCACTGGTGTTGCTGGAGTGCAGCTTTCTGCTTTAATGGGCTGCAGCTGAAGCAGTTCAGAAGGCGGGGAGGGTTTGGAGCTGGGGCAGCAGGAGTTGAGTTCACACCCCTGCCGAGCGCCTGGACCCGCAGCAACTTTGGCTTGTCAGGTTGGGAGAATTTCTGCAAATGAACTTTGCAAAGAATTATGCAGGGCTTGGCATTACAGTATTACACACTCGCCTGTTCTCAATCACTCACTGGAACTTATTTTGTAGTTAACCTCCATAAAGGACTGCACAACCGAGCAAAGGCCTGTCACACACACATTATTTAGAAGCCCTTATTATTATTTTATTGCCAGTCCTTGACAGCTGAGGAAAAGCCAAGCGCTTTAATCTTTCTTTCCCTTTAGTTTACAGTGTAAGAGCTGCATGTAAGATGGATTTGATTAATATGTAACAGAGATGCAATTCTCTGTAAAATGTGCTGTACTTTAGAACCCTGGAAAACAAACTGCATCACAATGGCTTAAATCTCAGTCCATTGTATTATATAGACATCATAAATAATAGAGAGCAGGCAGATATTGCTGCAGGCTTCATCTACATAACACATCTGAGCTCTCTATAATGTGTTCAACTTGTCACTTTTAGTACAGAAGAGAGGCAATAAAGCTAACAGCTGACTAAACCACATCAGCCTTGCTTCCACTTCCAGGGTGGTGAATGCTCATTAAGCAATCTTAGCTGTGACTTTTAAAATCCATAACTCTTACAAATGTAAAAAAGTTGCCACAAAAGATTAAGCGCAAAATACATGTCAAAGCATTAATTTTCGGCATGTAGATTCCAACCACCGCAAACCTCAAATATTTCTTTCCCTTTTGTTTTATATGTGCTTTTGGTTAAAACAGATCTTCATAAAAAATATTTGTTTCCATCTGGGGCAGCAAATAACCTCTGTGATTGTAGGGAGTGAAGGAGAACTGTTTTTCATGCAGCCAGGACAGGCTGTACTTCTGCACCCCAGTAGGATTTTCACTTGGCAGGAATTTTGGCATGTCAGCTGGAAGATCGGGGATGGAATCGGTCCCTGGGCAGAGTTCAAGTGTGGCAAGACCCAGAGCGAGGTGGTCCCTCCCAGGGGGGCGGATGAGGGCAGATCTTGCATTAGAGGCAGGGCCAGAAGGATGCTGAGGAGCCAGAGAAATGCTGGATTGGCAGGAGCTCAAGGCTGGGCACAAAGCACAAAGCCCAGGCCCAGAGCTTGGGAGCCAAACCCTTCATCCTAGGAGATGGTCTAGGGCCAAAGGCAGGATCAGGAATGTGAGGGGTGAAGGATAAATGAACATCCAAGAGCCTGTGGAGCTGCTGTTCTGGGCTGATGGGATTTCATGGAGCACCCGTGGGAGAAGCTCCATGGCAGCACTTAGGGTGCAGCTGTTGTCCCCAGAGCCTTGCTCTGTGCCCCAGAGACTTTGTGCCTCTGCCAGCCCCTCTGGTACCAGCTGTCACATTGGCCCCTGTGGCTCCTGCGGGTGCACACGTTATCCTTTAAATACTCCAGAGGCTGTGCTGGTGGCTGGGATGCCAATGGCACTGTCCCAGCACCCCTGTTTGGGGATTGGCCAGGCATCTCCAACAAAATGCCTCCTTGTTCTCCAGCTACTGCCAAATCACCCTCAACTCCAGCCATGTGAAGGGGAAAAGCAAGCAGAAGTAAGAATTTACATTAAGTACGGGATAAATGTTTAGAAGAATGTTTGTTGTAGAAAAAAAAACAATTAAGAAAGGTTATTAGCAAAAGGGTGTGGGCTGGAGGGTCTCTGCTGGTGTCCAGTGGCCAAGAGGTGCTTTCCCAGGAGCCAGCACAGAGAAGGGGTTTTCCAGTGCTGGGGGTAACCAGGAAAGCCCTGGACTTGGTAGCCAGGGGCTCCCAAGGGTTTTGTCACAATGCAGTTGTGAGAAAAGCCCAGCTGGGGCTGAGGGGGCAGTCCTGCCCTTAACCTTGGCCTGGGGATGGTTTATCAGGCAGTTAATCTCCAGGAGAGCTAAAGGCTTTAAAGAGAGAAGTAAGTAATATATAGGCTTTGCTTTGGCTTTTTGCACAAAGGAATTTCATCTTGTGACAAAAAAAATTTGCTTCTAATTATAAGGGAAACATTTCAAGGGCAAAAAATGCAGCTTGGAAAGCGTAATCCCTCCTTGCACGAGGGTGGGTGCCAAGCTGTCCTATACAAAGGCTTTGTTTTTGTAGTGCTGAGACAAAGTCCAGATTTAGAATGGAAAGTTCTGAAAGGACGCCCTCCCCCTTTTGCCCCTAATTTCCTATCAGATATGAAAAATGCTTTCTGCAACAGAATCAGTGGTGTTGCACAGTCTGGGGCAGAGGTCTGTGGGGACAAGCTGGCAGGGCTGTGAGAGGGGTTGCTGAGAGGTTGGGGGGTGGAAATGACACGGGAGTTGTTTCCAGTTTCTCCAAGACGCCGATCCAGCCTTTTGGCCGCCCCCTTCCCACAGCCTTGCTGTGGCCCCTTGTTAATCGTGGACAGGGGGTTGCATGGGCACCTTGCAAAAGGAGGGAGCAGAGCTGAACAGGCAGCTTTATGTCTCATTAACACCCCTTTTCTGGCAATCATGCCGTTTCAGTGTCTTATCTTTTACATCTTCAAGCAAAACATTAATACCTGAGGCTGATTATTCTTGAATTCTTCAAGTGTGCTGCAGTCCCCTCCTCCCCCCTAATGGCACCTGGGACTCTCAGAGGGTGTGATGCTGTCACACAAAAAGTCTTTAAGAATCTTTCACTCCAGGCTGACATCCCCACAGGATGCATTTTAGCAGTTTCAGAAGCTCTTCTTTCCCAGGGGGTTTATTACATGTCTGTCGTGAGTATGGACTGGTATTCGCAGCGTTCATTTCAGATTTAAATCGGTTTGAAAGTTCTGTGTTAGGTGGTAAAGAAAATGCAATATTATTTAGAAGCTGCGGTCATGGGAGCAAAACTGGGAGTGATGTGACAGCTAGGAGCCCTCAAAGAATCAGAGGTGAGGAAAGGGAACAGATTGTCCCAGCAGTGTCATTCTGTTACTGAGGAAAATGATAAAAATGCCATCCTGTGTGCCATTTCCACTTGGGCAGCGTGCTGGAGAAGTGCGAGGTATGGATCTGTTCTGGCCATACAGTTGGGGAAGGAATAGGGCTGGACAGGTAGGTCAACCCTGTCTTTCATGCCCAACATAAAAATAGAAAATTCTCTTTGTTTTTCATAGCTAGAAGCTATTTCTTTTGTTGGGACATAAATATAAGCTTATTTTTTCCTTTATTTTCTACTCTGTGTATGTTTATCATGCTCCTGAGAGTGTCAAATGGGGCTTCCTGTACTTGAAGAGGGAGAGTGACCTTTTAGATGGGCTGACAGTGACAGGATAAGGGGGAATGGTTTTAAACTAAAAGAGGAGAGATTTACATTTGATGTTAGGGAGAAACTCATTACGCAGAGCATGGTGAGGCCCTGGCACAGGGTGCCCAAAGAAGCTGTGGCTGCCCCTGAATCCCTGGCAGTGCCCAAGGCCAGGGATACTGGAAGGTGTCCCTGCACCTGGGGAGATGAGCTTTGAGGTCCCTTCCAACCCAAACCATTCTGGGATTCTGTGAAGGAGAGTTGGTTTATTAGCTTGAAAGAAACTGGAGTACAAAAGAATTGTAGAATAAGGAGGTGGACAAAAACCAGGGAAACACAGAACCAACGTGCTCTTCAGTAAAAGAGGTATTCATTCAAATTCTCCAGTTTCCTCAGGATATGTCTATATTTCAGTGCCTCGCCATATGTTGGAATCACAGCAAAGTTTACCCTTAATATTTTTCCAGGCACTTCAATGTTAAAATGATAGATAGACTTCACACATGCTCTCAACACGCAGCGTTGGTGCGAACGCGGAGGATAGAGAGGCTGAGCGAGTCTGTGAGGCCTTTTTTTCATCGTTGCTCTGTGCTTGAATCCTCATCTTCGCCATCCCAAGGTGCATTAGTGAGCACCAATGCCATGGAACCACAGAATCACACAATCACTTAGGCTGGGTGAAGTTGTCCAGGTTGGTTTGTGTGTTTATTTTCTGGTTTCCCACTCTTTGCCACAGGGATTAGATTGGAACTCACCCCCACAGGGGTACTGAGAGAGGTGCCTTCAAAAACAAGACCACTTTGCTTAGCTCCCCTTTGGAGGCTGTCCAGGAGGAGCGTGTTAGGAAGGGTCACCGAGGGAAGAACAAAGCCTGTTAGCTTTCCATGCGCGGGGTAATTGATGTGTTAGGGCTGGTACAAGATTAGCCCTGCTGTAACATTTAAATGGCCTGTCTGCAGATCGCTCACACTGAAAGAACCTTGGAGGAGAAACATGCCAAGAGGTTTTTCTGCTGGGGCTACAGCTCTGCAGGAAGATCAGAATCAGCCCTCCACAGTACAGCCTGATACCTGCCTTACCCTCCTCTTTATTGCTATTGATCTGAAAGAGAAAATGTTTTAGCAATTCTGGACAGCTAATCAGTGTCATCTGATTCCCATCTCGGCGTGCCAGGGAAGGACAGCATGGGAGTGTGTCTGTGCTCTGCCTGCTGGGGGATAAACAGAAGCCTTCGGTCTCCCAGGCTGTCAATCCAGCAGCTTTTCCTAAGTGCCACCTTCCAGCCTCACACACAGCACTGCTGTTGGGAGGCAGAGCGAAACCAGCTCTGGAGCATCCGTTGGATGAGGGTGTTGCCTCTCAGCTCCCTGAAGGCTCCTGGCAGAGCCACTTTTGCACTGGGCAGTGCAACAAACTGCCCGCAAATAAATAAAGTGACTCGCAAACAGCAGCGATGGGGAAAAAAATGGTGCGATAACATTTGCGAGTGAATAATGTCACTGGGGCGAATGGGATCCGACAGGAATCTTAGCTCAGCAGCAGCTCCTGAACTCTTTACAGCACAGCCAGATGGCCTGGTGCAACAACAGCCTTTCAGAATTAATAACTGCTGCTCTGGAGGGAGAGCTTCATGCAGGAACCGTTTCGCATTTCGGCAGGAGTATTTTATTTTTTTTCTTGGTGCTTTCTGGCCGCTTTGCTCCGGGTGAGATATCAGAAGTGCTCAAAAGGGGGTTTAAAAAAAGGAAAGATTCTCCATCTCCTTTTCCACTTTCTTCTCTTCCCCCACTCCCTCTGTGCTGCCTTCCCTCTGCCTTTGGCTTCGAACATTGCAGCTTTTAATCTAGAAATTATGGTAACTTGTATGTGCATTTTGAGAGTATATCATTGCTGCAGTTAATTAACAGTTATTAGCGTTAGCGTACTGTGCTGTATTATATGTCACAAATCATCGAGTCTCCCTGTGCAGTTACAGCAATTAAGAACTCCATCACACCTTCTGTATAGTCATTTGGTTCTCTTCCAGGTCTTTTCAAAACTGGAAATTGCTAATCAAATCATTTCTGCTCTGTGCCTCGGTATCGTTTATTCCATTCCTAATGATGTGCGACTTTTTTTTCCTTGGCCGTTAACAGAGGCATCCATGCGTCTAACCCATTTCACACCACCGTCATGCTTTGGAGAGGCGATAATGAACTTGCAGGAGGAAGTGGAGGCTTTGCTGCTTCTCCCCCCGCTTGTGCTGGTGGTGCTTTTTTTTTTTTTTTTTTTTGCCTTTTTTTTTTTTTTTTTTCAAGCCAATGTCTTTCCTGCTGTTGGGTGATTGAATTTTGAAACTGTAAAATGCATTGACAGACTGACAAACCCAAGTTGCCAGAGCTAGAGCTATCACAGTTTAGCTTCAATTCAGAGCTCAGTGAGATTCCTGCCTGATCAATTTGTCATCCCTCTAAATGGAAACTAATTACTTCCCAGGGAAAGATTGCAGGCAAATATCGCCCTTTGCATCAGCAGCCTTCTGCAGTGAGGTGGAAGCAAAGTCCAAAGGGTTTTAACTAACAGAGGAGAGCATGAACCACTTCAGCTCTTGCCCCTTTCCGTGGCCTGTCAGGGAGAGTTTATTTTATTCATGCTGTCAGTAAAATTGCCTTCACGTTTGCCTGGGTCGTATGTCAAGGGCATATTTCGCTTTCCAGGTCAGCTGCAAGGGAACGGACGTCATGATCCTGACAAGGATGTTTGATGTCATCTGAACACAAAGTCCTTTCTCTTATCCTGAGACTGACGATTCTGTACATGCTGAAGCTCAGGGCATCCTCCTGTGGGTTTCTGTGTCGTTTCCACTTTCCTTGGAGCCTTCCAGCAGTGTCCGTGCCGTGGCCAAGTGCACCACAGTGTTGGGTGGGCTTGGGAAAACTTTGTCATTGAGTCTGGACATAAATAGCTGTGGGTGTTATGTATTGGAGAGGAGCCATCCTGCGAGCTGTTAGGAGCTCTGGAAGTCCAAGGGGTCATTATTGAGCCCTTGGGGACCTACTGACCACTTGGCAATCCCACCTTCACTTGCCAAATAGCCATACCAAGGAAGCCAGACATCAGCTTCTTGAGCCAGCTCATCCATTCATTTCTCTTTGCCTTGATAGATTCTTCTGTGAAATATATAACAGCGTAGCAAGACTCTCATGACAAGATTTTCTGAGGATTATATTGTCTTAACAAAATACACCAGGAAAGAGTGGGTGCAGAGCAATAGCTGGTACCTGCTGCAGGCAGGAGGAGCTCATTCAGAAAGCAAAAACATCTCCTACAGAGATGTAGGTGCCTCCCCTCTCATCTCCCCTTGCCTTGGCCACCTCTGTAAACAGCATGGGCCAGCACAGTCTTGGCCTTCTGCTTTCGCCTCTCCAAATATTTTCATGACTTTATCAGACAACACAATTGAATTTAAGACTGAACTTCCCAATTTTGTTCTCTTTGTTCTACTTTAGTTGCAGTTATGCAGCCATAAATATTGTAGAAGTAGAGTTTCGTAAGGAAAACCTATTATAGAATAAAGTTGAACTGAACGTGGTGAGGCTTCCTCTTGGTGAGGGGACAATTTTTTTGGAAGATGTATGGAAAACTTAAAATGCAAAGCTGACATCCTTGTCTTAAGCAGTCTCAGCAGCAGAAGGGTTCAGAAGATCATCCCCCATGCTTGTTCTTGTGCCATTCCCTAGAAACACATTGCTGACTTTCCTCAGAGGCTTTTGGTCTGTTGCAGCAGGACTGTCCTTGTGTTGGAAGTGCATACCCAGATCTCCATATGGCCCAGAGGCACAGGACACACCCTGGACTGGGGAGGCCAGCAGAGGTTCACAGGCGGGAGATGGCAGCGGCTCCCAAGGAGCTCTGTGTTGAGGCTTGGTGGGGGATGAGTGTGTGGTTGAGGGAGCAGTGGGGTGGAGGAGGTCCCTGCTCAGTCACTTCTTCCTCTGCCTGTTCTACCCACACAAGCTCTGGTGCCCACGTGCTGTAGCACTAGGAGCTGTGTGGAACCTCCCTGTGTGTCCCCAGGGCCTGTTGGGGAGCCTCTACTGACATGCAAGTACAACGGAGTCGTGGTCCATGCCAAAGGTCTTAGCTGCAGATTCCTACAGATCATTCCAGTTGTAAGACGTTAATTTGCCACTCTGCAGAAAGGTGTTAGCTCCTTCTGAGCGTTGCTGAAATGGGGGTGGAATTTGAGTCAGCCTTGTCTGACAGTTTCCCCCTCAGGTTAATTCTTCGGTATGTGAGATGTGAGAGGCCTGGGACTTGCATCCAGAAAGTGATTTGTGTCATAGAAACAGCTGCAGGTGAAGAAAAAGAGGGTCTGCAAAATTACAAACTTCAAATGGATGGAGGTTATGGATGCCAGGGACCCTTTGCTGCTTTGGGGACGGGTTTGTTGGCACTGAGCTCATCTGTTGTCATTTTTATTTCAGAAACATAATGATGTGAAGGGCTGAAGCCTTGTCTGGTTTCCACTCTTTTCTCCTGATGAATTATCACAGCTGGACAAAACTTGCATTTTTTTTTTGCTTTCTTTTGTTTTCCCCTGGAAAGCTCCTGTGTGTCCCTAGTGTAAGACTTGGGGTGAGTGTTGTATCCCTCTCTCCAGCACACAGTGCCAAGTTGATGTGTGGTGACTTCAGCAGCAGCGTGCTGCGACTAAAACAAGTGCCAGGATCCACTGGTTTCTGTGAAATGCTGGATGTTTGAATTGTTTATGGGCTCTTGAAAAATTTATGCTTACTCATAAGCTACCAGTAGTTCTTTGCTTGACTGCTTTGCCTGATTCCTGCTGCTCTTCAGGCCATGCCTCAGGTGGGTTTTCTGTCCCAAAGCAGAGGGCAGTCATACCAGCAGGGAGCCTGGGGGGCAGGAGATGCTGACTCAAAGGAACCTGTCCCACGTGGACATGCTTCAAGTTGGCAACTCCTACCTGAAGTCACACATTTTCATGGTGTCTCTCTTGACATTTTTCCCTGAGGGAACCTGTCAGGTGAAAGGCCAGGCCAGGTTTTACCTCTCCCTGAACATGTGCCGTGCCTGGGGCCAGCTCCAGACAAGAGAGGCACCAGGGGTAGTTTTCCCAAATCTTCTCCAGGCTGGCCAAGTCATTTTCCAAAATGTATGTCTCCTTCCCAAAACCCTTCCTGGGTTTTGCTAGCCCAGCACAACCCATGCTGAGGTAACTTTGGAAAGCCAAACTTGTAATTATCATAAACCAAATCCTCAGAAACAGTTGGGCTGGCATCTGCTTTTCCTCTGAAGCATCTCCATTCAGAAGCTAGGGAAGTACCTGAGCGCTCTTCCTGCAGATGGACAAGCCCTTGCAAATCTCTGTTTTAAAAATTAGGTACTGAGAAAATCAACAACGGAAGCCTCTTAAGGCTTGATTTAGGACTAAGGTGTAAATTGAAAACAAGTCATTAAGACAATGCTGCCTTTATGAACGTTTGTGTTTCAGTTTGAGTGATTTTGGTCTAGCTCAGGTCAAGTGGGAGCAAACTTCTGCTGAATGAGGATCAGCTGCTCTTTAGAAAAAAGTGCTGTGTCCCCACATCTTTTCCTGACACTCTAAATCCTTTGAAGTCAGAGAGGCCCTGCAGAGAGACCTGGATAAATTAGAGGTGGGCAATCACCAACTGTACAAAGCTGAACAATGGCAAGTGCCAAATTCTATGCCTGTGATGGGGCACCCCTGGCTGTGTGTATGGACTGGGGAAGGAGAGGCTGGAGAGCAGCTGCAGAAAGGGACCTGGGGGTCCTGGTTGATGGCCAGTGGGATCTGAGCCAGGAGGGACATCCCTGTCCTGGGGGCACCAGGCCCAGCAGCGCCAGTCGGGCCAGGGAGGGGATTGTCCTGCTCTGCTCTGGGCTGGGGCGGCCTCACCTCCAGTGCTGGGGCAGTTTGGGCACCACAGTGTAAAAAGGACAATAATCCATTCGAGATCATCTGGAGGAGGCCACAGGGATGGGGAAGGGCCTTGAGGAGAAGCCATGTGAGGAGCTGCTGAGGGCACTTTGTGTGTTCAGCTGGAGGAGACTGAGAGGAGACTGATCCCAGTTTCAACTTCCTCATGAGGGCAAGAGGAGGGGCAGGCACTGATCTCTGCTCCTGTGGCAGGGACAGGGCCCACGGAATGGCTGGAGCTGGGCCAGGGAGGGTCAGGCTGGAGATCAGGGAAAGGTTCTTCCCCCAGAGGCTGCTGAGCACTGCCCAGGCTCCCCAGGGAATGGTCCCGGCCTCGAGGCTGCCAGAGCTCCAGGAGCGTTGGGACAGCGCTGCCAGGGATGCCCAGGCTGGGGTTGTTGGGGTGTCTGTGCAGGGCCAGGGGCTGGGCTGGGTGATCCCTGGGGGTCCCTTCCAGCTCAGGATATTCCAGGATTCTGTGAAATACAGCAGTTAACTGTAAACTAAGCAATGTCACACACCCACACCTGCTCCAAGAGCCTCAGTGGCAGTGAGCTGCCTTTTGCCAGTCGCTGGAGGACAGTCGCCCCAGGGTGGCTGGACTTGCCTTTTGCCAGCCTGAGCCACCTCCAGCAGTTCAGTTGCTGAAATTGAATGGAGCTTCAAGCACGAACCTGTTAATGAGCTGAGCAGCTTATGGTGTGTTCCTTGTAGCTCAGATATTTCTGCAGACACACAGGGATTTGGGACACCCAGTGTGACCTGACTGAAATGCAGGCTTGCTCTGAAAGCCCAGATGTAGCACAGCTGGATTGCTACAGCTGTACCGTTAGAGATGAGCACAATGAGCATTATTGCAACTCTGTGTGGGGTTGGACTTTTTCCTCCTATTTCATGAAGTCTTTTATAAAAAACAAGTATTGTATCTTCACTCCTAAATCTGCTCAGGTTGGGTTTTAGAATCATAGGATGGTTTGGGTTGGAAGGGACTGTAAAGATCATCCATTTCCACCTGCTGCCATGGGCAGGTGTACTAGTTTGAAAGCAAACCAGTGGGAGATCACCAGTCAGAATTATAATTTAATAGGAAAATTGAAATAAATGCAATAGTAGAAACACTGACAGGGTACAACCTGACACCCTGTTATTCAGGGTGGTGCTAGCAGTCCAGATGAAGTGGTTCTGTTGAAGCAGTGATCCTGTAGAAGGGTCTGGTCTCCTCTGAAGGTCCAGGGGTGGTTATGTAGCTCTTGTCCTCCGGGAATCCAGTAGGTCAGGGCTGACTGCGGTGTTCCAAACCTCAGATTACATCCAGGATGGAATGCTTGGTTCCTCCCCCTGGGTGGAGCATCTCACAGTGGGATGATGTAATTTTGAGAGTCACGCAGTGAGGCTGGATGGCTCAGTAACAGAAGATTTCCCTCCGGAGGGAGTTATCAGGGATGTGTCACTGGAGAGACAAAGAACCCTGCCCCAGCTGGTTTTAGCAGCTGGCGATAGAATACACACTTTTGGTTACACCTTACATTGTAACCTGAGACAGTAGGGACACCTTCCACTGTCCCAGGCTGCTCCAAGCCCCATCCAGCCTGGCCTTGGGCACTTCCAGGGATCCAGGTACAGCCACAGCTGCTCTGGGCACCCTGTGCCAGGACCTCCCCACCCCTACAACCAAGAGTTAATCACATGGTTTGACCTATGAGCTTTAAGGTCCCTTCCAACCCAAGCTAATCTATGATTCTATGCCTTAACATCCCCAAAGAGTGGAGAGGTTTCTGTTTCAGGTTTTGTATGCAGCCCAAAACAGAAGCCAGTTGCAGAAAGGTGAGATGTGACCAAGGTTTGGTGGCCGTCTGATAAGAGCACTGCACTGCCATTATTGGTCATTTATGTACAGATAGTCTTCAGGTATCATTGCCAAACACACAAAAAGGATTGATCCATGTCCAGAAATGCTTACCAAGTTATCAGAAAAATGAGGCAGCAGGAGGAAGGGAAGGATGAACTAGTTTCTCCATTTACACATGGGAGGGGTTGTGTGTTGGGCGGATTTAACCCCAGCAGAAATCCCTCGCTGTATGCTGGTGTTTTCACCTCAGAAGATCACTCTTCTTGACTCTATGCAATCCAGTGAAGTAATGTCCAGTGTGGCACTGCTCCCAGCTCCTGGGAGCACCCGTTCTGATGGAGGGAGGGCAGCTGTTGGCTCTGGTTGGCCTTTGCAATGCTCCACTTCCAGCTGCTCCCTGCCACAGCACTGGGCTGCAGGTTCAGTGTTGTCGTTCACCCGGCTGCCTTCAAGGAAGGTCTCGAGATTTTTTTTCTTTCTTTTCCGAAAGAAAGAAGAAAACATCTGGTAATTTGAGAATTGGTCTTTGTGAGAGAGAGGAGCAGCTCCCCTGCTCACTGCGGTGTCACTGTTCTCCGTTTAGATACCATTAACTTGTCCTTTGAAGGTAGTAGATGAGGTTGCCAACAACAATTAAAAAACAATTTTTTGAAAGTGTTGGGTTTCCCGGGCCCTTCTCAGATCAGGAAATGAGATTAAAATCAGTTGCTGAAAAGCTACTGTGTTTATTTGAATACAGCCGAGCATGGCGGCTCGGCCGCCTCATTAAAGGAGGCATTATGAGCAGCCTGGTGTTGTGTTCCCGGTTTGATAAAGAGCATTGTCTGACAGCAAGCTTGGTGCAGCTCCCACTCCATGCTCTGGCACTTATTTTCTGCCTCAGTGGTTCCTCTCAGTAGGATAGCCAGCCTCTGCCTTTCTGTTTGACATTTTTGCTAATAATTACTTGAAAAATCATCCACTTCTATTTAAAAATTGCTACATGAAGTACTAGTCCGTCTTTGCATCATGACAGCAAGAGGCCAGTGAAGTAAGGGGTGTTCAGCCACATGAAGCTAACTTCATAAAGCATTGCCCAGGGTGCACTGCAGGATGACTGGAAATAATTAGCCTCTGGAGGTTGGAAACCTATGCCGTAAATCCCAGAGCTTGGAGTGAGGAGAGTTTTTTATCACTGTCCTTGACAGAAAAATTGTAACATCACGGCTTACTCCATCTTTGACATAATAAACTTACAGCGGTGCTTTGCAGAATCCTCTGCTCACAGCCCTGTTTGCCTCTCCCCTCTCCCAGCCTTTTCCCTTGGGTTATGGCTGGGCTGTAGGAAGTTTCCTGTGGGCCTTGAACCATCACGCAGACACGTAATAGCTTCCAGGCGTCTGGCTCCCAGCGAGAATCGGGCCCTCTCGGAATGAGACAAATTTCCACTGATGCAATCGCTGCGACCTTAGAGAACAGCAGGATCTGAAGGTGGATGAGCCGCCCTGAGCCCGTCCCCGCCGGCGCCGCGTGTGCTGAGGGATCCCTGCCCGGGGGCTCATGCTCCAGCAGGACACAGAGCATTCCCAGCACGGACCCTGGGGTGCTGTGAGCACCTTGGGGTTGGAGGTGGAAATCCAGAGTGGAAATGTCTGCCCAGATCCTCGGCTGGATTGTTGTGTATATCAGGAGTGTCTTGTAAATGATAATGAACAGATGCCTTATACGTACTACACAATAAGCCACTTGAAGTTGTCACCAGTTGTTTATAGATGTTATTAATATTAATAATTTACCACTCATTTCCATATGAAACCACATTAGGCTTGTCTACACTGCATCCAGTTACCTGCAGAAGCTGGGAAGCCGTGGCAGCGTGCCCGAGCCAACACGTCCTGCTGAGAAAATGCTGCCTTTGTTCGGGCCTCGGCAGCGCGGAGTGGGGATGGGTGGAAGGAGCAGGGATGTGTGGAAGGAGCAGGGCTGCATGGAGGGAGCAGGGCTGTGTGGAAGGAGCAGGGATGTGTGGAGGGAGCAGGTATGTGTGGAAGGAGTGGGGATGTGTGGAGGGAGCAGGGCTGTGTGGAAGGAGCAGGGATGTGTGGAAGGAGCAGGGTTGTGTGGAAGGAGCAGGGATGTGTGGAAGGAGCAGGGATGTGTGGAAGGAACAGGGTTGTGTGGAAGGAGCAGGGTTGTGTGGAAGGAGCAGGGATGTGTGGAAGGAGCAGGGATGTGTGGAAGGAACAGGGATGTGTGGAAGGAACAGGGATGTGTGGAAGGAGCGGGGATGTGTGGAAGGAACAGGGATGTGTGGAAGGAACAGGGATGTGTGGAAGGAACAGGGATGTGTGGAGGGAGTAGGGATGTGTGGAAGGAGCAGGGATGTGTGGAAGGAGTGGGGCTGCTGCTGCTGGCCTGTGTCCCCACACACAGCCCAGGGAGCTGCAGGAATTAGTCAGGCCCCTGCTCCAGGGACACTTTTAACTGTTCTGCAGAGCTGAATGTCTGCTCAACAACGGGAGGTTGTTTGGTGCTGAAGGTGCTCTTTGGATCTGGGAGAGGTGGGTCAGAGCCCTGGGATCTTTTCTTTGCAGAAGACTTTAGAAGCACCAGGTCTGTCTTCTTAGGGAATGGAGAGAAAATTTGCCCGATTTTGGAATTCTGAAGTTTAATCTCCTCTAACTTAGGCAAAGTTGAAATCTTGGTGTTCTGCACACAAGAAGAACAAGAGTTACTTGAAAAGGTGAGATTTTCCACAGCTTTTAGCACTGACCTGCATCTTCCCCCAAGGAATTTAATGGCAATGTGGCCAATAATGTCTATAGAAGGCCAAAGGTTTATAAAATAAAATGGAATGTTCCTTTCACTCTGTGTGCAGCGAGGGGGGATTCCCAATGAGGAGGTGACCCTGCCGGACTGGTAATCACAGCACTGACCTTTTGTTCCAGGTGTCCTGCCAGGGTGTCTGTGTGGCACAGAAGGATATGGTGTAGCCTCAAGCCTGAAAGGGAGGTTCCCAAACCTTCAGGATTTGGGTGTGCTGAAGTCCCATCCTCAACGATCACTGCCTTTGAATCCAGTGTTGTGTGGTTTAATGTACAATATGCTCTGTTGAGGCTGGGTACAATTATCAGTATTTATTCCCAGAAGCCCGGGGAGATTTTTTTGTCAAAAGACAAAGCAACAGAAGTTCCACGGTATGCAAAATACAGACCTTTGTATTGCAAGTGAAATATTTAGATAGGAATCATTACTGAGTCCTTTTACAGCAACCTTGCCAGAGAAAGAGAGAGAGAGGGCTGGGAAAGAAAACACAAAGGAGGTAATAATATCTGATTAGCCAAGCAGCTGAAGAACTGATGGGGATTGTGAAGCCTATCAAGGCATCGTGACTTTCCGTGTGAGTGACATTCTGCAGCGGGAAGCAGCTACCAGCCGAGGAACTCGGAACAGCTCCTGAATATTACCCTTAGGACTTGTCTTTTATTGGTAACCTTGCAGTATCCTTTGCTGGAGTTGTGTTTTCTGAGAGTTCGGGCGCTTGGCTGCGGGGCGTCACTGACAGCCCCCGCTGGGGCCGATGCCTCGCCGGGGCACTCGGCGGCCGTGCAATGTGGGCAGATATTTTGCAGCTGTCCTCTGTCACTCCGTGTCTTTTCAAGGCTGCCACTGTTGCAGTGACCTGGACAATGTCTGCTATATATTCTGTGAATTACTGGAGCAGTATTTTTTGGCTGCTGTGCCCAGTGGAACATTGTGCCTGTCGTGCCTCTCATGTACACCAGAGCAATGCCAGCATTTGGGGGGAATCACTTACAGTTTAAAGCACTAAGCCAGAGAGAAGACTCTATCCCTTTATTTTATAGGATTTTTGAGATATAACCAAAAGTGCTAAGCAGCCTTAGGTACTCTGGTTCTGTCACTGGAGGAGGCTGGAAGGAGGCTTAGCTGTACCTTGTCGACTGTAGCTGTTGTTTCCTGGTTTAATATCCTTCAGGATTCTGGTATTCACAGGTACCGTTCTTTTTCCCCTCCTTAAGGTTGAATTCGGGTGTGAGGGTTGTTTTGCCTTCCTTAGAGCATCACCATACCAGCAGGTCGGATACCAAGCTGCAGTTTGGCCCTCCTTCAAATCTGTGGTAATAGTTCCTGAACTGGAAGAGGGACAAAACAACCCTGCTTTGTCAAGACGGGGCCAGCAAAGAGGTTCTCCACAGTAATTTGCACATTCACTTTTTCAGTGCTGTGCTCCTTCTTCAAAAACAGCTCCTCACGTAACTAATAAAGCCATCTGAGATTTGAGCAGAGAATTCCAGCTGAATCCTGTAGTAAATCAACTCTTCAGAGTAAATCAACTCTTCAGAGAAAAATCAGAGAATTGTCCTTGCTGAGTACTTAGGACCTGGAAGTGGGAACATGAACTTGGTGTTGATGGCAGTGAGATTACATTCTAGTTGCTCTTTACTTATTTTCATTTCTAATATCAGTGGATATCACAGATTTAAACTCCCAAATTTCACGGTTGCAGGTAGGATCTAGTTTAGAGCACAGCATACAATATGTGAGCTGTAAGAAATAGGGCTCCAGCTTCCTGCAGCTGGAGGAATTGGCTATACCAACCTAATCTGAGTCCACCTCCCACAGAGAGGATGTAGAAATGAAATGAAAAGTATATGTAAAGTTTTGTGTATTTATTACTTTTTTAAAACACTTTTCATGGGTAAAATCTGTCTTTAATGATGCATTCAAACTGTGGTGCTGAGAAGTATTGCATAGCTAATGCATTGGTTTGTTTCTGTTTATTCTGCAGAAATGATGGAATTTCATTTTTTAGTAAAATTACCAGGGCTCCTTTATTATTCACAGGGCTTTAAACGCATGACAGGGGAATGCTAAGTCCTCAAGGATTTTAATACCAGCTTCTCTGCAAATCTAAACTGGTTTTCCAGCCCACTACTTGGTGGGCCACAGGGGTTTTTCCTGTAGTGTAATACACATTTAAAGCTTCTTATGGATGGCTACGTCTGCAAATAAGCTCAGAAAGGAGAAGAGGGAATGCATTGTGTTATCTGGAGCTGAGCAGGGAGGGATTATCATAGGAGAGACCTGAACAAGAGGTGTGACAGCTGAGCAGGCGGAGGTGCTGACTCCCAGATACCACAGACATGGGCAGTTTCTGGGGGATCACCGAGGTAGGGATCCAACCTTCACTCATCATTAGGAGTGAGGAAACTTCTGGCTCCCTGGCTGCCTTTTTATGAATTGCAAAGAAGGAAAAATACCAAGTAGTAAAGGTTGTGTATGTTTAATTCCTGAGTAACATTAGGGTTTATTTTGTTTGCTCTTTCATTTCTCCTCTGAATGCTTTTAGGAAATAAAT
Source organism: Corvus moneduloides (assembly GCF_009650955.1). Taxonomy (NCBI): domain Eukaryota; kingdom Metazoa; phylum Chordata; class Aves; order Passeriformes; family Corvidae; genus Corvus; species Corvus moneduloides. Next base: position 9,753,263 of record NC_045495.1, read on the forward strand.
ACAGTGCATTAGCCTGGATTCAGCTGGGCAATGAATGTCTTAGTGTGTGTAATGTACAGCTCTGAGACAGAGATGTGTGTTTTAGACACCCAGGATCCAAGTTCGTAGGGAAGGCTCTTAGGCAATGCAATAATATAAAAAAGCAACACCAGAATTTCTCAATTATACATTTTTTAAGGAAACTTACAGACTTCCAGTTTATATGCAAGACTGGCATCAAGGGAGTTTGGTTTTCCACTTCCTTTCCAAGCTCATACGCCACATAGCTTTCCTGAGCTCATCTGATTTCCACATTTGCTCTAAAATTAAGGAAATCAAAACCTGTCATTACATGATTTGAGTTCTCTTATTAGTCACCAAGCTGATGGATGACAAGTCTCCAGCAGTGCCAGCAGGCCCCACGTCACGGCCACGCACAGTCCCACGTGCTGGAGTGTCCTTGGAATGCTGCTGTGGTTCATGAGTACAATATTTATACTTTATTTAAAACTAGAGCAGTAAAAATGATTTAGTGAAATCCACAGCTTTTGGAAGATGCTGCCATGCTGGAGTACGTGCTTGAAACTTTCTAAAAATATTTACACATGCATATATTTAAATAAGGGTGGATTTGTGACCTAGTCGAACCAAAGTGGTGTGGGCCATTACCAGGCAGGGCTTCCATGGCTTCTCCAGCCTTTCCAGGGTTCTTCCAGCCCCCCTTGACCACAGTGATGGGAAGGGAATACCCTGAAGGTGTGATAGGATGTGAGACAGCAGCCAGCTGGTCTGGGAGCCCTGAACCTACACTGGCACTTTGTGAAGCGAAATTCCCGGCACTTCCGTGGGTGTCCATGCTGGTCACTGACCATGGCTGTGCAGTGTGCAGGGGTCAGCAGGGGGATGTGTGTGTGTGTGACAGGAGCTGATGTGGCACGGGGAAGCTCTTGGACAAGAGCAGCTGTGCTGCCCAGTGTTTAAAACCTGTCTCTAGACCATGTCACTGTCATCGCTGCATAACGTGGCCATTAAATGTTACGAAGCACAAATACTTTATATTTAGACTTTCATTTTTTAGAATTTTATCATTTTGAAGGGTCACCATTGTCTAGTGTGCTGTAGGGATGAATGACAGGAACAGGTAACTTCATAGACTTGGATATTTAAGGCACTTGGGAGGTGGGTGCCAACCAAGGCGGTGTGACACTGATGTATTCCCTGAAATCTGGCTTAGGGAGAGGAACCTGGCTTCATGGACAAATCCCACACTGGGAATGTTTCTTTCCACTCTGTAGATGACTCTGGTGAGCAGCAAGGCCTCATCAGCACTGCCAACAAGCCCAGGAATAGGGACATTGGGCTGCTGCAACCTCAGTGGACACAGGGCTGACCTCAGGGTACCCTGGACATCTGGGATGGGGACCCTGGTGCCGCCAAAGCATTTGTAATTGTCTTACACCTGCAGTAGCAGAAATTGATGAATGATTACTAACTAGAAAGATTTCATTTCACCTGGGCTTCAGAAGAACATGAGGAGTTCGGCTCCGTTGTCATTAGTGGCACATTTGAAGGGGCTGATTGTGCCTGGTCTGTCCAGTACCTGAGCTGCTGTTCTTTGGGTGGCTTTGGCCTGATCTCATCATATCCTTGGAGGTGCTGAGCTTTCTTCATTTCCATGACCCCAAGAACACAGTGTGGGGCTCAGATACTCTCCAGGGAGGTCCAACCAACAATTTAGGGCTGCTGTATCTGTAGCCTGGTCAAAAGCAAGATATGTTCAAAAGCCCAGCAGTAAAGCCAGTACTGTGGTGCTTTTGCCCTAGGCAGGTGCACAGAGAATCAGAAGTTTCTTGCTGAGTGTTTATTCCTCCAAGAGGGATTTTGCAGATGTGGGTAAACTGAATCCCTTCTTTCATCTGCTTAAAAGACCCATAAAAGAGCTGTCTGGTGTTTTACAGAATTGCAGTGTAATTCCAAATCTGCTGCAGACATGCTGCATCCTCTCAGAAGAGTTTTATCTGGTGGTTTAATGTGGCTTTTCACCCAAGTGTGATGTATTTATAGAAACAGTCACAGAATGGGTTGGGTTGGAAGGATCTGTAAAGCTCATCCCATCCCACCCCTGCCATGGGCAGGGACACCTCCCACTGTCCCAGGCTGCTCCCAGCCCCATCCAGCCTGGCCTGGAACACTTCCAGGGATCCAGGGGCAGCCCCAGCTGCTCTGGGCACCCTGTGCCAGGGCCTGCCCACCCTCCCAGGGAACAATTCCTTCCCAAGATCCCATCCAGCCCTGCCCTCTGGCACTGGGAAGCCATTCCCTGTGTCCTGTCCCTCCAGCCCTTGTCCCCAGTCCCTCTCCAGCTCTCCTGGAGCCCCTTTAGGCCCTGCCAGGGGCTCTGAGCTCTCCCTGGAGCCTTCTCCTCTGCAGGTGAGCACCCCCAGCTCTCCCAGCCTGACTCCAGAGCAGAGGAGCGCCAGCCCTCAGAGCACCTCCATGGCCTCCTCTGACACTTATTTAACACAAATACGAGTTCATAATGACATGCACATACCCACACAGATGAATATCAACAAGACCTAAAGGCACAGAGCAAATCCAACCCCATCCCAGCTGTAGCCTGCTGGAAATTGTTGAACTTTTATAGAAAATCAGTCACAGCTCTGCAATTTCATGCTTTATCATTTTTGTTACATGTATGGGGGAAATTATAAACCTTGTAATTTCTCTCTTACTATATAAAAAGCTTTAGATAACATCAAGATATGGAAGTAATACAAAGTAAGATGCCTTGATACATTAATGAACAAGATCTAAAATAGACACTGTTCACCTCGATGGCATGAAAAGGAAAAGAGGAGAATTCAGCTCTCAATGGGAGGATTAAAAAACCTGGGTGAAGGGAAAAAAATAATATAAGGAAGAGGCTTGGAAATGTAAGGCAAAGCAAAACATGCTTCAAATACAAAAGACTTTGTTCCTGTCTTATTTTAAAGTATTGGTAAGTGGTTTGTGGCAGTGGGGTTCCTGCCTTCAGACACCTGCAGAACTGTGTGCCAGGGCTGAGGTCTGACCCCAACCAGAGCATCTGTGTGTCCCTGTCCCCACTGCCACCACCACCAGGCTCCAGAGTTTCCTGCCCACCAGACAGACCCCAGCCCTCTTCTTTCATCCATCTAACCCAAAAAGATGGATTTATTTTTCAAACCCTCCTGCTGGAGATCTAAGCCTCGTATAGGAATATTTACATGTGTGGAATATATGCCTGGAGCAGCCAAGTCCTTTTGGAGCCATGGAAGTGGTGATGCTCAAAGAGTTTGTGGTGCTGCAGGGATGTGCCTTCCCTGTCTGTGGGTTCTGATTTGCCCCCTGCTTCTCAAAATGTGAGTCCAGGATTTGAAGACCAGGCTTTTAAAACTGGCATCTAATTCAATTTTATCTGCATAAGTTAAATCACCAGATCAAAGCCACTGAGCAAATAAGGACATGTATTTGGTTCTTTAAAGTATGGGTTATCCTTTATCAATTTTTAAAGTATGGTGGTGTTTTGGTGCCTGTCATTTCTGTACGGGATAGAAAACCTCAGTGTTAGACTGGGGCCAGGGTTCCAACATCTCAGTGAGATGAAATAAACCTGGGCTTATTAGCCTGCCTTGGAGCACCAAGCTTTGAGAAGAAATGATGCAATGACAAGAAAAAATAGAGGCCAACACTCCCTGGTTTCCTGGTCCCCCCACTCTCAAAGCCAGGGTGTTTAGCTGGATGCCATTAGTGAGGCAATGGGCCAGGTTCAGATACAGGAGAATTCCCGAACATGTATTTTTCCAACCTCTGCTCTGCAGCATTTGTGCTTCTGCAAATGGGTGTAATTACCCCCGAGGCACGTCCTGAGCAATCCTTCCTGGGCTGCGCAGGGCAGGCGCCAGGAGCTGAGCTGGGGGCGCGGGCTGGGACTCACCGGTGCCAGGGACTCACCAGTGCTGGGGACTCACCAGCGCCAGGGACTCACCATCACCAGGGACTCACCAGCACCAGGGACTCACCAGTGCCGGGGACTCACCAGCGCCAGGGACTCACCAGTGCTGGGGACTCACCAGCACCAGGGACTCACCGGTGCCAGGGATTCACCAGTGCTGGGGACTCACCGGTGCCAGGGACTCACCAGCTCCAGGGACTCACCAGAGCTGGGGACTCACCAGCACCAGGGACTCACCAGAGCTGGGGACTCACCAGCGCCAGGGACTCACCAGTGCCAGGGACTCACCAAAGTTGGGGACTCACCAGCGCCAGGGACTCACCAGCGCCAGGGACTCACCAGCACCAGGGACTCACCGGTGCCAGGGACTCACCAGCACCAGGGACTCACCAGCGCCAGTCCCCTTTGCTGGCAGCAGCAGCTGCAGGACACGAGGTGACAGTGTCACACTCCCTGGGAGGACAGGCTGCCAAAGAGGGGGAACCTGAGCACACGTGGTGCAAGCAGCAGTGGAAAGTCTCAGGGGACAGGGCGGGTTTGGTTTGGTGTGGGGTGATGGCAGTGCCGGGCACCTCAGCCCCCCTCAGCCTGCTTTGGTTTGGCTTCGTGTCCCACCAGCAGCGATCCAGGTGCTCAGGGCACACTGGCAGCAGGAGCAGGGCAGTGCCTGTTCCCTGTGCGGACACTGCTGGGGCACTTGCAGTCCTGGGGTCAGTCCTGGGCCTCTCAGGACAAGAAGGACACTGAGGGGCTGGAGAGTGCTCAGGGAAGGGGCTGGAGCCCCAGGAGAGGCTGAGGGAGCTGGAAAGGGGCTCAGGCTGGAGCAAAGGAGGCTCAGGGGGGACCTTGTGGCTCTGCACAAGTCCCTGACAGGAGGGGGCAGCCGGGGGGGTCGGGCTCTGCTGCCAGGGAACAGGGCCAGGAGGAGAGGGAACGGCCTCAGGCTGGGCCAGGGGAGGTTGAGATTTGGATATCAGGGAATATTTCTTTATGGAAAGGGTGGTCAGGAACTGGTTGTCCAGGGCAGTGGTGAAGTCACCACCCCTGGAAGTGTTCAAAAAATGAGTAGATGTAGCAGTTTGTGATGTGGTTTAGTGGGCATGTCAGAGGTTGGACTTGATGATCTTGACCATCTTTTCCAATGTTAATGATCCTGTGATTCTGTGTTTTGCCTGGTTTATGTGCAAGACTTTCTGTGCTTCAATTCAATGTGTGAGTTCCTAGCACAAGGCCTGTAGATTAATTTCAGCAGCAGTTTTTTCAAAAGTAAAGTTTAAACATTACCTGTCTACCTGTGGCAATTCGTGAGCTCAAACTCCACCTTTCAATGGCTGAGTTTCCCTTTATAGCCACATTTTAAAGCTGTATTATTTAATCATAAAACAACTGACCCTGTTTGTATTTCTGGTTCTTCTTGACTGCTGTTCCCTCTGATGGGCTAAGCAAAGAGAGGCTTCTTCCCAGAACACCAAATTATTGGAGTGGGCAGCATAAACTGTGTGCTAGCACATGTGGGAAGCTAGGATGAAGGAGAAGGAAAAATATTTTCAAATACCTGCAGCCTACAGGAAAGCTGGAGAGGGACTTTTTGCAGTGATAGGACAAAGTGGAATGGCTTTAAACTGAAGGAGGGGTTTGACGTGGATGTTAGGAAGAAATTGTTCCCTGGGAGGGTGGGCAGGCCCTGGCACAGGGTGCCCAGAGCAGCTGGGGCTGCCCCTGGATCCCTGGCAGTGTCCAAGGCCAGGCTGGGCATTGGGGCTGGGAGCAGCCTGGGACAGTGGGAGGTGTCCCTGCCCATGGCAGGGGTGGCACTGGATGAGGTTTAAGGTTCCTTCCAACCTTCCAAAATCTTACAGATAGTGGAAATGCAGGGGAAGAGAAAAAGCAAAGAGAGTTTTTAATTTATTAGTTTTAGCCCTGTGGGTCTTACCTGGTAGCAAAGCTGAGGGTACATGACTGGGATGTACCAAATCCTCAGGTCCCCAGTTTTCCTCCTCTGCAGAGCTGCACCGGCGCCCTGGGAGCTGTACACGCAGCAAAGCCTGTTCTGTGAAGGCTCTACTGCCAAAAATAAACCTCATTGGGATTCCTGAGATGGCTGCTGTCAAGGAAAGTCAAATTTGGAGCTTTAAGCATGCAAACAGTGTCATTTTAAAAAGTCTGTTCACCAAGGAGATAAACAGGGATTAGCCTCCCAAGCTGCTCTAACTCCCCTACATGCAGGGAGGCGCGGCGAGAGCAGCGCTGGGAGCCGGTGGGGCTGGGCTGTGTCCAGTTGGCCAAATCCCAGCGGTGCTGCTGTGGGAGCAAGTGAGGACACGGCCCCTGGCAAGGACACCCTGGGTGTGTCTGCAGGGGCTGTAGCTGTCCTGTTGGCTGTGAAGATGGACCCTTCCCAGCATGGTTCCTGAGCCATTTCCCCGAGTCTGGCTGTGCTGAGGTTTCTGGAGGGCAGAGTGGGAAGGAGAAGCTGTGTTGGGCTGGAATGAGCATCTTCAGCCAAGGGGGTTGTGCCATAGCCATGGTACTGACTGGAGCACCCTGAGAGCTGGGAATTACCTGGGACTGTTACCACACACCAGCTGAAAAGGCAAAACCTAACCAGCCAACCCAGAAAATGACCATATAATTTATCTTTTCCAGACCTTACTCTTCACAATTTTGTCAGCTGAAAAACTCCCTTTCTTCACAGGTACTTTTTGTCCTACTGAACATGCAGGTTCCTCTCTATGGTAATTCCTTCCATCATGTTTTCCTCCAAGTTTGCTTTATGGGTGCAAACCATAAATTTTTGGTGTAGTTGTTCGATAAATTGTTGGAGCCTGAAAGAGCTCTATGAAAATGCTTCAACAGAGATACTAAATTGGCAGCAGCCTCTTGCCACTGCAAACAATTGCCAGGTACATCCTGAAAGCAGTTCCTTCCTCTTGTATGGTTCCAGCAACATCATTAAAAAAAAATCTTGTCCTTTGTACTTCCTCCCCCCTTCATACATGCACATATCTTGTAGTAAATTCATTTTTCAGTCCTGACTTTGTGCAAACACAATGTTGTGCTGCAAGCATTAAAAGGCAATTTAGTACTCAAAGGATTAAAAGCTCATGTTAAATTGAAGACTACACTTGGCATAAACATTAAAAATTGACAGAACACCCTACACATTAACTGCACCAGGGCTCCATAATTAGCATTTAAAAGTAAAACATCATTTCCTTACTGTTTCCTACTTACTCATTTATAATGCATTTATTATAATTCGGATGTGAATATGAGGCTTTCCACTATTGTCAGTAAATAAATAAAAAAACCCTACTCCTGTTGGAAACAAGGGCCTGCATACAAGGACTGGGGGATGAATGGTTTGTTAATCCAAATCTCAAACGCGTGATGAATCAGCAGTGACTAACTAACCTCATTCCAGGCCTAATTCTCTTCCTGAGCATCCACGGAGAAAGCTCAGGCTCGGCAGCGCCGGCTTCCACTGGCATCAGCACAGGGAACACGGGATCAACTCTACTTCTTGGGATTTGGATGCATTGTGTTGGGTCTAGTGCTGTGCAATGTGGGAAAATAGATATATGGTTCATCCTGTAATGTGGAAAATTCACTGCAGATTGAAATTTGAATGCAAAAGGAAAAGAATGAGGAAGCCAATCTCATTAGGGAAGTGGAAAAGAGGGACTGTCAGACATTAAAGGGATAGCACTTTGTTGACTTGTGTTATTTTGGGATGAGGTGGTGTTTTGTTCATCCATACTAGTACAGACCTTTTTTGGCCTTTGGGTTTTTTGGAAGGTTAGGAGGCCACATGCTGGGTTCCAGTGTACTTCCATGCTTGATTTAAATCCTGCCCCATGTCTGACTGGCATGGCATTGCCTGTGTAACATCTGGCCTGAGGCTTTCTTCTCATCCCACATCCCCTGAAACCACTTTCCTGTACTTCCAACAAATCTATCTAGCTTCAGCCAAACCTTCTCTTCCATAGCTCTTTCATAGACTCACTGACAGAATTTTAATTAGACTGCTTAGATCAGCCTGAGTGTCATTTGATCAAGATCCCAATTTGCCAAAGAAAGTCTCCACCTGCAGACCTGGATCAGTGGGCAGAGGTTCTTCCTCTCCAGCACAAAGGAGATCTCCACTCTGCTGCTCAAGGCAGCCACCTTCAGCTCTGTCTGGCTTTCCACTGGTGCTGCAGATCGGGTCAAACCCCAGCCCAAATCTTGGTGGCTTGCAGGTGCCCCTCGTTCAGAGCCATGAGGAGGGGGCCGGCCACACCACTTGTGTGAAAACCCACCACTGCCTGTTCACCTCGAGCAATGTGGCAACATGCAAATGATCTTGCAGAAGCCTCCCTGTTGCCTCTGCACGCCTTGCTGACATGATGAATCTCTTTTTGTTCCTGCTCTGAAGCCTCACATCATCTCCACGTCCTCTGGGGTCGCTGCTGTGTGGAAGACAAGACCACGTTTTGTTCAGCCCCTGTGAAATGCAATTAGAAGCCCCTCCACAGCCAGCAGGAGCTGAAGTTAAAAGGAGAGAGAGGGGAAAAAAGAGACCTCCCCGCTGGCCAGCAGTGTGCTGACTTTGAAGTCCTGGGCCATCTTTTGTGTCCCCCCTCCGAGGGCCTTTAATCAGGACCTTTGCCTTGTTATTCGGGGGGGACAAACGCCACACAGTTGGTGGGGTTGTCCCTGTGTGTGCCAGGAAGAAAAGTCTTTGTCAGAAATTTCCACTGACCCAAGCACTTTGTTTCTTTGTCTCTCCCAGACGACGTTTGAACTAAAAAGAAGACCAAAACTCTCATCTGTGCTAACAGTATTTTAATAGGGAGCCCCGGTGACTTCTCGGAGCCTCCCTGCCAGGCCCAAGGCAGAGACGGGGCCTTTGGTCTGAAGGCCTCTTAAAATAAAACCAGCTCAGGCAGCTTTTTATAACCTTCTTCTCTGTGTATGTCCTGGGTGATACAAAGAGGCTCACGCCATAATATTGCAACACACTGCTAGGAAAAATACTTAATTCTCATATTATGTAATACAGTACAGACAGAACCTGGAATGGTGAACATCTTATTTTTTGTTGTTTGCAGAGCCGCGAGTTGCAGATCAGCTAAAACTTCCAAAATAAATGGCCATAACCCCAAGCATGAGGCACATTCTATAAATTTTACAGAGCTGGAAGCACTGAGCTGGCCAGCCCCACGTCCCAGCCCCAGTGATGGACGGCACAGCCCCGGGGCAGCTGCTGGAGCTGAGATGACACAGGGCTAAGTAGGAATGATCTATGCTCTGTTTTCTGTACCACTTTACAGATGAACAAAATGCTTCACTGAAATGCTGAGAATGATATTAAAATTCAGGTTGCCAGTGTTTTACTTGTGAAGAATCTACTTGAGCTACTTTTTAAAGAGATTTTTATGTATCTGTTGCAGTCTCACTTTTCTGTTGAAATATGTACACCTGGACTCATAACTATGACTTTTATTCCTCAGGAAGAGGCATAAAATAGTACTCAGTGCTTTTTAAATGATACAAAATATTTCTAAAATAACTCTTCCTTCCCAGTTAAACATTATCTCCTCACCCATTTTCCCATTCACTTTTTGATATGCTGCAGCTTTTTTCCTACATTAAATCAGTTCCTCTTTAGAAAAAGTAAACTCCTGAAAAAGGAGGGGGAAATGAGAAAATTTTATAGGAACAAATAGATTAATAACTAATGGCGATGAGATCTGACAGCCTTTCTTACAGGTGTGTGGAGTAGAACGTCACTGTATTATCAAAACAGGTTAAAGTTTTATCATGGCTCTCATGTATTTTATTAGATTCTCAAAGCACACCACCTCCAGTGATACCTGGAATAATCCAGGCTGGATATAGATCAGTTGATTAACTGAACCTCAGCAACAATAGCGCAGCTTTGGTATCAATCTTACTCTTTCAGCTTCCTCTTCATGACCTCCCCATCATTCATTTGGATTTGTATTATTTTGTATTTGTCCCTTCCTTCTTGTAGGGTCAAACACTGATTTTGAAGCAAAGGCCAAGCCTTCATCCCTGCAGATCTTTCAGGTGTTCCATGCCATTGATGGAATGTTTCATTAGAGCAGGAATAACCCTGCCTGCTCCTCTAACACAGTAACAACAACACAGTGTTGTGTGCAACTGTAATTACACAGCTGACACGTTTTAATTACTGATACAGAGACTTTCCCCAGTTCACCTGTGACTCAGCTGTCCTGGCTCTCGCCAGGTTACCTCTGTGTGCTCCTGACTGGTTTTGCTCTCCCAGTAACTGAGCCTTGCAAAGGCTCTGTCCCTAATCCAGCCAAATTTATACAATGGTGCTGAAGTCTGAATGCCAGAGCAGCCCCATTAGCTCCAAAAGGACTTCTTTTTGTTGAAAGTTAAGCAGATATTTAAGTGCTTTGCTAGCTTAGGGTCGAAGTGTTCAGCACCTTGTTGGACTGTGTCTTACCTACCTCCTCATTAAAGGTACATCAGAGCAGTTGGCTTGTCTTTATCAAGCAGAGAGGTGCAGCCAATTGACTTTATGTGACAGCTAAAAGTGAAGGAGATCAAGGAAGCTTGAGAGACAAAGAAGTTAGGTTTTGTTAGAACCTTAAATGAAAGAAACACAGTGTTTGGCAAGCTACTGAAAATTGTTTCTTGTGTCAGAAGGATTGTATTTTCCGAGGACTTTTGACCAGGACTTTTGGAGAGATTTGGATTTGTGGATGGAGGCCGGACTAGGGCAGAATCAATCTGCTTATTTTGTTGTTGCCTTTTTCCTTGTGAGTACAAGTGGCCTGGCACAGAGCTTTGACTGCAGACTCCTGCAATACCAGGTGAGGATGCACAGAAGAATTGAGAGGCTTGATGGAAGTGTGATGAATGTGTTAGTGAGGCTCTTGCAGCATTCTGACAAGGGGGTTAGAAACAGCAAAGTGCCTGGTGGGCTTAATACCGAGTGAAAGTTGGTAGCCAATTTACAAGAGATCAGCTCTATGGCCTGAGTCATCTCCAGTGATGACCAGGGAGGAATTTTCTCCTTCGGCTGCAACATTAGCTTGATAGTTCTCATGATACAAATTACAAGGTCATTTGCATTTATATTCCCACTAATGATTGTATGAAGAAATAATTTGTTTTCAACTCATCACTGAGCCTGTGCTTTCCCTCACGCTGTAAGGTCAGCACCTGTGTGTGATGGACTCTTTGGTTCCACAGCAGGAAACTGTGAGGTCCTGGGTGGGGTTCTGCTCTCACCAGAGGATCAAGCATGGAGGAAACTGGGCAGTGTTCAGTTTTTGGCCCTACCTGCACTGGTCTTGCTCGATGTTCCTCCTCTGGGGAGTGGGATGCAACCATATGCTCTGTCTCCTGTTCATTGTCCTGCCTCTTGGGCTGCTGAGAGCCTCTTCTCCCCTGTGCCTGTGCTGTACCTCGTGCTTTGAGACCCCTATCCAAAGCTTTTCAAACAGTCGAGTGAGTCGGTGCAGGGGAGATGTGCCAGCACCAGTAGCCCTCGGACCCCCAGGATGACAGCCAAGCTGTGTTTCCCAAGAGGTGGAATAGAGATATCCCTCAGGTGATAATGGCCCCTGCTGCAGGGGCAGAGCTGGGGTCCCCCGAGGACAGCTGCGTTTTGGGCCGATTTTAGGAAATTTTCTCATACTTGATGCCCATATCAGCAGCCCTCGTTGTGAAATGAGAAGTTTCTCCTTCCATGAGCCAGAGGTTCACACAGGGAACTGCCCAGGTTCCTCCCACCACTTTTTCCCAGAGGAGGTGACTTTTTCTGCCTATGCCTTCTTTTCTTCTCTCTTCTAGTTTAGATGCAACCAGAAAATCCCTTTTTAATAAAAACCCAGTAGAAATCCAAACTGTGCAGGGTCATGCTTGCATTTACCCTTCTCAGGTCCATCAGCAGTAGATGGGTGTTTCTGCCAGACCCAGTTATCAAAGTGATCTGCAAGGAAATATCCCTGGTGTTATTTTCAGACTCAATGAGCTCCAGCATATATTTGTGATTTTTCCCATGATGATGACATCAGGATGGAAACACGAGGCCGGGGACTTGGTGACAGCAGGCAGCTTTCCTGCCACTGCTCATTTACTGCCTTTCTGAGAGCCAGATCCTAAACACTCCAGTATTAACATGATTTCAGCTCTTAAGTAAAACTAAAGAAGTCTTTTCATCTTCCCATTGAGTGACGAGCTCCTTAAGTAGATCACAAGCTTTCTGCTGCTTTGTCTGAGTGAGGAGGAAAACTTTAATTGTTCCCATCTTCTAGTGCAGGTATTGATTAATTAAATGTATTAGCAAAGATCTTGGCCTACTTTTTTGCACCATCAAACAAGTACTTAATGACTATATTACTATGAAAATGGCATTGCTTTAAAAGCATTGCACTGGAGCCCCTTTGTACTTTGCTTTCATTTGATTTTTTTTTTCTTATCCCATTATGAACAATAAAGTTTCTCCTTTGCTTTAATATAACACAGAGGAAGGGAAGGGAGGCAGAGAGGAGCTCTCAGCTGAGGGATCCCATCTGGGCCAGGCTGGAGCTGTGGCATTGGGATGTCCCCAAGGCAGGAGGATGTGCTGCCAGCTGGGGAGGCTCTCTGCAAGTGCAGGCAGGTCAGGGAGCAAATGTTAGATGGTAAATCTGCATAATTTACTCTAATTTAGCATTTGGTGGGTAGAAATATCAATATGACTCACATGCTAAGAGGGAGAAGGCATGTTTATGAGGAACAGAACTAATAGGTCTGTGTGAGATAAAGAACACTGCCTCCCACCTCATTTAATCTCTTTCTTCCTTTGGGTCCCATTTGTAGAATCTCAATTATTTGCACTTTTGTACCTACCTGCCAGTCTACCTCCTTCCACCCCACAGCCCTGTGCTCACCAACCTGTATCAGAGAATCCCAGACTGGTTTGGGTTGGAAGGGACCTGAAGGATCATCCAGTGCCACCTCTGCCATGGGCAGGGACACCTTCCACTGTCCCAGGGTGCTCCAAGCCCCGTCCAACCTGGCCTTGGACACTTCCAGGGATGGGGCAGACACAGCTGCTCTGGGCCTTCCATTCCAGCCCCTCACCATGCTCACAGGGAAGAATTTCTTCCTAATTTTCTGTCTAAATCTACCCTCTTCCCCTAAAGCCATCCCCTCCTTATCATATCATGCATCCTGCACAAAGGCTCTGTATTTTGCACACTTGATGAGTGGCAAACCCACATGAATCTGCCCCGATTCACACTCACTGTCAGGGCCCCACAGCCCTCTCAGGTTCTCATATTCTAGCCAGGAGTTCTTGGAAATCCTGCCTTTTCCTGGCCTCCAAGTGCACCTGGAGCTGGTGTTGCTCAGCCTCTCCAGCTTGCACCTTGCCAGGCTGTGATGTTGTACTAAATGTGTTCGTTTTACAGCACTTTGAGCCCTCATACAAAGTTGTTAAGATCTGACACCAGTTTAATGCTTTCAATCTTGATGCTTTTATCCCACCTGTCTTCACCTGTACCTGCCAACATGTGCCAGCCAGGCCAGCAACCAAAGCCAAGCAGGGCTTCACTGCCTGCAATGACAAAGCATTTCTTGCTGCAAAAAAAGTGTTATTGCAGAACACTTCATAAACTGTAAATTTGGGATTAAGGCTTAACATTTTATAGTACCAGCACTGGGAAGTCCCTTGTCTGTAACTAAAAGATGTGCCATGGTGACAATAACACTTGGGTTTTATGCAATGCTGAAAGTTGAGGCGCAGAGAAATGAAATGAGAGCCCAGCTGCCTTCAACACCAGGGAAAACCTGAAAATACACCCACAGCTGGCTGCTAGTCCACAGCTGCTGGGCCACACTCATACCTGAAATAAAATGCCTGTTGGCCACCTCTGCAGACAGGTAGGTTGAGGGCTCCCCTGCACAGGAGTGACTTGGGTCCCATGTTGGGGTGGGAGGAGTGGAGAAACACAGCTGAGTTGCTTAAAATAGCCAGAAAAGGACCCTTAGTCCTTTCTTGCCTTGTTCCCTTCACATTCACAAATGTTCATCTCTGTCTCTCCTTTTTTTCCATCCTTCCTAGGGGCGATGACTGACAGATTAATATATGTCTAGCTACGTGTCTTAGAAATCAAAAGGAAGGTGCTGTCAGAATCGCTTGTCAGAAAATGAGATTAGGCACACTTGTCATTTGCTGAGGATTGCAGTCTTTCAGAGATAAGGTTGCATTTAATGAGTGTAAAAAGCCTCCTTGTGAAAAAGGGGGTGGTGCAGGAGAGAGGGAATGATTATTTTTCTGGTGTCAGCTGAGTGCTTTATCATATAACTTGATAGCGTGGCACCCTGGCAGGCACTGATAATGGCTGCTGGGGCTATTGCACCTCTTCAGCTGCTCTGCAGCTTCAAAAGTGATGACTTGTTACCTGCTTTTAAACTCCTCTTGGATGTCGAAACCCACTATCCTGAGGGAAAGAAGCAAAAGCATGTACAGTGTGTTTTAAAGAAAGACCTGTGAAAACACACAGCATAAAGGGAACGTGCTAAATGTATAGCCACTTTCCCCAGCAAACTAGAAAGAATACTCAGCGGGTTTCGGTGAAATATGGAACTTGTCTGACAAGTGAAGGATAACTAATGAGAAACAGAGCTGTATCCCACTGAAACCAATTGTGTTTTGTTATGGAAAATATTTATCAAGCCTTTTTTTTCATTTGTTGGTTCTCCTAACAGTGCTATAATAACTCCTCTTATGTATGTGATTCGGTTTCTCTCATATGCATCTCAGTTATTTAAATCTGCAGTGGGGTGGGTGTTTTTTTGGTTATCAATTGGATATTATCATCTTGTACATGAATATTTTAGGTGAATGTTTCATTCATCAAAGTAATGGTCATTCTTTTGCCAAGTTAATGTCTTTGCATGGTTTAGAAGCTGGCTAAAGGTAAAGATTTATTGTTCATAATCTACTTTCTAAATATGAGCTGACAGTCAAAAATGGAATTTATCTGTTCAGCAGAAGAGCCCCTACATTAGCTACATGTTTTTGCAACAGTATTTCTTGCCTTGGCATACCTCTTTGAAAATTATCCTTGGAAGAGGAGATTTCTGTCGTATATTCTTCTCATCAAATGAGATGTGATTTTCATTATTTTGCTTGAATGTTAGAAAATGGAAGAAATTACTTGATTGGTTTATGGTGCTGATTCAGCATTTTCTGGACTAAAAATGACCTGGACGACAGAATGGGATTACAGCACGCAATAATGGATGCTTTATTTGGTGATAAGAAAGTCTCTTCTTCTGACTGAGAAGAAGAGAATGAAAAATATTTCTCTTATTAGGTGATTCAGTACCCAGATATTGACAGACAAATTAATTTGAAATACTTCTTCAGTTGCAGAACCTGCTAGCAGGCAGAAATTAGGGGAAGATAATGGCCACAGCTTGAAAGTGGTGCATTTATGAAGTGCACAACAGAAGTGCTGGTGGATGGGGAAGAATTTATATTTTATCTTCTTACCCAGTGACAGAATCTTGTGTTCCTGGTTAGACTGCAGGGTGGATAGCAGCTCAGAGCCCAGCGAGGTCTCCAGGAGCTACATCCAGCCAACCCGTGCTCCGTGGTGTATTTATTAACTCGGAATTCAAACCCCAGGAAGGGTTATAGAGGAAGAGATAAAATGCAGGCATTTTCTGATGGAAAAGTTACAGCCAGGATTCTCACTCTTTGTGGTGGCTGAAGGGAAGGAAAGATGACTGTGGTGTTCACCTCAAGGATTTCACACCGTTTGGAGAAGCCTGGGGAGAAATGGCTTCACACATGTAGGACAGTTAGGATTTGTCTTTGGTACAGTGACTGGGATCAGAAAATTATCCACCCTCCCCAGGTGTGCCAATCTGGGCTAAATTCTGTCCTTGGAAGCAGTGGAGACCACTTAGTATTTTATAGGGCCAAGCTGTAAGGATAGGGAAGAGAGAGCAGCCCTATTGTTCCCTGAGCCCCAGTTTTTATCTTTGTTTCCATTTGAAACCCTAATCATAAAACTGCCTGCAGAGCGGTTGCCTTGCTGTTCCTCTAAATGAGAATTCCAGCTTTTATGCTAATTCAGTTTCAGGTTTCTTTGAACCTGCAGTTTATGGGCCTCTGCTTAAAACTGCAATCTGTTCTGCATAAAAGAAGGGATTACAAAGGGGTTTAGTTTTGCAAATGCTGCAGAAAAATAAAAATAATAAAAAAGTTGCACTGTCATTAATATGTTCCCGCAGAAGTTTTCTGCTTTGTCAAATGAAAAGCGTTACTAACATGGAGATTTACCCGGGGATGTTCTACATCCAGAGCTCTGTTCCCCTCGGAAAGGGGCACTTGCTGTTTGTGTCACCCTGTCCCTGCTGGAGGGGATGCCGAGGGAGCACCATGCTGTGCCGGGAGCAGCTGGCACTCACCCCAGGGCCAGGCTGCTCCCAGACATCCCCTCCAAATCCAGCAGAGCCCGCCCTCACCACCAGTCCCTTTTCCTGCCATCTCTCATGACCTTTTTATGGCCACACCAGCGGTGATTTTGCTGTTGTTGAGGTTGCTCTTGAGAACAGGTCCTTTTCCTGAACCTCTCCAAGTGCTGCAGTTTAAGCACCTTCTGGTTGGGACATTATGTCGTGGCTTGCTGTTCACAGCCATAAAACTCCGCTGACAGCTCCATAAATTCTTTTCTTGGGGAAAAGATCCTGCGTGTCTCTATCCAGTAATAGGCAAAATCTTGTATGTTTTCAAAGCATTATGGAGGGCTTTATAAGGCACCGTAATCACGCTCCAAAGTCAGATACCATGGTGTCTTCTGGGAAGGTTAGCAACGTAATGGAAACATAAATGTTTCCAGGCTTTGACAGAATACCAAAGAATTGGAATATCCACTTTTCATGTTGCCAGGAAAAAAGCTGCAGAACCTTCCAGGTGAGGTGAGGTTTGCCATAAATAATTTAATCCAATATAATCTGCTGTAATTTCAGTATTCGTTTGCTTCTTGTGCCAGAGATGGATAATTCTTCTTTGGACTTAGTCTATGACTTGGAAACTAATGTCTGCTTCCCTGCCTGCTGTCTGGGCAGCTTTAGGTCATTTTTATAAAATACTTGGATCTGAAAACCTCTTCCAGAGTGAAAGATCTTGAAATTGCTTTTGATCCAAGTTCAATGCACTTCATTTGGCTGTTGTTGTGGCAGAAACAAATGTCGACGCTGACAGAGACCACAGACAGATGAAAAAAATTCTGGCAAGGTCCCACACAGATAAGAGACAGAAGGTTTCAAAAACCTATCCAGGCATAACCTAAAACACAGGAAAGTATTGCTGTCAGGAGGGGGAAGCTTGATCCAAAGGCCACTGAAATCACTGCAGCGAGGAGGGGTCCCTTTGATTTAATTTGGCTTCGAGTGAATTTCCAAACTCCGAATTTCTCATTCAGAATTGCACAAGACATTTTGTGCATGTGTAATTTTGTAGCAGGAAAACAGAGGTCCTCAATTTATCTCTAAGGCACGAATAATGAACATAATGAGGCCCAGAGCCCTGCCAATAAACCCTCACAGCCCCAGGGAGATGAGCAGGTAACTGCATTTCTGATTCTGTGTATGCTGAGATTTCAGGTGTGGCATGTGGTTAACATTGGAAAAATCCAGTACAGACAAGCCTGTCATTTAATCCAGGATAAATTTATCAAATTAAAGTCTTGTGAGGAGCCTAGGCTTTAATTAGACCCGTTCTTACCATGTCAGGATGTGTCAAGTCTTGACCAAGGTGCTCATAGAATACATGAGCTGCCACACCTTGGTACTGTGCGTTTAATTCCTTGTCCAGGCACAGCCTCCCCATCGGTCCATGGAGTCCCCAGGTGCTGTGATTGTACAGAGAACACTCTGACAGTTTAATGGCTTTATTAATTTATTTTTGGTGGTGTCTGGAATCTGCACTCAAGCAACATCCATGGCCAATGGGCTGTGATGGCTTTTGGCCACTGGCCACCCTTGATTCCAGACACCAGACCTGAAGCCATTTCTGTTGGGTTTCTAAAGGGAGATGGAAACACCTCTCTGATGGCACAAGGTTATCTTTGCAATATATATTTATTAAATGCAAATATATATTTATTAGATGTAAAAACCTGTGAAAGTTTAACAGCCAAAATCCATGCTCAATTATGGTGTGGAAATGTGGGGATAATCTACTCATCCGGACAGTCCTGGAGAACTCATTTCCATTGCCATACTGAGATCTGAGGTTGGCCACAATTCTTTAATTTTCCAGTGGAGACCACTTGTCCCAGTTTCAGCAAAGCATTCCCACCCTGGATCAGCCATGGCATGAAAGCACTGCGGTGTCTGTGGCCATGGTCTGGAGCTGTGCTGGGTGTGTTCATCTCCTGTGTATCATTACTGTTCTTTGTACATCTTCCCACCCTGCTGTCCCAGCAGAAACCACCACAGTCAGTGGGACTGCACCTCAGGTAAGAATCCTGGAGAAGCTACTGAAGGGGAAAACTTAAATGGATTCTTAAATAGATCATACGGTGATGGAATGAGGAACAAATAGGAAATACTTGCATTAAATCATGTAGTTCTACATGGGTAATTGGTAGGAGTTCTTTCTTAATTATGGTACTTGTTTTTGTGTGGACAGTCAGATCATGATTTCCCTTCCCCTCACACACTGTGGGATTTGCTCTGGGCAGGGCCACCAGAGCCACTGCAGCCACCTGCACCCCGTCACTGCTGGGGGAGAGCTCAGAGCCACCTTGGTGCCCTGGGGCCAGGAGAAGGGCAGTCCCTCGTCATCCCACGTCCCGAGGCGAGCTCGGAGCTGGGCCAGGACATAGGGACATCTTTCCAAGCTGCTGTTGGATTTCGAGCACATAACTATAATCCCAGCTCAGGTGAGGCCGACCAGGCACACACAGCTCTTGCTCTGCTTTTGTTTTCTGGCTGGTGTAGGTAGTTCCCACCTTTTCCTTAGGAGAGTCACCTCCTCCAGGCTGAGCTCTGGCACAGGAGTTGGGGTGAATAGGGCTTGTCAACTCTGTTTCTGAGGATTTAGCTCAAATTCAAGTGGAACCCATGGGAGTTAAATTCCATTAGCACTCCTAGCCCGTATGGGTTTGAAACCCATTTCCAGGTTTGAAATCTTGAAAACACTCCCTGGGCACGGTCTTGCAAGCCCGTAAGTCCTCTCTTAGCACCTATCCCTTTCCCAGGAAACATCTCACCGTATGGGCTACTGTGCCAATGTGCATAACTGCCTCTCATCTTCCCAGGAAACATCATTTGGCTCCGAGTGCCGCGCTTCAGTGAATAATCATTTATATCATCATGTATCTGTGCGTTTATTTTCCGCGGTGGCCATTACTAATGGTGTGCTGCGCTTAAGGAAAACCTACAGCGAGTGGGAAATCCATTGCCCGTTGACAATAATGTTCAGTGCTGGAAGTAGTCAGTCGAGTCTCTGCACGGGGGCTCAGGCAGTCACCACAGCTCAGCGAGCAGCCCGGGTCCCCGGCAGGCCACCCTGCCTGCAGCTGGGGACATTGGTTTTTCCCACTTAAAAAAAAAAAAAAAAAAAATTAAATTTCCGTTGAAACCACAAAATTGCTAAATGCAATACGATGTTTTCGATCGTGTTTTCCTCCCGCGGAGCTCTAGAGAGTGATGTTCGTGGAGCGACTGATGTTCGTGTGCGTGTGCCGCCATCCCGGGGCAGGGGGGATTGTCCGGCTCCGCGGGTCCCTCGCATCGCACTCGCACCGAGCCGGGGGCTCCGCGCAGCCCCGCAGCTCCGCACGCTGCTCCGAGCCGGCCGCTGGCGGACGGGGAGCGCGGCTCCCGCGGAGCCTCCCCCGCCCGGCCGGGCCGCCCCCGCCGCGGGGACCCCGGCGGAGCGCGGGGCGGGGCGCGGCGGAGGGCGGAGCCGGCGGGCGGCGGCGGCGGCTCCGGGAGCGCCGCGCAGTGCGGAGCGGAGCCGGCGGCGAGAGGGGACCGGCCGGCGCCTGCAGCCGGGCCGGGAGGAGCGGAGCAGAGCGGAGCGGCCGCCCCTCGGGGATTACAGGCTTGCGAGGCTGTTTCGGCGGGGCCGGAGGAGCCGGGGCCGGGCCGCTGCCTCTCCCCCATGGAATTCACCTGAGCGCGGCCGCGACGGGAGGGACGGCGCCCGGCGGGAGCCCGCTTTGGCTCGGGAGAGGACGGGCATGACTTTTTAACCATAACAAAAACAATCACCCCCCCAAACACACCAGCAAACAGCGGAAGAGAACCCAAAAAGCCGCCCGGAGGAAGGGACGCGCAGCCGCCGGCGCTGGAGCCGCGGAGGGAGGGAGGAGGCGCCGCGGCCGCACCGCCCCGCACCGCCCCGCACCCGGAGGTGCCGCCGCTGCCCCCGGCCGCCGCCGCCGCACATGGTTTTCTTTGTCCTGCTGCCGCTCCAGTAGCGCCCGCTCCGTGCCCGCCGCGCACCCCGCACGCCGCGCTCCGCTCGCTGCTCCCGGGAACCATCTTGCAGGCGCGGGGAAGGGGTCGGCGGCCCGGGAAGGATGCCCGCCCGGCCGCCCGCGCGCCCGGCCCGCGGAGTTGGTTCCCCGCGGAGGATTAGTTGGGGTTTGGCCGCGGGACGCTGAGAGCCGCGCTGGATCGGAGTTGCCGCACACGCCCGCCCCTCCCGCACCGCCATGAGCCGCGGGCCGGCCGCCCCGCCGAGCCCCCGGACAGCAGGTAACCACCGGCGGGGGTCGGCCCGGCTCCTGCGGGGCCCCGCGGCGGGGGGGAGCGGCCGCCGGGCCCGGGCAGCCCGGGACGGGCCGGGGCGGAGGGAGCGGCGGGGCCGCGCTGGCTCCGCGGGCAGGTGCGGGGCCGGTGCAAGTGCCGCGGCGGGGCCGGGCCGTGCCAGCAGTGAGTCAGGCTGCGCTGTCTGGACAGGAAATATTTTAGTCATACATCCCCTCGAACGGCAGCACATTCCTTGGTGAGGGAAAAATACTCTTTAGGTCATTTTTTTCTATGTGGTTTGTTGGGGTTTTTTTCTTTAAGCCCAGGGATTGCTGACTTGTTTTATTTCGCGGTGAAAAGGATTAAGCTGCGCTTGGTAACAAGGGGATTTGTAAGGGAAAACGGCCAAAGTGCGAGGAAGGGAACTGTGTGTCACCAGCTCCGGCTCTGTGCAGGAGAAACCGAGGGGGCTCCTAGGGCAGAGCACCCCGGATAACCCGGTGCTGTCCCCAAATGTCACGGTGCCAGTAGACAGTGCTCATCTGCTGCTCAAGTAAGACCTGGGGAGATGGGGAGAAGAGAGTTGCACTTGGCTGGTGGAAGGGAAGGGAGAGCCGAGCCCCTCTCCGCCGCTGGAACATCCAGGTTCGGCCACATCGCACCCACCGTGCACATAAAGGCACTTTGTTGTCTGCGCGGATGCCTGTCAGTACAGAGCAGGGCTCCGCGCTGCACAGCCACTGAATTTCATCTTTCTGGGGTAGTGCTGAGTTGTTGCGGGTTTTTAAATCAATTGGGCTTTTTGTTCCTTCAGTGTTGTTGCGTGATGTGACTGCCTAGCTGTGGAAAAATAATAGTTGCATGGAAATTGATACGCTGTGTGTCTGCTGGCAGAGATTGTGTTCGCCTCTGTATCACCGGTACTTCACCTTAATTGCTATTTTGTATTTAAATTCCAATTTTTAAGTAAGAAAATAGGCGAGCCAAGTTCATCTCACTGTTCCAGCCACCATTTGGGTTATTTTTATGGTATTGCAGGCAGTGGGGTTATTTCAAGTTGCACTTCCATTCGGTTGTGTGTGGTCAGTAATGCAAAATGAGCTTCGGTCTTGGACGAGCTTTGTCTTTGTAAAAGAATTCCTTTTTTAGATGTATGTTACATGGACAATCATCTGCCAGGTTGCTCCGGAGCGATCCTCGGGCAGGCTGCGTTTTGTTCGAGATGTGCCACTTCCAGGTGTCACAGCCCTGTTTGTGAGTGGTGTGTGTGATAGCACAGGAAAAGATTGCACCTGAAAAGCCATGGCTTAAAAGCAAGCTCTTGGTTTACGCTCGGCATTAGAGCAAACTTCTTAAAAGGATGTTTCCCTCTTTGTAGTGCTTGGAAAAATCAAGCGAATAGGAAGCGTGGAGCTTCCCTGTGCTGTTTTGTTTTGAAACAGTAAAATAAAGTAATAGCTGAAACTGTAGGAAGTTTGCTTGGTTTTTAATATTGGATTTTCTTTCTAAAAAGAACTGGTTCAGAGAGTTTTGACTTCAGAGGAAAGCTGCATTTGAGAAGACAATAACAGCTGAAATTCACTGGGAAAGATTATTTTTAAGCAGGCTGATTGACAAGGGTAGGAAAGTATTGAGCCTCTTGTTGGACTAATACTGGGCTGCTCTTTAAGGCACATGGCCTTCTTGATCTCTTCAATTTGTGCGTTATTCACATATTTTCATTAATTTAGAGAAAGTCGTCACTGAATAATAAATCCATCATTGGGTAATAAATCCAGTGTTTACAAGGTATTTAATTGAGACGAAATGCACCAGCTCAGCTTTCAAATGAGGCAGCAGTAATCTAGTAAAATCTGTCTAGAAGTCTGAAAAAGAATAAAGCTATTTTTAATAATTAATCATAGAAATCTTGTCTGTCACTAACTTGAGGGCAAACAAATTATTTCAGTGTATTCCTACATTGTGATGCGCAGTCTGAGCCGTGTCTACTCATTTATCAGGAGTTTCACATCCAAGTTTTTAGTGCAGTCTAGATAGTGAATGTTTGTGTTGATTGTCTAGTGATTTTCATCTGGTTTTGAATTGAGAAATTCCTTCCCTTTAACAAAAAATCCCCACAGCCCACTTCCCAACCAGCATTTTCAATTATTTTTCCTGAATCATGTAAGAAAACAGTTTCTAGGGAAGAATTAAAATCTTTCTCAAGTGTTGCATTTTAACCCTGTTTGCAGTGTTTTGTTACTGAGCACGTTTTCCCTGTGCTTTCCAAGAGCAGCCTGTCTCTCAGCGGGGCTGGATCCAGGCTCCAGTTCGGAATTGAACAGCTCTGGGCTTTTTGTGGGTGCAGAAGTGGGAGAAGTTTGAGCTGTAGCTGGCTCTGTGTGTGTTTGTGTGTGTGTGTGCCCAAACCCAGCAGCACACAGCTGGCACAAACTGAGTGTTTGGTGCTCGTGGGCTCGGGGTGTTCGTAAAATGAACGTTTGCAGTGTTCTCTTCCCCGGCTGGTTTGGTGCCGTTGGAATTTCTGAAAGGAGGAGATCAATGGTTTTGTGTGAAACTGAAATAAAGCTTTTTATATGGGTGGACAGCTGAGCTGGCACCCTGGCATAGAAACAGCCGGAATAGACAAGCTATTAACACAATATTAAGGGGAAAAACCTCTGTGGATAAAGGTGGCTTGATGGAAAATAAAAGGTTTATTAGTTTACACAGCGAGGTGTCAAGAATCAGTTATTCTGAGGAAGGCAAAGCTGATGTGGAAATACACACTGATCCTAAATACTGACACACTCTTTATTTTTCAAAGAGTTTGCAACAGCAAATTATGAAATTACTAACCTAAGTTATCAACAGTGCTTTGAAGGTGGTAAAAATCGAATGTTCACACAGCAGGGATCCCAAAAATACTTTAAAAATTAATTAAGAAATCTGCAGTTCTGGAGGTTCCCAAGAATGGGCTGTCGGGTTCGAAATCATGACTTCTCCATCGCAAAAATCAATGTCGGAACGTATTGGATAATGGCAGTACAAAGATCCAGTGTCTGTGCAGCTAATGTTGAGGAAAAACCCCATTTCTTTATGAAATAGAATCTTTCCAAAGAAAAATCTGCACTGCAGGGCGGCGAAGCACAGCCAAACAGCACCACCTCATGGACACGGCCCCCGGAGCCGCCGCTGCCAGCGCTCCTGGTTTTGTCTCCTGATTTGTTTCCCTAAAATATACACACCTCTGCCTGTGCATAAATACACCGCCGTGCCTTTGGAAATCTATCACTGCTAGAAAATGTAACTTCTTTTTTTCTTTTTTTTTTTTATTGGTCTTTCAGGCATCTGATGCCAGCTCTGAGAAACTGTTCAACGCTGTCACAAATAAAGGTAAGGCTGCAATTCACATCCCAAACAGATTTATTTTCTTTTTTTTCCCCCCACACGTTTCTTTTCATGGCAATTTCAATGGGAGATGAAGTGTAACTTGTCTTGCAGAAATGTCGCAATCAGCTTGTTAGTGCTTTTTATGTTTCTCTGAGTTTCAGACATGTTCTGTATGCTTGGTAATTGCTTTGCTTAATATAAAATATAGGCTTTAAATAATGCATTGCCTGCCAGGTCAGAATTAATTTAAATAACAATATTAGGGAATAGTTTATTTTACAAATGGCTTTAATTTAAGCTCATTTAAATAACTGTAAGAGTTTTCAAAATGTTTTAACTTGATTGTTACTCATCAGCTCCATGATAGACGTGGAATTATGAATAGCCAATTTGCACTGCTGACAGTAATAACCAGCCAACGTTTAGTATTCACAGGATAATAGTCATAAACCATGGCTTACTGTGCTGTGTGCTTTCTGTAGAGTTAATAAATGATAGAGAAGGCCACATTTAAATATTCAGTATCCCATTAATTTCTTCCAAACAGCAATCCAAAGACAGAGTGGCTAATGATATAACAGTACATTAAGGGAAAACTTGCCCTAAATCAGCGCCCGTGAGCTGCCGTGTGGAGCTGGGCCTGGAGCGCCGTTGTTAGAAAGGCTTTGGGGATCCTTTGGGTTTAATTCTCATTTTTGGTTTGGTTGGTGTTTTTGCAAGGAGGGTGGAGGGATCAGCTCCAGGCACGAGTTGCACAAACAAGTATAATTCAAAGCCTTGAGAGTGCGTCTGGTTTTTACCCCAGTGTCCTGCTTTTCTCTGGCAGCACATGGGCACTGCCTGGAAAAGGGTGAGCTTCTGGCTGTAAACCTGGGGTTTTATCTGGTGGGGGTTGGAAGACTCGAGCCAGTTTGCATTAGAAGAGGCAGATTTGACTCGCTTGAAATTCAGGTGTGTTTTGTTGGCCGGGTGTGGATTTGCTCAGTATTTGCCCTGGGTTTGGTTTGTTGCTCCAGTGAGTCATTGCAGTGTTTCTCTGTGCCTTTTAATTCCACGAAGCTGTGGTGGTTAAAGTGGGGACAGAATGTGACCCCGTTACCTTTGGGATTCCCATGCTGATCTGCTGCTGCTTCTGAAGGCTTCTGCTGCATATTGAATTATACCTGGATTTAATTGCATTACGAATCCATAGTCCTGTTTTTCATGTATTAGCATCCTTTGGAAGTACAGTCTGGATTATTTCTGTGGTCTAACCAGGTTATCTCACTTGGCAAGCTGATTTATCCTTTGTGATTAATGGCATTTACGGGTTCCCCAGGCCCCTCCGGAGGCTGAGAATAGGTGGCACAGCCATTAGAAGGGAAGAGCTGCGTGTCTGGAGTGACCCCCGGCCCCCAAACTACATGTGACTGCATCTTTATTTTGCTAATTTGCTGTAAAAAGCTGTGGCCTTTGAGCAGCCCTTTCTTGGGGCTGGGCCAGGGCAGGAGAAGCCGGGCGGTGAATCCACATTCCTGGCGCAGGCCTGTAACCAGGGTGAGGGGCTCCTCTCCTCCCCGGGAGGTGACTGATGAAGAGTAGGCCCCTCTTCCTCTTCCTTTGGTTTTCTTTTTTGACTCAAACACATTTCCCACATTCTTATTGCTGTTTACTTACGGAGCTTGATTCGTGGCATCCCTTTGGATGTGAATACCCATGCTTGACAGGGAGCCTTTTCTTCCGAGGTACTTTTCTTTGGTGATTTAGTTCCCTTGAAAGGATTAGGGTTTCTTTGTGTAGCCTAAAATCAACATGGGCTTTTCGAAGCTTTGCTTGGGAAACCGTACACAAATAAGCTTTTTAGTTGATGGTAGATTATTCCTTTGCCCCTTATTTCCATCAAAATGGCATCTTTCTTTTCTCCTCCTGAGTTTCCCCTTAAAGCCATATGCTAATTCCTGTTGGTAACATGAATGACAAGGGAGGAATCAATGCAAATCCAGGTGCGGCCAAACTAGGCTGGCTGGTATTTTCTTTTTTTTTTTCCCCACCTCTTTTTTTTCTTTTTTTTTCCGCTGGGAGAAAGAGATTAAGGGGAAGGAGAACAGAAAAAGCATAGGGGACAGTTTTGTCAAAGGGATTAGCATTCAGACTACTAAATATCAGGAAAAGAAGCTCAGAAAAGCTCCCCTGTTTGGAGATAATGTCAGTAATTGCTGGCAGGCAGGTGCTGGGCTCTCTGCCGGTGCTGGGGCGCTGTTCTTGCTCTGAGTGCCAGCCCTGGGGAGCTGCCGAGTGCCCGGGGGCTGTCAGTTTGATATATTCCAAGTTCAAGTTCCCTCTCCACAGCTCAGGCTGTTTCCTTCCAAGCCAGCTCTTCCCCACTGCGTTGTCCACGGCTGCTTTTGCCAAAAGCAATAAAAGTCACTCGTAAGAAAGGTCAGATTTGCATTGGGTAAATCATGATGGAGCCTTCCAAGCTGCCAGGCTGGGAGGGCTGGGCAGGCTGACAGGGTCCGGCCCTCTGTGTCCGTGGCCACTCCTCTTGGATGTCCCACAACCCCCCGTGGCTCACACACTGCTTGGGTTTTTCTTGCCTTTTTAAAAAATTTTATTTAGTGTTATTTATAACTGAAGTAGCAGAAATTACAGAAGTAATGAATTTATGGAGCAGGTACAAATCCCGAAGCAGTTTAGATCTCGTATATACATTTTGTCCCCTTTCTGTCATTTCGTTGTGGACTTCAAGGCTTAAGATGTGCTCAGGCTCAAGGAGTGATGGATTAGTGTGGGTGTGTGATGTGGAACAGTGCCTCCCTCAGAAACACTAAGAATTTTAAAAATCTAGAGCCAAGTGAAATCCCCCCCCCAACCAACCCTCTTTAGGAGAGCTGGTAAAACCCTTGAGGAGAAGTCTCTCAGCTCCCATTTGGGACTTGGCTGCCCTTGGAGCTGAATGGGAAGGTGCACCCCTGAATCTAGAAGGGTCCTGTGAGCTTTTGGGGGCAGCCAGTGGATGTTGGGGTCCCTCAGGGCTGAGACTCATGTCAGAGTCGAGCAATGGAAAGGGCTATGGGGTTCCCCTGTCACCTCCCTACTGCCACCACTCCCAGAGGTCCCCAGCTCTCAGTGTGTCTGCAGCAGGGCTGGGAATTTGGGGGGATGGAGCTTGGTCCCCAGAGCAGGAGGTTCTGTAGCTGCCACTGAATGAGTGCTCCCTGGTCGTGAATCAGAGCCCTGCACTCCACGGCTCTGGCAAGAACACCTTGTAGTGCTTAAATTATCCCAGGAGGTGGTTCCCATGGGAATCCAGGTGGCTGTGCTGGGAGGTGAGCACCCAAGAGTCTGGGCCCTTGGTAATACTTGACAAAGGAGCTGTCAGTGTCTGAATAAATGAGTTGGAGCAGAGCTGGCAGAGGAGAGCATCCCCCGCCTGCAGCTCCTGCTCTCCCTCCCTCGCTCCCTGCGGGATGGCCCTTCCAGTTTGGGATTGCTGCTTGTAGTCTGTGTGTCTTTGAAGGAACAGAACTGCCCCTCACCCTCTGAGAGTTTCACCTCAGCACCATTAATCCCAGCCAAAGTACAGGGTTTGTTCATGAATTTTTGCAACATGACTTCTCAGCGTAATTAAATTCCATTATCTCTCAATAATTTAAATACACACATCTGAAGCTGCAGAGCAGGCAGCTCCTACTACAACTGTGTGCTTCATTTATGTTAACTCCCTCCTACGTACCCTTGGAAAACAGCTTTTCCTGGAGGGAGAAATGAGTCCCAAAGTGGTGAAGTTTTCATTTGTGCCGTATATTGAAGTTTGCCTTTGATCAGAAGCACAATTGGGCTGTTAGAGCTTTTTATGTTCAAATTGTTTACAGGATGTTCATGTAAACTTTATGAATCCTTCTGCTGCGTGGCACCACCAGCTGTCAGGGAAATATTTATTCTCTCAGCTGGAGGTAGATCAAGGCATCTGGGTTAGGAGGCTTCACTGGTGGCTGCAATACCAGTCAGATCAAGCCCTGGCTTTTTAGGTTGCTCTGCAGCAATATCCTGCCCTAGAAAAAACAGGCGTGTTGTTGTTTCTCCCCTTGGCTGTCTGTGGTGAAGCATTTCTTGAGGATCCTCTACAACATCTGTTGCTGTAAACAAGCAGGGAGCTAAAGCTGGCAATTCCTTCCCTGCTGATCCATTCACAGGAGATCCTTGGCTGTGGAGAGGTGCTCTCACTCTTAAGTAAACCATCCCCACGGCATCTCGAGTTGGATGTAAGTGGATCCAGTGCTACGCAGGCAGCACATGTGCAGTGTTACCATGGTTGGTGTGCCAGGGGACTGGCTGGGGCTGTCTCCCTCCTGTCCAGGGTCTGGAGGAATCCACGGAACATCCTCACTCACTTGGGGTGTGTTCTCAGCCTCGCTTGCAGTCTGTGGGGTGGCTGCTGTGTGGATGTTGGCCCTCCCTGCTGCCTCTTCTCACTGAAATGCCTCTTCCTTCCTTGCTCTCGGAGCTCTGGAGCAATCCCAGCACTGCAGGGAACCGGCCCCAGGCCAGCAGGCTCAGGGACTGCTGAATCACCCCAGATGTCTGCTTTTGTGGCAGTTCCGATGGCTCACCCCAACAAGTGACACCCTGGCAGTGGTGTCCCCTCGCCTTTCCGGCGGAGGCTTCCCTGGTGGCTTTGAATCACTGGTTTGCTGGTGTTTGGTGGCTTTCAAATGGCCTTTCAGTATTTTCCATGTGGAAGTTCAGTGTCTCATTAGGGAGAGGCTGAGCACTGGGAAAAGCTGTGGGTTTGGAGAGCCCGGGTTTCTGGTACCCCTGAGTTAGATTAGAGGAGCTGCTGGGTCACTTCACTCTGACTTCCGAGTGAAGCAGACAAAAAGGTCGATAAATGTCTTGAGATGGTGCTTTGTTCTGCTGCACAAAAGAGCAGGGCAGCTATTCCTGTGCCAGGGAGGCTTTATCTGAGCAAGGAATTTGTTCATAGCATCCTTTATGGCTACATCTCCTAAGCACAAACCACCCCTCTCCAGTCCTATCCCTTCCATGCCCTCTCCTCTACATCCTGGTGGTTTTTTGGCTGGACCATGGCTGCCAGCTGAGCTATGGGGTGCCAGAGCTGTGGGGTCTCAGTGCTGGGAGGTGCCAGAGCTGTGGGGTCCCAGTGCTGCTCTGTAGCTGCAGGAAAAGGTCACTGGATAATGTGATGTGCCCAGAGGAGCAGGTCAAAGTTCAAAGTAGCCTCTTCCAAAACATTTCAGATTCTTAAATCATTAAACTTACAAAACAGGAGCCTTTCAAGGCTTCACTGGTAACTTTGAAGTCAGTAATTCAAAACAAAAACAGAAAGCAGCCGGCATGGCTGAAGGCATTGGCTTTTCTTGACCAAAACAGCAGAGGGAGAAGTTGGAAGTGTTGTTTTGGGCATCTCTGCCCCTTTGGGCTGGTATCAAGTACCCTTTGCAGTCAGTTGGTGATCACGTGCCCCCAAGAGTTCATTTAAGGCTGTGGATTTTTTTAAAGTCAAGCTATTCCAGGCTAGGGAGCAAAATGGCAATATTTACCAGCACAATTGTATCTAATATGGAGGGAATATTTGTTTTGTAGATGAGCCTCCATTTGATTTTCTCAAGAAAGATGTCAGTGTTGGGCTGTAAAATTGTGCTAACTGGCTCAAAATAATGAGGAAAAATTTTTGGGCTAGGAGTGTTTTGGTGACAGAGATTCTGCCTTGCCATACTTGTGGCTGGGGGAGTCCAGGCTGGAGGCTGCTGTGAGATCTGGTAAACGGAGCATCCTGCAGACCTCCCCTATCTGGCCTGCTGTTAGTCTCTCCCTTGTAATAAAATGTTATTTTCTCTGAAAATGTATGTTTATTTAACTAGGTCTCTTTTTGCTTCACAATCTGGATTCTATTCAGTCAGTTACCACTCCAATTAACTAACAATTATTTAACATTAACAGTAATTACAGACGCCAGTTAAGCGCCTACAGATGTCAACTGTTAGCTTTGTACCTAATCACTCAATGAAATGGAGAAAGTTCAACAAACATCAATTAGCCAAGCAATTAGTATGAGGTAGGAAAGAGCATGTTATCGTGTGTGAGCTGATTCAATTTATTTTATTTTGTCAGTAAAACACACACAGGCAGACAAGCAGCAATAAGTTGCTCAGATTAGATAAAGCTGTATTGTTTTGCTGCTTATACAAGATTTTTTTTTCCCCCCTCCTGTTCTCTCCCTTGCATAGCTTCAATGTGCTTTGCCAGGCGTTTGTTATCTTATCAAATGCATTTCATTTGCACTGGAAAAGCACAGCAGTGTCACAGTGGAGGGGCCGCGTTTGCATCAGGTGTGCACCAGCAGGGTGTCACCTGAGCAGAGCCACTCCTGCCAGCAGGCTCAGCCTGGGAGTGGGTTCAACCCGGGTTTAACCCAGGAGTTAAGCCAAGGACAGCACACAATGGATCTGTGGTTGCAGATAACGCTGGACAACGTGAGTTCCTTCACTGGATTTGTCATTTAGTGTTGGTACTGGATGGACTCGGGTTCCACAACCCCTTGCTTGGGTTGTAGGAGGACCAAAGGGGTCTCTCCAAGCTTGTGGGAGCACACAGGGCCCAGCTTTCCCAGCTGGAGGGAGGGAACAGCCAGCACAGGGCGTTCCCAGAATGTGCCACTGTCAGCCCCAGCCCTTGTGGTGCCTCCAGCAGCACCATGGAACATTGTGGGGCACTGTGTGCCCTGCGTGGCTCGAGGATAAAATAAGAAAAGGAGAAGCAGTGGGCCATAAATTAACTTCACCTTCAGAGACAAGTGGTTGATTCCCAGCCACCATCCAAGTTGCACCACCAGCCTCTCTCTTCTAAGATGGTTTGAAGTCAGGAGAGCTGTGCAGAGCATGCTCAGGGTGTGGCTATGGGGTGCTTGGGGCATGGCTGTGGGGTACACAGCTTGCCCAGGCTTCCCAAACACCAAGCTGTGTCACCAACCCTCTAGGTCACCTCCTGAGCCCTTCTGCTGTAGGATCTCCTGCCTCCTCACTTGGCACAACTACCCAGCCTGAGCAAGGGCTGTTAGACAGATACTGTTAGTTTTTTTTAAAAAAGCACCCCAAAATATCCCACATCCTACAGTCTTGACACTCTGGATGTCAGTAGGAGTTTTGCAGAGATGTATATATGAAGTGTGGGGTTTTTTTTTCCTTTGTTGTTTTTTTAATAAAGTCTTAAAAAGCTCTTAAAACCAAAGCAAAGAGGCTTTTTTTTTCTTCCAGTTCTCAACTGTCCCCCAGACAAGAATGCCTTTTGCCTTCAAAAAGGTTGAACAGGGTTTGGAGCAGCCAGGTCGGGTGGAAGTGTCGCTGTCCACAGCAGGGATGGAATGGGATGAGCTTTAAGGTCCCATCCAACCCAAACCGTTCCATGATTAATCACCACCCTGACATATTTTAAATGTTTCTCCACATAAAATGATCCCACAAAGTCAGATGTTATTTTATCATGCAGACTGCCCACAAAAGCCCATGAAGTTCTGTGAATTAGTCGTTGTTTTCCAAAGTGTGGGAATAGGAATGGAGAACCACAGGCAGATCTCACTGTTGCTTTCCAAAATCTCAGCTTTTTTTTTTTTTCCTAGAAAAACACAGAGTCTGAACATGTGAAGAAACTCTTCAATGTATGACCTGAGTGCAATAATATTTGTCTGAGTAGGCAGAAAAACTGAAACTAAGCTTCCCAGTGAGAGCTGCCACGTTCCTTCTGGTGGCAAAGAAGGCTTTGTGAGGGATGAGACTTTAATCTAGTGAATTTTTGGCTTTCTCAGGGCTCAGTGCAGATTATCCAAAGGAAAAGGCAGGGCCTGGTTATGAAGGGATGCTGTGAGTCTCAGAGAAGGGGTTGTGAGAGGGCATTTCTGGGCTCAGGGGGCAGAATAAACAGAGCCTGCTTTGTCCTGGTTTAGGCTTCAGCTCAGTGTTGTGCTTCCTTGCTCCACTGCCTTCAAACACTTGTTAACACCCAGCATTTACTTGAGTGCTCTGCTGGATGAGAGCCACAGGAATAAATCCTGGGACACCCTGGGCACTCTCAGCCACCCAGGATCACTGAGCTTTCCTTTTTTCCTGTCCCTACTGGACCTTGGTGAATGAGGAGGACTTAGGCTCATTTTGCTGTCCCTGTCCCCAGCAGGTCCCATCCTTTTTCCCCACATGGGTGCTGCCCTGGCTTTGGGCACCAAAGTTGGGCAGTGTGAGCTGAGTGATTTCTCACCAGAAACCCAAACACAGCAAAAAAAGAAAAAAGGATGATTTTGCAGCTGAGTTGCTCAAGTGCAAGATGGGGTGGGAGGAGGCAGAGCCTGGGCAAGGGCAGAGGGGCTGACCCTGCCAAAGTGCTGGAGGACCAGCCCAGGATCAGGACAGGGCTTCAGCTGCCATCACCACTTGTCCTGGTGTTGTCCAAGGCATCCAGTTATTCAGTGTAACGGGAGC
This sequence comes from Corvus moneduloides, assembly GCF_009650955.1. Taxonomy (NCBI): domain Eukaryota; kingdom Metazoa; phylum Chordata; class Aves; order Passeriformes; family Corvidae; genus Corvus; species Corvus moneduloides. The sequence goes on from NC_045495.1 coordinate 9,785,813, forward strand.
TGTTTTCCAAGCTGGATGTGACTGGCTGAGAGAGGCCTCAAGTGTGTCTGAAAGGGCCTTGCGCAGTGTTCAAGTGCTTTAAAAAAGCCAATATCAGTGTGTACTTAAAAAGTGGCAAACAGAGGAGCAGATAAACTGAGTGAAGTGCCCTTCAGAGCAGTTAATGGCCTTGGCTTACACGTGCTGGGAGAGCGAGGTGGGAGCTGGGAGGGGGCTCCTTCTGTGACTGTCACAGAATTGTGGCATCACAGAACGTTTGGGTTGGAAGGAACCTTAAACCTCATCCAGTGCCACCCCTGCCATGGGCAGGGACACCTCCCACTGTCCCAGGCTGCTCCCAGCCCCAATGTCCAGCCTGGCCTTGGGCACTGCCAGGGATCCAGGGGCAGCCCCAGCTGCTCTGGGCACCCTGTGCCAGGGCCTCCCCACCCACAGTCAAGAATTTCCAAGCCAAAAATGTTGTTGCCAAGAAACCTTTTTCTTTTCTTTTTTTTTTTTTTTTGGAGCTGAAGACCTCAACTTGCTAAAGACTCTTCAGAGTTGGGCCAGGAGAGAGTTGAAAAGTCCAGCAGCACAAGATTCAAACTCTGTCAGAGCTGGAGTCTGTGTTAATGCAGCAGGATTTCTGCTGGCACTTGAAATCCTGGCTCAAGGCACACTCACAGCTTGCCCTGACCTCTCCAGAGCCACCTGATTTATTCCAATCTCCTGTTCACAGTCAGAGGAGCTCCCCAACCTCCTGTTCCCCCCTCACCGGTAGTGATTCAAAAGTCCTGCACAGCATGGGCCAAACCACCTTCTCCCCCAGCCTCTGTGGGAACCTTTCTGTGGGTCACTTTGTACTCTGAGGGTCCTTCACAAACATTGTGGGGTCTGGAGGCTTGGGGGATGGGGAGAATGGGAACCACCTGGGCCAACTCAAACTTTGGTGAGGGAGATGGGGAAGAACCTGGGGAGAGGGATGAGGTGAAAGTGCTGCTGAGCTCCCACAGCCATTTGCTGTAGTTTCCAACTATTTCAGGTTAGTGGGCACTTTTGGAAGTTGGAGGCAAAGGAATTTGAGTGGTTTGTAATAGAAAACAGCTGCTGCAGAGCAGGCTGGGTTCTAAGGAAAAACAACTCCATGGAAATGGGTCTGCCCAGTAATAAAGCCACAAATAAATACTTAGTTCATTTGCTAGGCTGTTGGTCCCAGGAGCACTGAAACTTCATTTGTTAAGAGAAGCAGCGTTTAGAAATCAAAAGCAGATGAGCAAGGCCCTGGTTTTGCTGCTGCTGGCTGGGTTCTTTGCCGGGGGTTGTATGCCTGGGGCCTGTGCAGCTTTCAGCGGGTGTGGGAGCTGCCTGGGGACCTCAGCACCAGTTTGTTCTGTCCTTTGATAACAACTGTTGGGTTTTTTTTCTTTTCTCCTTGCTCGTGTTGCTGAGATAAATGATTATTAAGATCTGACTTTGGCAGTTTTTCAGTGCCAGGCAGGACCTGCTGCCCCTGGGGAGCGGGGGGAAGCTGTGCCAGGAGCACAGTGCCGGCTGTGGATCTCAGCCTCAGGGGCGGGTCAGCTTTGGAACTTCAAAACCAGCCCTCCTGGCACCCTGGGGCAGCATAAAGAGACTGTTGTCATTAAGGGAATTGCTCTCCCAAGCTGGATGATCCTCCAGTGTTTTGGTTAGGGAGGCAAGGAGACACTTCAGGCTGTGAGGGATGGAAAGTCTGATGCTGAGTTTCTGATGCTTCCCGAGAGAGGACTGCTGGAATCTTTCCTCTTCCATCTTACTGCATCTGAGAGATGTTCTTTAGGTACTGTTCTTCAGGTTCTCCTCATGATCTTCCTGAGGTCTGAACAGGTCCCATGTAGTTTTCATATGGAAGAAATGAGGTGAACTCCTGAGCTCTCACCTCACCTCTTTGTCAGGAAAGGCAGAGGAATGATCTTGGTCTTCGTTCTGGTCTTCATTCATTGCCAGAAGTTCAGCCTTGCGTTTCTAACTCCCAGTCAAGTGGGTGTTGATGGGAAGGTGAGGGTTGTTGTTGTATGAATACACAGCCTCCAGAGGCTTTGGGATCTGGGAAAGATTTACCATGTGGGTGGAAAGACGGAAAGCAGTCAGGGTTTTGGAAGGAGCAGCGTGGAAGGGTTGTGCCAGGTTCTCTGAACACGTTCAGGGACGAGGGCGTGCTCAGGAGCAATCCTAGCACACCAGGTTCAGCCTCTTTCACCATGCCAAGAGAAATCCCATGGCTGCATCAGACGCATTTAAAGCAGACCACTCCAGCCAAGTCATTTTGAAGACGTGGCTCTCGAGCAGCCAGCTCATTACAACCCAGTTCATACCTGAACAGTCGTGTCTGGCTGCAGACAGGGTGAGCAACCCTCGGAATACACCAGCAATTGCCTGTCAGAGGGATGAGTTCACACTGGCACTGGGGATGTCCCTGGGCCTGTGGTGCTGCTCCCTGTGCAGCAGGAGAGGTGTCCTGTCATCTACAGCCAGCCCTCAGCCACAGACATAAGCAGACAGGTCCCTGTGACCTGCTCAGTCCAGGCTCCAAGAGAAATCATAACGTTTGGGTGCAGAACCTCATCCTTGACCACTTAAAGGGTAAAGCAACAGTGACTGACTGGATGGATTGAATTAGAAAACTCTTGTTTCTGTGTTGCAAAGGTCATTTTTCTTGTCTAACAGCTTTTTTTCCATGCTGTGGTCAGTGTTCCTTCCTAAAACTTGGCTGTTGTACCTGCTCTTGTATTTTGCCAGTGGTTTCTCTGGATATGTTACGCCCTAATTAGTGACCTGTGAATTTGCACTTGGAGGGTGCTTAGCTTACAGAGTGTTTTCCTGTAGGTGTATCTGCATAAATACTTTACAAAAATAAATACCTTCTTAAAGTGACCCTCTGGAAGTGTCCAAGGCCAGGCTGGATGGGGCTTGGAGCACCCTGAGACAGTGGAAGGTCTCCCAGGGAAGGGGGGTTGGAATGAGATGAGCTTTGAGGTTGTTTCCAACCCAAACCATTCCATGATTCTGTGATTCTTTAAAAGACCGTGGCCCAATGCTGCCAGGTGCTCACGTGCTGTATGCACTTCCTGTGATGCAGACAGGATGTGATGTCGAGTTTGAGTAGATAAAGCCCAGTTTGATCAGTCAGCCAGGTCAGAAGCACTCCCCACAGCGTGACCAGCACGATGGTCTGAGGGTGTCCTCTGCAGAGCCCGGGGCTGTGCAGGGTCAGGCGTGTTTGGGGGCACTGTGGGTGTGACACGGTTCCCTGACCAGTCCCATGGACACCCACAGAGCAGGAGAGAGGACTTGTGCCCTACCCTCGTGCTCCTCAGGTCACTCCATGCGTTCGGCATCCTGTGAGCTGCCTCGTGGGGTGATGGGTCTCCACTGAGCTGTTTTTCCATCGGCTTCTGTGTCTGCTCTCTGTATCTGATGCTGACTCTCACTCTGAAGTTATCACTCCACAGACCACCTTTGGCCCTGTTTGCACAGCCCCTCGCTCTGCACACCAGGCCCACAGCCAGGACTTGTGGGAATCACTGTAATACAATTAAATGGTGATAACAATCATCTGGCAAGCTGCTGCACTTGTCTGGAAAGGGCTGGGCAATGTGTGCGTGTGGGACAAGTCTGTGCATCTTTTGAATTAATAAAAAAATTAAGCTTGTTGACAATCCAGCCTGCAGTAAATTAACACCTTGCTTAAATAGTTAGCTGACAGCTTGAGGGAGGGGGGTGGCGTTTCAGTACTTAAGCTGGTGTTCTCTGTCTTCACATGCCCTGTCCAGCATCTCCTCTTGCTCGAATAACCTAATTGCTCTCCAGCCTTTCAACAGTACATCAGCTCTGTGCCTTGCTGCCAAGGTGGTTGTTCACCTCAAGGCCTCGTTATGTTTTGCCACTATATCAAGGGCCAAAAATAACTTGACAGTATCTGCTCAATACGCAGGTCTGTCAGGGACAAGCAAATAACGGGGTGAAGCAAACCCTAAGCACAGCGAGCTGCCACAGCCTGCTGTGTGCACAGCCCCTGGTGACACCAGCCACCATGCTTCAGAGAGTGCTGGGACACAGGGGACAGCTTGGGGATGGTGTGCGCATGATCTCCTCAGCAGCCCAGGACAAGTCATTGCCATTTTCCTGCAGGTAAAGGGCTGGCAACTTGGAACGAAGGCTTAACAAAGGCATTTGAAGAAATAATAATTAAAAAACAATGGCACTCACACACTGTCACTGAGGGGGTCTGTGGGTGTGCCAGGAAGTGATGTCTTCACCTTTTAGTCTGATATTACAATTAATTTAAAGTTGACTGCTGTGCATACTTAAAAATTAGATTAGCCAGTAACTTGTCTCTGATGATGGTTTTGATTGCTCTGGCAGTTTACACAAAAGCGGTGAAACCTCTTTTCTTTGGACGTGTTATTGTGTCCTGAGAAGGCAGCGATGGCTGCGCCAGGGTCCCCAAAAGTGCGGTGTCCCCAGCAGGACGGTGCCTTTGGGGTGCTCAGTGTCCTGCAGCCCTTTGGGTCAGCTGGCCTGTGCCGGCACCTGGCATGGGGGCACAGTCCCACGATCTCAGGGAGCGTTGGGTGCTGCCAGCCCTGGCACTGCTCTGCTCTCCTCCTGGAGAATCCCAAATCCCCCAGGGTGCCTGCCCTTCCCCACATCAGCACAGCCCCAGTTCTGCTTGTCCTTCTGGCACACCCCAAATCCCCCAGGGCTTCTGCCCTTGCCCATGGCAGCACAGCCCCAGCATTGCTCTGCTTGTCCTTCTGGCACACCCCGAATTCCCCAGGGCTCTGGCAGCATGGGACTCCAGCGTGTCCATGGAGCTGCAGGAAAACACCCTGAAGCCCTGGAGTGCACAGTGTCTGATAGGACAAGGGGAATGGCTTTAAGCTGAAGGAGGACAGGGTTAGATGGGATATTGGGAAGAAGTTCTCCCCTGGGAGGGTGGGCAGGCCCTGGCACAGGGTGCCCAGAGCAGCTGGGGCTGCCCCTGGATCTCTGGCAGTGCCCAAGGCCAGGCTGGACATTGGGGCTGGGAGCAGCCTGGGACAGTGGGAGGTGTCCCTGCCCATGGCAGGGGTGGCACTGGATGAGGTTTAAGGTTCCTTCCAACCCAAACCTTCTGGGATTCTATGAGCAGCTGATACTCCTAATCCTATGTGATTTAATGAATGTGATAAAATAGAGTGGATGCATTCACAAGTGTGTGAGAGGCTCTGTAACCTGACATACCCTGGAATTACTCCTTTTTTAACAGTTACCTTTTTTGCGCCTGTGGGTGAGTAGCAGGTCGGAATTTTCAGCCAGGTCAGTCCCAATGTGTGCCCAGGTGGTACCAGCAGCCAGCGAGGGGAACGAGGATGTTGCTGTTTCTGCCTGTGTTTGTTTGCTGTGCTCAGGCAGGCAGTGTTGGTAAGCAGAGCGTGGGGAAGGAGGGAGAAGCAGAACTGTGATGTTACTGGAAATGATTCAGAAAGATGCTACGGGGGGGACGTTACTTGTTCTGGCAAAGAATCTGTAGCATTTTTCTGCAATGTTTTATGATTCTTCTGCTGCTAGCAGTCAGAACGAGGAGTGGCCAAGAAAAACAGGGCAGCTGTGGAAACTTCAAAGCTCAGGGATCAGCCTGGTTTGTGGGTAAAAGTCTGCTTTCAGAACTGATGTGTTCATGTTGCTTATTTTAGTAAACATATTATGGATAAAGTAATTTCCAAATGCAAACAGGAGGCAGGGAATAGGATTCTGTCTTGGAGCTGATTCTTCAGGAAATGATAAACAGACTTTAGCAGTCTCCGTTTGAATATTTAGGTTTTATTTGCTTTCCTCTGGCTAACCATGGAACTTAAGCACTGCTTAAAACCCAGAGTTTATCACTGGGCTTTCATTTTCACTCTGCAACTTAAACTTTGCCCTTTGTAGATGGAGTGAATCCATTCTGTTGGGCTCTGGTTTGGATATGGAAAAAGCACGCAGAGAACTTGCTCTGACAGGCAGAAGGTAAATGATTTCCCTGCGTCTCAGGCAGGTTAGACTTTTTTTCTTTTAAAAAAAGAAAGAAATTGCTTATACTCTATTTACCTTTTCCCCTGAGGAGTAAACGGGAGGTGGAGGCAGCACATACTTTTTGACGTGCTGTGTTTCAGTTTTCTCTTCTTGCAACAACAACACATCAGCCAGCAGCGAATTTCCTGAGGGTGGTTTGGTGATGGACGTGCTGAGCCTTGCCTTGTCAACAGGCACATTCCTGGGATTTCATGCACCAGCAGCCGTGGTGTGAAATGGGAGCCTCACGGAGCAATAATTCACCTTGTATTGCGCAGATTAGGAGCAAACAGCGGCAGGATCGGAGCTGCTGGGGTTTAACTACAGGACTGGAAAGGTTGGAATGAGTCCAGAGGAGGCCATGAAGATGCTCCAAGGGCTGGAGCTGCTCTGCTGTGAGGAAAGGCTGAGAGAGCTGGGGTTGTTGGTGATGAGAAGGCTCTGGAATGACCTGATTGTGGCCTTGCAGTGCCTAAAGGGGCTCCAGGAGAGCTGGGCAGGGACTTGGGACAAGGGCTGGAGGGACAGGACACAGGGAATGGCTTCCCACTGACAGAGGGCAGGGCTGGATGGGATATTGGGAAGGAATTGTTCCCTGGCAGGGTGGGCAGGCCCTGGCACAGGGTGCCCAGAGCAGCTGGGGCTGCCCCTGGATCCCTGGCAGTGCCCAAGGCCAGGCTGGACATTGGGGCTTGGAGCAGCCTGGGACAGTGGGAGATGTCCCTGCCCATGGCAGGGGTGGCACTGGATGGGCTTTGAGGTCCTTTTCCAACCCAGACCAATCCATGACTCCATGGTAAACTTTCAAATCCCATTTTCTCAAGTATAAAAATAATTGCCGATTCAGGCATCCCTTGGAGAGCTGCAATTAGTTGTGAGAACAAAAGGCTTTGCAGCTACACGCCATTACAATCATGTTCTTTAAAAGGTAAACCAGAATTACACAGCCTCCTTTTCTCCCTGAGCATCTGCAGGAAGGCAGTCTCAGGTACATATATCTGTGTATGTTTTTAATAATGCTCCCTCATTTGACATGGTGTCTTGCCAAAAATGAAATCATTAATGAACTCCACAGGGGATTTATGCAGATCCAAAGCTGCTCATTACATCTATTTTTAAGTCTGTTGCTGCACTGAGGGCAAGGGGAATTTGTTGGAACCTGTAGCGTTAAAACTTGTAATTTTGTTTGCTAGCACTTGCAGAAGATTACAGAGGTGATCCCAGGCCCTTTGAAGCCACGGGGAGCAGGGGGATCATTAGCACAGGGATTGTCCCGTTTTTCTAACGCAGTGCTCCCAGGGAAAAGCTCCCTGTGCCCATCTCCTCCCACCTGGGGAATGCCCAGGGCAGGGATGGTGTGTGGGGAGTTCTTTGCAAACTGTGGCTTTTCCAGAGGATGGCAGTGTGGCCTCTGGTGTCTGTGAAGTCTGAATGTCCATAAAGGCTGAGTGTCCATAAAGTCTCAAAGTCCATGGAATCCACAGAGTCTGTCACTGTGTCATTTTAAAAGAAATAAATCTAAAATCTTATTCTTGGAGCCAGGGCTCTGGATGACTCCTGCTGTGCATTTTGAGAAATGTCCACCTCAGACTGAGTATTCCCCAGAAAAGGTGTTCTCGGAGGCCTCTGCTGTTAGGATTTTGTCTGGGAGCCTCTCTGCTCTGGGATTGTGAATACACAAACTTCTGCAAGCAGCTGGAACAAAGGTGCATCAGGGCCAAATGCAAGGGCAGGTTTGTGTAGGAAAGAGCCTCCTGTGGCAGCAGGGTACAGACATGGAAAAATAACATTACAGGTGTCTGCAGCAGCCAAGGGGAGTGTGAGGTTGCTGCTGGTGTTGGGTTCTCTGCAGATATTTAATGGGGTTTGCTGTGACATGCTCCCGACTGGAGAGTGGTTCTGGAGCTGACAGACTGTGCTCAAGGCAAATTCTTTTCATTAAAGAAGGATTTCATTAATTAGAGCCGACTGTTGGCTGACAGGTTAATTGATAAGGGAAGTGGGCCCCAGAACCTGGAGGTGAGATTATACTGTGACTTTAAATCTTTACAGTCCCTGATAAAACTTAGGCTTCCACTGGAATGTCAGAGAAATCTCACTGGCTCTTTTACAGGGCACAGTGCCTGAAAAAGATTTGCAAGAAGAGCTGCAGTTTCCTAAAATTCAGTTCTCAAGTAAAGATCTGATCTGGCAAATTTATTCTAGGCTAAGGCTCATTGAACTGTTTCAGTGGCAGCTTTGCACATTGCTGTGCTCACGTGGAATTGGTTGGGGCTGATGGGGAGTTCACGTGAAACTTCCTTAATTGGCTAAAATAAAACTTACTGCATCTTCTTCTTAACTGCTGAAATAAGTAATCACTTGCTCCAATAAATAAGAGTTCTGGAACCACCTTTTTCTAATAACTTTCTTTTTAAAATGGAAATGAGCTTGGGAGTGAGTTTAGTGATTGATAGGAAGGTAACTGAGAGTAGAGTGAGATTGAAAATTGGGCAGGAATTGTTCCCTGGGAGGGTGGGCAGGCCCTGGCACAGGGTGCCCAGAGCAGCTGGGGCTGCCCCTGGATCCCTGGCAGTGCCCAAGGCCAGGCTGGACATTGGGGCTGGGAGCAGCCTGGGACAGTGGGAGGTGTCCCTGCCCATGGCAGGGGTGGCACTGGGTGGGCTTTGAGGTCCTTCCAACCCAAACCATCCTGGGATGTTGTGAAATGGTGACACAGGGCTGAGTCTGCCCTGGGACCTGCTGACAGATCTGGGCTCAGTGAAATTCATTTCCAAATATACCTGGTGAGCACAAATGGGAAAAGGGAAGACTTCTGGTAGTTGTTCTTTGAGCCATGTGGAAACCATATTTTATAGGGTAAAAAGATAATAGTGAAAAGACAATTATAGCAGGGCCAGGAAAAATCCAGCTGGAAAACTGTCTTGACCTCCACCAGAGTCCACTAAAGCTGTACAAGGAGGCTGTGGTGGGTGAAAGCACTCATCCATATCGAATCCTTTCTGTTTTGTCCAGGTTATTCCTTAGATCTGGACATTAACCCTTTAATTTGTGGTGTCCAGAGAACACGTAGGCACAGGCGAGGCTGGATGATGGTGTGAACATCAGGGGTGTGTTTGGCAAGAGAGGTCAGAGCAGGGTCAGCTCGTGGGCAGGAGTGAGGGGAAGGTCTGGGCAGGAAAGTCCCTGTCACCTGTGCTGCTGCAAAAACCTGGGCGTAATTTAAATGTTGTTTTTGGCTGTGTTTCTGAGGAAAATCACTGGGATAAGAAAGGTGCTTCCTGGTAAGCTGAGAGCAGCACATCACTCATCGGATTCAAAGGAAGAAATTTCAGCTGTTACAAATGAGGTGATTTACACTGAGTAATAATAACTGTACCTGTTCAATGGGGGTGAGTGCTAAGGATCTGCCATAATGGTTGTTTTCGTTGGCACACGAGTACCTGGCTGCAAGAGCTGAGATGTTCCTGTTACAGCCCTTTCCTCTTGGGTAGAATTAGATGCATGGATTGCATATATCAGTATAATCAACCCTGCTAAGATGTCAAAACATCGAGTGTCAATCCTATCATAAAATCTAAACCCATCTTGTTTTCCTTTCCCTTTTTTCCCCCCTTGTGCTCCATCTAAAATAAATAACTGAGAAATAACTGAATGAATAGAACCTATTTCTCTAAAGAAAGGAAAATAATTGCCTCCAGACTTCTAACTTACCTGCCAAATTGCATCCTGATGTGAATTGCAATGGACAAATTATAATCTTTGGAGACAAGGAAGGAGATGATGGACTCTGGAAGTGACCTTTCCCTGGTAGGCACAGTCTAAATGAAACTAAGCTTGGCAAGTGATTTGCACTCAGATGAGGGAAGAGCCGGTGCCCAGGTCACCCTCCAGAGGCATTAACTGGAGAGTGTGAGGAGAGGAGCTCCCAGGGCTGGGCTGGGGCAGAAGCAGCTCCAGGGCTGTCAGGGTTACACACTCCACTGTGTGAGCTCAGTGTTCCACCACTGCAGGAAAAAACCCAAACCCAGCAACCAGAACAAAACAAGGACAATGAAAAGCACAGGGGAGCAGGGAAACCCAGCCAGGGAGTCTCCTGTTTGTGGGATTTGTCTTGCAAAGGCCTTGTACAAGCGATGGAGCAGGCAGGGACCATCAGTGGGGTTTGGGCATTCGTCCCCAAGACGTTTGGTGGAGGAGTAGATGAAGTTCAGTATGTGGCAAAGGGGTGGAACGAGATGATCTTTAGGGGCCCTTCCAGCCCAAACCATTCTAGGATTCCATGATCCCATGGGTCTGTGTCCCCTGGGTTCAGCCCTGCTCACACTGCTGACCCTGGTCACTGCTGGAGGCTCCGTGGTTCTTCCTGAGTGCAGTGATGCCTTTCGTTGTCCCAGCCAGTCCAGGGCAGTGTCTGGGTTTAAACCCAGCACCTTGTGTAAATGTGGAGCAGTTCAGGACCTGCTCATGTCCTGTCACACAGGTACTGGATGGCTGCCTGTGTTCAGGAACGGCCATGAGAATGCAGAGGGTTCTTGGGCAAAGATAGAGGGATTTCCATGATGTGCTTAAGATGGGCTGCAGCTTTTATCCCATTTTCGGTGTTGGAGTGGCTTCTGTGAGCCTGGTGAGGGTTTAACTTGCAGGAGGTCCTTGCAAAGGGGTGAGGACAGTAATGCTGAATGGTTCTGGGTGTAAAGGTGTATTCTGAACTCCAGAAAATACCAGGGAAGAAACAAAATTTCATTTTCAGATGGGAGAGTGTTTCGTAAGAATTGTTTCCACACACCCCACGCAAATCCCCGCTTTGTCTGCACACAGGGAACCTGAACTTGTCTAAAATTTTGCTGTAAAATCTAAGAACAAATTCAGTTAGAAACTCCAGTACACACTGTAGCATCAGCTGTGTAAAAAAACCCCAGCAACTGGAAATGTAATTCCCCTCTAGAAGGATTCTGCTGTGAATTCAACGTGAGCAGTGGTCACAGGAACTTCAATGAACTTGGTGACTTCAGTGAACACAGGAACTTCAGCACCTGCAGTGCCTGCTGTGGTTGAGTCCTTCAAGACATATAAAAACTAAAAAGAAAGATTGTCTTCCTTTATTTGAACCATCCAGATGGTTACTTCACCTATTTAGATGCATCTGGATATCCACATGGTTTTCTGGCCCTTTCAATGCTGTGATCAGGTCTGATTTTTTTTTTTTTTTCAGTGACTTCCTAACCTCTTGTAGAGAAGTCAAACTATCCTCCAGCCTTTCGTGAAACTCAAAAACCCTCTGGTATTTTACCACTCACTTAATGCTGTCACTGCCTGTGCACGTTGGGGTCCATTTAGGTGCCTCCTCAAAATGCACAGCCCAAATATTTATCTTTAGCTGGGTTTGGATGGGGTCAGTGGGTTGACAGTTCCCCCACTGGTTGAAGCTGGAAGTCAGAAGCCAAGTGGAGAGTTTTGTACCCAGCTCGAGTCACCTGGAAGCTGATCTTGACCTCTTTCATGTGGTTGGCTGTGTGAATGGTGCTGCCTTGGCAGCTTGTGCTGCATGCAGGGATTAAGACTGGAAAAATAAAGGAGGGGGTAAATCCTTCCAGCCTTGGCTGTGGGGAGCAGGAGCCACTACGAAAAGGAGGTCGCGTCCCACTGTAGAATGGTTGGAAAAAAGCAGCACCCCCATGTTTGTGGTGGTTTCTGTGTAGGACAGCTGCGATTGGTTTTTTAACCTCAGGAATGTTAAATGTGATTTGGTAACTTGCTCTGGAAGGTGATAGCAGGACTGTAAGCGTTTTCTGAGGGAGGTATGAGCTGTAGAGGTTTATTAATAGGATGTAAAACAATTATTTGTTTGTGTGCTTCTCCCCTCAGGAATTTTTTCGTTTTTGTTTTCTAAATAACACAAGACATCCTTGGCAGCAGAATCCCCACAGTTGTTAATGTCAGATTGTTATCAGATCTGGCAGTGATTGTTTTCTAATAATAAGTATGTTTTTCCCTTGCTGCCTATGTAAGAGTGACAGTTTGCTGCAACTCAAGGCAAAGAAATTCAGCATTTGCCACTTACATCCCTGAAAACAAATGATCTACTTAGTGCAGATCCTTTTTTATTATTTATCTGCCTTTTAGTTTTCTAAGAAATGTATTTCCAAGAAGCAGATGAGAGGCAGGGTTGGAATCCCTCTGCTTTTTAGCTCCTGTTTAGCTCCTGTTCGTGTTTGGTCTTGACTGATAACTCCCCTCCAGTCCCAAGAGAAGAGCTGCTGAACTCATTTCAGTTCTGGTTTATTGGTAAGGTTTGTGGAGATGTTTTAATTTAATGAGCTTCGCAACAGCCTAGGCCAGTGATCAGTGTCTGCTCTGGGATAGGAGGCCTGCTGTGGAAATGTCCTGGTAAGCCAGGTGTGGCTGTGGTTTGTGTTCTGGCTGGGACTCGTCCCTGGGGCTGCCCAGCAGCTGCCCATGGCCTTGGTGGAGGGAGCAGACCCAGAGGAGCTAAATCCTCCTCCAGGAAGGTGCTGCAGAGGCTCAGAACAGGCCCACGTTCCTGATCTTTCTCATTTCCCTCTGCTGCTGCAGTGGTGTGTCTTCTGCTCGGTCACTCGGGCTGAGCTGTCCAAGGAGCTGGAGAAGGGATTCTCCTGGAGTCTGCAGCAGCAGCTGTGGGGATCCCAAAGCAGCCCATCGCCCTTTCCCCGCTGCAGCCCGTTCCCAAGGCAGAGCTCTCCCATGGCTGTGCAGTGCCATGTCCCCCAGGAGCCCTGGCTGTCCCCCAGCTGCCACCTCACCCCAGAGTGGCCACAGCCTGGCCCCAGGGCAGGATTTACAGCCTGGGCAGCGTCCGGCCAGAGGAGAGAGGGCAGCACTCGGAGCGCCTCTGCTCTGCTGTGGCAACAACAGAAGCAGGGGCTGATGCCCAAACACGAGGCCAGCTCTTTCAGGAGGGGATTAAGTAGCTGAAGGCACTTTTTTAGCCTGAAAATGATACTGTGTTAAATATAACCCTTCTGGACTGTTTCTTCCTGGGGATTATTTTGGAAAAGCATCGTGGCCCTGGATCAGTGAGCACCCCTTGATGCTGGGGGTATTAGCCACCAACGAGAACATTAAGTGAGCAGAAGCTGCTGTGAGTTATTTTTTGCCTTATCAGTCTTCATTTTAAGATTACTGGCAAGATCCTTTCATCTTCTCTACGTGACATTCTTAGCTGGAAGATTAACTGATGTTCAATTTCTAGAGTGATTTTAGTCTTATTAGCAAGAACATTTGGCAGTGTGTACTTTGTTTTAATTTAGCTGGCTGTATTGGAATTTAAAGTCTAGAAGACAGTGTGTTCTTCCGTTTTTTAAAAAAGTAGAATCCATTTAGTAAGGGTAATTTTATTTTTTTAGTGTGGGACAGGAGTTTTTTAGCAAAGACGAGCCCAGTCCCTGTACGTGGGAGCCCAGCCCCAACTCCCAGACTTAATGATGACTGACTGCAAACTGGTGTGGGAAAAGACTGGCATCAAGAACCCCTTGAAAATTAAATTTCAAGATAAAAGCACAGGTGGAGAAAGTATATTTTTCTTATGCTTTCCTTGCTGTGTTTCTTGTGTATCAGATATTGGAACCAATAATCATTGCACTTATTTGGGTGAAATACTCCTCTCTGAATAGCTTCTGTTCAGTGAGCTGCTCTGTTGTCATTCTTGATATCCAAAACTGGAGTTCTGGAAGGGATACCCAGGATTATTTTGGGGATAGGAAGACTAAAACTTTCTTCACACTTTCCCCCAAGTCTGTGGCTGTGAGAGCTGAGGTCTCACCCTTTTGTTGCTGCTACAAACAGTGGTGCTCTTCCTTTCGAGTCAGTATTTAACCACACTCACTCACACGAGGGCTTGGGGGATCCTTTGGAGCTGTACATTGGGTGGGTACTCGAGCACTTGGAATGGTGAAAGATCAGGATGGGAAGTGGACCCTGTCCTCACACTGTGGGGGATGTTTTGAAAGTCATTTTTCATTTTTTAATGATTGGACTCAATGATCTTAGAGGTCTTTTCCAACCTTAGTGATTCTGTGATTCTGTGGCTCAAAGCTGGCGTGCCAGGGGCTTGGATAAACATGAGCTGAGCATTTATTATCCTGCAGTATTTGCTGGTATTTTTTAAAGCTGGTGTCTCCCAGCTGTAGCAGCTGGTTCAAATCCAGGCATGGGTAGGTGCTGGCCTCACTCCCCCTGCAGTTTCAAACAGGTGAATGGAAAAACCCTGCAGAGATTCAGTGGCACTGACACACATTTACACATTTATTCACCATGTCACAGGTACTTCATTTCTTCCTTTTGTGAGTTGATGGTTACTTAAGCAGCTTAGAGTTCGTTCACAATATTATTGCATATGATTTTGAAGAGTGAGTTTTTGCTGTGAAAACCTGTAAAATGCAGAGATAATGTTGTCTGCCAAGTGTGGGGCCCTGGAAGGAGCTGGTGCTTCGGCTGCCTCACGGTTCCATCTCCTGCATCGTTAGCAGAGCTCAACAACAGCTCTTGTCTGCTGTTAGAGAGGCCCTTACCACTACTAAGAGAAGCTGAATTACCATGGAGTGGTAATAAGATGCAGCAAACTGCCTTTCATGATTTTATCAGAAGTCTCATCATCTTTTTGTTGTTGTTAACTTAGATCCTGGAGTAATACCATTATGTGAAAGGCATTCCCTTTCATGAGGCTAAAAACTGCAATGCAAATAAAGAAAGCCCTGAATATACATCCTCTGGTTTTTAAAGCAGGTTCCTAAGAGGGGGCATTGACTTGTGGTGGGTTTTATACTTGAGACTGGAAACACTACAAAGTTGTGTCAAGCTGTAAGAGTAGTGAAGGACCTCCTAATTGTGACCTTCCAGTGCCTGAAGGGAGCCTACAGCAAAGATGGAGAGAGATTATTTACAAGGGCCTGGAGTGACAGGACAAGGGGGAATGGCTTCAAACGGACAGAGAGTGGATTTGGGTTGGATATTAGGAATAAATCCTTCCCTGTGAGGGTGGGGAGGCCTTCGCATAGGGTACCCAGCAAAGGTGTGTCTGCCCCACGCCTGGAAGTGCCCATGGCCAGCTTGGACAGGGCTTTGAGCAGCCTGGGATAGTGGAAGGTGTCCCTGCCCATGGCGAGGGAAGATGAGATGGTCTTTGAGGTCCCTTCCAATCCAAACCATCTGTGATTCTGTGGTCTCACCTAGGCAGAGATTTATGCCTTGTGCATATTTGCCATTGGTTAAGTGGAGTCCTCGTGCCATCCTCTGTGTCCTGTCCGTGTCCCATGCCTGGGGCTGGCCTGTGTTGCTGCTGTGGCCACAACTGGTTTGTTCCTTCTCCCATCACTCCCTGGGATCCCCCACCAGGGTCACCCAGGGGGTGACAGCTGGCAGACACTCCATGTCTCTGGCCTGAAAACATTTCCAGGCGTCTCTGTGTGCTGCACATGCTCTGACAGGCCTTGGGAGTGTTTCCTTGGGCTGCGTGTCAGTGCTTGGTCCTGCAGAGCGAGGCAGGTGGATCTCTCCCGGATCCCGGGCAGGGCAGCAGGATTGCAGTGCTCCCTCCCAGGGCTCAGCTGCCCTCCCTCACTGCTCCCAGCCTGGAGCAATGTGCCCCCAAAGTGCAGCGAGGGGGCAGGGATTGCTCCTTCCTCCTCGTTGTCCTCCACGGGTGAATCTGGATTATCCATTGCAGCAGCTGGTTTGGGAAGAAAGAATGTTGGGATGAAGTAATCAAATCCTGTCAGGGATTGCACCACGTTGGTAGTAAATCCAGTGAATAAACATAGTGGGAGATTTTAATAGGACTGTTGTGCAGAACCCCCTGCATTTCCCCCCTCCACACCCGTAGTGATGCTGCCAGAAACAGTTGCAGCTGCTCCCACTGATATTCAGTGTGAGCTGTATCTCCTGGTAAATCTGGAGTAACCACACAAATCATTCCCTTGAAGGTTTCGGTTGCTTTGGCAGCTGAGTTGGTGGTGTTGAGATAAAAGGGCTGCCTGGAGCACCCCATGTTATCAGAGCATCCCTGCGAAATGCTTCCACTTGTTTCAGGGAATCTTAGCAGCTCCTTGCCTTTGAACAAGAGCAATTCTTTTTTTCTTTGTGGTTTCTTTAGATAATTTCAAGCTCCATCATAGCTGCTCCCATCCAGTGTCTTCTGGGCAAAAGTGGCTATAAAATTGTGGTGGAGCACATTGGCTTGAAACTGTTGGAAAGATTTGGCTGTATGGATCTGATCTGGGATGCAGCACAATTCCAGAGAATGTTGCTGTTCTTCATCGAGAGGCTGTGGGCAGGGAGATGACAAACTCAATTACAAAAGCACAATTATTTGGGCTATCCAAGATGAGAAAAAACAGCCCTGAGCATCAGAGTGAGATCTCCAGGCCACTGACAGCCCCAGCAGCAGCAGAGGAGGTTCTGTGCTAGCACCAGCGGGATGGAGCTACTGGAAGAGTGAATTATCCATGAGCAGCCCCAGCCTATAAATGCACTGGGATGATTCAGGGGAACGACCTGTGGACAGCTCAATAGATATTTTAGTTCAGTGCACTGAGACTGTTCAAATAGATGTAAATAATTAAAGGCTCAATAAAATCTTAGAGCCTGGGTTAGAAACCAGAGCTGTTGTTCAGAGCAGCTGCTCAGGGCGAGCTCTGAGAAACAGGCTGTGTTCCTTGGGCTCCATCCGCCAAAAGCAGCTGAAGTCAGGGTTTGTAGATGGCCAGGGGGATGCTCACACATGGGAAAGGGCACGGTGTGAGAACAGGCTGGAGGGTTGGAGGAAATAGTGAGGACATCAGAGTTAACCAAGATTAGTGCTGGAAATAACTGCTGAAACAATCATAGAGTGGGTGCCCAGAGCAGCTGTGGCTGCCCCTGGATCCCTGGCAGTGCCCAAGGCCAGGCTGGACATTGGGGTTTGGAGCAGCCTGGGACAGTGGGAGGTGTCCCTGCCCATGGCAGGGGTGGCACTGGATGGGCTTTAAGGTCCCTTCCAACCCAGCCCACTCTGGGATTCTGTGACCTTCTCCCCACCAACAGCTCTGTGGCCCAGTGTTGATTTTGCTGTGCTGTCTCTGTGGAACACCATAATAACCCTATTTCCAAGCACTTTATTTTTTTCCTGAGTTTTTTTTTTGTGCAACAAAGATAGAGTTTTGCTCAGTACTTTGCAGAACCATTTAATGTTGTTTGGCTTTAATCTGTTGTGTGATTAAAATAGATTAATGTTGTAGTAACATAAAAACCCTCAGGGGGTTTTGTTCTCTTTGTAAATATTCTCTAGGATCTCTTCTGTCTTCTAAACTGTGTGTAGGGAGAGTGTTTAATGGGACCTGGGGAGAAAAGAGACGCATCTTAAACTTAATATAAGAATTTAATTTTTAATAAGTTTCATTTGGGGTTAGAGTATTCATACTGGAGTAGAAATTAAAGTGTCTAAATGCTTTGTGTGTAAGCTGTTGGAAAATCTTTAAAGAGACATTCAGGGAAAAGTCTTTCTTTCCTTTTTTATCTGATCTTAAAAATACAAAATTAGAGATGCCAGTGCTTGATATCATCCACTGATATTTAACCTGGTTTTGCAAACTTTGCTTTGAGCTGTCTTTAGGTGATAGAGAGAGGGTTTGCTGTGCAGGGAGCGGTGTGACCTGCCCTCCTCCAGCAGATCCTGCTGGTCCCCGTGATCTGTGGATGGATCTCTGCAAGGCTGTGCTGTCCATGGGGAGCTGGACAGGAGTCAAGTCCCTTGCAGTGTTTCTGGCTGTGTGGAGCAGAGGAGAGCTGAACCAAGCTGGATGTGCCACTGTGGGTTTTACTGGGGTCAGGCAAAGTGCCTGTGGTCTCTCCGAGCTCATGGATGAGAAGGGTGAAAAGAAGATCAGTTGCTTCAGAAATGTGCTCTGGTCTTTGGCTGGGAGCAAAGGCGTTGCTGTTTTATGCAAGCTTAGGGGGAATTTTACTTTCTGTTGAGTAGCAGCAGCTTTAATCCCGGCAGCCTGGAGAGGAGGGGGACGCTCAGCTGCAGGTGGCTCCCGGTGTGCTTCGGGCACTGCCAGGCCAGAGCCACATCTGAGAGGGGAGCGTCACCTCTGCAGCATCACACTGGGGAGCCCCAGCACGTTTGGCTGCCCCTCCATCTCACCCTGGGCAGCCTCCCCTCTGCAGAGCTGGCTCCAGTGGCCACGGGCTGCCACAAGGGGCCCCAACACAGCCAGCGTGGCTGGATCCATTACCCCGGGGCTCCTGTGGCTAAATCAGCAGCTGAGTTGACTTCTCTGCAGCTGATAACTTGCACAAGTGTGTCATGAGTCCCTCTAGAGCAGGGGATGCCACTCACGAAATTCCAGCTGCAGCCACGGGGATGAGCAGCCGCCGGCCCTGCTGCAGGCACATCCCCAGGTCTGGGATTAGTTCAATACCTCAGCTCTATCTTGGCATTGTGGACTGCTTTCTGTCTTCATGGGGAGGCATCAGAATGTCCTCAGGCTCTTTTGTAAGATTAAGAGCTTTCCATGGCATCCTGACAAGGAGGAAGTTTAAGGAACAAGAGTATTTAATGTAGAGCTAATCTGGTTTTTGTGAAAGAGGGAGGATTAAACCAGTAAGTTCTCTGTTCCAGGCAAGTTTGTGCCAGGATGGCACCAAGGAAGAAACTCTGTGGAGGAGCCCCAGCCTGATGGTGTGTGGAGCTGGGAGGAGGAAGGAGAGGGATTTTGAGTCCAGGAACGAGTTCTGAAATGGCCACAGGTCTGTTCTGTCTTTAAGGAAAAAGGGAGGGAATGGATGGAGTCGTGTGGGAGAGGAAGGGCCACACACTGGGCTTTGTTGGAGTCACTTGTGAGTCCCCAACACTGAGCAGTGCCAGCAGAGTCCTCCCTCACAGGGAGTCCACAGGAAAGATGGAGAGAGCCTATTGACAAAGGATGGAGTGCCAAGACAAGAGGAATGGCTTTTCGCTGCCAGAGGGCAGGGCTGGATGGGATCTTGGGAAGGAATTGTTCCCTGGGAGGGTGGGCAGGCCCTGGCACAGGGTGCCCAGAGCAGCTGGGGCTGCCCCTGGATCCCTGGCAGTGCCCAAGGCCAGGCTGGACATTGGGGCTGGGAGCAGCCTGGGGCAGTGGGAGGTGTCCCTGCCATGGCTGGGGTGGCACTGGATGGGCTTTGAGGTCCCTGCCAGCCCAAACCATTCTGTGATTCTGTGATCTCCTCCTGTACTTATTTCCTGGGCCACAGAGTTTTGTGTCTCGTAGAACCTTCTGTTTATCTCTAAACTCACTTTGTATCTAGAATTCATTTTTCAGCCTTGCTCAAAGAAGAGTAACTTAGAGAAAACACTTCATGTATTCATCGTGGCACCACCTCACCCCTCCCGAGGACGAGCTGTTAAACGTTTTCAACAGTTTCCAGTAAAACTGGTGGTAGCTGGTAAATGTTAAACAGGATTTTTTTTCCCTTTAGTCAGAAACAAACTTTAGGAAGCTCAGAGTGAGTGCTGGAGAGCTTCCAACACAAATGTCAGGCTTGGCATCTCCCGGGAGCAGGGGGGGTTGGATCCCTCCAGACTTGGAGGGTGAGGAGCAACTGTGGGTCCCGATCTGCTGCCTGAAGCATTTGCATGTGCTGCTCTCCCTCCTTCCACCAGAATCCATTTGACAGCCTTGCCTTGATGATAATTAAATAAATCCTCCTGCCAGGGCCGATGGCCACAGCTGTGTGTGTATACCTGTGCACAGGTGTGCAAGTATGTGCACACACGTGTGTGGGATCAGTGTGTTTGTCGCTGGGTTGACCTGTGAGTGGAGCTCACAATCGTTTCTTTCTAAGTGTTAATGGGCCTACGGGATTTTCTGTGTATTTTCTGTGCATTTATATTGATTTTCTGTGTATTTGCTTTGTTGCACTGGAGATCAGTACAGTTTCAGCCTTCTGCATGCTATGTAAGGATTATATATGATTCTGTGTACCAGTGGTTGTCAGGGCCCCATGGAAAACCAGCTACATGAGCTCAGGACATGATTATTGATTGCTCATGGCTGTCAGCTTCACGGGAAAGGGAAAAAACCCAGCGAGGTACTGCTCAAACATCTCAAACACAACAGGGAGCAGTGCGAGGAAATAAATTATTGTATCTTACATTTACTTACTCCAATGCTTTCTTTGAACCACAGTGAGGAGTGCTGGCATTCTGCCAAGCTTGAATTTGACCTTTTTTTAAAATCCTTATTATTATTCTCCTGAAATGAATACAGAGAGGCCTTAAGCAAGAGCTGATTCTTGTTTTACATCAGCCCCTGCCCTGGAAAGCTCATCATCTAAATCCTTGAAAAAGGAAACAGGGCCAAGCATTGACCTAACTGCGTCTTGAGGGAGCTGGACCAGAACTTTAATCTTCTAGTCTAGTGCACTGTCCCTGAATCACGGTGATTTTCCATAGTTCACATCATTTTCTCTATATATTTGAAGATGTTGCAAGATGAGTTTGCCCAATACATCCTCAAGGGTTATTGCTAAAAGCTCCTCGTAGCCTTGCAAGAAGGATGTGCTTGGGCATATCTATTACCTATTAAACCTGGCGAAATAATGGAGCTTTCCCATGTCATAACAAATCAGGCCCATGGTAAAATAGCTGCAAACATTCTCTAGGACTTAATGAGCTCTTGCTGGTTCACAGTGGTCCAAGCAAGTTGTTATTGTGGCTGTTAGAGAGTGCAGAATTATATTATCGAAACAGTCTCATAAAAAGACGAGATGGGGTGTCAGGGAAGCCAATCCCACACTGCGGGGAGGTATGTGGAGCACACAAAGGCACTTTTTTTCCATGCTAATGCAGTTTATAGAGGTGTAATCTTGTGTAATTCTGGTATGATTAAACAGAAGGTGTCTTCCTTCCTGAAGTTCCTTCAAGCTGTAAGAGAGGACAAAATAGAGAGAGGGAAATATTTCATCTTTCCATTATGCATAAAGCAGCCCTGGATCCCAAAATGAAGCAAAAGAGGGAATTTGGGGAGCTAAAGACCACTTTGACTTTCAAAAGCTTCTCTCAAACAAGCTTCCACACACCATCATAAAAAATGTCAGTGTGAAATATCCAAGCGAGAGCAAATTGAACAATCTGGTGATTCCAGTGCCTTCATCTGGAGTCTCATGCCTGCAAGGGTGTGCAAAAGTCAATAACTGGAATTGGAGGTTATTGATTATTTCACTGGGCTGCTGTTGAAACATCATATGTGCTTGATTTGGTCTTCAAGCACCCGGGAAACGCTTGGGTTTAGTTTTACCTCCCTTTGTGAAAAGAATTGAAAATACTATAAAACTGAAAGTATCTGGAGTTTTTTTCCCAATTTTAAAGTATTTTTCTTAAACTTAAATGAATGTTATTTGTCAAGGTTCCCCTCACTCCAAGATGGATATTTCATGCCACAGGTGGGGGCTATTCATAATTTATAAGGAATTGAACTTTCTGTTGGACACTGCCACCTGCAGCCCCATAGAGTTTTAGAATGTTTGAATCAGAGCCGTCACCTTCTGCCTCTGCTCCTTGGAAACCAAAACAGTTATGGAAATGGCCTTTTCCCCCCTACTTTTAAGTTAAAAGAGAGTAGTTTTCGGTGGGATATGGGGAAGGAATTGTTCCCTGGGAGGGTGGGCAGGCCCTGGCACAGGGTGCCCAGAGCAGCTGGGGCTGCCCCTGGATCCCTGGCAGTGCCCAAGGCCAGGCTGGACATTGGGGCTGGGAGCAGCCTGGGACAGTGGGAGGTGTCCCTGCCCATGGCAGGGGTGGCACTGGGTGGGCTTTAAGGTCCCTTTCCAACCCAACCCATTCCATGATTCCATGATTCTGTGACCCAGAGTGCTGTAGCCCTGAGGTGAGCACTGAGAGGGGAGTCAGGCTGTCAGTGGGACTGTGGGAGGACAGAACCCTTTACCCCAACTCTGCAAAACCCCTCCCACTGTGACCCTGATGAGCCCTGGGAGCTCAGCACATGCTGTAGCGCTCCCTTGGAGGGATGTGTGCCCTGCTAAAAGGCCTTGGAGAGGATCAGCAGAGAGGGGGAAAATAAAATAAAATGTGACGTGCTCAGCTGTTGAGGTAAAAATGAAAGTTGAGCAATAAAACCTCCTTTCTCGACAGGTCACCTGTGCTAGGTGGGAGAGGTTGGGATATTGCATTCCAGGCTGGCTCTGCAGAGCACGGAGCCAGAGGAGGGGCTGTGGAATGGCTGTGGAATTTTCTTCTTCTCTCTCCACACCAGTTATCCAGACAAAGTGGGAATTCTTAGTGTGCAGTTTGCAGGCAGGTCATTCCTTGCTGGAAAGGTTTGGAGCACAGGCTCTGCTGGCGCTGGGCAGAGCTATGGGAACCTGAGCATCTCCGTGCCCAGGACAGGCTGAGGGAGCCGGGGCTGCTCAGCCTCGAGAGGAGCCCCAGCTGAGAGGGGCCCTCAGCCCTGGCTGTCCCTGGCTGCAGGGAGGGCTCAGGGCAGGGCCCAGGCTCTGCTCCGGGGCCCGGCAGCGGCACCAGAGCACCGGGCAGGGCCTGAGCCCAGCAATTGCCCTGCACAGGAGGCAGAACTGCTGCCCTGGGCAGGGCCCAGCCCTGAACAGGCTGCCCAGGGAGGGGCTGGAGTCTCCCTCAGCGGGGATATTGCAGAGCCCTCTGGGCACAATCCTGTGCCCTGTGCTCTGGGATGGCCCTGCCTGAGCAGGGAGGTGGCACCAGGGACCCTCTGGGGTCCCTTCCAGCCTGGCCCATGGGGGGATTCTGGCCATGGTGTACAGTCCTGGCCTGAGGAGAGTGGTCACCACCACCCCCAGCTGCAGGACACACAGTGACCCAGTCTGGCTGCCTGGGGCTGTGGCACCAGCCAGCAGGGAAGTTTGATGGCACCTGTGATGGCCTGACAGGACAATCCCAAGCATGTCCAGCCCCGAGCGCCACAGCCCTGGCAGCGCTGCTGCTCCAGCTGGTGCCTGTGAGCCCTGGTGTCTGTGTCACATTAATCCCCAAATCAAATAATCAGCTGCTGCCTAATCAGGAGCTGACTCTCTTCACATCCAGTTAAATATGTGCACAACTTGAGGGAGGCTCTGACCCTGAGCCTCTGTGGTGGTTTAGGACCTGCAGCGGGTGCGGCTGCGCAGGGTGAGGGACAGGGGTGGCTCTCCAAGCGTATCTTCCAGCAGCAGGACTGTTGGAAGCAAGCTTTGCCAGGTCAGGCAAAGGGTGCTTTTAGCGAAGGGAAAATGGAGAGGGAAGAGGTTACTTTGAATTCCAGCTCTTTCCCCAGACCAGCTTATCAAGCAGCCCCACCTCGGGGAAGGGCAGGGCCGAGGATGAGGGCCTCAAGCATTGGTTCACAGTACCACTGTTCAACAGGGTTTTTTAATTTTTGATGTAAAATAAATTTTATGAAGTTAACTTGAAATATTCTGGCAAATTTTTAGTGTGGGAATAAGGAGATGGGTTCTCATCTCCCTGCCTAACACATTTCAGGGAAGGTTCAGGTTGGATATTAGGAAAAAATTTCTTCACTGAAGGAGTGGTTAAACACTGGCACAGGTTGCCCAGGAAAGTGGTGGGTTCAAAAAACAAGAGGATGTAGCATTTTCTGGTGTGGTTTAGTGTGCATGGGGGTCAAAGGTTGGACTTGATGATCTCTGGAGGCCTTTTCCAACTTTAATGGTTCAGTGATTCCATAAAAGCAAGAAAAGAAAATCGTAAGTTGAGTTGTAGAGCTCCCTGGTGGAAGGTAACGTTAAGGTAAAGAGCTTAGGAGGGCTCAGAGGATTATTAGATGTTTACAGAAATAATAAAGAAGTTATCACAGTTCTGCCAGGTGGGATATCAGTTTGCCAGAGGAAGGAGCCCTCAAGGTTCCTTGTATGAACCAGCCTCACACTGGGAGGGCTCGAAGAGGTTTCCTTGTGTGGGGGTGGTGGCTGAGTGAGAGGCTCCTGTTGTCCCACTGCAGCTGGGGGCAGTGGGGACCAAATTCCAGATGGGATGGACCACTGATGTTCTGCACCACTTGTGAGCCCTGATTCCTGATTTCTGCTAAAATGTGGTGGGTTTGGCTGTGCTGACACCCACACGGTGCCTTCTGCAGAGAGAACGTGAATGCAGAGCTGTGTTTGTTTATTGAAACGCTGGTGGTCAGTGGTGCAAATGGTTTATCTGTATAAAGACCCTTTGCTCTCAGTGCTGGGGAACAGCTGCTGCCAGTGTGGGGCTGGCCAAGGTGAGCACCCCAATTCCTTCCCAGTGCTGAGGGGCCCCGGGGCCGGGCAGGGATGAGTCACGCACCCCGAATATCCCGACTGACAGCTGAGCAAACTTCAGAGCTCACAATTGAGGATGATGATATTGGCTGTGAGGATTAGCACAGCAGGTAGCCGTGCTGGCACAGGGCAGGGTTTGGGCTGAGGGATAAGTACACATTCTTTATTATTGCAGCTAATGGGAATCTGCCAGGCTTTGAGGCACAGAAAGGCTCACTGGCCACCTGTGAGCTAATCACAAAGATTTGCCTCATTCTGTATTTCAGCTCACTTGGAGCCCATAATCTAATTTCCAAACAGAGATGAGAAGAGTGAACAATTCATTTTCTACTCTACATGGCTGTGCTGGTAAACTTTTAATCCTTTTAGAATTACAGTTCCGTGTCACATGGAGGTGACACCACAGAATCCTGCGTGTGAGGCTGGAGGCTTTGAATGCACCATTGCTGGATGATAATTAGCCTCAGCAGCAAGGCACAACATGAATCAAAATTAAAGTGAGGAGCACAGGACATTTTTCAAATGCTTTTTTGAATCATACACAGGCTAATGATTCCAGTTTGGGTAGAAAATCCCCATGTTTGGGGCCAGCCTCAGACGTCGTGCCCCGATGTTGGTGTCCTCTCTGCGTGTAGGACACTGTTGTGCCAGTCCTGTGTCCTGCCAGCTCATTAACCACATCCCAGGGACAGTGTGTGGCACATCTGACTTTAATCTGGTCTCCACTGCTCGCCATTTATTGTGGATATTGAGATGATGAGTGAGGTACTGGGCTGAACTGAGCTGGAGGTGCTGCGTCTGCTGTGAGCCCAAGGTTCATTCCTGCTGCTGTGTTCAGGATGTGCTCAGCCTCTCCACAGCTTCTCCTTCGTAAGAAAACCACCCTGAGCTGCTGCTCAGGTTCCATTGTGGACAGGTCAGTTGGTGAGGGTGTCCTGAAGGTGAGCACTGCTTGTGGTGATGTGCAGAGGCACTTTCACAGTGTCTTTTTAGTGATCTGTGTGGGCAGGGCACAAATGATCCACAGCTCTGGGATGAAACACTTCAGGTGGAGCTTCCCTGAAGGCAGCATCTGCCTCAGCAGTGAAGAGGTGGCTCACAAGGACCTTCATGCTGACTTTGCACCTTTGCTTGGATTTTGCTTTCAGGTGCCAAGAAGTGCAGGCAATTTGCATAGAGCTGGGTGTTACTGAACACGTATAACCAACACATTTAATGGGACACTTCGTTGACCAGAAACAATGAAATGTCATTTCTGCATTTATTGCTACAACCCAGACCAGAAGAATCCTTCCTGGGCAGCTGGAGCAGAGGGTTGGATAAGCCCTGGCACAGCTGCCCAGGGCAGTGGTGGAGTCACCACCCGTGGGGGGAGTTAAAAGATGTGGAGCTCTGGCATGTGGGGACATGGGTTAGTGGTGGCTTTGGCAATGCTGCACTCAGTGATCTTAGACAGCTTTTCCAACCCCAATGACTCTGATTCTCTAATATCCATCTTTTTCTCTGCAGCGTTGGAAACACAAGGAAAATAGTGCCAAGCATGAGAACAGGGTAAAGTGACCCTGATGGGGGAGCTGGGCTGTGGAAGCTCAGCAGAGTTTCCTTGCAGACACCAATGAGCTGAAATAGTTGTAATTAAAAATGGGAATTCTCATGGTCGTGCTGAGCTTCACCTCAGTGTTAGCAAGGGTTTTTAAGCTCTCTGCTTATATTGGCATCATGCCTTTAAAATCAGAAATTCTTTGGCTCTAAAGAACAAATCCACAAAGGAGCCAGGGCTGTGTGGCTGGTGAGCTGGGGGTGTGACACCTCTCAGGGGGAATAGATGTGTTATTTTGCTGTATAAACATATCACATTCATCTTTTTTGGTCCTTGGTATATTAAACTGAGCTGTCAGGTTACATTCGATCAGTGTTCATAGGGTTATACTTTTCAAGCTGCTTTTGAAAGCTGGTTTTGTTCAAGCTCATTCAAGTAATCCTGTCACACGCAAGGGGGATGAGCAGATGTCATGGGCATTTGGGGGAATATTGTGGATCTGTAGCCAAGGCAAATCAGTAGTCAGGAAGAGGGGGTGATGGATAAACTCAAGATATTTTCCTCCCCTTGTCCTGTGATGGGGTTAACCCTGTGCTGAAGTGATGTTCCTGTTGATAATGGGAGAAACTCATCCAGCCTTTCTGTGTTTTCTGTTTTTAATTGATTATTGTCTTGTCCTGTCACCTGATATACTCTGGGCAGGTTTGAAATGCTCTCCCACCCTTCTGCTCTGCCCACTGAGGGGCCACAGGGTGTTCCTACAATAGCCAAAAGAGGAGAGGGGAAGGCAGAGAGGGACTTTGGACAAGGGCTGGAGGGACAGGACACAGGGAATGGCTTCCCACTGACAGAGGGCAGGGATGGATGGGATTCTGGGGAGAAATCCTTCCCTGGGAGGGTGGGCAGGCCCTGGCACAGGGTGCCCAGAGCAGCTGGGGCTGCCCCTGGATCCCTGGCAGTGCCCAAGGCCAGGCTGGACATTGGGGCTGGGAGCAGCCTGGGACAGTGGGAGGTGTCCCTGCCTCTGGCAGGGGTGGCACTGGATGGGCTTTGAGGTCCCTTCAACCCAACCCATTCTGTGATTCTATAACTCTTGAGATTTAGGTACAATAACAAACCCCTGGTTTTTGCCACAGTTCCAGAGAATCTTGGCAGAAAATCCCAGGTGTTTGGGTGTAAGCCAGTCTTTGAGCAGAGACTGGGAGCAGAGCTCAGGGTTGGGCAGGTGGGTTTTGTACCCTGGCTCCAAGGTTTGTGTACCAGTTTGGGAAAAGCTGGTGCAGGAGGGGTGGGAAGCACAACCTGGCCTCACAGAGGCTTGCTTTGTTTCTGTGCATCTGGGTGTGTGTTAGAGCTGTTGTCATGACAAGACTTAGATATCTTTGATTAAAATGCAGAATTTAAGCAGGAAGGTGAAACTCTGATCACAAGCCCATTATCAGTAAAGAATATTCCCCAGTGACTTTGTCAGCATCACTTCCCACCTGGGAAGTTTTCCAGCCCATTTGGGAGCCCCTTCAGTCATCCCTCAGGAGCTGGCTCTGGAACATTTTGGGGCTGTGTAGTTAATGATGTCATTTATTGATTCCCAGCTGGGTGGGTTAGGAAGTCAAGAGATTTTATTGGAAATAAACCTTTGGCTGTGGGTGTTGAAGCAGGATTGAGTTCTTGCAGGGTCTGTGAGGGTGTTACACCTGTCTGCAGCTCCTTCCTTCTTAGTAAAGTGTCAGGATTCCTGACAGAGAGGGGTGTTTGGATATTCCCTTCTTCACTTCCCTCAAGAAAGCTTTACCCCATTCCTTTGTACTAAATCAAGAGGTGCTTTTTAAAAAAAAATTAAATTGAGTGCTGCCAAATGCTCCCAGTGTCCAGCTGTAGGAGTTACATTTATGGAGTGTGTTCTGCTTAACAGCTGAATGAAATAAATTGTTTTGTGTGCAGTATTGGAGGATTCTGCACTCTCAAATCAGGGCCAGAAGCAGCTCAATGACTGAAGAATTGTCAACATCTTGTGCAATCCCCCTAAGTGCTTCTTTTCATTGATCTGCAACTTCATTGTTGACAATTAAATCCCTTTCAGTGCAGAGGATAAACATTTTTAACAGGAGGTAGCAGAATCTTTTGTCCTGAATGATTTTCTTCCGTGTTTTATAATTAAGTACAAAGTGTATCACCAGCCTTGCTGTTCACTTGTGCTAAATACCTGCTCACTGTGGAGTAATTGCTATCAGCAGATGACAGAGCCGCGAGGAACTGCGCTTTCGAAGGCATGCTCTTCATTTGCATAATCAAATGCTTTGTTAGTGTCCTTGGAAATTAGGATGAAAGATGACTGTGTGCTAAAAATGAGAAATTGTTTTTAGCAAATTATGTGTATCCAGTACAGCAGCTGAGCTGCTCTGGGGCCTGTTTGATGCGTGTTGGCTGCTGCACCCACAGCCTCCTCCCTCCTGGCAGTAACAGCTCCTGGCACCTGCCTCTCCCTGTCCCGGTACTGCGCTGACCAATGTCTAATCAATGTGAAATGGACAATCAGGGCTTAAATCTGATTAATTATTTCAAGCCTTGTAGAGTGCTTGGAAAGAGCTGCTGGTCTTTGGGGTAGATCTGTCCTGCATTCCATGACTCCTGGGGGGTTTGTATTGGTTGTGACAGTTTGTACCAACTCCCCACTTATCCATGGTAAAGCTGGAGAAAATGGGTTTGAAAGATCTGGTTTTTTCTCTTGCATTAAGAAGTCTGGAGAAAATTTGAGTTAGGCAGATACAGTGTTGTTGGTAGTTCAACTTACCAAAGTAGCGAAAGAAAATTAAAACTATTTTTAGATTAAATGATGCTATAAAATATTTCTTTGGTAGGCTGAATGCTCAGCAAAACACTGAAAACTCCTGTAATTTCCCCACTTGTGCAATAAGGACTATGAGCTTAATCCTAAACTTTCCTCTCAGGAAAGTGGAAAATTTAGTGCTGGTTCTGAGTTGGTCTCTGAAGTTGCCTGAGGTCAGGCATGGAGAGGCTGAATCCAAACACAGACAGAAGGAGCAGTGACAGGATATGATGCAGCCTAATTTCTGTATGACACTCCAGACCTGGCTGTTCCACACCTGGACATGGAAAAGTTGGGTGATTTTATGTTTAGGAAAAAAGTTTGGCCGCTGTAAGTTTGACATCCCCATGCAGGGATGTCCCTGAGGGGATTTCATTCCCCAGGGGCTTCAGGTCAGGGATGCCCAGGACACTCCGGACTGGCCGGGCTGGGGGTGGCCATGGCACACCCTGTGCTGGCTCTTGGCACCTCCTGTGCTCCTTGGTGCTCCCAGACATGGTGAACCCATCTGCAAACAGCTCGTGGCCAGCACAATGTGAGGGTTCTGCGTTGATGAATCTCTGGGAATGTCACATCTGGCAAATTCCAACAGGGCTTTGTTGTCAGTGGAGAACAGCTGGGCATCGTCCTGTGGATGTTGTGTTCCCAGCTGGCCACCCCTGGCCATCCTTCAACTCTTTGGGACCACCCAGATGGGAAAAAGGAGCCAGAATGCAGAGTTCAGGTCAAATTTTAGTGGTTTGCACATTAGGGAGAGACAGTGATGGAAAGCTGCAATTACCTGTATTGATGATACAAATCCATGTCTCCAGAGGGAAGTGTTTGCTGGCTCTCCCAGCTGCAGAGTCTCTCTGGGTCACCTGAGTCACCTGGGTTACCTTCAGGTGTCCCCAGGGTGGCCTTGGCTGCTCCCTGCTGTGATGGAGCCAACCCGGTGGTGGTCACATACACAGCAGGGTCATGGAGGGGACTGGAGTCCTGTCTTGAGTTTGTGTGCTTGAGTGAAAAACAGGGGAATTTGAGATTTAAGACACATCAAAGGGCACAGGAATGGAAGACAATGGAAGCTGCATTTCCTGTCTGGGAAATGCCAATGTTCAGTCCTCAGCATCAAATTCTGTCTTTATTCCTTTTTCAGTGAAGGAGTGGCTGTTGCTGGATGCAGTATCAACCCAGTGGAAAAAGGGGAGCCTGTGTCAGCATGGAATTTACATCACAGTCACTGCTCTCCTGAATCCCAGTGCAGTAATTCTGCTTTATCCAAAGCCAGCAAATAAAGTTAGCTTGGTGCACTTAGCTGTTGGGTGGAGATGAATTCCTCTGATGATAAACAATCTCACAAAGTTGGGTTGTGTGTGTCATGGTGACATTAAGGGCTTTTTTCCCCAGAGTTCTTGCACTGAGCCAGTCAATCAGGGTAGGAAAAGAGCAATCTTGTCTGTGTGACCTTGAAGTGCTGTTGATGGAGACTGGAGCCCTCCTCGTGAAACCTGTGATTGGTGGCGTTTATCACTGAGGGGGGATTTCAACTCCCCAAATAGATACAGTGGGATGGAGAATTGGTTCTGATTTACACACCCTCCCCATCATCTGCCGGGCAGGGCTGTGTGCTGAGACTCCTGCACAGCTGGCACCGGGCTGGGGCACGGTGTGGGTGCACTGGTGCCAGACTGGGAGAGGAGAACCCACGGGCACGGCTGGTGGGAGACTTGGGGAATAACATTTATTTTACTGCTTGCAGCATCTTGGAAGTGCAGACTCACAGGGATGGTACTTGGGGGCTGCGCAGTGGGCATGTGAGCAGCAGCAGGAAATCCCAGGAGACAGTGGTGTTCCCAGCCCTTTTCTCCCAGGGAGGAGGAGTGGATCCCCAGCACTGAGCTGTGTTGAATAAATGTGACACATGAGAGAGGCTAAAAATACCAAAGGAAAGGATTTAATGAATGCACTGAGTGCAAGGTGTTCCCTGTAGGTTTGGAAGTATCACCTCTGCAGGATTTCCAGACCACCTGCTAGAGCCATGTAGTGGGGGATTTCTAGTGACAAGCCTGAGTCCTCAAAGCCATTGTGTAAAAAAAACCAACAAACCCAAAACCTTGTAACTCCTACACCCATAAGGACTGGGAACATAGGTCCACCTCTTCCTGAACAAACTGTTGCTCATTTCTCTCCTCCTTGGGGACCTGCCTGAACACGTGTGGATCACACTCTTGTCTAACTTCTAATAATGTTTGATCAAATAGGATTCATCCAAAGAGTTAATGTGAGCAAAGTTTTCTTTACTTGGAACCTGCAGTTTATTGCAGTGAGATAAACCTTGGGCATAGGGCCGAGTAATTGTTTTTATCCCTCTGGAGTCCCTCTCTTGCCCCCATAATCTTCCAATCCAAGGTGGTGCAGGAGCCTCTGTGCCAAGTACTCCAGAAGTGATTAAAGTAGGTCCTCATCAAATAAACCTGTTTACTTTTCCCCCCTCTTTCTTGCTTCCTTTTTCTCCTCTTTACCTCCCTTTGTCTCACTTTATCCTCTTTCTCCCCATCTCCTGTCTACAACATATGAAAATCCCCAGCGTTACCAGGCCACTCACCCTTGCACAGGGCCTGTAAAACACTTACTGAGAGGGTACCTGGTGTGGTTTATTTCTTATCTGTTAATGAAGTTAAACCCAAATGATGCCATGTTAGTGACACATGGAGGCCAGGCTGTCCCCAGGGATGTGGTGGTTGGCAAATACGTGTGCCCAGGCCATGGGCTGGAAGAGTTCACTCCTTTACTTCAGGGTTTGCACACTGGAGCTGTCAACATTTTTCTCTGAATGGATATTGTTTCATTATTCATTTAGTAATTTTACCCCTTAAAACTGGCAGAAGGAGGAGTAAAGTTTTCCTTCTCTTAGGGTTATTTAGAACACTGGACACTTTTTTAATCCTAAACTTGTCCCAAGCCCCTTCAAACCTTACATGTTTCCCTCAGGCTGTGTTTCTGTAGTTGCTGTAGGTATAAGTCCAGCTGTTCCAAGTTGCTGTACAATGCAGCCCTAAAAGGTGCTTCTGATCCCCCACCTGCAAGGCAGCACCTTTCCAGTCTGGGTTCAGCAGCATTCCCCTGGATTTGTTGCAAGGGGTGCCATGGAGCAGATCCACACTGCTCCATGTGTTTGGGTGAAGCAGTTCCAGTTGGGAAATTGCTGTAAAACCCCAGTGAGCAAAATTCCAATGTACAAATGTTAAAATTATAATAACATTCATTATTATTAAAGAGTTGGGAAATAGAAGTAAGTAATTCCATGACCAGGCAAACAAAAAAAAGCCAGGGTTCCTGCTAGGGTGTTTTTAAAGTTTAGATCTTGTGTGATGGGGAAGGGGCTGGAGCCCCAGGAGCGGCTGAGGGAGCTGGAAAGGGGCTCAGGCTGGAGCAAAGGAGGCTCAGGGGGGACCTTGTGGCTCTGCACAAGTCCCTGACAGGAGGGGGCAGCCAGGGGGGTCGGGCTCTGCTGCCAGGGAACAGGGCCAGGAGGAGAGGGAACGGCCTCAGGCTGGGCCAGGGGAGGCTCAGGGTGGACAGCAGCAGGGATTTCTCCATGGAAAGAGAGGTCAGACCCTGGCACAGCTGCCCGGGGCAGTGGTGCAGTCAACAACGCTGGAAACGTTTAGAAAACATGTGGATGTGGTACTTGAGGATATGATTTAGTGGTGAACATGGTTGTGAATTGAACTTGGTGATCTTAAGGATCTTTTCCAACCTTAAGCATTCTGTGAGAAGGCACAGAGCACGCGTGGCATTTGCTCCCTCAGTGGGTCAGTTCCCTCGTTTGTTCTCTCAGTCAGGGAGTGGTGATGAGTAACAACGCTGGAGAACAGCAGTGCTGAACAGAGTCTCTCTTCTCTGCCACGTGGTTTATTTTGAGGAGAGTTACTGGGGCAGATGGATTTGATTCAGTTTCACGTTGACCTGGACAGTTCTTGCTGGAAACAAAATGGAACTTCCTAGAGTGTGAGCAGCCCAGCAGTGGCTCTGGGTTTGCCCGTCTGCCTCACGTTTAACCATCTTCTCTCTGTTGTTGTTGCAGATAAGGAGTTGGGAGTTGGCGCGCTTGCTGACAATGACGACCCTGGTGCTAGGGGCCCAGCTGTCCCCAAAATATCAGGACTAGAAAGGAGCCAAGAGAAGAGCCAGGACAGCAGCAAAGACCCAATACTTGAGCCTGTGGTGCCTAAAGACCCCCGTCCTCAGGTGACGCCGCCGCCGCTGGAGCCGCCCGAGGGCCGCTGCCCCAGCCCCGTGCTCGCCCCGCGCCCGGAGGCCCCGGCCCCACCGCCCGCCCCGGCCGTGCCGCTGCCCCCGGCCCCCGAGGAGCCCGGTCGCCCGTCTGCCGGCCAGCCCTCCGGCCAGCCCCCGGCCGGCCAGCCCCCCGCTGGCCAGCACCCGCCGCGGCCGCAGTCGCCGCTGCCCCCGGCACACCCGGCCCTGCCCGCGGTGCAGCCCCATCCCCAAAGCCTCTCGCAGCCGCTCTCCGCCTACAACAGCAGCAGCTTGAGCCTCAACAGCTTAAGGTAGGTGCATGGAGAGGG
The DNA here is from genome assembly GCF_009650955.1 of Corvus moneduloides. Lineage (NCBI taxonomy): Eukaryota > Metazoa > Chordata > Aves > Passeriformes > Corvidae > Corvus > Corvus moneduloides. The sequence goes on from NC_045495.1 coordinate 9,819,105, forward strand.
GTCTGGGATGCTGGACTGAGCCTGGGGGGGAGCTGGATAAAGGAGAGGAGTGACAGCCCAGCCCAGCCCATCCCTGGGAAATGAAGGGCAGTTGGTGCATTTAACCTCGATTCCTCCCGTGAGGTGAGCCAGGATCACTCTCTCTGTGACCCAGCAATCCCATAAACTCTTGGGTATTTTACGTTCATTTGCTTTGGATTTTCCTGCCTGCCATGCTTGGGTTTTTGGGGGGATTTTACACAGTATAGATCAGGGGAAGAGAAGCCCAGTTCCTGCAGGTTGGGCTGCTCTCTGAAGGCTGACTGTTTTTCCCTCCCATCCCTGTAAATATCTGATTTCTCTAAGCACTGCCATGGCCCAGGGCAAGGAGCCCAGGAGCCCCTCGAGCAAGGTCCAGCTGGTGACAGCCCAGCACCAGCGGTCACACACCAGGCACCTCACAGCTCCATGTTTTCCTGCTCTGCTGACACCTTGCAGGCTTCCATGTTTTTCTCTCACCTGGCCACGGTGAGATCAGCCTCACCTTTCCTATGGGGATAACAAAGATGAGCAGTGAGATTAAACACCGTGTGCCCAGGAACCCATGATGTCCCTCTGAGTCAGGGACCTCAGGCTTCCCCTACTCTGAGTTCCCAGCAGGCAGATGTGGCCTTCAGGACCTAGGGAAGCAGCACTGTGGTTGCTTCATGGTTTGACAAAAGACTGGGAGGTGTTTAAGACCTGGATTTATTTTTAACCAAGCTGGTATTGCTTGTCTTTAAAAATCACTGCAATAGAAGTGTGTCATTACTTGAAATAAAGACAAGGAGAATTAAGCCTTCCATGAATGTATTTTAAATACTCATTAGTAGGAAATGAAACCTGAAAAATTGCCACCAGTGTAATCACAAATACTTCTTTTGCTGACTCGACTCATTTTATTCTGAGGGTAGAGAGAGGCATTACCTGTACAATAATCACAAATCTGTTGTTGCCTTCTCAACTTCATTTCACATTTTCTGCAGTCTTTCATCTCAGTAATTCATAGCAAAAAAAAACCAAACCAAAACCCTAAACTTCTATTAATGCAGTGATTTTGAGCTTCATTTGCCTGAAAATGTGAACCAGGAGCAGTCATGTAGAAGGACCTGATAATTAAGTAATGAATGCACAGGGCTGATTACTCCTTTGTGTGTCACCCCTGTGCTGTTGTGGGACAATACCAACCTCTTGCAGCACGGGAGAACACGGCTCAGGTGTGCAGGGAGCACAGGAGTAAAAGATACCAGAGCAGGGGCAGCTCAGGTGTGCAGGGAGCACAGGAAGTCACAGGTACCAGAATAGGGGCAGCTCAGGTGTTTGGAGTAAGGGGTATCCCAGTAGTAGAACTGGAAATGGTAGCTCGGATTTGTAACACGAGTTACACCCGCGCTGTGTTTGATGTGCGGGGCTGCTGGGGTTGTGTATGTGTGTGTGCTGGAGCTTTTCTCTCTCCCCACGACCCCTGATGGCTTCTCCTCTCGTTAACAGCAGCAGCAGGAGCAGCACCCCAGCCAAGACGCAGGCGCCTCCCCCGCACATCTCGCACCACCCGTCGGCGTCGCCGTTCCCGCTGTCCCTGGCCAGCCACAGCCCCCTGCACAGCTTCCCGCCCGCCCTGCAGCCCCCCGCACACCCCCACCACCCCAATATGTTTGCCCCTCCCACGGCTCTGCCCCCTCCACCCCCGCTGACATCAGGGACGCTGCAGGTTCCAGGACACCCAGCTGGTAGCACTTACTCAGGTGAGAGCCGCGAGGGCTGGCACCGCCCGTGCGGTGTGGGTGGGTTTAGTCAGAGTGGCTGGGGTTTGGGCCTTTTGGTGAGGGCTGTTGGTGGGGAGAAGCTGTGCTCACTGCTGAACAAAGTGACAGCAAAGCCAAAAAAACGCCTAGATATACTCAGGGACAGTCCCTCTGCCCTGGGAGCGACTGCTTTTGGAAGGCCGTGGTTTTGCCAGGTTTGTTTTGTTCAACCCACAGTAAAAACCCAGCAGAGTTCACGATGTGCCCACACAGAGTCTGTGACCCCCATAGCAAAGGTCTTCATGCACTTGTGGTCTGTGTCCTGCAGAGCTTCCCTGGCTGCAGGGAGAATCTGTGCTGACTGTGCTCACAGCAGTGCTGAGCTCGGGAGTGTTCACAAGGTTTGGGTTGGAAGGGACCTCAAAGCTCATCCAGTGCCACCCCTGCCATGGGCAGGGACACCTCCCACTGTCCCAGGCTGCTCCCAGCCCCAATGTCCAGCCTGGCCTTGGGCACTGCCAGGGATCCAGGGGCAGCCCCAGCTGCTCTGGGCACCCTGTGCCAGGGCCCCACCAGGTCACTGAGGGGAAGAAAATGGAGGATTATCAGTGTGTGTGTCCGTGCACCAGGGTACTCATGTGAGCAGCAGCCATTTGTTTGCTCACTCCAGCTTGCTTGTACACCCTCACCTGTTTAGGATTGTGTCCCTGTCCATAAATGCTCAGAGGAATGTGAAAACAGGCTTGGTGAGAGGGGAAATGCACATTTTGTAATGTCTGAGGCCTTTGGGATCTGAGGCAAAACCTGAGGGAGCTTTCTTACCCTGTACTGTGTCAGGATTTATCACCAGGAAATTTTAAATGAAGCATTGCTACCACAGACAGCAAAGGAAGTGGCACAAGGCCTGGAAAAGCCCCAGAGCTCAGAGGGATTGTTTTATTGTTTGGTTTCCCCTGTACTCAGCACTGGTGAGGCCGCACCTCGAGTGCTGTGTCCAGTTCTGGACCGCCCAGTTTAGGAAGGATGTTGAGATGCTGGAGCATGTCCAGAAAGGACAACAAGGCTGGTGAAGGGCCTGGGACACAAATCCTGTGAGGAACAGCTGAGGGAGCTGGGAAAGGGGCTCAGGCTGGAGCAAAGGAGGCTCAGGGGGGACCTTGTGGCTCTGCACAAGTCCCTGACAGGAGGGGGCAGCCGGGGGGGGTCGGGCTCTGCTGCCAGGGAACAGGGCCAGGAGGAGAGGGAACAGCCTTGAGCTTCACCAGGAGAAGTTTCAGTTGGACATTAGAAAAACATTCTTCAAAGAAAGAGTGATTGGGCTTTGGAAGGGGCTGCCCAGAGAGGTGATGGAGTCACCGTCCCTAGAGGTGTTTAAGACAAGGCTGGATGTGGCACTGAGTGCTGTGGTCTGGGTGACAAGGTGGTGTCAGGTCATAGGTAGGATGCAATGATCTCGAGGGTCTTTTCCAAGGCCATTAATGCTGTGGCTCTGTGGTTGTGTGTTTCAGAACAAGACCTCCTGCGCCAGGAGCTGAACACGCGGTTCCTGGCCTCGCAGAGCGCCGACCGCGGGGCCTCGCTGGGCCCACCGCCCTACCTGAGGACAGAGTTCCACCAGCACCAGCACCAGCACCAGCACACACACCAACACACCCACCAGCACACCTTCACGCCCTTCCCCCACGCCATCCCTCCCACTGCCATCATGCCGACGCCAGCACCGCCCATGGTGCGTACCCCAGGCAGAAATGTGAGGATAAGTAGAGCACAACTCTATTCTTTATTACCAAAGTATTGCAGAGAATTTGCCACGCTGTGGGGAAGGGCTCCTGTGCTGCCCAGGGGTGTCTGGGCAGGAGAGGCAGGGCTTGTCCCTCTGTCCCCATGTGAGAGGTTCAGGTGGCAGCACAGGACTGAGGGACAAGGCTCTGGCCAGTCCTGCTTGGAGTGTGCACTCTGGGGCCTCCTCCTTTGTCCTGTCTCGAAAAGACCTTGATTTACTTTGAAGAAAGTAAAATCCCAGTTTCATAGGAAATTAATTTTCTGCATATTTTTTCCTCTCTGTTGGTTACCAAATAATAGAGAAGTTGTCCTTTATTTTGCCAACAGAAGTAACACAAGGAAGTATAAAGTAACTAGTTTGTGCTTTGATCCCTTTGCAGTTTGACAAATATCCTACAAAAGTTGACCCCTTCTACCGTCACAGTGTGAGTTTTATTGCTCTGTTTCCAACTGACTTCACTGCTTTTCTGTGGTGGGTTGGGATCACCACTCAATCAATGGCACAGTGTCAAATCTCTCCCTGATCATCACTCCAGGATTTACCATTATCGTCCTTGGTTGCTTTGGCTTTTGAAGGCTTGCATTTGTGGTGCTTGTTTCTGATAAAGATGCAGTATCAGCTTTTCCAGTCAAAAGATCTCTTGCTCACACACCATTTGGAGCCAGGTTTGATGTGAACAGATGAGACAGAGGAGCTGACTGTTCCATGAAGCAGGAGAGGGCAGTGATTCCATCACGGTGTTTCAGTTGTGCCACAAACCCTTGGGCTGATATTTTTGCTAAGAAACTTGAAATGAACTGACAAACTATCATACAAATCCTTCAGGGATAGATAATCTAATCGTTTTCCCAATCTATCATATTTTGTTTGATAAAATCTGAAAACCTGTCTTCTTATTCATATTTCAAAGGCTCGTCTGATCCACTGGGCTTGTTATGTTTTGAAAGCTCTGTTTGATGACAGTAGCATGAATCCAGCTATGCACTAGATGTGTTTACCTAAGCTACTAAAAACGTTACTTATCAAGTACCTGGACTGATTTTTAAAGTTCCAGTTGAAAGTAAAGCTTCTGCTCCTAAGGGTTTGAATCCACTGATTCATTTGCCGCTGAACTCTGGGTTGTGTTTTCTTCATCCTATTGGCAGAGGCAGGTGTCTGGCAAGAGTTCCTTAATCCAAGAGCAATATTTTGATGAGAGAAGGAGTACTGCATCAGCACTCAGAAATCTGCAGAGCATTTGGCTTTATGTGTTGGTTTTGCTTAGAAGTGGAACTGGGCAAAAAAAACTGGTTAAGACAATGATGTCTGGATTAAACACCAGCCCAGCTCACAGCCTGTCCTGCAGCTGAGCAGTCTGTCCCTGTCTGACACCTCATGTGAGCAGCTGGGACCAGAGAGCGTTGCAGGCTCAGAGCTCCAGGAGCCCTGGGCAGACATTCCCACCGCCCCTCCGAAGGGCACTGCTGCTCCCCTGCACCAGTGAGTGTTACGTTGCTCTCTGATGTGCTGGGCTTCACATGGGTTCGGGAGAGACGCTGTCATCAGTGTGGCCTGTGGATCCCAGCAGGAACTCAGAATTGGGAGATGGTACATGGATTTTAGACAAATCAAGCACAGAAGGTGGCAATGTAGGATAGGAAGTGTTGCTGAAGTGTCCAGCTGTATCTGCTGTTGAAATTCAAATAATCTCTTAGAAATGGGGGAGTTACCTGGATTGCAGAGGTCACGACCTCACCCCCTTTAGGGTCAGGAGAGCTCCGTGCTGTACCCCCTTAGCCAGGGAGCCGTGCTGGGGCCCAGGGCACGGATCTGGTCCCTCTGCCTTCCCTGGGGAAGGGTTTGTCCTTGGGAAGGGGCTGCCCCATGGTCACTGTGGGACACTCAGCAGCTGATCCTAGGGAGTGCCCATGGTGTCTGCACTGGGGTGGCAGAGTGTCTGTGACCCCAGCCAGGCCAGCCCAGCCCAGTGTCCCCCTGGTCCCACCTCTGGGACTGGTCAGGGCACAGGGAGCAGGAGCTGCCTGGAGCAGCTGCAGGTGCGCAGAGCAGACCCTGAACTGGGCTGGGGCACACCCACAGGGCAGGAGAAATCCAAATACTGTCAGACTGTGGCGCCTCCACAGAGCTGTTCCTAGGGACGACAGCTTCCGCTACAGATCCACACCAGGAACTCAGATACCTTAAAAAGTGTTGGCAGTAAGTGTAGGTGAACTTTGTAGGAGAACAAGGTCTGTTTGAGACTTAAAATCCATCTGCTTTGGAACAGGGAGTGTAGCTCACACAGAAGCTAATGCTGAGTTTTAAATCAGTGTTATTTCTTCTTTTTTAGCACAGTGAGGCTTTGCTTTTGCCTACAGCTGGTGCCAGGTCTAGTTTAGCATCACATACACCTGGCCAAGGGAAGCTGTGGTCACTGCATGGTTGCCCAGGGAGAGCTAGAAGGGAAAACTGCTGCTCAAAGGAGAAGGAATACTGGGGAAAAAGGAAGCACTGACTATGAAAGGTGCATTCTGAAAGCTGGTAGAATTTAACTGATACAAATTAATCATGGAGATACACTGTTTATATTTTATTAATAAGTCTGACCTTGAGGAAAGGTCACATTTAATTAACTTACCATTTGTTATAAAACTCTGAGCAAAGAATTCCTTATTATTGGTCATAGCCAATAGAATACGAAGTATTACATCTTTTTCCATCACTTAGAATTAGTCCATTACACAGAGAATTAAAGACTGAAGACACTGGAGAATTTAAAGCACATTTTGCTCATTAAAAGTTATTGTAAATGAGGACAAATGTCTCTTAATGGTTTCTCAGATGCCTACAGTTCAGTATCAACTAATCTCAAAATGTTTTCTGCACCACTGGATGGAGCAGGTCCAAATTAAATACAATTAAAACAACAGTAGCAGCATGAACAGAGGCTCAATACCAGGCTTTTTAACTGAGAAAATCTTGTGATACCTCTGAAATGTTTTCTCAGCTCTCAGTAAATATAATATGGATAAATGACCTTGCAAGATAAGCTAGGGGAAGGAAAAATGATAAAGAAAAGCACACGTGTATGCCTGGCATAACCAAATCCATCACAACTTTGTGGTACTGATTTGCCTGGGATGGGATTTGCTCAATGTTTTCCCACCCCTCACGTCCAGTCTTTGACTTTGCCCAGTCCTGCTTCTGTTCAATTGGCCATTAACTCATTTATTTTGATCTTAAAAGTAGCACACAGTAGTTGGACTTTGCTCAGCCATGGTCAGAGGGGAATTGGTCTCAGCCAGAGAGCCCCTGGTAGGTTTTTGGGTGGCAATTCCAGTGGAGCTGGCAGCCATCCCCTCCTAGATGCATCCCCTCCTAGATCCAGAGGTTTCATGGTGAGAGAATGGGTTTGGAGTGTGATGCTTTGAATCCCTGACTCCTACCAGGAAGCAGTTTGGTGTGTGATAGCAGCATTTTCATGGAATTGGGCGAATTTTCTGTTTCAGCAGGAGCCAAAGGTTCACAGGCAGAGCACAGAGCCAAGGGCAGATGAGGATATCGTGGTTTATCACAAAATCACAGAGTGGGTTGGGTTGGAAGGGATGTTAAAAACCATCTCTTCCACCCCAGCCATGGCAGGGACACCTCCCACTGCCCCAGGCTGCTCCCAGCCCCAATGTCCAGCCTGGCCTTGGGCACTGCCAGGGATCCAGGGGCAGCCCCAGCTGCTCTGGGCACCCTGTGCCAGGGCCTGCCCACCCTCCCAGGGAACAATTTTTCTGTCTAATTTACCCACTTGTTTCCCTTGTGTTTGTCTGCATTAGCACAGAGCAGCCTCTCGTGGTTTTTTCCCAAATTCTCTTAGGACAGAGCACTGGGGTCAGGGAGGTCCGGGGAGATGGGCACATCTTTGTGCTGAGCAGTCTCTGGTTATAGAAAAGTCCCCTACATTTCTGGGAGGTTCTGCCTTAACATTTTGTTTAAATACTAATCTTTAACAAATCAGATTGTCTGTCTGCTAATATTAGATGTGGCAGGATATCCTCTCAGACAGGCTAATGAAGTAAGAATTGTGCATATTTTCCTCATTTCCTACAGATACTATTAAAATCCCAACGTACTAATGGAGTTTTAATGATACAATATCCTAGAACTCGTAAGGGTTTTTTTTTTTTTTCCACTTAAACAGGAGATTTCTGAGTCTCATTCAGCTCAGGATTCTGTCTTTTCTCTTGAAACGACTCACAGACTGAAACCATTTAAAACCTCTCTCCAATTTAAAAATTAATAATTGAGGAGAAAACGTCTCCCTCACGCTCTGCTGGCCCAAGGCAGGGACAGGTTGCTGGCTGTCTGATTTTGGAACTGCTTTTAAGCTCTAAACCTCATGACATCTGTGAACATCCCATCGACTGCTTTAACTAACATCGTTGCAATGAGATCACTTCAATGCTTCTCAGTTTTCTCCATGTAACATTTTCCTACTATTACGCAGGAATGCTCTGTGTCCTGCCCAGCTGCCTGTGCTCGTGGTGCCCCAGTGTTGATGTTGTTCTCTTTCTGTTGCAGCTGTTTCACTCCTATCCTCCAGCTGTATCAGGTATTCCTCCCATGATCCCTCCCACCGGCCCCTTTGGCTCACTGCAAGGAGCTTTCCAGCCCAAGGTAAGGCAGGAATTACCTGGGACAGCCTGGGAGCCATGGGGTTAGCATGTGGTTCACATCCTGGAGCGGCTGAGGTCTGACCTACAGCTTAATTCCACAGGGGACAATTGCCTTTTTCCAAATGTACTGCAAAGAGAAGTTATTTCTCATGAGGTTCAGATACATCTACAAACTTTTTTTTTTTTTTAATTATTTATATAATGGCACAGTTAACTTCAGAAGCAATATAATTAGTTCTGAGATGGTGTGCATTAATGAAAGGTCATGTAATAATCAGGATTTTAAGAAATGGTGTTCATTATTGTTTACTCATTTCCATAATTACCTCCCAGCTCCAGCACAGTGCAGAACACTGATTTGGCTCTCCTCATGGGTGATAGCTGGGAGAGAGAAATGTGGCGAGTTCAGGGCTTTTTTTCTTTCATTTTCATGGAGTTACTCTTTATTTATCAGTGGGAGGAAGTCAGTCTGTAGACTTTGCAATGAAAGACTGAAATCAGGACTGGAATTTCTGCAGAGGAGACACCTTCCTTAAATTGGCCCATCCACTCTAATGAGTGAATATGTAAATTGCAGTTCATTAGTGGGATTCTTCGTCTGTATGGTAATCAGACTGTTAACAACTCACTTAATTGTTAGTTATGCTGGAGCTGATTTCTATTTTCTTCATTTTTACACAGGAACAAGCTCTGTCTAAATGTGGCAGGGTTGGGGTTTTTTTTGGGGGGTTTTGTTTCCCACAAAGCTGCATTTTATTAACCGACTGTTTACATTCTAATAATTGGAAAGGCTTCCATTTTTTCCAACTGGAAGTTACTTTTCCTGATGTCCATTTTGTGGCAATCCCTGTGGATGGAGTTGAGGTCCTTGTGCAGTGATGCTCTGTGTGCTGAGAGCATCAGTGATAATCAGCAGAGCAGGGGCTGGGTCCTCCAAATGCTGCTTTTGCTGCCGTGTCATAAATGTGTTCCTAATCAGGTTTTTCACATTAGAAGATTTTCCAGTTTAAACAGTCACTGGTCCCTCAGTGGTTTTGATTAAAGTAATGGGAAGTTGGTGGCCAGTCGAAGTGTGGGTATGGAGATGATAATACCCATATTAGTGAGTGGATTATAATGGTTCTCCTTTCCTTTATAAAAAGTTTATCTCTGTTGCTTAGGCAATGTAATGATAAAGAACTATTATTTGGACATTCTGTTGCTTGTAGGCATTGTTACTGCTGTGCAGCTCATTAGTGTTGTCTTTCCTTGTGGAATTTCCAGACTTCCAATCCTATTGATGTTGCAGCCAGACCTGGAACGGTCCCACACACCCTTCTACAGAAAGATCCACGGGTCTGTAAAAATTGGGGTTTTTTTTCTCATGTAAATCCATTCCTCCTGAAAACCTTGAATGCTAAAGCTGCCATCCTCAGTATGTCCAAATTAACGCCCTAAACCCAAAGCTGTCTGAGCTGTTCCATCAGTGAGGGCTGCAGAAGTTCTGTGGGAACATTTAAAACAGCCCCTGTGCAGTGGCAGAGCTCTGTCCTTGCTGGCAGCTTTCTCCTCCCAGGCCCAGGGGTAAAGGCATAAAAGTCCAGTTCAACAGAGAAAATGTACAAACCTCCCAAGATTTGTGTTTGTACTCTGTAATTGTTTTTAATGTGGGTAATGGCAGCTATTCCCTGGGTTACTGTAGCATTGATTGCCCCAGTGAAATACGGATGCACTTTATTGATCACTTGGTGCCTCTGGGTTTCTGAGTTCCAGCGGATGTGAACAGCGTTTATTGCCTCAGCACTTTGTCTCTCTGCCCGTGGGTTGTTGGTGTGTTTGGATTCATGGCCATTGTTTGCCATGAGGAACTCCACACAGGAGTATTTCTAGCAGAACTCTCAGACAGAAGCACTGAGGAGCTCTCCCTAAAATTCCAGCTTGGGGCATGGCTGAGCTTGCAGAGCTATTGTCTTTGCGTTGTGCCAGGCTGCAGTGCTTTGGGTTGCTCAGTGCTGGAGCTGAGGCTGAGCTTTACACCAAAAGGAACCACATTTCTGTTTGTTTGTCTAAGTGCACAGATAACCAGAGCCTCCCATCAGGAAGTCATTTAGCTTTATGTTCCCTTTCAACTGGGAGTGAGTTTCGATTATTTCAAGATGATGCATTACGCCATCACTGCGCCTGCTAAGTACCTTCTGCACCTATAAATCTTCTTTAGTATTGCATTTCAAAACAGAAAATCCAAAACGAATGAGCAGTACCCAATAAATTGAATTATTTCCCAGCATTTATTGATGAAATATGAGCAAAAAAGGGGAATAAGAAAATAATCTACTCCAAAAAAAAGCACCAACAGGCCACATCAAAAATAAAAATGAGAAAATTGGGTTTTTATGTTGGCCCTGTTTACCAACATCTGCTTCAGTGTGAAAATAATTTAGGCAAAGCCCATTTATGTCGGAAGACCTCAGGCAGCAGTGAGGCACAAGGCTGATGCCCTGGCTGGTGGATGGGCACACTGCTGGTGTGCAGGGCATGGCTGACACCCCACTCCAGCCGTCCCAGCCCATCCAGGGGATCGAGCCCTGTCCATTCTCCAGCCCTGCCATGAGCTGAGGAGCTCTGAAAGATGAGAGCAGGAGTTTGCCCAAAGGACAGATCTGTGCTTCCATCAGTGCAGTTAACCAGCCATTTCTGTGGCATTAAATCAACAAATTGCTGCTGCTGCCAGAGGCCAGAGCTCTGTGTGAGCCTGCTGGAGCTGCTCGTCACCACTCAGAGGCCGCAGCCAGGGGGAGGGGACAGCACGGATATGGAGGCTCAGGACTAATTATTATCCAAAAGGGCTTCATTTGAAAGTAAAATTCTAACATTTTAATTTCGTCTCTTAATGAAGCAATACAGATTTGTTAATTAGAGCAATTGTTTGAGTGACAGGTGTGTAACCAAGCTGTCATTTCTTCTTCACAGTTGACAGATCCGTTCAGGCCCATGTTGAGGGTAAGAAATCTTCCTGTGCTCCCGTTTGTCAAGCTTGGCTCAGTCCCACTGGGTTGCAGCACAGAATAATTCCAAATCAGAGCTGCCCAGTGTCACCTGGGCTGTCCTGCCCTGCCTTTGGGGAGAGCAGGGGCACTCCTGCAGCTCCTGATCACTCAAGGACAAGGCAGAGTTTCAAAGTCAGAAGTTTTCCTCTTCTCATGCAACCCCTCACATGAATACTCGAGGTTAAATATTGATGATCCATCATGGTTTCCTGAGGCAAACCCTAGAGATCCTAGCAGTGATTCCCTGTTATTTCACTGCACTCTGGGGGAGTTTGCTTTGTTATTTTACTGCGTGTTTTCAGTGTTACTCAGTGTGGTACATCCCACCCAGGTATCTCACTGTCCACTGTAGACAGACAATCCACTTCAAACACAGAATATTTTAGAAATAAGGATCTAAAGATCCAGTCTATCAGTCATCCAAAAAGTGGTTTTGTTAATTTTTCAGCATATTCAAGAAAAAGGTCTAGAGTTCAATATAATGAACTTACTAAATCACTAGCACAGCCAGTTTTTGCAAATTAGCAAAGGGCTTGAGCTTAGGGGAGTATTGCTGTGAGATAGTTTAGTTTGTATAATTTAATTATTGATTGATACACACCGACAAATAGAAGGCAGACTGTGTGCCATAGTTTGTGGAAGATTTAATTCACAAGTAAATTAAGGAGACTCTTGAGTTTCTGGGATAATTCTTAAATCTGCAGGAGTCATTACTTGTGTAGGTAACCACAGACCCCTAAGTAACAAAACTGGAGAAAGTATATCCTTAAATGAGTCTTTGTCAGACAAAGTTTCCAGCTGTGCTGGAAATGGAGTACAAACTCAACCAGGAGACCTAACAAGCACTCTGGTTCTTGCCTCCCTCTCTCCTCCCTGTGACTCTGGGGTGACAGGAAGGATGCAAAGACCCCCCCCCCCCCCCAACCAGAATTGAATGACCTCCAATGTTTTCAGTATATTTATGAGCTGAAGTCTTGGAGGGACAGACCAGCAATTACATGAGGGAGTCAGATGAATTTTGAAAACCAGAGTGACGTTTTAACCACTTTGGTTTTCATCTTTTGGTGGAAATGCCAATCCTTGCATTTGTGGAAATGACCTGAGTGTGCAGCTGTGAACAGTCCAGCTGTGCAGGGCAGCTGCTGACTGGGACACAGCTTCACAGCTTTCAGCAGCACAAGCTGCACTCAGCCAGTGGCATCAGAGGATTACAGGAGTGTGTCAGACTGGAGCCTTCATGGACAGCTGGATAAATTCCCTAGTGAGGGACAAAGTCTTCTCATTCTCGATTTTCCAGGAGGATGGAGAGGAAAGGCACTGAAGGGAGACCCTTTGCTTTCAGGTGTCTTGGTGTGGGGATCCCCCACACCAAACCAGACCAGGCTCAGGGTCTATTTTCTTCTAGAAACAGGACAAAGCATCACAGGTTTTTGGAAGTTACTGATTCACATGTTTTGTTTTTCCAGAAACCTGGCAAGTGGTGTGCTATGCACGTTCACATCGCCTGGCAGATCTACCATCACCAACAGAAAGTCAAGGTCAGTGCTTGGGCAGCCTGGACTGGGGGTGAAGGGCCCAGAGCAGAGCTCTGAGAGGAAGAGTTGGCTCTCAGCTGGGCACTTCTGTGCCATGGCCAGTGCCTTGGTAAAGTAACACACACACAGCATTGAGCAGAAGCCTCATTTCTGAGAGTTGGTATAAGGATGAAAAGCTAAAGGCAGAGTCCCAGCAGAGTGTCTGGGATGTGTTGGAGCAAGGACAGCTGATCCTGGGCCATAACTACAGCTTTGTAGCTTGGAAGGGTGAACAAGGTGGCTTTTATTTATTCATTTATGGCTGAGGACACAACTGTATCAAGTGGGAATTTTTTAAAGTCTGGAGAAGCTGGGCACGTGTATCCCATTCCTCCTATTAATGTTCAGCGGCAGGCGAGAGTGCAGGCGGATTTCTCCTGTCCCTAGGATGCTTTACCCAGTGTGGCTGCACAGGCTCCCATCACTCTTCCTTCACAGCCCTCATGGCTGGAGGGTGGCACCTGGATGTGTCCAGGCTGCCCAGGCAGGCACAGCCTCTCAGGGGATGTTGTGTTATCAGACACTGCCTCACTGCACCAAAGGTTAAGGGATGGAAGTCCTGTCTTAATTATTTTTGAAGCTCTGAGACTTCAAGGGTGAAGGCCATGGGCAGTTTCCCATTCGTACTGTAACTGTATTTCCATTGCACATGGGCTCTGGGAAGGTTTCTTTCCCTTTGTAGTATTTTCACTGTTCTCATCACTGAAGAATCTTGTGTTGCTCCTGAAGTTTTTCAGCGAGTCAGGAATGGTTGCTGCTCTTCACTGCTCATACTTCAGGAGTCAATAGCTTGTGTTAGAAACTGAAATTACCAGGGAATCCACAGCACTCTGCAGTCTGTGTATGCACTTGCATTGTGTAGGTAAGAATATGAAGATGTTGAACAGCTATGAAAACCTGCAGCTAATAGAGTTTAAAAATAACCCTTTTAAACAAGGTTGACAGGTTAATTTGCTGCAGTAGACATATCTCTCTTCTCTGCTTCCTTATGTTTCCCCTGCTAGTGATCTTCATTCATCTTCCCATTATCAAAAAAGACAAGGTTATAGACCTAGAGAGTTATATGTCCTTCTTTTATTTTATTGAAAAGGTATTTTCTTGAAATGAAATTATTATTCCCATGCTATCTATGTCCTTTGAATCTTCCTTGATTTGATAGTCAGAGAGAGGTCAAACCAGTATATTTATAACTCACAGTAAATGCCATTTTCATACAGCCGTTTCTTTTACCTCATTCTTTTCTACCTTGCGTGTTAAAAAAAAAGCAGGAATAAAGCTCAGAAGCACAGGAGAGGATGTTGCTTGAGCTTTTGAGGCTGTGCATGATGATATTTTCAAGAATAAGTGAGAAGTATGTCTGTCAGTAAGGAGATTTGGAGTGTCCCCCCCCGCTCATGTGACCACAAAGGGTGAATCTCTGCCTGAAGGCTCACACAGGACAATTTCTCCTTCTACCCCATGGTTGTGAAGGTGCCTTTTCTTCTGCACAAGATGAAGGTGCTGCCTGACCACAGAGCAGGGAATCAAAGGGGTTGATTTCCAGTTTGCATGTGGTGCCGCGAGCCTTCTGCCAGTAATGATCTGGCCTAGTAATTGCTTGCAGAGGGCCAGGCACTGAAGGAGCAGGCACGATGGGAAACTTTAAAACACAACCTTCCTGACCTCAGGAAAAATTGCATGCAGCTGCAGATGCTGTTTGGCTGCCTGTGCCTCTGCAGCAAGACCTGGGTAACCTCTGCATGCCCCAGGAATTCCGCAGGGCTGCGCAGCAGCTCAGGGCACAGAGCACATTTACACCCTCCTTACACTGACCACTGCTCAGGAGAGGATTTATGCTCCATAATTGGGCCTCTCTCCTTTAGGAAAGGCCTTCCAGCCTGATCTGACAGCAGTGCAGACATCTACATTGATTTTCGTGGGCACCACATTAAGGTGTTACACATTTTCTGGAAATACATTCGGAAGGATTGGCATCCAGGGGGTGCTCCCCTGAACAGAAACTGGGGATAAAAGAAATGTGACCATTTCTCTGGTACTATTTTAAGGTAAACCAACACATTCAGAAATCTTTTAACACATCCATGGTATTCCTGTTCCTCTTCAGACAGGGATTTGTTCATTATTTAGAGCAGCACCATTCATATGGCTGCAATTAAAGCTTCAGCCAGCTTTTGCTATTCTGAGTAATGCCTGTCAGGGGTTTATAACTTGGTTGTTAAAAAAGAATAAAAAGAGTTCACAGCATAAAAATCTGGCACACAGGCTTCAACTGAGGCATTTGTATTTTCTGAACTCCTTTTAACTATTAAAGCACTTCAGTGTTACTTTCTTAAAAGGCATGACCTTAACTTGGCCACCTTTGCCATTTCAGTATTCTTGCAGGCCATTATCTCCAGACACAGAAAATGCCTTTGTTTCTCTTTTTTATTTCTTGTTTTCTGTCTTTTTTTCTTTTTTTGTTCTCATGGCTGCACAGACATGTTTCTAGCACTTGAAAAACAGCTACTAGGCATGCACATTAATTTGATCATAACTTTTTAACATGCATATTTATATCATTGTAATAGTCTGTACTCGGGGCTGGCACAGTCTTAAATACTGATTTATAAAGCGTAGCCTGCTCCAGAATTACTGTTGAGATCTCCTGGTTCCATGTTACCCATTTATCAATCCTTTCAGCTGCCCTGCACGGTTAATCAGCAATCTGCATTTAGGGAGTTCTGGCAGCACAGGTAATTGGGAATTTGGTTTTCTTCCTTCATTCTATAAAACTCCTGAAGTAGGCACCACTGAAACGAGGATGTGGCACAAAGTAGAGCCCATCCTTCATCTACTTCTCACTCACAATACAGCTGCCTCAGCAAATTCCCCTCACAAAAGAGAGGCTGCTGACTCTAACACATGTAAATAAAGACATGCAGCACTTTGAATCTGGAGCGGGAGCTGTCCGAGTGGGACTCAAACACTCTTGCTCTGCACTCTTGCTCCTTTTAGCCCCTCGCTGCAGCCTGAGAGGCTCTGGAGGATGCTCTGCATCCAGCATTTCTTGGTGGCAGCTTTCCCTTGGAAATGAGTGGTTCTGGTGTCCGTGTCCCCTGCCCACCTGCGACCAGGACCATTCCCATTTATTGCTGTGGGACCGACCTGTCCTTGCAGCTCAGCAAGTGTCTGAGGCCTCCTTAGAGATTTTTATGTTTGCTGTTGAAGGCAGCTCTGTGTTGAACACCCTGGAGGGGTGGATGTGAGCATATGTGAAAACACTGGTGAAATTGGCAGGAAATATGCAGGAGCCTGAGCTTTTCCGTCTTTGCCTTAGATCTCCCTTCCAGGAAAACAGCTGTGCACCTGTGCTCGGGGTCCCAAAATCCAATATTCTTGTTAAAATGTCAGCATGACTGAGCTGCTCTACCCACATCATTCTGGAAGTGCCTTTTGCTGTTACCTTTTCAGTCTCTTCCAAGTCCTGTTTTCCATTTCAGAAACAGATGCAGTCTGATCCACACAAGCTGGACTTTGGCCTGAAACCAGAATTTCTGAGCAGGCCACCAGGCCCCAGCCTTTTTGGAGCCATCCACCATCCCCATGACCTGGCTCGGCCCTCGACTCTCTTCTCCACAGCCAGTGAGTACTGAGAAGTGAAATCCCCTTCTTGCTCCTTGCTCATTGAAATGCTAATCCTTGCCATGAATTTCCCATATGCTTTGGCTTATGAACTCTCTGCAAGACATGCCAGGGGCTATTGGTCTATTTGATAAGTATTTAAAACTATTCTGTGTGCTTTTATAAAAGCCCAACCTGCTGAAACGCTGCACAGGTAGAAAATGAAGGGACATTCCCTCACAGACTGATGTCTGATGATCATGGAGATGAGATGTTGGAAATAAGCTGTACTTCACATGCACTGCCTTTTTGTTTCTGACCTGAAACATTCATTCCCCTGCATCCCTTTTCCTCTAACTGGGTATTTCTGTTTGGAAAAGCAGCTGCTCTTTGCATAGGATCCTGAGAGCCCCACGCAGGGCACAGCAGTGTCAGCTCATATGAGCTGTTTAAGAAGTCACAGCCCAGAGCACAGCGAGTCCCTCTCTGAGCTTTTTCTGGGAATTGACCCCTTTTGCTTTGTTTTGGCAGGTGGGGGGCATCCAGCCGGGACTCCTTTTGGCCCACCACCCCACCACAGCAACTTCCTCAACCCAGCTGCTCATTTAGGTACGTCCTCTCTCAGCTCATGGGGAGTACAGCTGACACACTGACCACTGAGAAATTACAGATCTCCTCTGTGGAGTCACTGAGTATTCTGCTTACTAACCTTTACAACTGGCACATTTTAGCTGTTTAATTTTAGTCTTTACCCAGGTAGAAATTCTAAACACACAGAATAGAGTCACTGACGGTGTGTTTTGAAATATTTCTGGACATTAGAGGAGCAGAGTGGCAGGACTGGCTGGGTTTCACTGGAGTTATGCTTAAATCCAGTAAAAAACTGCCTTAAAGGCAAGGCTTTGGATCACAGAGATGTTTCTTTTCCTAAATCCTACTTAAATGTCTGTTTTTTCCATCAAAGTGAATAGGAAACATAACTTTAAAATCTTGTGATCTGGCCTCGTGTCTGTTATGGAAAACTAGTGAATACACATTTAAAACCAGAACCACCCAAGTTACCAGATGCTGTTATTTCCTTTTTACCTTACTGCTGTTGTAATGAGGTGATCTGCTCCTTATGGGAGCATCCAGGACTCTAAGTTGGCATTATTTTATTTTGCATGGGGAAGGATTTAGGAGGGTCACCAAACTGGTACAGCAAACACACAGTGCAGGTTTATCATTCTGCACTTTGGTGCCTATGGAAAATGCTGGCTTTGGGCTTCTTTTTCTCTGTGCTGGTATTTATCAGAAGTGACTTCGTCAAAATTGTTAGACTGCTCCAAAATAAAGCGAGAATTTGTTTTATATGATTTTCCTGTGGCCTGTATGCATCAACTAAAAAAATTGCTCCAGCATTTTTCAGTCCATACTAGCTTTCTGTGTAGTATTAGCAACAAATACCAAGGGAATCACAGAATGTTCAGGCCAGCATGACACATCAGTGTAACAGGACATTTTATTTATACCCTGGCTCAGGTTTAGGAGACATGGCCTGAAGGTGTTTGGAGCACAGTTGCCAGAGTTAATAGTCTGACTAGCAAGGGACGTTTCCATGGAAGGAAATGAAAGGAAGTAAAACTGGACATGTTTGCAGGCTTCAGTTGAAGTACCATTTGTATTTTAACATCTTGATTTTCTTTAAGAGGGAGTTTTTTCTGGTAGACAGTGCCATGGGTATGGCCAGGAACAAACCCACGTGTTTAGTGTCCCAGCCCCTCAGAACCCTGCTGTGCTGTGCTGTGGGGGGATGCTGTTCCAGCACTGCTGGGCACAGCTGGGATGCAGTAGGATGCCCCAGTGGTGCTGTAGGAGAACTGGCAGCATCAGGGAGTTTCAGCTGTTTGTGTTGGTTTGCAGAGCCCTTCAACCGGCCGGCGTCGTTCAGCGGCCTCACCGCCGTGGGCAGCAACGCCTTCGGGGGGCTTGGGAACCCCACAGTCAGTGAGTACCGGGGCCATGACCCTCCTTGCTCTGCAGCTCAGCAGATGCACTGAGGGGACTGTTTGCTCTCTTTTTTACTGGTTGATTTCATCACCTACCACTAAGAGATGGGAATTTGGAAAGCCACCTTTTTCAGTCGTCAGTAAATCGTTTTCTGTTAATTACTTAGTTGTTTGGGTTCAACCTAGTGCTAAATGTCACCATTACATTGTTCATTAAAAAAAAAATCGAGCTTTTGAGTGTTTGTGAAATTTCCCATGGTTTTGTTGCATGTTCAGAAGTAAATAATGTGTGCAGCTAGGGAGCTGTGGATGGAAACTTTTTTTTTTCCTGTCTCACCAGTAACCCAGGCCATGTGCCTGGAAAAGATCACTAACCTGCATTTACTAGTCCAGGATCATAAACATTTCTCTAAATTTGGCCAGTTACAGAAAATCATCCTTTTAAAAGTCACTCTCTTTCTTCATACTTCAAATCTGGCATGATTTTGGTCACATATTATTTTAGTTTGGTTCAGGACCAAACGCAACAAGTTCCATTATTTATAGTCCCTATAGTGGTCATTTTCTGATGTCTCCAAAATATTTGGAATAAGGTTCATTGTCACTTTTATCTTACTCCTTCATCCCTTGTCAATTTTATCCACAGCATTTCCCTTTCCAATTAAAAGAGCTGTCAGATGCCTGCCCATTTTTAGGAATGAGACCCTCTAATGAATCTCTGTTAATTTCCTTTCCTTTTCCAGCTCCCAATAATATGTATTCATTTTAACTCTGAGTGCTGTAAAAGTTGTTTTGGTAAGTACCTTCACTAGAGCATACCTTTTTCTTAAACCTTTTTGTTTTCCACTTCACCATTTCAGCACCCAACTCAATGTTCGGCCACAAGGATGGCCCCAGTATGCAGAGCTTTAGCAACCCTCACGAGCCCTGGAACCGACTGCACCGAACTCCTCCTTCGTTCCCGACCCCTCCGCCCTGGCTGAAGCCAGGAGAGCTGGAGCGCAGTTCATCTGCTGCAGCTCATGACAGAGATAGAGATGTAGATAAACGAGACTCATCTGTTAGTAAAGATGACAAAGAAAGGTACGAAAGAACACTTCCAAGAATTGTCTAGTTCAAAGCTTGGGGCTCCGTTCCGCTTTTAACCCTCCCCAGCCTGGCACGTTGTGAACCCAGAGCTTCACCAGAGGCACACCTGGAGCTGTCTCCAGGGTGGCACCACGGAAGAGGCAGGTTTCCAGCTCAGGTGTTTCCCTCTGCAAGGTTTCTCTTCCCACTTGCACGTCATACTTCACCTGAAGGAGCTTTGCTGGTTCAGGCAGTGTCAAGTGGGAATAGAATCAGACCCACCCACTGTTACCGTGTGGGTTACATGGTCATAGGTCTCTTGAAGGGTTAACATGGAGGTAGTGCCTGACAGGATGGAAAAAAGGTTTCTGAAGTCCATCAGATGCTTGTCTGCACCTTCAAATACTTAAACAACTTCGTAAATCAGACCTTGTCTGCAAAACAAGTAACGTTTTCGCCCTGCTCAGAAACGGCCTGACCAGAGGGACCAGTGATAAAGGTGTGAGATGAGAGCACTAAAGTGCACCAGGAATGTCACGTGCCAAAACCCACAGCAAGCTTCAGAGCATGCAGTTCATGAAAAGCACCTTATTTCCCCTCAAAAAAGCCCCTACACTTGCACTGCTGTTACACACCGTCAAGCACAGCTTTTATTCAGTGTTTTACATGGACTGGCATGCTCACATGTCCAGGCTGGGAAGGATTAATGGAAAGTAAAACCTGGTCATATTTTTTTTGTCAGGACTGTTCCCATTATTTAGTTAACGCAGTGACAATTCCTCTTACCATTGAAGTACCAAATTTATAAGAATTTGCCATTCAGCAAGTGTCATGCCTTCCTTGAAAAATGCAGAGAGGCTGATTTCAGCTTTTTCAGTTGTGGCTTGATGGCTTTCCTGTTGAGTTTGCACATTACTTTACTACATAATGGCTATTTGTTTCTAATATTTTAACCTAAAAGAGTATTTAGGAGATGTGCTTTTCTGACTTCTCTGTCACTAACCCAAATATACGCATCAGTAGCCTTTTCTAAAAGAAGTTATGCTAACACATTAGATATTCTAAAACTACATGTAAGAGCTTTTCTACATTGTTATGAAAGAAAGGCGAACTACAGAACTTCTCACCTACATTTTCCATTTGGAATATTTTCTGTTTGGTAGCATAGCTTCATTATTTTCATGTCTGATGTTGATGCTTCAAAAGAAATGGCTGTTACAAATTGGGGTTTCTGTCCTGCAAAAGGCTTAAGCATGTGAGTAACTCTACTGGCTTGAATGGCAAAGCATTTTAGTTACTATGATCTGGGTAGCCTGTAGAATTATGTGATTGTTTTGGTTGCTGTTCTGTTGTTTTCTCATGAAGTGTTTCTGCTGAAGAAAATCCCTTACTGAAAACATTCCTTGCAATCTGCTTTGGCATTGCCTGAACTCCCTATCACAGCTCAGAACATACCTATTTTCAATAATTCGAGACCTTAGCAGTGAGCATCATCCATCCCTCATACTTGTGCACAACTCCAGCTTGCAGTGAGTGCAGTCCTGGTTTCACCCCTGCAGCGCTGCCGTGTGCCCGGCTCTGTGGGCTGGGTCATTGCACTTTGCAGCATGTCCACACCCGGCCTGTGTGAGGAGAGGTTGAGAATGCATCCCAGAGCTGTGCTCCCTGTGGAGAGAATGTCTGGAGGAGCTGAGAGCCTCTCCTACCTCTTCCTTGACATTCAGTGGCACCCAGCAGGGTGAGCGCAGAGCTTTCTAGTTGAGGTCTCAAGCTTTGTTACCTATTATTAATTAATTTGCTCAAGCAGGAAGAGCTGGGAATCACACCCAGGGGTTTGATTTCATCCCAAAATCATCTGGTCATCAAGGGTAGAACTTGATCAGCCAAAAGCATTGATCTCAACTCCTGCCTGCAGTGGAAAGGTCTCTCAGAAGCCTCTCTGAGCTTGGCCCTCCCCACCTAAGGTCGGTGTTAGATGGGGTGGAGATCCCTGGTGGCTCCTCTTGGATCAGCTGTATGGCCTGTGCACCACAGCCCCTCCCAGCCAGACTGAGAGAGGTGAATCCCTCGAGGCAGCCCAGATAGTACAAAACTGCAGCAGTGACCCTTTCCTGGCTGGGAGTGACACTGCAGAGCCCTGAGTGCTCCTGGAACATTGCATGTCCCTTCCAGCCTGGGGTGTTCTATGGTTCTGTGATTGATTGCAGCTGTGGAGGGTTTTTTTTTTTCTAAGGACTCCCTTTTTCCAGCCCAACATTAGGAAAAAAATCAGCAAAAATAGCAAATGTGGAAAGCAGGATTTGTTCCTTTTCCAGCGGTGTTTTGTTTAAAAGATGTCACTGAACACTTCCAGTGTAATAATAATGGCATTTAAGGGTTTGTAATCCTAGAACATTAAACCAAACCAACCAAGAATCTATTGATCTTTTAATCAATATAAATGAGGCACACTCCTCAGCATAAGAAATTCAGTATTTTTCAGCGTAGCACACAGCCTCAGAACTTCTCTTACTTAGTAATAAGTTCATTGGATGAGGTGATCTTAAATTTCTTCCTTGTGGAGGCAGTGGCTTAGAGCTGTTCTCATATTATCAACCTAAGGAGCTCTTGACAAATTTGAGGATTGAAAAGGTATTCCTTCTCTCTCCACTGGACTACATGCAGTTCATTTAAATGAGCTGGATAATCAGGAGCCTCTTGAGATGTTACCAACACTGTCATTGAATATGATGGCATTGGCAAAGGAATTTGTTATTTTGGTTGCACATATATTTTTCCTTAATTACAGAAAATGCCTGTTGAAATTACCAAGAGGTTAAAATCATTGGAACTGAGGGATTAGATTCACCTTGTGAATTTGATTAGTTTTAAATGGGAAAGCTTTTTCACTTAGCGTTGCCCATAACAACTCCTGGTCAACACTACTTCCTGAAAATAATTGGTATGGAACCCATTTCCATGTTTAGATTCTTGTTCACTGCCAGACAATAATTCCCTAATCTTCTGTGCACCATAAGTAGGTTTGAAAGATGGAATTAATTCACGGTATTTTCTGATTTCGTAGCATTGGCCCTGTCCCTGCTCTGCTTGTTTTAACCTAGAATTGGGAAGGGTTGGTCATCTGAGGAGCAGCTGGCTCCAGGGGTGATGTTTTCAGAGCAAGTCTGAAGGTTGAACAGACAGAGCAGACTGATCTCTGCTTAGGAGGTCAGCACATAATCTGTGTGATGGGCAGCTCTGTTAAACACTTGCACTGAGGGTCACTGCACACTTGGGGAAGTGCCTTCCTGTCAGAGAGGTGGCTTGGCACCATCAGTACTGGCTTCTTGAAAGGCTTTGAAGAAGTAAATTGAACTGTGAGAAGTAAATTGAAAAGCTAGACATTCGAAGAGAATAGAGGAGAGAAATTAGTAGTGTACATAGGTCTGGAAATATTTTTAAAAGTCATTTGAAAAAACAGTTATCTATTTTCCCAAATGTATTCTTAATAGAAAAAGTAGGTAGAATACTATTAACCATGTAATTCAGATTTAATTGCCTCACTTCTTGGATGAAATGAGAATGTTTTTCCTTTTCTCTCTCTTCTTTGCAAACATTTAAGGCCACTGTCTTAGAAATACATGTCCTAGAGCTAGATTCCCATGTGGAGCCTTCTGTGGACTTCAGTGTTTGAGATCTCCATCAGATTCTTCACAGAGCAGCTTTGGAGATCTGCTGCTGCTGGGATGAGAGAGCAGAATAGGCCAAGTTTCGAGATGGGATGTTCTTCTGGAAGTTTTGGTGTGCCAGAGGCACAGTGCATTTCCTGGTGTGTGTCACCAGCTCTCTGCAAAGCCACAAGTAGAAAGCCAGGCACTCTGATGCTTTGTTTTCTTTGCAGAGCTTCTCATACCTTCATTTCACACTTCTCTTTTTTGTAGGGAGAGCATTGAGAAAAGACACTCCAGCCATCCTTCGCCAGCACCTATCCATCCAGTAAACTCCCTCGGACACAACCGCAGCTCGAGTGAGCAGATCAGGAGCCATCTGAATCCCGAGGTTCGAGAAAAAGAGAAGCCCAAAGAACGAGAGAGGGATCACTCCGAATCTCGGAAGGAAATTAATGTTGAAGAGCACAAGGTGAAGGACAACTACGTTTCGGAGAAAGAAGGCCTGAGCCATGAAAGCCGAGTGGTGGAAGAGTCTAAGCAAATGCCCAGGGTTCCTTCCCCCTATGCCAGGCCCCCCGTTGTGGAGAGCACCAGGCCTAACAGCACTTCCAACCGCGAGGCCGACAGGAAGAACGAGCCGGCGTACGATAACCCGAAGAAAAGCAACGAAGTCAAGGTGAAAGAAGAGCGAAAGGAAGACCATGATGTTCAACCTGAGGGACCTCAGACTCATAGGTCATCTGATCAGCCACCACCTATATCCACATCCAACGTCCATCCAAGTCCTTTAGTGTCTATGCCCATGACTGTAGGTGTGACTGGTATACATCACATGAACAGCATCAGTGGCCTGGATAGGACTCGCATGATGACCCCTTTTATGGGAATTAGCCCAATTCCTGGTGGAGAACGTTTCCCCTATCCTTCTTTCCACTGGGATCCAATGAGAGATCCCTTGAGAGATCCCTACAGAGAGCTGGATATTCATCGGAGAGACCCCCTGGGCAGAGACTTTTTGCTAAGAAATGACCCCCTCCATCGCCTCTCTACACCAAGGTTGTATGAAGCAGACAGGTCATTCAGGGATCGGGAACCTCACGACTACAACCACCACCACCACCACCACCACCCTCTGTCCGTGGACCCGCGCCGGGAGCACGAGAGGGGCACCCACCTGGACGAGCGGGAGCGGCTGCACATGCTCCGCGAGGACTACGAGCACGCGCGCCTGCACTCGGTGCACCCCGCCGCCCTGGACGGGCACCTGCCCCACCCCGGCCTCCTCACGCCAGGATTGCCCAGCATGCACTACCCCCGCGTCAGTCCCCCCACGGGACACCAGAACGGCCTCCTCAATAAAACTCCCCCCACAGCAGCTCTCAGTGCCCCTCCACCTCTTATCTCTACGCTGGGCCCTCGGCCCGGCTCTCCCAGAAGGACTACTCCTCTGTCCACAGAGATGAGAGAGAGGCCTCCCTCTCACACCCTCAAGGACATCGAAGCTCGATAAGCAGAGTGAGACTCAATAAAAACCAGAGCAAGAGGGACAAAAACCTTGTAAATGAACATAATATAAAGACCTTCTTACTAGTCATTGATACAGACTGGGGATGTGACCCACTGTACAATATGTATAGACCTGAGTGCAAAGATTTTGAAATGATTTTTTTTGTATATTATATGTTGAAATTTTCCAGATCTTTTAGCCAAGTCCATATGTTCCTCGTGTCTCCTACTCTATTTTATTTCTAGTTTAAAAATTTCAAAATTTGAACTGAAGAACAAGACATCAATCTGAGCGATTTGACTAGAAACAAGCCACCACCAATGTCAACCCTACAAAGCTCTTTCAAACCAGAAGTGAAGTCAATTGTAGATATTTATGTAAAAAGATTGCTTCATGGATTAATGGTTCATATATGCAAAAAGGGTAAGATGAAAGCTTTACTTTGTACAAATGTAAATAGATAAAATTAAGTAACATAATACATTAATACTTCTTAAACTGTGCTATTTGCAAACTTAATATTGATCAACACAGTCTGCTTATGCTGTGTTACTTATATTGTTATAGACAGCTAAACCCCTTCAACTATGCAATGAATTTTAAGGCTTTTCACAAAAGCCTTTATAACTTAAAGGAGCCTTTTCAACACACAACATAATTAAAGTCATATTTTCCCTGAACAAGCTCATTTATAATGGAAGCCTATTTCTCTTGTTTTGATGAAGAAACAGCCCTTCAGAGGTGTAGTTCTCTGTGTGAAGCCCTGCATCAGGCTGCTGAGGTCACTGGAGCTCGTGTGTCCCTTGGATGGTGTCAGGGTTAGTGCTCTGTAGTCACTGATACGGAGTCATGGCAGATTGGGTTTCAGTCATATTAATCTGGGTTTAATGGTAATAATCAAATGCTGGATATTTTCCAGAACTTTTCTCACTTAACATGTCAAATTTATTTTGGGAAGAACATCTGCTTACAGCCATTCATGTCTGGTTTTATTGCCAGTGTGTCATTTTTATCTGTACACACATTTTTTTTGTGTTAAGTGATTTTTAGCTACATTGAAACAAATCCTACAAGAAAGCAAATACTTTTCTAAATGATGGATATGTTTTCACTATGGATCAGTAGTTTAATTAATGAACTCCGTTGCAGATTTCATAATGCAATTTATTGTATTTCAGTTGGTAATAAAGTCTGTGAATAGTTAACAGGTCAGCCTTGTTGTTCCCTAATCATAGAAGACATGAAATAACATGAAGAACCTGGTCCTTTTTAAAAATATGCATCAAACTTCTGAAATCTGTCTTTTCATAACACACTTTTTTATAATGCGTTAAGTTTCTTGTCTAAATATTTGGAGAGAATATGACTTTATCAGAGAGAATTCAATATCTTGTCTACTGGACTGTAAAATATATGTATGAAATAAAATTAGTTCCATTGGTCTTCTAGTGTATTAAAGTGCTATCTGAAGTTGTTACCCTGTTTTGGCAAAAAAAAAGAAAAAAAAGAAAAAAGTTAACTACAGACAGTTGTTTCTAATGATCAGAGATCTATTTTAGTAGTCAACTGAAGGTTTAGTTGTGAGCTTCAGATTTTGTGAACTCCAGATGTTGTGCGGTGTTTCTTTTTTTTTTCTTTCTTTTCTTTTTTTTTTCTTTTTTTTTTACGAGCAAAAGGAAAAATACAAAAAAATCCCAACCCTGAGGAATATGTACACTGGAACCGTAGTGGTAGCTTTCAGTATTGTAAAGAGATTGTTATATACAAACCTTTTTGCTGTTTATCCTGTATGTAATAAAGTCCTTTCTAGATCCTATGTGAACAGAAAAGTGAAGCGGCTCTCAATCTTCAGCATGTTTCCTCCTCAGCGAAGACTTGTGTAATGTAAATTGTGCCATGTTATTAAAAAATGTGAACTAAACTGCTAGGTGCTTCTTTGTGTGCAGTACCCCATCGTTGCTATGGGGAGGAAGTCCTTTTTCCCACCAGTGGGGTTTTGTTCAGAAGGAATAGCTGTTAAAAATGCGAAGGAAATGGCGAGCTTTTATAAGCCATCTTGTTGAAATCATTAGAGCATTCAGGGAAAAAGGAACAAAAAGGAGACCAGATCCTTGGCTTGTCCAGATTCTTTAAAATATAGTAATGCCCTACTTGGATTAGATTCTAATAAGACCATAATCTTGGTCTTCTGGATGCACATCATTAAAAGCCTAAGTTACTGAAGGAAGGCAGGTCTGGATGGCCACAGAAGGATGTAACTACTGGAGCAAGTGTGAGAGGCCCCACGAGACAGGATCTGATTGAGGGCATCATCTTCCAGGCTCATCTCATCCTTGTTAGAGGAGCCTGACAGCTCTGGCAGCGTCTTCAGGGGGAAGAAACGTGGTCTTGATTGTCCAGACGATGATCCTTGTCCTCCCAGGTGCTGAGCAAACTCCTGCTGATGGTCCTTAATTCCCAATTAAGCCAATGAGCCCTCACTCCCAGAGTCCCAGAAAGCATCAGGGCATTTCAGTCCCTTTGAATTCAATCCAGTTTAAGTGCTCCACACCTTTGAAGATCCGTGTGTCAAGTCTTCTTGTACTGGTGATGCTCAGAGGAATATGCCTGAAAGGTACAGTAAGAGATGAAACAAGATTTTTAAAGCTTTTAAACTTCTTTAGGTGCATTCACTGCTTTTCAGAAGTTTGATACAGGGATGTTAGGTTGCAGGTATAGACAATTTGATCTTTTTTGAAGGGTTTTCCATTCAGGACATTTGTTTTAAATCTTCGATTCTGAATTCACTAGTGTTTAGGAAATGAATTTCATTAAAAGACCATGCCGGATACCATCTGTGGGAATGAAATGAGTCATAAGGGTATTAATTCTGTAGGTTGTGTGAGATTTTGATCATAGAAAACCCTCGGTGTACTTACAGCACCCAGGATTTTGCTTTAGGTTTTAAAGTCCCACCTTCCCAAATTCCAACTAATTTTCCACTTAACAGCTTCCTATCACCAGCTAAGATACCAACTACAGTGTATAGGAAAGGAATCTTTGAAAACAGTCCTAACATTTGTTTCACAATACATTGTTCATATTATGCCATGCTCCATCCCTTCTTTTTTAACTTCTGTATTTTGTTCTTTGGTTTTCCTTACTAAGACCTAGCTCTAGCTTAGTTTTCTGCTTTTCATACTTCACTACTGCTCTCTTTGCCAGTCCTGTCCTCTTTCATGGCCTGTGACAGCTAAATCTATTATAGGCAGCGATAAACACTGCAGATTTTTTTTCCCCAAAAGTCATAGACATCTTACATTGTTCCTTTTTACCTTTGCTTGTAGGAGCTCATGAAAACTAGTCCATGCTGGACTGGAAGATAGGCAGATGGAGGTTGGGGAGGATTTTACTGCAAGTATTTTCATTTGCTGTGGCTGTGCCTCGCTGAGGAGATGTTCAGCGTGGTTCTTGTTGATCTGAACTCTAATTAGTGCTTCACACATGCAGGTGACTCTGCTGAAAGGCACTGGGGCATGCACCAAGGTAACAGAGCAGTGGTGTTGCACTTACAGGAGCTCCTTGGCTTGCTGGTTTGTTTCTGGCAAGGAAGAAGAGTGAGCTGTGGTTCAGAGACCAAAGATTGCAATTACACAGGGTTTTGTTATTCCCATGGTGGCTTGGTTAAGTCCCACCTGGATAAACCAACTTCCTTCTTTGGACTCCACCTGTCAGCTTTGGGGTATACCCATGCTTATCTTCAGAAGGTGCTTTGGAGCAGGGTCCCAGCTTAAATGGTCTGAATTGCCTTTGGAGTGTGACTGTGCCTTAACTCTGGATGGAGGCTGGCCTCAAACTTAGCTGGTTGAGAAGTGCATGCAAACAAGTGGTGGGACTGCCTCCTGCCCTGCTGATGTCCCCGTCCCACCAGATCCTTCCTGCACGTGTAAAAACCCAATCCTGGCCGTTCCTTATATGAAGCTCTTTGGGACACAGTCTGTCTCTTACTCTGTGATTGCACCATGCTTGGTGCCCTGACTGGGGCAACTGAGCACTGCCCAGTGCTGCTATAATGCAAAAAAATCCTTTAGTCGTACTAAAACTGAAGGCTTCAGTGAATTAGCCATGGAAACCTGTGTAACAAACTCCACATTTTTGCTAGCCAAGGAGAACCAGGGCTGCAGGTGAGGACAGACTGTTCTCCCTGTGCCTTGTCTCCAGCTGGAGGGGCTTGGACTGCTTGTGCCTGTGGGCAAGGTGGAAGTTCCCAGCTGGCAGCTGTTGGGGTCACACCCCTTTCTTTTTCCATTGGTATCTTGCAACTGAAATGGTGTTAACACAAAGGTATTTCTTGGTCATGAAATATATCCCCCTCCTCGTTTGTGCACTGTGAGGCTGCATACAGAAACACAGGTGTTTATAGACATCAAAATGCACACGTGCTGTCAGGTACAATACCAGGGATGAAGCTCCATCCAGCCAGGAGCAGAGTATGAAATCCTGGTGCCACCTGACAATCTCACACATCTATTTTGCTGTCATCTGATGTTTCCTCTGCTGGTTTGGTAATACAGACTTCACTATAGCATTATCCCCATTTTATAAATGGGAAAAGGGCTGCTGGGAACACAAAGCACGGCCTCACCAGGGTAATACCAGGCACCTACTGCCTGAGTGGTCTCAGGTGTCACCCAAGGCAGCTGGGTTATTGCCTGAGTCACTGCAGAACAGAAAAAAGCCTGAATCAGGTAAATTGCAGAGTCAGGGGTGGTAGGAGATGAGGAATTTCTGGATTGCTCTTTTGGTTTCAGAATACTTTAAACCCTCCATATTAACAACTTGTGGCATTTCAGGCTGCTGAACTTATCTGTGAAAGAATGGGTTTTACCTATTGATTGATAAGTACCTCAAGTATTGACCCAAGCTGATAAGGCCTGTGGTCATTCTGGGTACTAAGGGCAGATTTGCTGTATTTTACCACCTAATGTGGCTTGTTTGATCATGCTATTGCTCAGTACTGAAACTCTGAGTACAGCATTTTCTTCGTTGAATTTATATGTTTCTCTACTGAAAAACTTGCATTTAGGCCTAGGAATCAAGCCATCCACCCTTGGTACAATCATCTTTGCTTCAAGACAAGAAAATAATTAAGCGAGAATTGAATCAGCTCATTGCATAAAGATGTTACCTATCAAATACGCAATATGTTTATGAAATGTATCTTTTGGTTTGCATCTTCAAAGCCCTTTAATAGTTTCCATTGAATCAGTGTTGTTGTGGGGGTTTGTTTTATGCAGCAGAAATTCCATTACCATCAAAAGCTTGGATTTTTTTTTTTTTCCTTTTACAGACAACTAAAAATGCAAGTATAAACTTCTAAGGATTTTCAGTAGTCCCTATTTTGGGCCCTCAGCGTATTCGGAGCAAACATTATGTGTTTGGAGCTCATTTGATTTTAAAAAAAGGGGGAGATATCAAAAAACGTCCAGTTATTGGCCTCCAAAAGGAAAGTTTTGTCTCTCTTAATCCTAGAACAGTGAAGCAGAACTGGATTTATTTTTGCCTGTTAAAAAAAGATGCTGTTCTGCAGCGGTACCACAAGAGGGTGGTTAAAGAGAGCCTGAAACACGTGTAGGCTGTGCTGAAAGACGGGACGGCTCTGCTGTTCTGGGCAAGGTGAATGTAGCTGTAAATTATTTTTATGAGAGTCTGCTCCGTGAGGAGCTCTCCTGTTCCCCTGTGTAAGTGACAGAAATCCCAAAGGTGCAGTGGCAGACGCTGCTCAGGCTGACTAAGGAGTGACCTTACTTGATCACATTTAATGCGAGGGACTAGAAGTGGTCTGTACCCAGAGCATTCAGCTTGATAAAGGCAATTGTATTTTGGACAGTTAGATGTAAATTGCATGGTGCTATAGTCCAGCAACAAAGCACATTGCTTGTGTTGAGGGAATAAAAGATGTTTCTCTATAGCAAATAATAGACACAGAATGAGTTAGTGTATGTCAGCTCAAGGAGTTGGACTCAATGACCCTTGTGGGTCACTTCCAACTCAGGAGATTTTATGATTCTCTTCTATGACCTCCTCAAAGTCTCAGCACATCTATCTGTTTTTCCCATTACCTGGCTTTTGAAAGGAGTATCCAAGGACTAAGCAAGACAATTTCTTCATTTGGGGATGGGGAAAGAAATTACTACAAGATTTTCTAAGGACATAGATTAAAATGGTTTATTGAAAATCACCAGAGCTGTCTGCATCATACCAGCAGATAGCTTGGCCCTGGTTTTTCCTTTGCTACTCTTGCTGCCTTTGCCATGTGAGTGGAGAGCCAACCCTTCCCTGGTGCTGGTGCTGCTCTCCTGACTCTCCTGAGGGACACATGGCCTGAGGAGCAGCAAAGCATGGCCCACATGGCTCTCGTTGCTGTTCTGGCCTAAGGAGGGGGGCTGGTGGAGCCTTCCTCTCCCTCCTCACACCGCCCATCCCCACACTGCCTACAGCAAGTACTGGACATTGCTATGTCCACAGGGTCCCAGATGGGATGTCCAAGAGGAGCTGGTCCCCAGCTGGTGCCAGGGCACTGCAGTGTGAATTCAGGCTGCTCTGAGGAGAGCTGAGCTCTGCCTCTTCACAGTGGGAACCTGGGGACCTAGCACTGCTCCCCTGGTCAGCACAGCAGCAGGTTCCATGATAAGAGCAGTTTCCATGATCCAAACAGCAGTGCTGTGGGCTGTAGTGCTGAGGAGATGGGAGCTGGCACCCACACACGCCAGGGAGGACGGGGGCACCTCAGCACCCCAATACTTGGGGGGCTCCTGGTAGCAGCGCCTGCCCCCAAGGCAGAGCCTCACAGAAAGAGTGGCTGGGCATTGGAAGGGGCTGCCCAGGGAGGGGGTGGGGGAACTGTCACTGGAAGTATTTAAGAAGAGTCTGGACGTGACACTCAGTGCCATGGTCTAGGTGACAAGGTGGTGTCAGGTCATAGGTTGAACTCAATGATCTCAAAGATCTTTTCCAACCTATTCAGTTCTGTGATTCTGTGTTTGTGTGACTGGCAGCCCCGGCAAACACGTCTCATCCACCTCGCAGCGTTATCGCTGGGGCTTGTTGTCAGCGGAGTCATGCTATGATAGTCATTATGGTTTTAAATGACTCATTTCCCACTTAACTGTATTATCGTGGCTTACAGAGCATCTGGAGCTTTGTGGCAGTAAATACATCATTGACTACTACAGCAATGTACTAATCTGTCGCTTTGAAAAATCTCTTTAACAAAATACGGCCAGGGCCGGCAGGTGTTGGTGCCCGTGTGGGCCAGCCCTGCTCTCTGGGGCACCTGTCCCATACCAGACCAAACCACAACTGATGCTGATGTGCTTGCAGGAGCTGGTGGAGCGTCTTTAGTGCACTTTGATACTGCCTGAATGTGGCATTTTTGTGGAAGAAAACGAGAGATTCCTGTCAGATGATCACAAGAGACCCTACGTTGGTGCTGAGGCGGCCAGGCCTGTGCGGCGCTGGTGTATCAGGGAACAACGTGGGTCTGCCCTGAGCAGTCCGTCCTGACTGGAAGGACCCTTGCTAATATAAGGAAAGACTCTTTATATTATATTATTTTATGGGGGTTTTTTCCCCCTCGGTTCCCGCAGGCACGGCCCGGGATAGAGCTGCAGAGGGCACTGTGGGAGAGGGAAAGCCCGCCCAAGATGGCGCCGCGGCCGCGCGCTCCGGCACTAGAGGGAGATAGCGGGCTGAAAACCCGGCTTTTTGGGGTCGTTTGGGCGGTTTTAACCCTCGCACGGATCCTGCCTGCCAGGGCTCCTCTGCCGGCTCTTCGGCCGCCTCTTCCCGGCGGCAGCCGGTGTCCCCCGGGCGGCCGCGCCTCGAGTTCTCCACAGGTCTCGGCATCTCCCGCTTCCCATGTCAGAGCTGCGCGGTGCTGGGGTGGCAGTCGGGGTGGGAGTCGTTTTGATAAAGGCATCTTGAGAAACACCTTGAGAAACGCAGCAAGCTGAAGTAAAGGATGGAAAAAAACCCGCACCGTTTGTAAGTTCATGTGTCGCCTGAGGTGATGGAAAAATTAAGTAAGTGGGAAAAGGAGCAAGTGCGACAGACTGGGGTTTACATGCGTTCATTTACTTGTCATAAAATGAGTCATCAAACTCGTTTCTTTCTCTGCCAGCACCTCTGAACGATGGCCCCGGGCTTTGGTCCCTGCTGCCCTCAGCCCTCGGAAGGACAAACGAAACGGCGGCAGAAAAACAGGGGAAGGTCACTATCGTGGGCTGCAGCTCCACATAAATCTGGTTAAAAGTGAGAATTAAAGAACAGAAAAAAGCTTGTTTAGGGAGGGGAAGGAAACCTACAAATCCTCTCCCTCTTTTGGAATTTTTGTCACCCACATTCACCTTGTGGGTGAATGGCTCTTCCTCAATAACCTGTGTAATTTCCCACTTTTAACTTAAAAAGAAAGCAAGATGCTGGGGCATAAGGGAAAACCTCTGGGGATTTATTTCTCCACCTCAGTTGTGTTTCGTTAGAGAGGTTTGAGTTGAATTTTTTTTTTTCCTGAACACCATCCTGACACATTCGGACAATACTCCTGGGCGTGCTGTGACTCTTGGGGATGGTGCTGTGCAGGGCAGGAGTTGATCTCTGATTCTTGTGGGTCCCTTCCTACCCATCAGATTCTGTGAGTGTGTATTAAAGCCTAATGGTTTGCAACCAAAATAATTACTTATATTTGAAGCTTGGGGGTAACTGGTTTTTTGACTCTTTACTGTAGGAGCTGGACTGGATGATCCTGATGGGCCCCTTCCAACTCGGTGTATCCTGCAATTCTGTGACAGGGACTCAGCAGCTGAGGCAGAGTGTGGGGCTGGGTGGGCAGCAGGACAGCAGGAACAGGCAGTGGTCACTCATTTCTGACCCAGGCTGGGCTGTATGCTCCACCTGGGGTGGAAGAAACCAGGACCTGCAGCATTTTTGAACAGGAAATTGTGTGTGCCCCAGCGTTGTGTACACTTACTGGGATGGTGGGACTTGTGAGCACTGGTATCACAGGGAAACAGCCAGACTCTGTGGAATTAGACATAAAATTTGTTCTCACTCCAGTTGTGAGGAGGTAAATTAAGTGTGTATTGTTCTGTAGTGTGTTTATTCAGATGATTGCATGTTTTAAAATTTGATTTCAAAGCAAAGGACCAGAGGCTTCAGGTTTGATATCTGCTTCTGTCTTAAGAGAAATACTGAGAATCTGTGCCTTTGTTTTTTTCCTCTGATAAGGCTCTCCCCCCCCTTTCCTCTTTTTAAAACTTTTCCATCTATTATTAGGAATTCTACATGAGAGGTTTCATCATGATCTTTTTGGTTGTTTCTTTTTTTCCCCCCAGTTACAATTTCTAATGCTCATTAGCAATGTAGTAAATCTATTCTGGAGATTATTTAGTTTCATCTTGAATTTGGAGGGATTTCAATCAAAGTGGGCTTCGGATTTTAAGAATTATCCTGTAATGAATGCAAGAGCTCTATATCACTGCTAATTCTAAACTCCATCAACTTGTTCCCTGTCTCTGTAGCTTTGGCTTAGCAAACTTTGCTCTGAATAGTCCCATGACTACTTGATGAAACAGAGAACAGTCTATTTCTAGTAAATCTCACATAGAGTAGCTGGATCTCTGTCTAACTGATCATTTACATGAGTTTCTATAAAATTCTGACATCTGGACTACTGTGGGATCAAACTGGGCTTTGTTTTTGTGCACGTCCCTTTGACAACCTTCTCCCCAAATGGGCAGGACTGAATTTGCCTGTCACTGAAGGGCTAAACCAGGAATGCCCTTGACTTTCCCTTCCAATATGCCTTGCATACAAATGCCTGCAACATTCTGGTGTGTGAGCTCAGCACTTTGCCAAACCTGGGAATCCAACTGAAAAATTAGAAGACAGCTCTGCAACACTACACTTGGTGATTCATGCTTTTGATTTTCATTTTAAATGTATCCCATCAGGGAAACTTCACACCTAACTCATCAAGATAGCAAAAGACCTTAACAAATATATATTGGTGGGGACAGAGGACAAAATGTGATGATTAAGTTTGAAATTGTAGGGTTTTCTTTTATCTGGAATACTAGATTCGCATTTTGGCTCTATAAAGAAGATTGCTTTGCTGTTATCTTATCTTTTTGGCATGAGGCTGTCTTCAGGAAGTTCAGGTGGATTCTTTGGATGGATTTTCTATTGGCAAGTACAGAGTTAGCACCTGTGTAATATCTGATGTGTAAAAAACCAGTGCCATAACTTTAGCCCAGGGATGATTTTGTGGGGGGATGTTTATGCTTCAGAGGAAGGGACACAGGATGGAGATGAACAGAAGATCTAAAAGAAAATTAATAGGGATTCAGTTGTAAAATAAAAAGGTTTTCATGTGAATTTTTGAACCTGCAAGTGTTGTAAAGACAGAGGCTGATGGTGTGTGTTGATCTTTTCTTCCTGTAGGTAGCTGGAAACCTGTTGAACGTAGTCATAAACTTTCTCCCTGATGAACATCAGAGAAATCCCAGGAGTTCCTGAATTTGTCACAGGTATGGAAAAGTTTATTAGATATCTTTTGGGAAAAGTTAGGGCAAAATCATCTGTATAGATTGATTCAGTAAAGCTGAACAGGCTGTCTGGCAAGGGCACCATTTTGGGGTTGTGATGCTCTATTTTACCTTTGCAGCTCAGTAAGAGACTCTCAGATTTACATTGTTTTTCCAGTACCAAAATGAGCCTAATTATCCAAATTTCCTCATGTGTATTATCCATTGTGTTATATCTCCATCCTGCAGATCTATGAAAACAGTAAACAAGAAAAGTCACTCTTCTGGGTGGAGAATGATACTCTCCTGATAATTTGTAAAGACTAAGCAGCAAATGTCATTTTGAAATGTTTACCCAAAGTGAAGTAATAGTTTCTATTGCCCCAGCACAGCCACAGTCTGAGGTTGTTTGCCAACAGGGCAAACAGAGAGCTGGGACCGTAGCAGCTTCAGGAAGCAGAGCTCAAGCTCTCTGTGGATCCCAGTTTTCCTGACTGTATTCCAGAGCAAGCCAAGCCTCCCTGGGCTGTTAAGTCAAGAGCTGGGTCTTTGCAGTAACCAGACTTCCAGGTTCCCAAAATGCTGACATGTATCAGTCCAGAGGATCCCAAAGAAGTTTCTGCTGAGAGTATTTTCCTTTGAATTATGACCAAAGGCTCCCTTCTCATATTTTCCCTGAAGGGTGCACAGACCTTGAATTTGAAAGTTCTGCCAGCTTCAGTAGACACAACTTTCCTAAGGCTGCTGGTGCTGTAGAGTTAAACCAAAAGCCCTTCAGGTGATTTATGTGTCTGCTCTGCCTGTGATGTTGTGAAATCCCTGCAGCCTGAGAGTCTATGGGGAACTGGCCCCTGTTGTTGGGAGAGAGTACATTCCAGGAAGCATTTTCATTTTGGTTCATTGCCTTTTTCCAGTGTTTTCCTGGAAAATTTTCATCAGCTCTAATTCTGCCTTGTGTGCTTTGGTGGCAAACACCTCAGGGCCCAGCCTGGCACATGGAATGTGTGCATGTGGCACTCTGCCCTGGTTTGGGCAAAGCCTAAAGGCCACCACAGAGCTCCAGCTCCTCAGAGAGCCCTGTGTGCCTGGCTGAGGGCTGTCTTCCACCACTGGTAGCACATCATATCTAGCTGAAAGGGTTTGGTGCTGTGCTTAGGAGCTCACAGAGCTGCAGAAATGGGAGGTGAAGGGGAATTGCTGCCTACCACAGCAGGAGGGGGCTTCACCCCAGAGCAGCTGCTGCATGTGGTGCCACGGTGACCTCAGCTGTCCCTGTGGAGCTATTGGATTGTTTAGATTTGCTTGGTTTTGGGTCTGAGTCAGCTGTGCTGGGTTCTGTAATGCAGGAAAAGGTGGCTCACTAACCAGGTAGGGAACAGCCAAGACTGTGCAAAGACAAGGGTACAGCTGTGTCGTAATGGGATGGGCTTTGGTGCCAGAGTTTTTTCAGTGGTTTAAGGGTTGCAGTTTTTTCAGACAGAAGCACTTTAGGGTGGGATTTGATGGATGCTCAAACCAATAGCTTTCAAGGGAGCTTCTCCCACAGGTGGAAGGTGATGGTAGGGGAGGAAGTGTGCAGGTGTTTGCTCTTAGGCTGCAGTTCAGGCTTGGAGGGAGTGGGGCTGGGAGGATTGCTCTGTTTCTTCTCCTCCTCCAACCATCCTAAACCAGGCCAGGGTACAATTGAATAAATTTAGTATCTCACTGAACCAGGAGAGTAGTTGAAGCCTTGCAGGTACACACTGAGGACAGAGCTTTGTCCATCTTGTGGAGAGTGTTTTTATTCCCAAGAGTCTGGCAGATCATGGGCTTTGCCAATACCTTGTGTGTGTTGAGCTGATTGTTTAATGGTCAAAGTGGCCCCTGTTTGTTTAGTATCTCTGTATCTCACAGATTAAAATGTTCTTTGGTTGTTTAGTTTGTTTTGGAATTTGGTCATGTCGCTAAGAGCAGTTTATAAATGGGGAACCTAGTCACAGAAACATGAAGTTACCAGAGCTGGTAAAGGAGGAGGGGACGAGCCCTCGCCTGTGGTTCCCCCAGGCCATCCTTGTCACCAGCCTGGCTGGCACCACTGCAGTGTTGATATTTTAAGTACCCAGATGACTCAGGAGTTAGGAAGGAGAGGAGGGATGCAGAGTGATGGTCCGGCCCCAGAGCTGGTCACTTCAATCCATGAATGATTTTAGCATTTGAGGAATTCCTTCTAACACTGCAGGTGCTTAGGCTGCTCTTTACAGGAACAAAGACTTATCCCTTCTGGGTTGCACTGTAGCATTTTTGCCTGCCCTAAATTCACTTAATTTTAACCGAGTTGCTCTGTATTTTTTTAGTGTTTCTGTGAGAGTACCACATTGCTGTCTCAGCAGTAATAGTGAGGAGTTGAAAGGAGTTAATCGTGCTGTGTAGCTTAATGCCTTATGGTTTATTATTGAGAATAAAGACAAGCGCTCCACTATTTTATCTCTAATGTGCAGTTAACTTAATTCCTAATCCTCTGAAGAGATGGTGTTCTTGCCAGCACTTTGGCTTCTGCCTTGCTTTCAAGCTGCACGTGAAACTTAAAAGCTGAAATGCTCAGTGCAGAGAGAATTTTAATACGTGCATGCATAAATCAGTCTTCATTAGCTTGCCCTTAACCTAGGGAGAGTTTTCCTTTTCCTCTGTGCTTACTTGGAATTACTGCTTAGCAGGCTGCTGTCCTGTTCCTTTTGTGTGCAGTGGCCACTGAGTCGTGGTGCTGTGCAAACATGGCCATGGACTGCTGGGATGGTAGCTCAGTTCTTCTCTTGCAGTGTTGGGGACGGTCTGAAATTCCCCTTCCTCCTTGGCTGCGAGTTCTGTGCTTAGCGTGGCTGCTGCCTCCTCCCCGTTATTTCCACAGTTCCTTGCTCAATCCGGCTGCTGGAATATTCACTGAGGACAAGGGGGCTGTGCTAGGAATTAATAAGCTTTTGCAGGCAGCTACAGTGTTACAAGGATGGTTTTATTCCTTGTCAGTGTATTACAGTGCAAAGGTATTTAGCAAACAGTTTAACAAGCAGAATTTTGGCATTCTCCTGTTTTCACTTGTGGAGAAACTTGTCCCTGCTCGCTCTCTGGGATAAACGCTCCAAAAATTCCAAGATGACGTCTGTGCTTAGGTTCAGTTTTCAAACTGTACATAATCACCAAAGCCCATTGTTTTAGAGGATTGTTTTCACTGCCCCTCTCTTTTGGGTACATTTAATTTTAGTCTCTTGCAGTCTTTCTGTTGCACCAGCACATTGATCTTGTTCCACTCAGATAATTGGATTAACTCATTTGCTGTATTTATTGTACAGTATTGATTTGATAATACCAATCTTCCATCTCAGTGTAATCTCATATTTTCTCTGGCCTCAAAGCGCCCTGCTAAATGTCTCTCCTGCCCCACCTTTGCACTTGGACTTCATATAAAATCGCAGCAGCAATTTAAAGCCCTGAGACTAATCATACTCTTCCCTGCAGGCCTGGTGTGCCTTGCTGCCTTCATAAGCACTGAAGGCTGAGATAAAGGTGTTGGATGATGTTCCCCCATTTCTTAGTAGCTGCTCCATGCTGACACAAGTGATCTCCCAAAATCTTGTGTTTCTGCAAGTGTTCAGTCACTTGGGTGCTTAGCTTTGGTACCTTTGGGGGAGACTAAATAGCTCAAATATTTGTTTGCCTGTGCTCAGTCCTTAAGTGTTCAAACTTCTGGCAAGAGCTCAACATCCACGTTCCCTGGTGACCTGTGGAAATCTCCCGGTGTCTAAAGCATATAAATCTTCAGCTTTCATAAAGTCAAGAAATGTTTGCAGTGAGGCAAAGTTTGAATCACTGAAATTAGCAGCAGCTTTTCAGGAATTGTGGCAAGACAGAATCTGTGTAGATCCTCTCTGTAAAGAAAGGGTTTTGCTGCTTGACAGGTGAGCAAGTTCAAATAATAATGGATTCTGCAGAGTTTGAAGCTTCATGTGCATCTTTATTTGGATTCCTGAAAAAGCATGTTTGTTATATAGACTGCATGCTCTAAAAGCCTGGAATTGTGCTCTGGGCTGGTCGGTGGATTTTCAAATGAGCTGAGACTTTCTCCAGCCTAACCTGCCTTTGCTTGTCTTTGGGTGGCCTCATGGTGTGGGAGGCTCCAGCCACCTGCCCCTGGTGAGGTGGGGACAGTGAGCCCAAGGCTGATCCTTTGCAAGGAGCTACCTGGGATCCTGCAGTTCTCCTGTCTCTTCCAAAACAGGACTCCAGTAATGACTTATTTTGGCACAGGGGAAATGGTCTGCCTGTCCCTTTTTGCTGTTGATGTACAGGGCTTGTTCCCACCCAGACTGGCTATAAAATCCAGAGCAGAGGTTGATGTGCTCACACACAGGGACTGCAGTCTGCAGGTGTAGGCAGCTTCATTTTCTGTCTCACTTTGCAATTGTCACAGGGTTTTAAAGAACATTTTCATTATTCTGTGGCAGTTGTGAGACACTTCCATGGTTTGACAGCTTCTATGCCAGATCACTGCTCATCACACAGATGAATTTCTCTTTCACGTTCAGTATCAACATTTCACTTTCGTGAGATGCAGAGCCTCAGCTTAAGCAAGGAGAGGACAACCATCAGAAAGTAACAGGCTGTAGACATGAGGGGTGTGTTGATGCTGTCGCAGGGATGCCAATAGAAGATGTGACTGTGAGGGACTGAGGGGTTTTTTG
This sequence comes from Corvus moneduloides, assembly GCF_009650955.1. Lineage (NCBI taxonomy): Eukaryota > Metazoa > Chordata > Aves > Passeriformes > Corvidae > Corvus > Corvus moneduloides. The sequence continues at coordinate 9,858,984 of NC_045495.1, forward strand.
TGCTATTTGACATTACGTTGACTGAAATTTTGGTTATTGCCTTTAGAGCTTGGGTGAAAACAGCTATCCTGCTGAGAAGGGTGGGGGAAACACGGCAGAAAAATTGCTAGTTGTACCTGCTCAAACTTAGCCATTTCTTGAGAAAATAAACCTTTTTCACTTCCTTCCCATGTACAGTTTATCTCTGACTGAGGTTTTACTTCTATTTATTAATAAAGAAATAACCTTACACCTCAGAGTAAAGGATTATTACTTACTACTCTAACTTGCTAGTTCCTCTCACTTCTTTGAAGAAACAGTGCAGTAGCTGACAGGAGGTTTTGGGAGGCCCAGCCCTGGGCTGTGGCTGGCTCAGGGACTGCAGACAAAAGTGTGTTCAGTCTGGGGTTCTGTCTCCAAACATCAGTGCAAGGCTCTTGAAATGGGAATAGAAGTTATTTAGGGCAAGACTTAAAAGGAGCAGCTGAGGTCTCTTGTCTTGGTGAGCCTGGATAGGAGAAGGCCGAGGGGGATTTCCTGGCAGGCTGCACCCTCCTCGGGGGTCAGTGGAGGGGAGGTGCTGATCTCACTCTGGTGACCACAGCAGGACATGAGGAAGTGGAGATTGGACACTGGGAAAAGGCTCTTTGCTGAGGGGTGCTTGGTGCCTGGAACAGGTTCCCCAGGGAAGTGCCCATGGCACCAAGCCTGCCAGAGTTCAAGAAGCCATGGAGGACGTGTCTTCATATGGTTTAGATTTTGGTAGTCCTGCAAAGAGCAGGGAGTTGAGTCATCCTTTTGGGTCCCTTCTAACATGAGCGATTCTGTGATTAAGGAACATCCCATTCTTTTGTTTTATGGAGTAAATACTTTGCCAGACAAGCAAGCACCTCAGACCAGCTCAGCTGCCTGCACCCAGTGGAGGTACATTTGGGTGGAAGTGTCAGTCAGGTGGTCCTGAGCTGTGTAGAAACAGCTTGTTATGGCCTGGCAACATTCACATCATGAGACAAAAAGCCTCTGCTAAGCAGGTTGCCATGCAGTGGGTAACTTTGTTTTAAAAAACTAAGCTTGTGAATTAAGGTTTGTTGCTCATAGTAGCTTCTCTAGAATTAAGTCCTTCTTGGCAAATACCTGAGAGGCATGGATGTCCTCTGGTACAATTTAGCCCTGTCCAACACAGCGTGACAGGGGACTATTACTTCATTTCAGAGCAGCTAACAAGCAGAGAGTACTTGGCAGTGTTTGATCAGGGCATTGGTGTTAAAAGCCAGATTGTTAGAAAAGTGGGGAAAGTTTTATAGACGTGGAAGTGTCTGCTTGAGCAAAAATAACAGCTACCAGGTGGCTTGTGCTAACCAGGTAAATAGGGCTAAATTATGGTTTCGATGCAGAGCTTGTGGAGGATATCCAGCAGTTTAATAAGCTACAGGAGCACAAGAAATTCCTAAGGGCCCAGTCTTGCAATGTGCTCTGCAAATGGACTTAATTGAGTTGTAATGAGGCCAGTTACGGGCAACTGTTCCACCTACATGCAGCACATTGCAGGACTAGGTTCAAACTCACGAGTGTAACGTATGTTAGAGCAGTGTTTAAAAATTTCAAGTTGACAGAAAGCATCAGAACACCTTCTTTCTGCTTTTAATTCACATTGCCTTGAAATGAACCTCCCTGCAAAGGGACAGCTGAGAGGAGCTGGCTAAACCCAACCTGCACTGGGAATGTTTGGGATGAATCTTCTAAGTTGTTCATGTTATGATCTGGCACAAAGTGATCCTGTTGAGAAATGAGGTATCAGTCTGTAACTAAAAATTACCTGAGAAGGAATTGCCATAGGAAAAGGTTTGAGGGGGGCTTCTGGTCTTCAAAAGCCATGGAGCCAGTGGATTACTGAAAGTGTGGCACACTTGTGTGTTCCTGCTGTAAGCAACTGGTTTTATTAATAAAAAGCAACATGTTCTTACATCCTTAAATATTAGTAGCCAAATTTCTAAGTATAGCAGAGAACATTCTGATGAAGATTTAATTTTTTTTTTAAATTCCTGACAGCATTTACACACTGACAGTTGAAAAGAACAGCAAATACCTTCAAACGTTTATTTAGAAATAAAATTGGTTATAGGGCTGACTAATACTGCTGAGGATTGGCTTCCAATTATGGGACATATCAGAGGGGCTGACAGGCACAATTCCCTGAATGGATCTTGGAGGAAAGATGTGCTGCTGCAGTGATAGCTTGTGCCTTACAATTTTCATCCTAAGATGCTTCCTCTGGAGGTGAGAGAACCATGTCTGACTAAAATGCATGACTTGATTTCATCACATTTGGGGTGGAAGGTAGGCAAAGTTTGAGGTTTCTTTATTAAAAGCAAGTTGAAGTTATTTAAGCTGCATCCCACACATCACATTCGTCTCTCCACACTGTACTTGTCCCATTCTATTGAACTTGCCCTGAGGCTTACATGTAAGTCTCTGCTGAAATATAGTAATTGCTGTCTAACCATGTCTTAAATAGGTAAAAATGATCTATCGATACATAATAAACAGAGATAACAAAATATTTTATTCATGTTTTCTGAAAGTCTCAATTATTTATATTTGGGTATCAATTAGAGTTTGCATTCAAACAGAATTGAGAGTAGTAGCATTCCATTCACTTACTCTAAATTAGATGGCAGTATGTTTCACTTAATATAAATTGTGTGTGATTACTTACAATCAGTTTAAATCAATAAGTTTGTGATGGATTTTTACCCAGTGCTGTGGTTTCTCAGTAATAAATTCCTTGTTTAGTCCAGAAGGCACCGCTTCTTTTGGCAGCTTTCCATGCATTTCAGTAATGAGTATTGGATAGGCACAGTTTCAGCAAATCAGCGTTTAAGAAGGAAAAAAAAGCCCCTATAGAGGATAAACGCATTAAAAAAATCAATTTACCTCAACTAGTCCCAATTCAAATTAATAGAATACTCAGCTCTGAGAATCTTAGAAGTCTGTTCCTTGTAGCAGAAATTTGTGTATATCCTGGCTTAATAATGTGAAGGCAGGGAATGGGAATGTACGTGGTCTGTGATTCAAGGGTTGGAAGCTTTGTTACAAAATCCTCAGAGGACAGGTGTAGCATATTATGTTGTTTGGCTGAACGGAGTCACAAGCTGGCTTGACTTGTTGCTGAGGTCGTGCCTCCCATGTGCAGAAACCAGAGTCTCTGCCCCAGAAGAACAGACTCCCCTGGACTACAGAAGGATGCCCTGGAGAATTTGCATGGTGGTCACAATGAGCAGTAAAAGATATCCCAGCTGCAAAGCTGTTTGTGGTTGGGTTTTAACAGGAGTAAGGAAAAGAGCCCCAAGAGGTGGTGGCAAGGCAGCAGGCACTTTGGGATGGTGACATCCTTCCTGGATGTTGCTGATCACCTTGAAATACGGCTTGCTGCTGAGATGGGTATGGAGGTTGTTGGTGAGTTCCTTGAAGATGAAGGAAGATGTCAGAGAAAATATGAGTGAGGGGGGACCTCAGCAGGGAGGGCTCAGGGCAGGGCCCGGGCTCTGCTCCGGGGCCCGGCAGCGGCACCAGAGCACCGGGCAGGGCCTGAGCCCAGCAATTGCCCTGCACAGGAGGCAGAACTGCTGCCCTGGGCAGGGCCCAGCCCTGAACAGGCTGCCCAGGGAGGGGCTGGAGTCTCCCTCAGCGGGGATATTGCAGAGCCCTCTGGGCACAATCCTGTGCTCTGGGATGGCCCTGCCTGAGCAGGGAGGTGGCACCAGGGACCCTCTGGGGTCCTCTCCAGCCTGGCCCATGGGGGGATGCTGTAATGTGGGCTCTAGGGATGATGGAGCCCAGTGACAGCCAGCCTGGCTGTGGCACTTCATGGCTACAAGGGACAGTCTTCACCCCACTTACTGGTGAACTTCTGACAGAAAATCTCTTAGTCTAAAGCATCTCCTCTACTCAATCTCATGGGGATGGTGGCAGTAATTAACTGAGCCAGCGTGGAGAAATTGGTTTTCATCTTCCTGAACGGAAAACTGCTCCTAGGCCAGGAAGCTGTTCCCCATCTCTCCTGTGAGCTCTGTTCCCCACCTCATTCCTGCTCAGGTGGGAGCATCTGGATGGTTGGGCTCTCTCCCGTTTCACGCCTGAGCTCCTGGTTAGAAAAGGCACACACTGACACAGTGCTGCTTCCTGAGTCTGAGCAGGCTTCACAAAGGAATTCTGAGAAGAAATAAAGCATGAAAATTAATTAGTGAAATCCTGAGCTTCAAAGAGTGCCAGAAAGTCAGGGAATGCCAAGTATTGCATGGGATGTCAGCAAGGGAGCAGCGTAGGGAAGGGTCTGTGGGAAGAGAGCAGTACAGTGTAAAACAAGCCTTTGTTTTGGTGCAAACACAGTAGTTCAGAGATGACTTGCACAAAATCACTGAACTTTGATGCAAGCCTTGGAGTTAAGGGTATGTGCTGTCATTTGCTGGGTGCTCTGTTTTTGTGTACAAATTGTCTGTGTTTTCATTCTTTTCTGGGTTGTTTGGGAATCAGGTTGGCAATTGTGGGGCTCCTGCAGCCAGAAGGGTGGTAAAGGGATGCTTAACAGCATGGCTTGCCTTTTGTTGTTTCAGGTTCTGCACGTCTGCTGTCATTTTGGTAAGAAATAGCAGCAGTTGGTGGTTATTGCTCCTAAGCAGGACAAAGTGTACTGGGATGGGTGTGGTGGTCCTTCCCCTGCTTTCTCTGTGATGGCACAGAGGTGCTTCAGTCATGTTTGTTAACGCTGACCTGTGACCTCCATGTATATGCTCTGTGTGTGCTGGCTGGACTTGTGCCCCAGGCCTTTCCCTGCTGCTTTTTCAGAAATACATTATTAGTTCCTGAAGGTGAAGGATTATTTTGTGTCTGGGCTGCTTGAATACTTCAATTTTTAAAGTCATCTCCCCTGGATGCATGCCTTGCATCAAGGCTGGTACCAGAAGAACTATTCAAGGTGTGCACACAAGTGTGTGATTTTGTGGTTTAAATTTATTTGCTTTAGAAGATCATAGAGTGGTTTGGGTTGGAAGGGACCTTCAGGATCATCAAGTTCCATGTCCCCACAGCGTGACCCAGGTGTCCCCAGTCAGTCCTTCAGACTTGCAGTGTGGGAGTCAGTCACTTCCACTGCAATGGAAATTACTGAGAAATCCTTGCCTGTGAGCCCAGCTGAAAGTGTAATTATAGCACTGGAGAGACAGGGTGCTGTAATTGAACTGTTGCTGATAGGCAGTGAAAAATGACTGTCCTTTGAAGACTGTGCCCATCCTTTTCTCTCTGTCATGGTATCTGTTTTGAGATCAGTTTGTGGTAATCAAACAGTTGGCATTTCTCATCCCTGGAGCCTTTCAGGTCTCATCCCTTCAGTGTCATCACTTGGACTTCTTGACCTGTGCTTTAAGCCACTCTGAGGTGCTCCAAGGAGACACTTTAGGGAAGAAGTATGTTCACTCCAGTCACTAGCTCCCTTTTCTCTGCATGTGGATACCACAGCAATTGCACAATAGCAGGAGCTGCAGATAAGGTGCCCTGTCATTGTGAGTGAAGGCTCTGATGTTCCAGTGCTGGGGCACACAAATTGCAATGGTGCCTCAGGGTCTGTGGTTACCTCCAGCACATTTACCACATCCAAAGTAGGGCAGATGGAAATGGCTTTCTGTGAGGAGTATTGCTCTGGCACAGAGCCACGCACCTTCATCTGATATGTATTACTACTAAAGACCATTTGCCAGTGCATCACAGTCCAACATGCTTTTTAAATTTTTTTTCCTGGCTTTTAGACAAATATTTGGGTGCCTGCAAAGATTTTGCATAACTGCTGGCAAAATCCCTCCCCATAACCACCTACACTCCTGCTGAAGCCTCTGGCTGAGCAATCCTACTGTCTTTAGTAAGAAAGGGTGCTGCAGGCAGTGGCTGAATCCTGGGGTTTGTGGGGTGGTTTGGGGTGGGGTAGGGAAAGACATTCTCAGCAGAAGCAGTTCCTAAACCTTCCCCTCAGGAATGGGAGCTGGTGGTGCAGGATGCTCTGATGGAGCATGGGTTTTCTCTCCCATCTCCCAGTGCAAACTGGTGCAGAGCAGTGTAATTAGCATGTTGCTAATCACTTGAGTCACACACAGCTGGTCCTTTGCACTGTAAAGCTGTGTGAACAGACTTGGCTTTCCCCCAGCCCTTGCATGTGAGGTGTGGGTGGTTGTGGTGTAGGTGTGTTTGAACACCTCGAGGTTTGCCATTTGGTAGTGTGGTTTCTCCCTGCCTGCTAGGGCAGCAGTGCTTTCCTGCAGTCATCTGTATGCTGCTGTGTCACCTCCCAGGTGCTTTTCATCTTTGGGTAGCTGTGCCCTCTGCTTCAGCCTTGCTGAACATCTTTGCCACTGTTAGAGCTGATTTGTATTCCTATGGATGATGATGATGCAGTTTAATGTTGTGAAATTTTGGAGGGGACTTTGACTTGCCTTGGCCTTACCTTGGCCTTACCTTGTGCTCCTGAGCAATTTCTGAGAAGATACTGACTGAATGATGCTGAACCCTGACAGGTAATGAGGCTGCAATCAGAGAAGGCAAAAAATGTTCTCTGCAAAACTCCTTCCCGTTGTGCTCATTTCTCTGAGGAAAAATGTGTAAGTTGATAAATCTGAACAGCAGAAAGTTTTGTTCCCTCTCCTCTCCTTGCGAGAACGGGGAGTGTCAGGCGAAACTCCCCTGGCTTGCTGGGGAGTGGTGTGCAGCAGCCTGGTGTCACAGGCAGGGGAATCCACCCAAATCCTGCTCATCACATCATCTGACCTGAAGTGTTCTTGTAGCTGAAGTTTGTGTGAAGGCAAACTGCCTGCAGAAAGGACTGGGAGCAAACGGAGGTGTTGCTCCACCAGGACCAGGAGGTCCCCACTCACTGCTTTTATTTCTTTTATGTTTTCAAGGAATGGACAGGGAAAGTGAGTGAGAGAGAGGGACACACTCCACTCATAAATAAAACCCTGCTGTAGTTTGGAAACCCAGACAGTTACAGGTGGATTCATTTTCTGCTGGGCTACTGAAGAGTCAGAGAATTAGTTGCAAGTGCATTCAGATTTCCCTCTCTCCAGTGCTAAGCTCTTTCTTCTCTCTCCATGAAGACCTGGAGGCAGTAGCTTCTCAAAATATCTGCTGGTGAACTGAGCCATCTGCTAAAGACAACAAGTTTCTTTCACAATTCTATTTTCCATCTTCATGTACTGTTGTGTCAGACTGTTTTCTGCAAAGAACTTGTGGTTCTTTTGGCAAGAGAGGACCCAACAAATGTGCAGTCATCTTCAACAAAACAGCTTTTTAGAAGCTGAAGACTTTCTACGCATAAAGGGACAGATTCCCAGCCCGCTGCATCCCCATTGCATTCTTAGGTTAAGGGATCAATCATGGACTTCGAGCAGTGTATATTAAAAGGGATTGCGAACGTGTTTCTTTTCCTCTCTCTCTCCCTTTTTCCCTTTGACTCCCTGTCGAGGTGATGGTACTAAATTTCTATAGCCAGTAAAGATGTGGCAAAGGACTTTACCAGCATGTAATGACCAATGAACTTATATTGAATGCAGGAGCTTTGGGAAGCTCAGGTGGGAGTTCGTAGGTTATACACAGACAAAGCTCCTTTTCATAGCAGCAGTGTGCTCAAATAAGATGCTGGGGGTTTGCCACGGCTCTGCTGCTTGACATTTAGCAGCTTGTATCCCATCCCTGCCCCCTGACTTACAGAAAGGGTTGTCTGCATGGTTGCTGCTGCAGCCTGGCTTCATTTCAATTGCAAACGGGGGCTATTAGTATTTCACAAATACCCAGTTAGGCACTTGTGTTTCTCAGCAGAAGGGGAACTTTAAACAAGAAGAAACAAGAATGGGCGTGAGACTCGGGATAGATGTCTCCAGGAGAGCTCGAGGCTTTGCCCAGAGTGACCAGATTTTGTCACTGACCTGGGCTTACTTCAGAACTGCCCCCCTCTCCCCCCCGCCTCAATATTCTTCCCACGCGTTCTTTCCCTTTGTACCAGAGGCAGGCTTTGAACTGGTGTTTTATTCTACGCCTCTTTTCTCTGCTGGGCACAGGGAGGATTCCTCTGCTGCACTCCCAAAAAGCAGAACAGAATGGAGAGCTGTGTCCCGAAGGAGCTGAGGCAGTGCCTGTGGGGACTCTGGGAGTGAGCTGGGTGTGAAGCGGGGGGTACTGGGAGGGATCCCGCTGCTCTCGGGGAGCCTCTGGCTTTGTCCTCCCGTTTCCCTCCATCCTATCTTTGGCTCCACTTCAGCCATGTCAGATCAGCAGAGATAAAGCTGCAGTACCGAGTCCCTGGACCGCAGCAGGGTTGGGATGGAGTGGTGAACTCTGCCGAGGAGAGGAGCAGTTGGCTCTTGCCGCGGCTGAGTGCGACTGAAGAACATAAAGGATTTGGGATGCACAGCCTGTGATGGCTTTCATCTTGCCAGGGGATGACCCTGCAGTGTCCTTTCTGGGTGCTTTGAAAAATTTCAGCATTAAATGGTGCTCTCCTCTCTCTTCACTTGCCCTCCCGTTCCAGTGAGTGAGGGAATTTTGGATCTCTGAACCCTTAGCATGACAATGCTTTTCATGCAGAGAAGTGGCTTGCTTTGGTTTTTTCCCTTTCTGTTTTCTTCTGGTAGTTGATTTGAGCTGGTTCCAACCTAACTGTACCAAAGCTTTTCTCTCTGTCCTGAAGGGCTGAAGGCAGAACCACTACTTTCGCATTTAAATGCTAAAATTACCTTTCAAATCTTACCTTTTCATTTCTTTTGTGAAGTCTTCTCTGGCCTTTTAAGGGATGAGCAAACACAGTTTCAGTAGTGCAGGGTGGGTAAAAGGCTAGAAATCGCTCCCTGCCATCTCGACACAGAATTTACATAATCCCAAATTGTGGCATTGTGGGTAATTTTTGACCTCTAACTACATGGAGCTGTAGAGTTGGTTCCGTGTCCAGGGAGTGTCGGTGGCTCAGACTGGGGGATGTGGTTTGCTTGTTCACTCTTCGTGGTTTGTTTTATTTTTGGGAGCTGTACTTGGGCAAAAGAGAGCAAGGTACCACTCTGTGTCTGTTCATCCCTGGAGTGATCTGAGCCATGGGGCTGATTCCTGCCTGGAGAGCTCAGCTGGGAGAGATGGAGATACAGGGCAGCCCCCCTGAGCAGCAACAGTGAGGGGAATGGGGAGCAGCTCTGCAGCCCAGCCCCAGAGTGGGGAGCACTGATCCCCAGAGAGGCTGAGAGGGGGATAAAGAGAGAGGTGGTTTATCCCTGCCTCCCTCCCTACATGTTCACCTGGAAATGGCAGGACTTGTCTCAGACCCGTTTCTTTGGATCGGGCACACCTGCTGCATTTATGTTTTTGCTGTTGCAGCATTTAATCTGCTTTGGTTTGTTTTCTCCTGAGCCAGCTCTGGAGGTTCAGTGTGCTCCTGGTATTTTTACTGTGCTCACTTGAAAGGGAAGGTGCAGGCAGCTCCATCTCCCAGCTCTCACTGACGCAGGATCTGTCACATAAATCCAAGCATCAAAATGTGTTTGCTGTGGAGGCAGGCCTGCTTTTTGATTATCCACCTTATTACCAAATCTATTGCTCTCAGGCAAGTGTGGGGAACCTGTTCCTTGCTAAAGGCTGTACAGACCATTCAAATAGCTTTGACAAACTATACATTAAACCACACAGTTGTGGTTATTGTCCCTTCTGCTACTGTTGGATAATTTTGCTGTGGGCTTCATGAAATAAGTAGATAGCTGTAGTCAGCCAGAGGGCTGCAGATTCACCACATGGGCTTCACAGGCTAATAAGCTTTCTCTTAATGGTGTCATAAAGCTGATGCTGCTGGAGGTGTAATGTCACTTCTCAACTTGAAGTCAGATACTTTCAGACTTGTTTCCCAGCTGAGTTAGCCCCTGCCAAGCAGCTGTACCTTGTGGGAGATGCTGGTAGCTGAGGGTGTCCTTTGTAGGAGGATGACCAGAAAATAGCCCTGGGCACCAGTCCACCCTGTGTCTCAAGGTCAAGAGCCAGGTTCCAATTGCACACGTGCATCAGGGTTTGGAAACTGGGAAAAGCAGGCATTCCTTTGTGAAGAGAAACTAAGTTTTGGCAGGTATCCTGTGTGCCTTACAAAATCTCTTGAAAGAATTAGATTTTAGGGTTTTTAAGAGAGTCTTGAGCAATGTCAAAGGACTTAAAATACAACAAAGCTTATCTGTTAATGGCCAAATTAATGAGGCCCTGAAATGATTTGTCTTTGGAGGTAGCAGCATCTTCATCACTGGTGGCTGCTACAGTCACATCAGGTAAACACCTTTTGGGAATGGTGGGGATTCCAGCTGACCCTGTCTGAGGCAGGAGGACAGATGAGGAGGACTTACAGTCTTTCTGCCTCCTTGCTTAGTGTGCTCCAGGAGTTCAAACTTTGCAAACGAGCCATGGCCTAATGCACCTTTATTGTGGTACCTGCTGGCCCTGACCTTCAGCTGTTTCCCCTTCCCAAACTGGATTTTGAGCAGTGGCAGTCCCTGCTTGTGGTGGCTGGTGCTTCATTGGGAGGGCATCCCAGGCCACATGAAGGTCAGCAGTGCTGTTTGCTTTTGGAGAGCAGTGCTGGGAACACAGGTCACAATCTAAGACTCTGAAGGGACTCCTCTAATTCTTTGAGGTTTGTGGTTTATGGGTGAGGTCTGTGTGAACCTTATCTCCCGCAAAGTTTGAAGAAAACATCCCTGAGCAACCTGGTTTAGTGGAAGGTGTTCCTGTCCGTGGCAGAGGGGTTGGAATGAGATGAGTTTTAAGGTCCCTTCCAACCCAAACCTTTCTGGGATTCTGTCATCTCCCTCCCTCAAATTAGTGGCAAGTTATATAAAGGAGGGGGTGTGTAGGAAAAACCCTAATGAAAGCATATAATAGTTTTTGCAAGCAATTAAGTAGGAATAGCTTTTTGGCTCTGGAAAGAGTAAACAAGTAGAAAATTATGGTCATTTGACAGCAGGAAGTCTATTTTTTGTCATTACTGTATATTGGAGACATCAGTGAATGAGACTGTTTAAACCCTGATCAGCCACCAGCCCACACAGGATCACTTTCTTCTTTCCTCTTTCTTTTCATTTAATTTCATTGCTGAGATTGACAGGTTCAAGTATGAAAGGCTTTAAATAGGTGATCATTCTCATCTCAAGGCTTTGCCTGGCTTTTTAGTTTTCAAATCTCATTTTGGAACACATTGCATTAAATGACATGAAATTACCAAGCACTTTAATTACTTTTTTTAAAAAGCCCAAGCCATTCTTATCTACTGCTATTGCTTACAGGCTGCAGCACAGAAAAGTGATTTGCTGATGCAATACCACGTCCCCTAATTGTGTTGTGCTCCAAGAGATGAGCAGGAGTTCCCCAGCTATGGCTGTGTGAACTTTGGGAAGCACAGCACCAGAATTACAGCTGCTGCAGGACTCTGCCTCTGACAGTGAAGGGCCTGAAGAGCCAGCTGTGTCTCTTGAGCTGCTTTTGCAGAAGAGAAGAAGCCCATCATTGATTTGGAGATGGAGATGAATGGGTTGTTTTATCTTTTTAGGTGTTGCTCCTAATGCTGTTGACATTGCTGTGCTGCTGTAAAGTTTTGTTACCTGGAAAGGAGAAGTAAAGAAAAGCAGAGCAAAATGGAGCAAGGGATGAATTTACAAAGCTTCTAATTAAAAAAAATAGCAATGGGGAAAGCATTGTTGTTTGTAATTGGAACGGACTGTGGGATCTTCCCATACCAATTACCATTTCTAATTGACTTGTAGGAGAGTGCTCTCTGTGGTTTTCCTGCAGTGGTGTTGCTAGGAAGTGTTGCTAGGCAACTCCTCAATGACTGAACCGACCTTTAAGATAAATATATGTATTTTCTCCCCATTTTGATGCTGGAGAGCAAACCTCTATTTTGTCTCTGTGCTGGCCTTTCTCTGGGCAGTAGGAGCTCTTTGGGCATGGGGGTTGCTAAATAATGGTCTGCTTAAGATTTGGCAAAGCTTTTTTGTAGGCACAACCTTTTTGTCTGTAACACTCTCAGGAGCTCAATTTCTTCCTTGCAATGTGAGCAGTGAAAGTTGACAATATCTTGAATGATTTATCTGATTAATGTAGTGATCTTTATTGAATAAATCATTGAAGAAACATTTCTCACTGTTCCCTCAGGTGAGCAGGAGCAGGCAGGGCAGAAGCAGAGCATGAAATGGCTGTTGGTGCAGTGTGACAAAGAGGATTTAAACCTTCCTATGTTGCTCAGGCCTTCTCCTAAGAATCCTGGTGGCAGAGTGCAAAGCAGCCACTGGGACCTTCTGGGAGTGGTTTGCTTTCACCAGCGGTCTTTGAAGCAAATCTCTTGGTTTATTAACATGTTCAAATGAATCATGCTCATAATTTTTTGGAATGCTTTGGCCTCATGGAAAACGTGTCACTTGTTTAATTTTTTTCTTTCCAGGGGAAGAACTGGAACAATCTGTAAGGCTGTAATTTAGAAGTACCTCTAGTTAAAGACAGCTTGCAGAAAGGTATAGAGATGTTCTGTGTTTTTCCTTGGATAAGGCTGACATATCAAAATGCCAACGCTTGCTGAGGGAGTGTTGAGTGCCAGCCATGTAGGAGTTCTGAACTTTGTCTCTGGTCCTACCAGAGAACTGATATGGAGCTTTTGCTCCCCAGAATGCCCAGGCAGAGGTTGGCATCCCTTTGGGATGGGTGTGTGGTCCCTCTCCAGCTCAAAGCAGGGAGGAGGAGCAGGGTCCTGGGCAGACCAAGCTATTACAGTGCTGTTCCTCGTCCAAAAACCCTTGGCTAAAAGAAAAGAATAGAAATCAAGGTGATGGGAAGCATGAAGCACCTGTGGGTTCTGAGAAGGAGGGAGAACAGAGGAGCCATGGGCTGCAGGGAGGCAGGATTGGCTTGGCCAGTGCTCAGCAGCCACAATCTGCCACATCCTGGGTCCTTCTGTCTCTGGCTTTCCTCCTCCAGCCAGGCCTGCGAGTAAGAACATCTCTAAACTTCCCAGTGACTTCCCAACTGTCCCTGGGCCCAAGTGTAACCAGTCTTGGAGGCTGCTGTGCTTGCTTTTTGAACTATTTCTGACAACCTGCTGAACTTCAGATCTCCTCTTCCCCATCCTTTGCCCCCCACCTCTGCTCTGTGCAGAGGAGACCCTGGTTTCTTGCAGTGTTACAGGCACCCAGCTGATTCAATGCTTGTTCTGAAATAAACCCAGTCCAAATTAAAATAAGCCCTGGATTTTGCTTTTCTAGAATTTAGGCATTCAACCACTTTGTCTCAATGTATGAAGGACAGGCTGTTCCTGATGGTGAGTTATCCATCTTTGTACAACATCTCCTACAGGGGGGAGGGGGAATTCTCTCTTTCTGCTCTGGCTGCAGCCAGGTTGGAGTAGCTGTGTCTGAGACAGCAGTGGAGGTGAGAATGAGCCTGCCAGGGAGGAGCAGCAGAGCCTTGCAGTGAATAATTTCTGAAAGAAGGTGGCTTTTGCAGCTCTCTGTGCATGTAGGACCTGTTCTTACTACATGTAGCAAGGACATGGGATGATTATTAGCATGAAATTGAATTTTGTGTTAATCAATCTCAGGCAGGAGTTGAGCACAGAAGTGACTAGTCTGCAATTTCATTCCTTTCCATCCCTTAAATAATAGAGCTGCAATCCCAGCTCAAAGGGGAGCAGCCACTCCTGGGTGGTCATGGGAGAGTCAATGCTCTGAGTGCCCTTTGCAAGGGAACAAGATTCAGATTCACTGGAGCAGCCCGGGGCTCTCCTGGTGATGAGCTGGAGACTGGTTCATTAGCACTTGATTTTGTCCTTGCTCTTAGCTCAATGTCCAGGAACAACAGTTGTTTTAAATTAGGCTGGAATGGAAGTATTAAGAGGACTGGGACAGGGTACTGTATGTATTCTATTGCAGGATTTAGAAATCTAATAAGATAGTAACCTGATTGCAAACAAAAAGACCCCCAAAACACCAAAAAAAGTCTTGCATCAGATGTACAAATAGGTATGTCTTATTCCTTGTTCAAAGTATCAAGGGTTCATGCAGCACCTTACAGAGGCATGAAGGTGGTTTAAGTTGTTCGTGGGAAGTCCAGATTCTGCAAATACTTCACTTTGGCACGTGTGTAGTCACAAAGAAATTAGGGGAAATCATAGAATAAAATCATCTAGGTTGGAAGAGACCTTTAAGATCCTCAAGTCCAACCATTCCCTTAAAACTCTCAAGGCCACTACTAACCCATGTCCTCAAGTGCCACATCCACAAAGCTGTTAAACCCCTCCAGGGATGGTGACCCCACCACTGCCCTGGGCAGCCTCTGCCAATGCTTGACCAACCTTTTGGTGAAGATGTTTTTCCCAATATCCAAATCTAAACCCCCCCTGGCCCAGCCTGAGGCCGTTCCCTCTCCTCCTGGCCCTGTTCCCTGGCAGCAGAGCCCGACCCCCCCGGCTGCCCCCTCCTGTCAGGGACTTGTGCAGAGCCACAAGGTCCCCCCTGAGCCTCCTTTGCTCCAGCCTGAGCCCCTTTCCAGCTCCCTCAGCTGCTCCTGGGGCTCCAGCCCCTTCCCAGCTCCGTTCCCTGCCCTGGACACGCTCCAGCCCCTCAGGGTCTGTGTTGTCCTGAGGGGCCCAGGACTGGAGGTGCCCCGGCAGTGCCAGCACAGGGGACAGGCACTGCCCTGGTCCTGCTGGATACACTGATGCTGGACCGAGCCAACTTACTCTTCTAAAATTTAATTTCTGGAGGAGAGAGGCTTTCATTGTTTTTCAAGTGTTTAATGCCAGTGAGTTGCTAAACATTTCAGCAAGCATTTCCAATTGTTAACAAGCATTTCCAATTGTTTTAAAAACTATGGAAACATAGTTGATTTGAAGTTTTGGTTTGGATACTCCTATAAACTTGGACATCACTAGTAAATAAAACATGGATTTATATTTGGCTTTACAGTGTTAAGTACCTCAATCCTTCCTGCAGGCCACTGTCCTCTAAAACAGGAGGTGTTATTGTGGTGGTGTTCAGAAATCACTGAACATTTACTGTGTGTTATTCAAAAATTACTTTTAATTGAAATAGAGCAAAACTGGCAAAATTACATAGCTGGAGAAAATATTCCAAATTCCACAGCTTGCCACAGGCTACCACAGCTTTCAGAATATATTGATTTTGCCACATTAAACACGATATGTGATGCCAGGGCCTAGACTGAGAACATGTAGCATGAATAATTTACCACCTAGGTGAGTGAGCCTGTCTACAGGAGTAAGGAGAGAAACAGCACTGTGAGCTGAGGCTCTGCTCTCAAAGCTGAGAGCTTTCTTGGAAGTTGGAGCATGTGATGCTGGAAGGCCTCTGGAGGGTGAGAAGTTGCACACAGCAAGCAAGAAATGTGTCTCACTCATCTCAGAGCTTCCCTTCCCTGCCTGAGAACATGGGAGGTTCCACAGATGCCTGTCTGACCTGGGCAGAGTTCCAGGTGCTCGTGCTTGGAGAGGGCAGAGTGCTCTGCCAGCTGCTCTGCAGGGCAGGGCTCAGCCAGGAGAGATGGAGGCTGGCACAGCCCAGGAAAACCTGGTGTACCTGGTGTCTTGTTTAGTTCTGTCAGGCTTTGGGTGCAGGCTGTTCTGCAAGCAGTGAGGAGACTGTTAGAGAGCCTTCTGTCATGTCCTGGTGTTTGGGTTCAAGGATGGATCTGGAACTGAGGGTTTGCTCACACGACTCTGACCTAGGGATTGTTCTACCAAATGAATCATGAGAACTACAAGTGTTTCCAGTTCTGTGGAAACACTAAAACTTGGTACCTCACAGGACTTCCCCGACAGAGATGATTTTCCACAGAGCTGTTCATGTCTTCTGTTTTCTGAGAGGTTTCTGACTTGCACATTTAATTGGCGTTGTTATTTACAATGTAACAATTCCTCTGTCCCTTTCCCTCACCCAAAACACCCAATACTCTGCCTCCCTCCATTATTCCTTCCCCTAAGGGGAGGACAGAGAGAATGGAATCAAAGCAGGTGAAAATGCACAACAACTAACATAAATTTTGAATAAACCAGCAAGTTGTCACTTAGTATGACAAGTGGAGGAGGAAATTGGAAGTTGGTAAACATGAATTGTTAACACTTTTCTACAAGGAAACTATGAGAAGATAAATGGTGGAGAAATGTCATTCCTTCTTTCCCATCTTCCTTGTCTCCTTAGCCTCCCTTTGCATGGGTTTATATGAAAACTCGTGGTTCAGAAGGTGTTGCATGTTCCCGATCAGATCCCCAAACCAAGGCATCTGCAGGCCTGGGCTCATCCCCTGCTCTGCTGTTTCTGAGCACATGGTTTCACTGCCCTGGGCCTTTAGTTTCCCACTCTCTGTAAAAGGGTACCTCACACACCTGTTCAGATGCAGACCTGCAGGAAATTCATAGAAAGAAATTTCTGTTTTTAAATTGTGTTTGAATCCCTGAGTGGGAACCTGACAAAATTTTTGAGGTTTTTCTAACCACAATTTTACAAAAATATTGCTGTCTTCTGAAACCCAGACACGGTGTGGGAAATTAAAGGGCCATGAAACTCTGGGATGTGTAGCAATGCTAATAAATAGTGATTGTATGGAATGGTTCAGCTGTTCCAGAATTAGCCCTGCCAGCCTTTACATTGACTTGGGGTTGGTTCTGAGGTACAAGTTCTTTGTCATAACATCAAAGCACAGATTATTGTAATTACTGTTATCAGTGTGAAACTTGAGTTCACTCTTTTCCTAACTTTACTTGAAGGAAGCCTCAAATAAGTTGAAGTTCTGGTCTAGAGTCATGTTCATGCCTGGATACAAAGAGCCTCTGGTTGTATCTGTTCAGCAAGAAAGGAGTCCTGACTGTGGTGAGTGATACAGCAAAAAGGTGGGATTTAGGGCATTATTCTGACAGAACAGTTTAATCAAATATTATCTTGTCAGGGGTATCAGATTTTGTAATTTTCCCTTCACATCAGAAATCCTTGTTTTTTGGATTTCTTCTGTTTTGCTCTTCCAACCCATCTGAGAGGACAAGAGCAAAAGCTGTGCCGGGGAGGCTCAGGTTGGACATCAGCAGGAGTTTCCCCTCGGAAAGGGTGGTCAGGCCTTGGCAGGGGCTGCCCAGGGAGGTTTGGAGTGCCCATCCCTGGAGGTGCCCAAGGAAGGGCTGGAGGTGGCACTGAGTGCTCTGGACTGGGGACAAGGTGGGGCTGGGGCACAGGGTGGACTCAAAGACCTTGGAGATCTTTTCCAGCCTCAGTGATTCCATTTTCCAGGAATGATTATATTTTCCATGTTTCCACCTTGGTGCTCAGTACAGGATCTCTCCCGGAGCCTTTTGAAGATGCCAGGGAGAGGAAGCTGTTCTGGGGCTGACCTGTGTGAAGCCACCCACAGAGTCACTGCTGTGTTACTGGTGGTGGCTTTGCTGCCTGGGAACAACACATGGGGCTGCCCCAAGGAGCTCTGTGGCTCATTTTTGCTCAGATTTTGAACACCCAAACCCATAACCCACACTGGGATTAGTGAGGGCTTGCACGACAGCGCAACCTTTGCCTTTTCATTTAGCCTCGGACCCGATGCAATCTCCATTCCAGCAAGGAGGTGTGTTCTGAAATTAAAACAAGCTGGTGATAAGTTTAATAAGGTGATAAGTTTAATAGGATTCATGAGTTTAATCTCTCCTGCCAAACTGAATTCACCATGATAGGGAAAGAGAGGCGTTACCAGGCAATTAAATTGTTTTAGGTTCCAGACAGGGTCTTTAATGGATGCCTGATACTGTGTTTTAATACTAGATGATAAAATTATTTCCTGTCAAAAACTTTCTAAATCTGGGAAACAAGAAAATATCTTCAAGTCTAAAAATGTTATTTATATGTTCATTTAAAAATATTGGAAAAATGCTAGAGAGCATATTGCTAACTCCACTTTTAAATGAGAAGTCTTGTTAGTTGGAAGACCAAGTATTCATTTTTCTGTTAAAAATCAAAGAGGCTTTTCCACATTGGATTAGAGAGGCTTCTGATTTTAGAAGTCCTTGCTGAAGCATATAAAACATACTGGTTAAAACTAAGGAGCTGGCTGGGTCGAAGAAAGAATAATCACCGTGAACAAAGAGGGAGATAGGATTCTTTAATTGCTGAATGGGACTTTTTGGTACCACAGTCACCACAGTAACATTTGAACAGTCCCCAGCAGTAAATTCAATAATGGGGCTAACATCTGTACTCCCTTATCTGCTGTCAGATTGCAGCAGTTCCTGTGGCTCGCACGCAGGGCGCTGGGTATGGCCTCGCTGCGCTACGGCCAAGGCTCCTCGCAGCGGCCTTGGGCTGCTGTTTGCTTTTGATAGACTTGTTCACAGCACTGCAGGGAGAAGGGCAGAACAAACACCTGAAGTCTGTGGAGTTCAGAAAGCACATGGGGCTGGGGCTGCTTGGATGTAGGTCTGCACCAGCCTCTGGCTCTTACCTGAGTGGCTCCTCCAAAAAGGATCCTCTCAGTAATGTCAGAGGTTCACGTGTGCTTCGTGTTCGAGCTGCTCCTAGACACAGATCTTTGTGCTCGGGTACACAGAGAGAAGAGCACAAATGTGGGCTAAAAAGCAGCATATTCTGTGATGAGAGAACTGCAGTTATGTCAGGCTCTGAGGGGAGAGCAAGGGTGATGACCCCCGGTGTCTTCAGTAACCTACTGAAATGTCAGTGGTGTACGGAGCCACAGCAGAGCCAATTTACAGCCTGCAGCTTCCTCCTGAGGGGCAGCTCTGATCTCTGATCTCTGCTCCCTGTGACAGGGACAGGACCCAGGGAACGGCTGGAGCTGGGCCAGGGGAAGTTTAGGTTGGATCTCAGGGAAAGGTTCTTCCCCCAGAGGGTGCTGGGCACTGCCCAGGCTCCCCAGGGAATGGGCACGGCCCCGAGGCTGCCAGAGCTCCAGGAGCCCCCAGGGGTGCCCAGGGTGGGATTGTTGGGGTGTCTGTGCAGAGCCATGAGCTGGACTGGATAATCTTGGGGGTCCTTTCCTAGTCAGGATATTCCATGATTCTGCTGCTGTTTATCTGCTATTGAAGTGTAAGAACTTTCTTTTGCTTCCTCTTTAATCCCCAGGGAGACGCATCAATGTCCTGTATCCCCAGTGTATACAACAATTTACTATAACACATCAGATTCATCTTCTGGAGTCTATATGGAGAAATACTCTAGGAAGCTCTGCTTCCTAGAATAAGGAAGTTACACATGTTTTTTTCTTCTCCACAAGGGTTTCTTTGGCCTCTGGAGAGGATGCTTCCTGGGTTAAAAAAGAGACATTCTTTGGATGTATTTGGATAACGTTCATTGCATAGACTCTGTGACTTGCTTGTGAACGAGCATGAAAATTAATCTCCTTCTTAAGAGGATCTATAGACAAGGGGAAGCTTGAGAGATTATTACATCCTGTTTGAGGACACAGCAAGTGAATAGAGCATAATATTATTCATAATGATACATTTCTATCTGACATTAGCATATTATACCTGTGTAGAGACTTAAAAAGCTATTGCTTCATTAGTGCACATTTGCTGTAATGCTTCAGACTGTCACTTTGGGCTGTGCTTAAAAGGACAAATTAGACAGTTCTGGTTTTGACTGAAGGCAGCTGAATGTATTGTTCATAAGATCTGGTGTATTAATTTGTCACTCTGAGAATCGTCCAGGGGTGCTGTTTTGAGGCCTCAGGCACACATCTGAGCTGTGCGTGGAAAAAGCAGGATGTGTCTCTGTTTGCTAAGAGGGGCTCCTTGGCTTCATGAATCAACAGAGGCTTTCTCTTAAGTAAACTGAGGATGTGAACCTTGGGATAAATGGCCAGATTTACTCCTCTGTCTATGAGAAAATAACAGGGACAGCCATAACCTTTGTCTTGTGCTCCATTGTTTGTCATTGTGATGGTACTGTCAAACAGCCCTGAAAAGAACACCAAATTAAGAATTGCTCAAAATGCATTTGGTAAATGTTGAGGCTGTCTTGGGTATTCTGCCCTCTTTCCCAATACTGAGCTGAAATATTAATTAGCATCTCCATTTTGTCTTCCTCTCATAATTAAGGGTTTGCATAGCTGGGAATCCACAGTTGTTGGGAAAGCAGCCCTTAAAATCCCTCAGGATTTCCATTTTAGAATCATAAACAATGTTGGTGTTGACCTACATAGCCTCTGATTTTTCTTTTTTTAACCTAAATTGCTGCAAAGGCTACTAATTAGAGCATACTCAAAAGTAAATTAGCAAGCCATCAGTAAAAATTACATTAAAAGCAACATTATTTCCCATAACATTAATAAGCCCTTTTTGGGTGTGATTTATTTTTGCAACAATTACTGTACAGTCTCCTGGAAGATGTATTTCTGTGTAGTTAATATAATATACATGTATGCAATTTTCCATTTTAGTGCCTATTGATTGCTTCATTTTTCATCTGTATTAGGCTATTCTTATAATTTCCTCTGGGCTTTCAGGAATGGCAGACATCAAGGGAAAATTGGAGTGCTGTGTCCTGTGGGAAATGCAAAAAAGCAAATAGATCAGAGTCGAATGGAAAGGACTGAGTTCAAGTGCACTTGCATCATGAGAATTTAAACTGCCTTCCAACCTTTTAGAGATCTGAAAGTATTTTACTGAAGGAACTTTGCTTTTATGCATTTTACTGGGAAATGAATTCTAATTGTGAGCCAAGTCCTTGTGCACATGTGTCCATTCTGCTCTGTTCGACAGTATCCAAGCTGACAAGGTGAAGATGAATGTGTTTTGTTCTCAGCTGTATCATTTGAAAATCATTTGAAAACTTAGGTTCAAGTTACAGTAGCTCAGGAAGTTTTATCATACAAGCCTAGTTCCTAAAATTCAGATTAGCTACTTCAAATGTCCAGGGTTGCAAGGCATACTGGTATCAAAATATAAGAGAAGGTAAATTCACTTTTATCCAGTACATGTGAACTGAGAAGCATCTGGTTTAGTTCAGATCAAGAATGTGTGCAGTCAGAGTGAATCCAGAGGAGGTCACAAAGGTGACCAGAGGGCTGGAGCCCCTCTGCTGTGGAGCCAGGCTGAGGGAATAGGAATTCTGGAGAGGAGAAGGCTCTGGGGTCACCTCATTGTGGCAGTTCAGTACCTGAAAGGGCTCTTAGAGAGCTGGAGAGAGGTTTTTAAAAAGGGCACGGAGGGAAGGGGCAAGGAGAGTGGCATCAAACTGAAGGAGAGTAGATTTAGATGGGATACTGGGAAGGAATTGTTCCCTGGGAGGGTGGGCAGGCCCTGGCACAGGGTGCCCAGAGCAGCTGGGGCTGCCCCTGGATCCCTGGCAGTGCCCAAGGCCAGGCTGGACATTGGGGCTGGGAGCAGCCTGGGACAGTGGGAGGTGTCCCTGCCCATGGCAGGGGTGTGGAATGAGATGATCTCTAAGGTCCCTTCCCACCCAACCCATTCCATGATTCCATGGACTGCAGTCGTGGTCCTCGTGGTGAATTGCTCCCCTCTGCTGTCCCCTCAGGCCTCCCTGTGGGGTTGTGCTCACAGGGACAGGCTCTGTCATCAGTCAGTATTAATTACAGATGTGAATTTATCTTCACAGCTCTCAGTGAGATAATTAAATATCATCTTAGTAAATAGCCTGAGTGCTGCAGTACCTGCTTATAATACAGTCTGGGATAATGGAGTTAATTTATGTTCCACTGGCAGGGGTAGCTATAACTTTTTGCTGGTTTAATGGTTACTTGTGCTTTTACAACCACTTGACAGAGAGAATCAGGCACAGGATTTGGCTGCAATTGCAGAATGCAGGAACAAAATTGGAGCAGAGGAGCTGACACACAATCTTCTAAGACCACATTATTCTTCAGAAATTGAAGGTGTTGAGCAGAGACATGGATGAGAGAACTCCCAACCAAACTCATTCAGAGCTCGAGTTAAATCTCCATCCTAAGCCAAGTCACTAACTCCAGTCGGTACCTAGTGGGGAGAGAAGTGTTATACTGGATGGTTCACCCAAACTGTTTTAGAAAGTGCCCAGACTGGGGTGAGTGAGAGCCAGAGAGAAATCCAGTCTGTCTGTGTCCAGCTGGGCACCTCTGTAAACTTCTGGAGTTTTGTTACAGAAAATGGTAGATTTTGAATTGGTAAATTGGTCCACTTGTAAGGAATATTAGATTTTCAGAGGTGCCCATGAAAGAGTTACCAGATACCCACTTAGCCTTTTTGGAGGGATTTGCACATCTGCCTTCTTTAGCCTGCAATCCTGGGAGCTGTAACCATTCCACAATGAAGACCTGTGCAGGTTACCTGGAGAAAGTCTTGTGCCTTTGTCATTTCGTGCATTGCTTTCCTTACTGCGCAGAGCACAACACTGTAAAGAGGCGTTTCCTTGGGAACATTTATTTGGAGGTTGTATTTATGCCCTTCCAGAAAGGTCAGGTTAAAAACTCCTGTGCAGGATTAAACACGAGGTCAAAATTGGGTGTTGAATAAATACAAAATTTAGAAGTTCAGCTCTTTTCTTTGAATGAATTGAAAGCTCCTGATTGAATTCTGTTCTCTGCTCAAGATTTGGCACTCAGTGCTTTCTACCTTTGCTAAAACTCTTCCACTGGCACTTCAAATTCACATGGGTCTTCCAGGGCCACCAGCTCCTGCTGTCTTGAGGGGGGAAAAAGACTTCAAGCACTGACACCTTCCAGCTGAAAAGGAAAAAAATACAATCTTTTTTTACTGTGGGCTCATCTTGTGTGAAAGATCCTTTTCTCCCTTTATCATGCTCGGGCCCTGCAGAGATTCTAGCAGGCTACTACCTCGGCCATTTGTCAAAAAGGATTTATTATTAGATGTTACAGCTTTTGCAGCTGCTCCTCAAAAGTGTTTTGACCTGGTTTGTAGTGCCTGTACAGTCAGCCTGCTGGACTAGTACAGGTGCTTTTTATTTGAGGTACAACTTCACCTCTTGAAGCCTCAGTGAGGTGTCTTTATATAACCTTTCTGCCATCTGCAAGGATCTTGCTCTTTGTACTTCTGAGGGTTTTTTCTGAGCTTACTTCGAGTTGTTCTTGATTGCAGCACAAGTCTCTCCCTTTTCTGTTAATCCAAGATGGACCTTAAACACCAAGGGATCTGCACGAAGAACTGGATCCTCAGTGCTGGCCAGGGCTCTGTCAGGGGTTGCTTTTCCTGTGGCTCCCTAATTAACTACTTAGTGGAATAGTCATTAGTGATATGGAAAAATCAGTCTTGGCATTACACCATTAAATATGACATTTACTTGATGCATACAGGGGTATTGGATTCTCCCTTTACAGCTGCAGGTTTTGGTCCTGTGTTTCTGTGGTCTCTCTGAAGCAGTCGGTAACAGAAATCTGGTTTGTATTTCTCTTTCTAAGGCCTTAAAGATGCTGCTGCTGCCATATGTGCAAGAGTGAGTTGGTGCTGAGAACTGCAGCTGAGACCAGGGGCTGCCCAGCTCTTGGGGCAGGATCTGTGTACAAAGGATTTCTAACTCACTACACCTGAAACTTGTTCTTCATCTAGGTCCGTCAGTGCGTGTTAAACGCAAGTTCCTACAAAATATCAGCTGTCCTCAAGGAGAGGGATCTTTCCAGCTAAGACTGGGAGGGGTGAAGCACTGGAGAGCACATTTTGTATGTACCAGCTTTGAAATCCTGATCAAAACTCAGAATTCCTCACTCCTGGATCTTGCTGTGCCACGCATGTGATGGAGCTGGCACCTGACCCTTTTGGCTTCACCGACTCTCCAAACGTTCCCCACCCCTGCTGCAGGGATGTGCTGGTGCTCACTGCTCAAACCTGGCTCCTGTTCCCAGGTATGTCACCCTGTCCCTGCCTTGGGTGCACATGAGGAGCTTCCTGGTTTCATTCACTCCGTGGTTGGCAAGCAAGTCTCCCAGAGAATCGCACATATGTCCTGTTTGCTGGGGTTTTGGGGTGTGATACAAGTAAGGAAGGGATTTCTGCCGGGGAGGAGATAAGCCCAGAAGACCTGAGGATGAGAAACTCTAATTACATTCTGCTGCTGCTCAGCATAACCTGTTTAACTTTCAGTCACTTCCTCAATGGTGACTACAGGTAAGACCCATGAGTTTGGTTACTTTACTGAAGCAACCAGGGCTATCAAAGCCTGGCTGGCCTCTTCATAGGCTACTGTTCTGTTTTATAAAGGGAAAATATAAATTTTCTAAAAATTTAATATGTAGGACAAAATTGCTTAACTAAACTTGGAGATAAGGTTGGAGTGTTTTAGTGATGAGTTTGGTAGGAGAACTAAAGAGGAGGGTAAGACACAGAAATGTGAGCAGGCAAACTGAGTCTTGGCTAAGCTGATGCTGCTCCCAGGAGTGCCAAGACTTTCTTTTAGCATATGGGAAGTTCTATAAGGACACAGACTGAGGCAAAAAGCAGCGCAATTCAAAGATCATCCATCTCTTCTAGTGCTAATAATTTCTTAGCTTTTATCTCTCTGTGAATCTAAAAGCACTTACACAGGAATTGGTATAAATTTTCCCCATTAGCCTGTCGTCACTTAATAGCTGAACTAGAAATTGAACTTGAGTGCTGGCTTGTCGGTCTGGTGAAACACTGGGGTCGGGGTGTGTGGCAGGCTCTGACTGACAGAGCTGTGGGGGTGGTGTTGCTGTCACCTCTGCCTGTTGCTGGGCCATTCAATCTCAGGCCATTCCAGACTGGTGTTTACAGCACACTGCTAGGGAACACAAGGAGGACAGCAGGTCTGGGCCTTTGCAGCCAATCTGCTCATTGTTTTTGGTCTGGGCAGAAGAGTGAGGAAGGCAGGTTTTGTGCCTTGGGAAAGCAAGGCAGCCTGGGAGGTGATTGTCTCAGCACTGTTATTGCCTTCTGATGGTGCAGAGTGGAAAAATCTAGGGTTTGGGGGTGTATTATTATTATTATTATTACTATTATTATTGTTGTTGTTATTTTTTGTCTCCTGAATCCATTGTTAGAGGATGGATTCCTTTTAGAGGTCCTAAATGTATTCAAGAAGTCTGTAGGGGAGCCCTTGTAGCTACTCTTGTGTGTCTGGGGCGTAGGCTGGCTGGTTTTGAAGCAATGGAATATGACAGTCAGAAGCCAGTTAAAAACAAGTGATTTCAGTATAGGAGCCAATGTTCCAGTGACTCCAGGCTGATCAGCTGTCTGCTGTCCTGGGTCAAATTACTTACCTGCAAGTAAATAATTTCTGAGCCCCCCCCAACAGGTTCTGATGTTATCAGAGGATTTAGCCAATGTGAAATCCTCACAGTGATCATGAAGGAGGTGTTCTGTCTGCACCCAAGCAGCAGATAAAACCTTCCCACAAATGTGTGTCATATCTGCTTTCCTTTTATATCTTCTCATTCCAGTTGACAAGAGTCAGATGTACCAGATATGCTTAATCTGGAAAAGAGTGTCAGCAGTATCAGTTTTTTCTCTGCTTTCATATTTCCTGCCCTTTTAATACTCAGAGCTGCTGATGTGATTTCTCCTGGCCATAGTTCTCTGTGTGCTCTTTTTCCTATTTCTGTTTCTCTGACTTTGGGCGACTCGCTGTGAGTAACTGTGTATAAACTTGGTTCTTCCAGGAGGTACAATAATAAATGAAGTCTGGTAAGGTGGCATGAAGGTGGAAATAACGTTGCAGGGAACATCCTGTCTGTGACTGTAGGGCACTTTGTGAAGGTCTGTGTTTATTTTAGAAGTGTCTTGGTTACTGCTAGCTTGCTTTTGCTTCTTCCACATTTAAAAAAACACACAAAGAATTTTCATGCAGTAAACAGAAAGGTGGCACTTTAATGCTTTACATAGAGATTGGAAGAGAAACCACAATGAAAAACCACATTTTTCCACAATGCAAATATTTCATAATGACAATAATTTCATCAGAAGTAACAGTTGAAATCACAAGACTTCGATACTTTTGAGAGGAAAAATTTGTAATTTAAAATGTTGCATTTAAATTTTCCTTCTACATTTAATATGAGAGCCTTGGTTTCCAGGTTGCTGGTTGGGGGAAGGCTGGTGTAACACCATCTCCGCTCCTGGAATTTATTCTCTTTGTGCTCTTTCAGTTAAATCTCATGTGTAAGTGAGTCTGCTCCTCAAACAGGTGTCAACCACACAGCTTCCTCAGATGTGACTTTGCAGCAGCTTTGTGAAAGGGTGCAGGGACCTCTGCCAAGGTTGGGAAATGGGAATTGCAACAGGGAGATGTTGGTTGCTGGCCTGACCAGAGTTTCAGCCTCACTAGTCTGTCTCCATGGTGATATCCTGAGATGTGGCTCAGCACTGGGCTGTTTTCTGGAAGGTCAAACTGAAGCTGATGGCCAAGCCATGAGCCTGGTGAGGCAGGGTGGGGAGGCTGGGGTTATACTTCCAGTGGAAATGGGTCTGCCGGTCTGGGTCTGTGCTTGGAAATGTTGTCAGACAGGGAGGTCAAGGCCCAGGTCCTGCTGTGGGAGGGTGCTGGCCAGGAGTAGAAAGCAGTTCCAGACTTCAGTGGAAGGAATTGATACTTACCAATGTCTCTGCAAAAAGAGAAGTGTCTCGTGCAGATGGGCTTTGCATAAAGACACGAGACACAGCCAGAGATGCCCTAAAAGAGCAGCCCCACAGGGGGTGTGTAGGACCCCCAGCTCAGCTGTTTGGCTTGGGCAGGTTGAGCCAAAGCTCCCAGAGCAGTGAGGGAAGGCGAGGAGAGCTCCAGGCTTGCCCAAGACACCCTGGCCCAAACTGCAGTGTCACAGAACCCTCAGCAGCACAACCTCCCCTCATCCCTTCCACCAGTGCTTGCTTGTTCTCCTGGGCTTGGGAATGAACCAGCACGAAAAAGGAGAGTTTCATTTTTACCTCTCTGAGCCTCTCCCCTTTTTTGCCATACTGAAACTGGTACTAAGGAATTCAAATCATGATGAATTGAGATACTCTCTTCTGCTGAGGGCTGAGCTATTTGTTTCTGAATGGAGGGGAGAGGATGGATTTTTGGGGACAACTTTCTGTTGTACTGGTTTATAATGAAGCAGAACTCCTTATTTACATGAGGAAAAGGAACTAGAGCTGTTTTAACAGTGGTATTTTGTTTGAAAACTAATTTTTCATGTTAATTATACATCTGCAGAGCAAATCTTATATATGGCACTTGGTGTTACAGATGGCACAGGCTGGCCCCTGAGAGCCCTGGTTTGAGTCATTGCCCCTCTGTAATAGACTGTGAGCCAACCATGTGTGAGATTCCTGACAAGGATAAACCCAGCTGGCTCATAGTAGCAGAAACCAACATTTATTTCACTCAGCTATTGAGTGATAGTCCTTTCAGTGTTGCTCTTGTTGCCAAGTTTGCTTCCCAAAACCCCTAAGGACACTGCTGAATATTGTTGGGAGCAGTAACTTTTTCACACTCCTGCATTTTGCCACCATCTCACACTTACCTTTACTTTCCAAGTGTTAAACTGTTTTCTTCACCATTTAGCAAGAACATTTTGAATGAATTCATATGGTTAAATAAATCTGGCCAGCTCCTCCTGTCTGTTCTGGAAAAAGCTGCATTCCAGAGGTCGTGGGATGGATATGTGAAAGGGAGAGTATTTTGCTGCATGTGATATGTTGGGGTTGTTTTTTTTTAAAACAGCTGAAGAAAGTACATGAACAAGAATGTAGAATTTCAGCTCATGAGAACTGGAAACTGAAATGGCTCCAGGATCTGGGTCAAGAGGAAAACTTGGTGAACTTCTGCATAGAACAGATACTTTCCTAGTGCTTCACAGTGCTTTTCACAGAGTGCAAGAGAACCCAACATGTGCAGGGACTCTAAGGAGAAAACAGAGTGAGGTGAAGGGTGGGGGAGTCAGCTCATGTGGGCAGGGAAATGCCAGACCAGACTGTGAGGGGACAGCAGCACAGCCTGGGCTGGGCCAAAAGGGCACTTCAGCCCCTGTTGGAGAGCTTAGCACTGTTGATCTTACTTGAGATTAAGAGGTGTCTACCAAAAATTCTACAGACTTGAGGAGAACGTTTTTTACAGTAACACTGAGGTATTTCTCTTTTTAAAAGGAATTTATTTCTTGAAGCAATATACTTAAATATGTAGGTAACAGTAAAATAAAGAAATGTGTATGAAATAAATATATGAAGCTTGATTTGCCTATGAACTTGTCAAACATAGGCTTTGTTTTGTGAACGTAAGAACATTGATACGTTAAAGTTAGCTTAGCTGAGTTTGTTATTTCCCCTTCCATTATTGCCTGGATTTTTGTTTTCCTTACTGACACTCAGTGTCTCATTCATTCCTTCTTGTTCAACCCCCATGATCTGTGAGCACATTCAGGTTTTATTGTGCATGCAGAATTCCTGGTTATTGCATTTGAAACACATCCTGGATGGAGCCACTGGAAATGTAAACCAGGTGCTGAAAGCTGAATTGTAGATGGAACGGGTGAGGAGTCTCTGAGCCCAGGGACATAAATCCACCCCCAAAGAGAAAGGAGCAGGATTGCAGAGGTTATAATTGCAAATCCCAGGCTCCCTTCCATCTGCAGCAATGCTGCAGGCGACAGGACAGGCAGGATGATTTCCTCTTTATCCTTCTTTCCTTGATGTCTCCAGGAGCTCCTGTGTGTAAAGTTGACGTTGTCTGGCTGCCAGAGGAAACTTCTGCACGGTGTAAATGTTCCTTACCCAGAGGGGAGCACTGGGGCTGGGAGCAGAAACCAGAGGGGGCAGCTGGGTGTGAGCTGAGCTCGTCAGGCACCCACCCCTGTCATTCTCTGTCCCCAAATGGCTGCTGTGGCTGCCTGGCACAGCCCTCCTGGTGCAAGGTGCATGTCCAAGTGCCAGACCTGGATCCAGCTGGCTCCACTGGGCTATGCTTCCCTAGGAAGTGCTGATGTAGTGCACCCAAAATAAATGACATTTTGCTCACTGTGAAGTTACTGGAGTGGAGAAGATGGCCAGAGAAGAGTAGCTGGGAAAGGAACAGGAGCTTGGGGGGTTTGGTTAATAAGGAAAATCACTACAAGGTGTGGAGGGTGACAGAGAGAGGAATGGATGTAATCCACTATAAATATTTGAAGACAATATTCAAGACAGAAGCGAGGTGAAAGTAGAGAGGTATGAAATAAATGCAAGGAGGAGGCTGGTGTCTGACAGCGAGATGTTTCAGGCTGCGTAGTCAATACCTCAGGGGGACACCTGACCAATGGCTTGTCTAAAAACTAAACCAAAGAGACAAGGAATGACACCTCAAGCAGGCAAGCCTTTGTGGTGAGGCAGGAGGAGATGGAGTGGCTTAGATATTCCTGTCAGGATTCAGTACTGATAACGTGGTTGGCTCTGATATTTCAAAGTTCAGGCATCATAAATGGGCACAAGAAAGTTGAGCAGTTTAGTGCACAGACCCTGTGGAAGGGAATAGCTGGAACTGTCAATCATGAGATTTCTGGAAAAAACAAATATTTCTTCTGATTTCATCTTGAATTAAAGAAATTTACTCTTGTGACATATAATGGATTTTTAATTGTGAATTAGGCAGCTCTGCTTGTGTGTTAGAGCTGCCCTGGTCGCTGCAGCTATGGGAGGCGTGCAAGAAGTCCCAAAAACATGTTGTAGGAGGAACCCAGTGCCCGGGTGTCTCCCCGGTCTGCAGCAGGACAGCACTAACAACCACTTGTGTCTGCTCAGAACATGAGCAGATAAAAAAGACGATAAAAGCCATCTTTTTAAAGCGACTCAAACAACTTCAGCTTGCAAACCAGCAGGATTGCCAAGGATTGAAACAGAGTTATCTGGCACTGTGTAACTTCTCTCGAGGGTTCGCTGCTCCTGGCTGGGGAATAAGGGCTCCTGCTGCCCTGAAGGGCCACATCTCTACTCTTCCCTCCTTTCAGTTAATCCCCCATTATCAGGGAACCCACAATGAACTGCAGAAACTCAGGTCTCTGTGATAGTCTCTATATCAGAATGTTTCCCAGTTGTCTGAAATCCTCTGCAGGAGCACATCCCAGTAGATCTATATAACTGTCTTCTATATTTAGTATAAATTCAATATTGTCAGCAAGAAAGATCACTTACAGCACTCCCATGGTATTTTAGTTTTAGTGAAGCCATTACTGGAGTCGTGTCTTTTATTTATATTAACATGTTGTTAACTGTAAGCTCATAAAGATGTAAAGTGCATGAAATCAATTAGGTGCAGATTTAAGGAGTGGACATAAAGGAAATTTTCTGATTTACCTTCCCATTTGTTGAATATAGACCTTGCATTACTTTGAACATGAAAGGAATCAATTGACTCTGTTTAATTCCCTTACTTAATTTCTGTTATCGTTTTTCTTGCCTCTTTACTTCCATTTAAAGCTACCTGGATCCCAGTTAGAAAATTCCCCAAAGTCATAACAATTTGAAATTAGGAGGTTTATTTAAAAATATCATTTGGGCTCTAAGAGCTTATTAGTTAAAAGCTATGTTCCAAGATAATCTTCAACTTCACAGAAGGGTTTAAATTTTTAAAAAATATTTTTACATCTGCTTTTCATTAAGTTTTCTTTGCTTTTTTTATTAATTTGTAACTGGAGAAGTGTGGAAAGCTTCTTTCTCAATAGAGAGAACTTTTCAAATATGCCCCAGCCCATGGTTTGTTTTTTAGCAAGGCAAAAGCCTATCAACTTATTTTTTGCAGTATTTTGTCCGAAATACTGAGAGCTCTCTATATAAATGCTAATCAAATTAGGTTTGGTAGGGATACAGTTTTTTCTGTGCTGTCTACTTGTGAACCAGATTTCCATAATGCATTTTTATATCAAAAGCTGCTGCTGAACTGCAGACCCTCAGGACTGCAAATAGCAGCAACCACAAAGCTTTTTGGAAACTCTTTTGTTGAGTGGGCTTGGGTTGGTCGGTTTGGGTTTTGTGCTGGCCATGGACACTGGATAAATTTGGTAACTTTAGTGACAAAAGAAGCATAAATGAGTCAATAAATCATCTGGAGATCAGCCCTGTAAGTTGTGTGCGAGGTGGTGCTGCTGCTGTGCCGCTCCTGTTTGGGTTTCGATGTAACAGGAGCAGGCTGGGCTGTGGTGCTGGGTGGTTAATTAACCTCTTACCCATTACCCAGGGCTAATGAGCAGAGCTTGCCCAGTCTGGGCTCCTGGGGCTTTATCCCTGCTGCCCCCAGGTACCTGCAGCCCAAGGGCCTCCCTGTTCCCCATGTGATGGAGCTCACTTTGCAGGAGCCTTGCTGTGCCACTCCTGGTGTGACCTTGGTCACCTTCGG
This sequence comes from Corvus moneduloides, assembly GCF_009650955.1. NCBI lineage: Eukaryota > Metazoa > Chordata > Aves > Passeriformes > Corvidae > Corvus > Corvus moneduloides. Next base: position 9,890,327 of record NC_045495.1, read on the forward strand.
AGCCAGGCTCTGCTCCGGGGCCCGGCAGCGGCACCAGAGCACCGGGCAGGGCCTGAGCCCAGCAATTGCCCTGCACAGGAGGCAGAACTGCTGCCCTGGGCAGGGCCCAGCCCTGAACAGGCTGCCCAGGGAGGGGCTGGAGTCTCCCTCAGCGGGGATATTGCAGAGCCCTCTGGGCACAATCCTGTGCCCTGTGCTCTGGGATGGCCCTGCCTGAGCAGGGAGGTGGCACCAGGGACCCTCTGGGGTCCCCTCCAGCCGGACCCAGCCTGGGGCATTTCTTTCAGGTTCCTGCCCAGAATCATTTTGTGTCTCCCCAGATGAAGCCCCTTGGTCCCTGAGGAAGGAGTGTTGCTGTTGGTGAGCAGAGCTCGACACTCTCCCAGCTGTCCAGTCCTCAGGGCTGTGTGGCCTTTGTGTGTGCAAGGTGTGGAGTGAGGGTCAGGCCACTGGGACTTGGAGCTCTCAGGAGCCTTTTAATAAAATCGTGGAAAACTTGGATCTCTAAGGCATTGAATACTCTGCCTGAATCTCAGAGCACCTGTGCAATGTCTAAATTTAGGATGTGAGCACCTGGTTCCACAGGCTTCCCTGGAAGTGTTGAATTTAGTAAATACTTCAGTGATGGGTTAGGGGCTTGGAAACTGGGAATCCTGAACAGTCCAGCATTGAATCTCCAAGACAGCTGACAATCCTACACCACATAAGGGTCGAGTTTTACAATTAAAACCTCAAGTGCTCATGAATAATTTATGTGGGCAAATCAGTTAATCACAGAAAGGGAATGGGCTGTGTGCTACCCTTTAGTGTTCACTGTTGGGAAACAGAAGGGGAAGAGGCCACTTCTGTTCATTCTTTGAGAGGAACAAGCAGCAACAGCAGCTGGAGTTGGCTGGGGCAGAGGCTTGTGCTCTGAGATCACTCTGGAAAACAGAATTAGTTATAGATCAAAGTTGTAAAGTTGTCATCTGACCTATGCTTGTGTCACCAAGCTTTGCAAGGGAAGTGTTTTCAGATGTGCCTCTAAATGCTCATCATCTAATGAGACAGAATAAAGAGTAATTCTTTAGATTGACTGAATGGAAAACAGCAGCCATGCCCCAGCACTCAAATCACAGTACTTGGTCAGAAAAAGAGGGGTTTCTAAAAAGCACTGGGGGGCTGTGTGTTGGTGGGCTTAGGTGGGATGTGCCATGCCTGGGTTTTATGTCCCCTCGGGCTCTGAACTGGGTGAACTCTTCAGATGTTACAATGGGAACAGATTTAAGTGGGGGGTTTTGTGCGTGGTTTGGGGTTTTTTGTATTTTTGGTTTTCGAAGCTAAGTGGATTACTGGGGCTTCCTTCTGGGAACAATTTTCTAGGTAGATCTTCTTTACGCTGTGACTACTCTTGGGGCCAGCTGAAAGTGAGGAACCCCACAGCTGTGGATGTTGTCTCCCATCACAGCTGGAGGCAGGGAAGTCTTTAGGGATTAAGAGAAAAATCCCACCTGGCCCTGGCTGCATCTTACAAAACCAGGCTTTAAGTGACTTTCTCAGTTTATGACTGGAAGTCCCTTGGCACAGCAGAGTTGTCATGGATACTCCAACTCCAGGACTCTAAAGCCCATCATTCATTACATTTATGAAATCTTCAACACTTTTCAATCTGCTCTCAGTACCATTGCAAACCTACATCAAAGCAGATGGTGCAGAGCTGCAGGAATAACCTCTTTACCTCCTCAGGCTTGGAGAGGGCTCTGCTGCTCAAAAAGCTCCAACAGTGCCAATAAAGTCATCATCTGAGCACCACTGGGGCAGCCTTTAATGTAAATAAAGGTACAATTTGTCATGGCTTCACTAGAGATCCCTCACAGCCGTGGATGTGGGGCTGCCTTTTGCAGCCCAAAGCCTTCTGTGCTCTCTTAATCGAGGTGAGCTATTTTGGATGTATGACATCAGTCAGCGAGCACAGACCTGCTGACCCAGAGCTGCTTGGTAGATTTTGGAAGCTGGGGCAAGTGCTGGGATAAAAGGTTGACTCAATTATTTCTTTCTTTGCAATGATGTGGGGAGAAACATTCTTCATGTTCAAGTTGCAAACTGGAGAACACAAGGAAAAGTTGAAAATAAGAGCCATCGTTAACCTGCCTTGGCTTTGGAGTGGGTCTGGATTTCAGAGTCTGTCAGACTCCCCTTATTTCCCTGTTTAATTGCCAGTTAGTGCAATAGATCTCTGTGTACCTCTTTAGAATTAATTTCAGCCGGGTGCTGAGCCAGGTGAATAGAGGTGGAGTCTTGAAAGGCAGCTTCTTCCATGTTTCCTTAATTACTCCTTCAAGGAGCTGCCAGCAACAACGCCTCTGTTATTGCTTTGTTGAGCAGATATAGGGAAACAAATACATTTTTTTTTTAGAAAACTCAGCTTTTGGGCCTGGTTCTAATAAATTATTTAAATTGACGTAAATGAGCAAGCTGTCAAGTGCACCAGTATTCACATGATTCGCCCTTTCAGTGCTAAAAATAATTAATTGTAACTTTTGTGGAGCATGGCACTGATGCTTCGTTGGCTTGAGTGAGGCAGCCAGTGAAGGGCTGCCTGAAAACTGAGAGCTGATGATGCCAAGGGCTCCTGCCTGCAGCACTGGGGTGATAAATCTGTGAGTGAAGGTGCTGTGCCCTTCCCCAGGTGCTGTGTGCCACTCCATGGAGAAATCTGGCCTTGCCTCTCCTGGACGGCTCCCGAGGCATCTCCAGCTGCCAGGAGCTCTTTGCTGAGCACATCTGGAGTCAGAGCTGGCCGTGGGCAGCTGCTAAGGCAGGTCCCACTCCATGTCCCGGGCAGTCGGGAGCCTCCGGAGCGTTGGTGACACGGACAGAGAGGAAGGAGCGTGTGAGGGTTATCCTGCAGGAGAGCTGGAGCCCTGGGCTGGGCAGGGGCCCTGCTGTGGAGGGAAGGGAGGGATTAGTGCATGTTCCTGATGAAAGCACAAACCACACCAGTGCCCCAGCCTGGCCCCGAGCCAGCGCTGCAGGCACAGGAGGCTGCGACCCCGCTGTCCCTGTGTGCTCAGTGCTGGGCAGGGACTCCGGGGACAGCCGGGGAATCCAGGGACAGCATGTGCTGCAGAAACCACTGAGAACAACCACAGCCCGCGCCAGGGCTGTGCAGGGAGGTCTCACCCAGGGCCTGTGAGAGATAGGTATTTTTTGTGCCCTCGCTGCGTTGGGCCCTTGCTCTGTCCGTGCAGTGCAGGTGTGCACGAGCGCTCCCTTAGTTCTGGCTTTTCCCATTTTCCAGCTGTTCATGGTGTGCTGTTCTACACTTTGCTTCACCTCTTATGCAGAACATTCTCCTGATCTATTTCTTTCAAGTGAAGCTACAATATAATATTAGAGAGAATTAAACAGGGGGAACCTTCCTTTTCAAAAAGAAAGAAAAAAAAACCAAAGGTCTTGGTGGTTTTAAACTGTAAGTGCAGGAAAAACCACAGGAAGTTAGCATTTCTTTGGATCAATGACCAAACTGAAATTGGATTGAATCATTGATTGGTTTTTTTTTTTTGGTGTGGCAGAGGGGAACTAAATTGCATCAAGGAATGCCATAACTTGGATTTAACAGGTTTGTGTGTGTACTTATGGAAAATGGTCTGTGTTATTCAGGAGAAGAGTAATAAACACTGACAGCCATACATCCTACCAGGAGAGATGACAGCCTGTAAAAAGAACAGGGGTGATTTGTAGGCCCTGGTATAAACCTGCTTTGGTGTTTGGTGGGACCCCTGAGGGCAGGAGAGGTGGAGTAGTGCTGCTTTCAAAGGGGATCAGGTTCTCAAGGATTTGGTGCAGATGTTGGCAGTGTCCATGGGAATAAACCAGTGCAGAGTGCAGGACCCTTTTGTAAAGCAAGAGGAACCTTTCTAACAGCAGTAACTTTAGGAAATAGTTGTGTGGTTTGAGATGTCAAGGGGCTGCAGCTTTATTTATTTATTTATTTATTTATTTTTGTGAACATCCAGGAGAAACTGTAAAACCATCCTTGTGATGGGGATGGGAAAGTGACTGTGGTAAATCTCCACTTCGGTGGATCTCCAGTCATTAACGTCAGTCTCAGGTACACTAACCTTGCAAGGAGAATAAATCAAAAATGCTTAAAAGGTTTAGCTACAACCCCCACCCAGCAACACCCACCTTCAGCATAGTTAAAACATCAAAAAGGAAAGAGGCCTTGATAGTAATGAAGTTTGGGAACTCAAGAAATTAGAGGTCACTTCAGATCCCATGGCCCCTGAGCAAAACCGTTTCAAGGCATTTTACTTTTCTGACCTTCTTTGTACATATTTGAAAGCCACAGCTTTTTACCTAAAGTGCTCTAAAGAAGATTAAACAGCTTTTTAACATCTGCTGTTTTCAGTGTGTGGGAAGAGCTCAGTTGCTAGCAAGATAGATGGGTTTTTGCGTGATTTGGAAAAGGTGTTTAAACATACTTTGATTTATGTTTTTGCATTCTGTTACACTCTGAGAAGGGGTAAAGAAATACCTTGCTTTAATTTCGTGATTTTCATTCAGAGGGAAAGAAATGCTTTAAAAACAAAGCACACCCACATCTAGAGGTCAGTTCTGCTGCAGGCGTAAAAAGCAGCATCTGTTTAACAGCAAGTGGTGGCTGTGGGTAATGATGTGGTACAGAAATGCAGGAGTACAAAGGGAACCTGGGAGAAGATGGAGGATAAAAATACAGACTGAGTTGAAAGAGAAACTCATATTTAACAATTGTGGGACAAGTGAGAGATTTGGCAAACGTGGTGTAAGAAATCTGCCTTTTTGACTTTATATGATAAAATATCTCTGTGATTTATAGGGGCGTATTTTGCCTGCTGTGGTTAATCAGGAAGGACAGAGCTACTCAGGGTGGAGAGGGCTCCGAGGATGTCAGGACTTGGAATGTCCATACCTGTCCCCATGTTGGGTCTGACTGGGATTACTGGACTGGGAAAGGTGTTTGAACTGGAAAGGAGAGCAAAGTGGGACCTGGCCCAGGCCTGAGAGAGCCCCCAGATCTCTGGAGGGCCAGGCTGCCTCCGGGGCTGAGGGAAAGGCTCCTGGAGGAGCTGGTGGTGTAGCTGAGGGGTCTGCACCCAACACACCTCAGGGACAGACACTCGCCTCTGCACAAGGGCATCCTCAAGTCACAAATACCTGTCCTGAGGTGCTGGCTCCTTCTCAAGAAGTCTCAGTAGAGGCTCCTCCTGAAAAAGGTCTCAGTGAAACACAGCTGCACCTCTGACCTGAGGAAATTGTGAATACTCAGAGTCTGTGATTGTTAACAGGATGTTCCTGGAGAAAATGCCACACACAGGACAGGCAAAAAGGACTGGGAAGAGTCCAGAACTACAATTCTCAACCTCTTATTTTCATTTTTCCATGCTGGTCTCATTTTTCCTTAATTTTTGGTTCTTGGTGTGACCTCAATCAGTAGAAAACCCCTGGCTGCTCGTAACATTTGGAGTCCTCCTGGAAGCTCCCTGCAGCTGCCAGGTGATCCTAACCCTGGATGCCTCCCCTAAAACAGAGCTCACAGCACACCATTCTGACCTGTGGGTGTCACTTTGGCTCAGATCCAGCAGAGGAATGGGGCCAGCAGCAGTTTCTAGCATTTGGTGGTTTTTTTCTCTCCAGGAACTCTCCTTCCGAGCACACATCTGAATTCAGGGCTGTACTCTACTCAGTCTGTGCACTCCCCAGGGATCAGCTCTTAGGACAGAGCAGCAGCAGATGTGGAATGGGAATGGTGTTTGCAGTCTGCTCTGGTGCTGCCCACTGCAGCCAGCAATGCAGTGCTCTGCACTCAGCCATTCCTTGATGGTCCCATAAATTCCCTCTTGGGGTTTACACCCTGGGAATTCAGGCTTTCTGCTTGGAATAGCCTCACAGACAGATCTGGAGAAGCTCCTTTGGAGAAGTAACTGTGGATTTTTGAACTTTGGATGAAAAGCCAGGTGCTGAATCTCTTATTTATCAGAATTTCCCTTGACATCAGTAAGAGATGGAGCTGAGCAGAAGATGCAGAGTTCAGCCTCAGATTTCTGGAATTCACATTTGCTGTTGCCTGATACACATTGCCTTGCATGAGTTAATTAGCCTGTACGGAGGATCATTTTTACTTCATTTTATATTTACATGCTTTGCTCAGAGCTTCTCTGCTGGGATGAAGGAATTTCACGTTGTCAGTTCATCCTGAAACTGAAGTTGAGCAGAGCTTGTTTGATGCCTGGGCTCTGATAAAAGCATCTGCAACTTCCAGCTGTGGTTCTCTGAGCTTCTGGTGAGGAGCAGAAGGCTCTGTCCAGATGCTTTTGTATCCCACAGTGTCTGGGATGGGTTTAATGGATGGGATTTTGAGTGCAGGCCTGGAGTTAGAACGTTCCAGGATGAACTTAAAGCAGCCTTTCAGTACCTTAAGGAGGCCTCCAAGAAAGGTGGAGAGGGGCTTCTGCAAGGGCTATGTGGTGACAGGACCCAGGGAATGGCTTCCCAGTGCCAGAGGGCAGGGCTGGATGGGATATTGGGCAGGAATTGTTCCCTGGGAGGGTGGGCAGGCCCTGGCACAGGGTGCCCAGAGCAGCTGGGGCTGCCCCTGGATCCCTGGCAGTGCCCAAGGCCAGGCTGGACATTGGGGCTGGGAGCAGCCTGGGACAGTGGGAGGTGTCCCTGCCCATGGCAGGGGTGGCACTGGATGGGCTTTCAGGGCCCTTCCAACCCAAACCAGTCTGAGATTCTGGGATTCTTACTGTGGGAACCAGCAGGACTGATCATGCTTCCCTCACCTCTGTCTAGTGAATCTGTGTACCAGGGTTTGATGTGCTTTGTCCCAGGCACAAAAGCTTTTATAGCTCAGCATATTTGCTGAGATCTCCACTGCTCTCTCAGTAAAGAGATTAGTTGAGGAAATAAGTTTTGCTCCCTTGGGAGCTGTGATGCATTGCCAGTTTGTAAATACACAGATGCCATCACAAGAAAAAAAATCCAAATATTGTATCAAGCTGTGATGTCTGAAACATTGTTTTATATTCTAAAAGACTCTTGCTTTGATATTGAAGACTTAGACGTCACAAAAGGGAATGTGTATGATTTAATTTTTTAGAAGGCTACAGCTAAAGAGAGTGATAAAATTCTAATGGTGTTGCTCTTTTAGGGAAAACCAAACATCTTCCTAAAGTAAACTTCATGCTGTATTTTCTGGAGTAGGCAAGTCACAGTATAACAATCTTCACAAGAGGGGAAATAGGAAATAACCAACCCTCTGTAGCCTGAGACTGGCCTTTCTAAGTGCACATCATCTCCTTGTGCTTTAGCTCTCAGCTCGAGTGTCCCAGGTGATTTGAGTTCTTACATTGAGCTGGAGGAGAGTGAAGTCGCCAGATATTTTATTGTAGCTTTGTATTTGTCACAGGAGATGTCTGGCTCAGAAAAAATCGATTCCACGCTTTTGTTTTAACTTGAGAAAGGAAAACCTTGCAGCCCTGGGTGTGCCATGAATAGGCTCCAGTTCTTTCATGCTTGAATTTTTCACACTGCGCTCTGCAGCTCTCGCTGAAACTCAGTGGGAGGTTGGGCAGTGGGTGCAGGAAATGTCACCTGGCCCTGTGGTCTGTGGGACCTCATCCCCTGCACCTCAGCTCCCCTCTCACACAGAACTGAGTCCCTGCTAAGTTGTCTCTGGCACTGCTATATCAGCTTCCCTGGTTCACCTCATTTTTCTCCGAACTTACAGGGAGAAAGATAACTTGCATTAGTTAGCAAGAATTGATGCAAAACCCCGGTGTTGAGATGTGAAGAAATGCAGCTGTGAGCAGCAGTGGCGTGAGCCTGCAGTGGATTGCAGAGCAGTGATGGATTTCACAGCCACTGTCCCTGCCCCAGCCAGGGCAACCAGGTCCCTGCTGTCACCTGCTTTGAGCTCTGCTGCCTCTCTCTTCTCCCTGTGCAGAGCCAGCTCTGCAGGGATCCCTGTCCTGGTGGCTGCCAGGCTGATCCAGGCCAGTGAGTGCACCCAGCATGCCACCACTGACCACAGACTCTGCCAGTGCCACTGCGCCGTGTCCCCCAGTGCTGCTGTTTGTCCCCAGCCCCAGGGCCAGCCCTCCTGCTCAGCTGCCCCTCACTGGCACAAAAAGCCCAAACACGCCAGGTCTGTGCCCTGCAAGGGGCCCTGCTGCTCCCTCCTGCTCCTCCCCACCCGGGGGCACAAGCCCAGGCTGCCCTCCCTCACAGCCACAATTTCATATTCTCTCAGGATGCTCATCAGGAAATGCAGCTCAGGGAGAAGAGAAAGCAGCTTTCTCTGTGTCACGTTTTCAGAAGCTGTAAATAGAACAATAAACTTAAACTTCCCCAGCAAGCACTTTGTGCAATCTGAGCATTTTTTCACCCTAATTTGTCATCTCTGTAAAGTATCCTTTTTTTCTTGCAGATTTATTGGTTTTGTTTGCCCAGTGGCTCCTGAAGCCTGTCAGCATCACTTTTTAAAATGCGTATATAATAAGGGGCTTGGCAATTAAACAAACAGAAAAAAAGACACCCAGAAAATGCTTTGGAATTTGGTTATTTAAATAACTGCCTTGTCCCTGTGGAGTATCTTCAACTGAGACAAATAAAATCTCTCAGGTTTGATTCCTTCCAGTGCCTGAAGGAGCCCACAAGAAAGGTGGAGACAGACAATTTACAAGGGTCTGGAGTGAAAGAACAATGGCAAGTGGCTTCAAACTGGGAGAAAATAGGCTTAGATTGGATATTGGGAAGGAATTGTTCCCTGGGAGGGTGGGCAGGCCCTGGCACAGGGTGCCCAGAGCAGCTGGGGCTGCCCCTGGATCCCTGGCAGTGCCCAAGGCCAGGCTGGACATTGGGGCTGGGAGCAGCCTGGGACAGTGGGAGGTGTCCCTGCCATGGCAGGGGTGGCACTGGATGGGCTTTGAGGTCTCTCCCAACCCAAACCATTCCATGGTTCTCCATCACCTCCCTTCACATTGTTGCCAACACCATTTTCTTTGGGCACAGGCCCGTTTTCTCCTGTTGTTCTTGCCTCTAGTTCTAAGATGTGCCAGGAGCACAGGGATGTGCCAGGATATCCAGAGGGGCAGGTGAGCCTGCTGCAGCCTTGAGGCACTGGGACACAAACTGCAGGCCCAAAACATGAGCTGAGCTGGCTGAGAAGCACAGCAGGGGCTGAGATAGTGATCCTTGAGCTGTGTGGGTCAGGATTTGGGAGAGGGCTGAACCTGCTGGTTGTTAATCACTGCAATTACAGCTGATTCACCAGGGAATGCTGTGTTTAATATACACAGAGGGGACCAGGCTTTGCTATTCTGGTCAGATACACGTGAACAGGTACTTGGAGATCTGTTCCAGGATATAAATAGGCTTTAGCAGGTAAAACACTACTATGGAGTTGTAAATAAAGATGTCGAATGATAGTCCATAACAAAACTGCAGGTACTGGGTGGAGGGTGATGGCTTTTGCTGTGTTCATGGCTATCTTATATCTAATACCCCATAAAAGTGCTGTATTTTATAGCCAAGGTTGTACTGAAGTGAGGGATGTTACATCCCAGCCTCCAGCATTCCCTCTGAACATTCCCTGTTCCCAGCAACTGCAGAGCCCAGTGAGGTTTTCATTTAAGGTCCATATGGGAAGCATATGGAAAAATATCGCTTTGACCTGTGATTTATTAATGGCACCTTATGAAATCTTTTGTTTGTTTGTCTTTGCTGAGGTGTTCTTGCCTTCCCTTAAAATACAACTCCCCTCCCCTGGGCAAGCTGCTGCTGTTGTTTAGTTCTGGGGAGGTGAAAAAGATCCTTCTGCTGTGCTGGGGTGACCCTGGCTGGGCACCTGGGCACCACCAAGCCCCTCTGTCACTGCCCTGGGCAGGGGACAGAGGACACAGGGAAAGGCTCTGCGTGGGATAAGGGCAGGGAGAGATCCCTCAGCAGGTGCTGCCATGGGCAAACAGGCTCAGCTGGGGGAAATCAGTTCCATTTCTTGCCCATCAAATCAGAGCAGGAAACTGAGAAATAAACCCAGATCTTCAAACCCTTCTCCACACCCCTCCCTTCTTCCCAGGCTCCACTTCACTCCGGATTTGTTCTCCCTCCTCCCCCTCAGAGGCTCAGGGGATGGGAATGGGGCTCTGCTCAGTCCATCACACGTTGTCTCTGCTGCTCCTTCCTCCACAGGCCTTGGACTCCTCCCACTCTGCCCCTGCTCCAGCCTGGGGTCCCTCCCAGGGCAGATTCTCCAGGAACTGCCCCAGTGTGGGTCCCTTTATCCATGGGGTCAGTCCTTCAGGAGCTGCCCCAGTATGAGTCCCTTTAGCCATGGGGTCAGTCCTTCAGGAACTGCCCCACTGTGGATCCCTTTATCCATGGGGTCAGTCCTTCAGGAGCTGCCCCACTGTGAGTCCCTTTTCCCATGGGGTCATTCCTTCAGGAACTGCCCCAGTGTGGGTCCCTTTATCCATGGGGTCAGTCCTTCAGGAACTGCCCCAGTGTGGGTCCCTTTATCCATGGGGTCAGTCCTTCAGGAACTGCCCCAGTGTGGGTCCCTTTATCCATGGGGTCATTCCTTCAGGAACTGCCCCAGTGTGGGTCCCTTTATCCATGGGGTCAGTCCTTCAGGAACTGCCCCAGTGTGGGTCCCTTTATCCATGGGGTCAGGCCTTCAGGAACTGCCCCAGTGTGGGTCCCTTTATCCATGGGGTCAGTCCTTCAGGAACTGCCCCAGTGTGGGTCCCTTTAGCCATGGGGTCAGTCCTTCAGGAACTGCCCCAGTGTGGGTCCCTTTATCCATGGGGTCAGTCCTTCAGGAACTGCCCCAGTGTGAGTCCCTTTATCCATGGGGTCAGTCCTTCAGGAACTGCTCCAGTGTGAGTCCCTTTAGCCATGGGGTCAGTCCTTCAGGAACTGCCCCAGTGTGAGTCCCTTTATCTATGGGGTCAGGCCTTCAGGAACTGCCCCAGTGTGGGTCCCTTTCCATGGGGCCAGAAGTCCTTCCAGCAAACCCACTCCAGGTGGGCCCCTCTCTCCACAGGATCACAGGCCTTGCCAGGACCCTGCTCCAGCAGGGGCTTCCCACAGGATCACAGCTCTCCCAGGCATCTCCTGCTCTGCCCTGGGCTCCTCCAGGGGCTGCAGGGGAAAGTTTGCTCCCTGTGCCCTCAGCTGCCTCTCCAGGGGCTGCACCCTGGAATCTTTGGGGAATCTCAGCTCTGGCACCTGGAGCAGCTCCAGCTCCTCCCTCTTCCCTGACCTTGGTCTCTGCAGAGTTCATTCTCTCAGATGTTCTCACTCCTCCCTTCTCCAGCTGTACTGGGGCAGTTTTGGGATTTTTTCCCCTCCATTTTTACCTCAGTTACCCCAGAGGTGCTACCACAGTCCCTGATGGGCTCGGCCTTGGCCAGCAGTGGGTTTGTCCTGGAGCCAGCTGGAATTGGCTCCATCAGACACTTGCAGCAGCTTCTCACGGAATCCATCCCTGTACCCCCCCTCCCTCCCCCAGTCTAACCCAAAATTCTGGTGAGGGTTAAACTTCAGGCTGGGGAATAAGCAGCAGCAGCAGCAGAGATCTCTTAGAAGGCTCTCGCTTCCCTGAAAGTGCCCTTGATGATGCAGATTGAAGGTGGATCAGTATGGAAAGCATGACCTAGATGTTCTTTCAAAGCAGAATGCTTCTATGTACACATAAATATATATATATAAATATATATAACATAATCATCTTGCAAGCACTGGCAGCTCTTTAAAGCAGCAGCAAAAGCTCTTTTTTTCAGAAATCAACATCAACAGCCTCGGCACAGTCCCCAGTGATTAAAGCTACACCTACAAGAAAAGCTGGAAGCTCTGCCAGTAAACCTTCCTCCTGCTAATGCTGCTGAAAGACCCTTCATTATCCCACCCAAGGCAGAGCTGAAAAACGGATCCTTTCCAGCATCCCTGCATCAAAAAGGAGAGATTCAGGCAGTGGCAGCAGAATCAAGTACACAGAAATATTCTACCTTTTCTGCAGTGATTTGCAGACACCCCTAAGGCCCCATTCCATGTACAGACACTCTGTGCTTCCCAGGAGTGGCCATTTGATTGCTTATTCAGACTTTATCCAGAAAGCTGTTTCGCAGTAGGAGTATGTTTTAATATGAAATCTAGTAGCTGGATAATTGATAAATTATGGCCATGAATAGCTTAAATATAATTAGTTATGAGGTAGAGAATTGTCATTTTTATAAGGAGGACTATCAAGTTATTATTGTAGAATTTTAATAACCATTTATTGGACATTAGCATAGTTCATATTAACCCTTTTTGGGTCATTTCTTGTATCTGTCAAAATTTATTTTGTTCCCTGGTAGGCTTGTGGTCCAAATTAATGTTGAGACCTTGTAGCTGTTCATCACAAATGATCTCCTAAACCAAGCTGGAACTGAATAAACAACAAGGCAGCTCAAAGGTTTGTACTGGTCACTGATGAGATCAGGGAGCTACTGTGGTGAAATTTAAAATATGGGGTTTAAATGGGTTTGAGTGAGGGGCAGGTATTGCCCTGGCCATTTGCACAGGGATGGCTCTAATACACCTTCAGGTTTCCAGTGCACTACTGAGATTCTTCACACTAAAGAAATAAAATGTAAGACATGGATGTGAGAATTAAATCCAGTAAATGATGTTTTATTCACTGAATTGTGCCATCTGAGTAACTTGCCCCAAGCCTGGTCAAAAGCTTTATTCCAAAACCCAGTTCTTGGGATCCCAGTTCTCCCAGCATTTACTGGTGGAGCACATTTTGTCTAAATGAGCAGCATCATTGACTTCCCCAGGGCTGTCCGTGGCACGGCCCCGAGGCTGCCAGAGGTCCAGGAGCATTCAGACACCACTGCCAGGGATGCCCAGGGTGGGGTTGTTGGGGTGTCTGTGCAGGGCCAGGAGCTGGACTGGATGATCCTTGTGTGTCCCTTCTCTTTTAGAATATTCTGATTTCAGCTGGAAGGTGTAACTGGGAAGCTTAAGGCCTGAAGTCCTTCATTTCAGTTATCTCAAGAGGTGCTCCAGTCAGACTGCAAAATAATTGATATGTGGCCCTTGTGTGGCTGCTAGTCCTGAGCAGTGAGTGCTCTGTGCTGGGTGCACTCTGAGCCCATTGACGTGAACCTATTAAGTGGCTCCTTGTGATCCCAGCCCTGATTCCTCCTCCATCCCCACTGAACCACCACAGGCCACTTAGTGCTAAACTGAGCTGAGGGCTTTTCTCTCTGTTTTTTTAAATGTATATGCATAGATATCATTTCAAAGTGACCTGCTCAGTTTTTACTTCATGCAGTTAGGTACAGGAAAAATCCATCTGTGGAATTTTTCTGTGCAAGATGACAAATGCTCGGTTGGAAAGGAGGCCTCTTTCCCCCAAACAGGGACAGTCAGATGAGTGTGAGTGCTCAGAGATCTCCAAACCCTGTGACTTTTCAGGGTGATTTCTGGAAATGGGGAAACGTTTCCCAGGGAGAGCAGAGCAGTTTGGAAAGCTGCTGGTGGGACGTCTCCAGCCTCTCAGACCTGGGGTTTTGTGCCTCCTTATTTCCTATCACCTCCGTGCGTCATAATAACCTTTCTTTCTTTTCTTTCCTGAAGTGCCTCCCCTGTAACTCAAGAACTTCCTGTAGGAAACTTAGAGACTGCTGGTAGCAGCCCCATGGAATGAGTCAGCTCCATGCTGCTTTCAGGCTGGTGAATCAAAGGGTTCTGGAGGCATAATTTCCTTATTACTGAACCCTGGGTTTGACAGAATCATAGGATTCACTGCTTTCTCATAGGTATGTGTGTCTAATTGACAGAAAGAAATCACCAAAGCCTCATGTGAATCAGAATCCCAGAATCATTAAGGTTGGAAAGAAACCTCCAGGATCATCGAGTCCAACCTGTGACTGACCCAGCCCAGAGCTCTGAGTGCCACCTCCAGCCCTTCCTTGGGCACCTCCAGGGATGGGCACTCCAAACCTCCCTGGGCAGCCCCTGCCAAGGCCTGAGCACCCTTTCCATGGGGAAATTCCTGCTGCTGCTGCCCACCCTGAGCCTCCCCTGGCCCAGCCTGAGGCCGTTCCCTCTCCTCCTGGCCCTGTTCCCTGGCAGCAGAGCCCGACCCCCCCGGCTGCCCCCTCCTGTCAGGGACTTGTGCAGAGCCACAAGGTCCCCCCTGAGCCTCCTTTGCTCCAGCCTGAGCCCCTTTCCAGCTCCCTCAGCTGCTCCTGGGGCTCCAGCCCCTTCCCAGCTCCGTTCCCTTCTCTCAGGCCTGGATGTGTGCAGACCAGAAGCACTGCTGTGCTGAGAAGCTGTTGTGTGCCCCAGCTTTTGCCAAAGCAGGAACACAAGAGCAGCAACGCTCTGGGTAATTATTCTGATACCTCCCTTCCTTAAGAGGCTCTGAGATGAGTATATCTTTTAAGGGGAAAAAAGATTAAGTCTTGCATCCAATAGGTTATTTTCCAGAGAAATACCAAAAATATCCTTCCACTGAACATTAGCCTTTCTGCAGTAATTTCTCTTTATAAAATGCAAATCCACTGTTCAGGCCCCAAACAAACCCACACTGGGATGGCATCACTGCTGGTGCACAGTCCTGGCTGTGCTGCTGGGATTCTTCAGCCATTTCCGGCTCCAGCACTCAGCCACAAGCCTGAAACTCCTCACCTTAGTCCTGCTCCTGTTTTCCCTTTCTGTGAGGATTTGAAGAGCTTAAAGATCACCTCTCTCAAAGTACTTGACAAAAGTATCTCTGCTCTGTGAGAAGGTAACTCCTGCACTCCTCATGTGAAGCATTTTTCCATCTGCCTGATCTTTTCATGTCTTTTTTTTTTCTCAGAAAACTCACCTCCATCCTCTTTTTTTATTTCATGACCTGCATCCTACTCGTTTGTGGCTTACTCAGCCCCAGGGGCACCTCTGGAGCTGTGTCCAGCTCTGGCTCCTCAGCACAGCAGGGCCAGGGAGCTCCTGGAGCGGGGCTGGCGCCGGCTGTGAGGATGAGGAGGGCCTGGAGCAGCTCCGTGCCCAGGACAGGCTGAGGGAGCCGGGGCTGCTCAGCCTCGAGAGGAGCCCCAGCTGAGAGGGGCCCTCAGCCCTGGCTGTCCCTGGCTGCAGGGAGGGCTCAGGGCAGGGCCCAGGCTCTGCTCCGGGGCCCGGCAGCGGCACCAGAGCACCGGGCAGGGCCTGAGCCCAGCAATTGCCCTGCACAGGAGGCAGAACTGCTGCCCTGGGCAGGGCCCAGCCCTGAACAGGCTGCCCAGGGAGGGGCTGGAGTCTCCCTCAGCGGGGATATTGCAGAGCCCTCTGGGCACAATCCTGTGCCCTGTGCTCTGGGATGGCCCTGCCTGAGCAGGGAGGTGGCACCAGGGACCCTCTGGGGTCCCCTCCAGCCTGGCCCAGCCTGGGATTCCGGGATCCACTGCTAAGACAAAACACAAGAGCAGATATTATCAAGACCAGGGAAAGAAACAAGGTATGAAACCCATTTAGTCTTTGGCTTTCTATGTGGCAATCTCAAACTCTATTTCCCCATTGCATTCCCCAAATATTTCCTCCCTGTCTCACCATCCCTGGTCATCTTGGCCATCCCTGTCCCAAAGCCCTTCAGAACTGACCAGGGCGTTCAGGATTAATGGCTGAGCTTTAGTGTTTCCATCCACAAAATGGATATTGCTCATCTGGAGGTTATGGTCAGAGCTGATGGCTCTAAAGCTCCTTAAAGATATGATGCTGTAAAAATTGTGAAGGCCATTGATGGTTTATTATTTTTTATCTGTAATATTTATTGCCTTTCACTCCCTTCTTGCATAACATAGCAGATGTTGTTCTGCTTCCTGAAAATGTGTGGTAAATCAATTGATCCCCTGTTTTTTTCAAGTGTCCTTACTTAGTGTTAGTTTTCATGCACATGTTGTGGAGTCTATGTAAACTATGCCTTAAATAGCTGAATAAAATAAATGCCAGGGCTCTTAACAGCTTTTTCCACCTGCTTTCAATGCAGAGCTGCCAAACAATTTCAGTGGTTTATAGCCTGTTGCCCAAAATCAAATTCTCTGTTACTTTTGGTTTAAGGGCTAATAGCTTTTTGAAATATATTGGTGTTTTCTGGTGACAGATCCAAGATTAGCTGTTTATCCATTGTTCCAAGAGGTATTCTATAATCCTGTGGCACAGTCAACTTTATGAGGAATTTTACAACCTTTCATGAGCACATTGTGTTTTAAAATGCTAAAAAAGCAGTTCAGGAGAGAGGAAAACAAAGCACTGCAGTGTGTCCCTCTGATGTTCCATTGGCCTTTGAAGTGCAGTGCTGGGGCGTGGGGAGGGATGACTGCAGGAATGACTGCAGGAGGAATCACTTTGCCCAGACAGACTGAGGAGCCAGCCAGCCCAAGGCTTTAAGTGCTGCAGACCTGCTTTACTGGAGGAGTGTCTGCCTTTAGACAATGAACAGGCAAAGTGGGGGAGCCCAAGTCACTGCCAAACCTTGAGCTTGTCCTTGGGAGCAGCAGGATTGAGAGAATGGCATCTGCTGGATTGGTGTCAATCAATCCTGATCTTTTCAAGTGATGAGAGCAAAACAGCGTGAGCAGCAGATTGAGGAGGGGGATTGTGTCCCTGTGCTCAGGTGAGACCCCACCTGCAGAGCTGCCCCAGCCCTGGCCCAGCCCAGGGAGGAGCTGGAGCTGCTGGAAGAGCCCAGAGGAGGCTCCAGGGTGATCCGAGGGATGGAGCAGCTCTGCTGGGAGGAAAGGCTGGGAGAGCTGGGATTGTTCACCTGGAGAGGAGAAGCTTTGGGGTGACCTCACTGTGGCCTTGCAGGGCCCGGAGGAACTACAGGAGAGCTGGAAAGAGACTCTTTACAAGGGCCTGGAGGTTCAGGACAGGGGGCAGTGGCTTCCCAATGTCAGAGGGCAGGGCTGGATGGGATATTGGGCAGGAATTGTTCCCTGGGAGGGTGGGCAGGCCCTGGCACAGGGTGCCCAGAGCAGCTGTGGCTGCCCCTGGATCCCTGGCAGTGCCCAAGGCCAGGCTGGACATTGGGGCTTGGAGCAGCCTGGGACAGTGGGAGGTGTCCCTGCCCATGGCAGGGGTGGCACTGGATGGGCTTTGAGGTTCCTTCCAACCCAAACCAGTCTGGGATTCTCTTCTATGATTCTGGGATTTGAGGCAGTGCAAAAGCAGGACTTTGGAAGTGCATCCACTGCTCCCAGATGGTTCTTGCAGGGTAGGGCAAAGGCGGAGAGTTGCTGTGGGAGGGCAGGGCTCAGGACACCCCAGCTTCTTGCACCGTGGCAAACCGTGGGTACAACTTGGATGAATAGCTCCATAATACTTTATTCCTCTTTTACATGGAGACAAAGGGAAATTCCCAAGTGCTGCGATGAGATAGACTAGAGGAGGGAGAATTGGATGGGCTCAGCACAGGTTTTTTCCTTTAAAAGCTACTCTGTGAGACCTTCAGCCCTAGATGCAAATGTATATTCCTTCAGAATTATTTCAGAGGCAGGGTCTAGCACATCATTTTCTCTCCCTGTCTCCTTAAAGATGTCATATCCTTCCCCCACAACAAATGCTTTTGTTGGAAAGAAAATGGAAAATCTTTCTGGCCGTTCTTGTGAAATGAAAGCAGCAATCTTCAAAGCTAAGAACAATCCCTTCAGGGTAGCTGAGTAACTACTCAGGCTATACAAAAACAGCCAATTTGTACTTGTGAAGTATCGAGACTCAGCTCTTCGATCAGGCTGGAGATGTTTGTGCCTGGCAGTGGCTGGAGTCGTCTGTCACTGGGGCATGGTGGGCTGGGCTTGGTCGCTGAATGGTGCTTGGAGCCTGGTTTTGTGGCGGGGGAGAAATCACAGCCTATTTTGGGCACCAGTTTTCATTGGATGGAGGAAGTTACAGGTTTGACTGAGCCTTGGGATCTGCTTTCCTTTGCAGCTTCGCCATCCAGTGCCTGGTGGGAGTGGAGCAGGCTCAGCCCCTCCCCCGGTTTGCCTCCCAGCCAAAACTCTGCTTTGTTTTGTCCCAAATCTCCTACTGCAGTTTCACCTAAACATTAAGCAGGGTTCTCTGTGAGTGACTCCCCAGCTGAGAATATTTGCAGTAAAAAGGAGATTCCTACCTGCAAAGAGCTCCTTTTGGGGGCCTCCACACTGGGATTGGCAGTTTTGCGACCCCATCTCCCAAACCAACCACCCCCTGTGGCTGGCACCAGTGCTGAGCTGAGGAGCTCGGGCTGTTCAGCCCTTCTGACGCTGCAGCCTTCAGCTGAGTGTCTGAGTATTTGACCCATGAGAAGAGGGACAAGATGATCAGAGGCATGGAGGGTTGCAGCTCCTCTCTGAGGAAAGGCTGAGAGAGCTGACAGGAAAGGTGGGGACAGAGGATTTACAAAGCCCTGGCACAGGGTGCCCAGAGCAGCTGGGGCTGCCCCTGGATCCCTGGCAGTGCCCAAGGCCAGGCTGGACACTGGGGCTGGGAGCAGCCTGGGGCAGTGGAAGGTGTCTCTGCCCATGGCAGGGGTGGAACAAGAAGGGCTTTACGGTCTTCTCCAATCCAAGCCATGCTACAGTTCTGTAACTACCCTGAAAACTCAGCTCTGGGCATTTTGCCTGGACACAGCCAATGAATCAACAGCAAATCTGAAATAAAATCCAGTTTGGTTTTGGTTTTCCCACTCTACCTTTCACTGAACTCTGCAAGGGTACACAGCACCTGTGAGGTTTTGCTGAGACAGGCACTCAGTGTGTTTTGGGAACTGGGAACACAGTTCATATATAGAGTCCCAAAATAAAACAAAAGGCTGCCTGAGAGGGAAATTCAGTTGTTTAACTCAGAGTGTAAACACATATATGTCTGTTTCTTGACCTACTTGATTTTCTAAACATTAAGAACTGCTCTGAATTACTGTTTTTTCTGGGATGCAGACCTCTTGAAATATTTATGAGAAGCATCTTCTAAATTCTGCAGCAAGAATTTATTGATGTCAATCAGTGATACTTAATCAGTGTGGTGCAGTTCACACTGGCATTTGTCAAGCAGTTGTTGCCATCTGTGGTTCCTCTTTATAGGGAGGTTTAAATTTTTTGGGTTAAACCAGTGTGTTATTTGCAGATGGTCCGCCCATCATTCATAACCACAGCAGGATAAACACTGCCCTGGCATGGCTGGGATACAGTTTAAGCACAGTGCAAGAGACATCTGAGTGCTGCAAAAGAAGATTTACATGAAAAGAAATAAGCAGGCAAGTGTTCGTGCAAAGTGGCTTGTAAAACACACAGGATTTTTTAAAAATTTGCTTTCTTTAATACAACACTGTATTTTGAGATCAACACACAGAGGGTTCTCATGGATAAGGAATAAAGCAAGGTGTCAGTTTCCAACTGGCATCTGTGGCTGCATTATGGCCAAGTCTTGGATTTGTACCTTCAGTGCCATCTCCGTGACTCTGGACTCTCATCCTGCCCAGCACTGTCCTGCTGGGGGGAGCAGGAGCATGGGCAGAGCCCTGCAGGGCATCCCCAGGAGTCCGTGGGCTCAGAAAAGGCTTTGAGCCTTGACCTTAAGCTGAGGGCTTGGTCTAAGTCACAGGAAAAGAAGTCCCTCTTGAGCATGAGCTGTAGCATCCAGAAGGTCCTCAGAGCCAGGCTCAAGTAGCAGCCGAGAGGGGATGCTCCATCTCTGGGCTCTGCTCTGCTGTGGGACAGGCCAGATTGCTACAGGAGGCAAGACCAGGCTTTTGGGGAGACAGCTGAGCCCTGAGGGGTTTCCTCCATCCAAGCACACTGACTTCTGATCTTTGTCTTGATACTGACTTCTGGGCTTTGTCTTGGCTGCAGTGGCAGATCTGCCCTTCTGACAGCCATGGAAAGGCAGTCCCGATGTTCACAGGAACAGGGATGCTGCCGTTTGGCTTTGGGATCCTTCAGCATTTCCCTGCTCCCCACTGGCATGGCCGTACTGTGGTGCTGGTGAGTGTGTCAGCTGAGTGTGTCAGCCTGGGACTCAAGGGTCTGGTGACAAAATGACCTCTTGTCCTCAAGGCTCCTAAAGGCTTTAGTCCTGGCCAGCTCCTTTGTGTCATCTCTTGGTTCCCTTGGGAGTTTAAACCCCAGGAGAATGGCTCCCCAGTGCCAGAGGGCAGGGCTGGATGGGAGATTGGGCAGGAATTGTTCCCTGGGAGGGTGGGCAGGCCCTGGCACAGGGTGCCCAGAGCAGCTGGGGCTGCCCCTGGATCCCTGGCAGTGCCCAAGGCCAGGCTGGACATTGGGGCTGGGAGCAGCCTGGGACAGTGGAAGATGTCCCTGCCCATGGCAGGGGTGGAATGGGATGGGCTTTAAGGTCCCTTTCCAACCCAAACCAGTCTGAGATTCTGTGGTTTTTTTCAAAGGTCTTCAGGCATCTTTTTCTTTGCTGGTGTAACGTGAAGAAACAATGGTATTCCCTGGCTCAGGGACTATCAGGTGATGATTAGGTGCTGAAATAACTTAGGCCATATAAGTATCTTCTGTAATGAAAAAGAAATAAGAGAGAATTTATTTTCTAGTCACACAAAAAGTCAATATTTAAAATGGATTTTCTGATTTTTTGATGATTTATCAAAATTTCAATGAACTTGCTCCTCTTGCTCTTCTCCCTTCCCCCCTGTTTTTCAAGAAAGAAGCTGAAGCTTTTCAAACCAGCTCTAATAATAAAATGATTTAAGAATTAGACTCTGGTCATCAAGATGAATATTGAAGTTCAAAGCAACCAAACTGAAGAATAGTTGACTTTAAGCTATGATTTTGTTTTTTTGGGAGTGAGGTCCTTAATTTCTGAAGTCAGCCAAGAGCTGAAGCCATTCTAGAAGCTTTATAAATGCTGATCCTGAAAGATACTTATTGATAACCATAGCAAAGATCTTTTTAATATCCTTGAGGGAGCCATAAAGCAATCTCATAAGCTAAAAGTACAATAAGTTGTTTGTTTTTTCACAGCATTTCCCCAATATATCAGTGATGAGCTGTCCATGCTCACAGGCTGAACTTAAACATTCATGAAATATGAATGGAGTTATTGTAACAGGGAACTAAATATGTTCCCAGCTTTGAAGATAACACTGAGGAAAGTTACTTTTGTGCATTAGCTGTTCCCACAGTGGAGAAGAACGTTAAGGCTGGAGATAAAGGGTTCACTCCTTGATGTTAAAAACGTGCCTGAAGTACTGTCAGAAATGGCTCAGAGAGAGCAGAGTGAGCCATCAGCTTTGGAATATTGGCTTCTGAAAATGATAAAACATCTTTCTATACAAGTTTCACTCATTTCACCAGCCCGGGCCTCACAGCGATGTTGGTGACCCTTGCAGGGAGCAGATTCTGGCATGGAGAAAACTCCAGTGGGAAAAAGAGAGCTCATAAGCAACATGGAGGCTTGAATTCACCTACCTGATGGACGTGGGGCTTTCTCAGAGGTGGTTTTGAGTGGCAAAGCAACAAAATGAAGGCTGAATAATCAGAAATTCTTGAGAGCCTGAGAGAAGAAAGGGAAGATGCAACTCCTAAGCACCACCTGAAGCCCGAAAACAAAGAAATAACTCAATTGCACTCACAGCAAGATTCAGAGGAACCAAAACTGGCTTTAAATTGAACCTTTTCTGCAGATTTTTGCTCGGTTTTGTTTGTTTTTTTCTTTAGCCGATTACTGTTCTCATACAGGGAGTTGGTCACAGAAAGGCTCATTTATGCAACTCAAGGAAATTTAGCTAAAAGAGCCAAGCATTTTTTTTTTTTTCCTTTGTGCTGGTGCTACAAGGCTGGAAATGTAACTGGGTGCAGGGCCTGGGATCAGCTGGGAGAGAGCTGAGCTGGTGCTGAGGGAAGGCACCCGTGCCCTGCAGAACCCCCAGCACTGGCAGAAGCTCCAGTGAGTAACAGAAACTATTTTTTCCGGCCTGTTTTACATCTTGCAGATTGTGAAGACAGTCTGCCCCAGATCTGTCATGGTATCATGCTACCATCACACACTCCTGAAGCGATCGGGGGATGATAACTTCTGCAAATCAAGTTATTTTTGTATTTTTAATTCTTCTTGTAACTGGCAGCTCGTGTTGGCTGTATTTTAAGGAGCAAAGATTTCAGCTAAAGCATTACTATGTCATTAACCAATCCATTGAATATTCATGATTTAGTGGATTTTTTCCCCCCACAGAAGGAGAGAAGTAATTATTTTGGCTAGCACTTGAAAAGTGCGTGTGTGCTTTTCACAGAACTCCACTGGAATGGGCAAAAATAGAATTTTTCTATTAGACATGCAAACTGATCTCTGCCCGATACTGAGCCATGTCCTTTAGTTCTTCCTCTCTATTTAGTAACAATGTTTCAAGCCTTTTTTTTTTTTTTTTTCCCCTGGTAGGAATGTAATGAAGATGGAAAAAAAAGAAAGGATGACAAATAGAAAAAAACCCTCCACACTCTCCAGTGGAGGCTGAGCTATGCCTTGGTTGAACCCTGATTTAGAGAGTGGGGTCTTGTCAAACATTTTCAAGCTACCATTTTGGATTTGCTGTTGAGATTCAGTTCACTGTTCTGGGGGTGCAAAGCTCTAAGGAAATATGGGTGGGGAAGCCACTCTCAGGACTGGAATGCCACAAAGCATAACTTCTCCTGGTCTCCTACAGCCGTGTCCTGTTGGTGTCCATCTTCAGGGCAGGGTGACAGGAAACAGCCTCAAGCTGACGTTAAATTAGATATTAGGAAAATTTCATCACTGAAAGGGTGGTCAGGGCCTGGCACAGGCTGCCCACAGCAGGGGTGGAGTCACCATCCCTGGAAGTGTTCCAAAAATGTGTGGATGTGGTCCTTGGGGACAGGGGTTAGTGCTGAGCAGGGTGATGGGGCGGCCTTGATGTTTGGACCCGGTGATCTTGGAGGTCATTCCCAGCCTCGGTGATTCTGTGAGTCTCTGACTCAGCGGACTCTTGGATCCTGATTGTTGTTTGTTATCTAAAGCATTCGGCTCTCTTGTTGCTGTAGGGGAGGTACAGAGGGATCTGTTTGTGGATAATTCTGCAGCTCTGGTGGCACAGGTGGCATTTGGCTCCTTGGCAGTCCCAGAGAGCTGAGCCTTGTTCAGAACATGCTGGGGGGAGCTTCTCAGGACACACTGAAGGGAATGTGATGCTTGGTGTGAATACTTTGGGGTTTGCTTGGTCCTCAGGCCACAAGTGATTGGAGTACAACTGAACAAAACCAAAATAACTTCTCCCACATGAAAGAAAGGAAGGGAAAATCATTACTTCTGAGAGTGGCACGGCGGAAGGGGCCTGTGGAACATGGAATGCTGCAAACCAGTTCAGGAAGGGGGATCAGATTTTCCTCAGGCTGGTTCCCGTAGGAGTTCTGCAAAGGGAAGCACTGCCCAGCTGCCCCCGAGGCCAGCAGCAGGGCCAGCTCTCCTGCAGGCAGATGTAGCTGGGCTGGGGACAGTCCCAGGTGATGGGATCGTTGTCAGCCAGCACAGCTTCAAGGTCTGCTGCTTGCCTCTCCCCCGAATAAAAGAACAGCAGCAGCAACAACAGACACCTGGGGAGCTTTTGGAAGTTAATCCTCCCGGATAGGGCAGGGGGGCTGTTGGCATATGTGTATTCTGAATTTTTTGCTCTCATGTTATTTCCCACAGAGATATTTTTTTCCTTGCATTTTTTAGGGACATCTTTATTTTCTCCTGCCATGCTGTCTTCCCCGGGACCACACACACTCACGGTGCCAGGTGCCCTGTGGCCATCTGTCGCCCTAAGGGCAGTTGTGGCTTTCTCCCTCCCTCCTGCTTTTTTGGGGACTTAATTCTGCTCCTTTCTTAAAGAAACTGGTGGCAAAAATGCTCACCTTGTGCTTCAGCAAGGAGCTGCTTCAAATTCTTGCATTCTCTTTTTTAAGATCCTAAGATTATTTTTTTTCCATTGGGATCATCTGTAACAGCCACGTGCCAAACGTTTTTAAATCCAGCTTTTCCCAAACTGGTTTATAATTAAAATAGATCTTGCTGCTTCTGTGTAATGCACCAGCCTGACTTCAGTGGGAGCAGTGGTAGTGAAGGACAACGGGAACGAGTCTTTATCCCAGACTGCTTCAGAATAAGCAGCAGGTACTTTTCTGCTTGCACAAGTATTTCTGCTCCTGGCAGTTGAGGCCATGTGGTTTCCCTTTTTGGTAAACTACTCTGCCAAGTTGGGGTGGTGTTTGTTTATTTGTTTAATAAAAAGTGCTTTTATTTATAGAGAAGAAAAATCTCAGTTGTCAGCTTTGGAAACAAACCTTCTGTTTATCATGTGCCAAAACACCCCTGTAGAACCCCCAAACCAGCTTCCCCTCGGTGCCTGCCAAAAGCTGGATTTCAGCAATTTCTGAGGTACTTCTAGCTTTATGTCACGCACATCATTCACATTTTCACCGTCTTAGCAGAATAATGAACCTGCTGTGGATGATGGACTGACCACAGTATTTTAGGGTCTGACTATGAGTTATGTGCCTGTCTCTTCTCCAGGTTTGTAGCAGGATCCTGGGTCTGAACACAGAAGCCATAAAAGACTTCATGTACAGCTAGGACAAAATTAAAACTCCAAATCCTCCAAGGCAATTTTAGGTTTGTTTCCATGGCATTGATTTTTTTGTTTCTCTTTTTTTTTTTAATTACGGCTTGAAGGTGAGGGGGGTTATTCTTACCTTTTGAAAAGTTGCCTTGTAGGATACAATGACTCAAGGTTGTTTGAATTTCTAATCCGTGTTGGTGCCATCTTTCTGAAAGGCAGGGTTAACTGTGGTACATGGATAAAGCTCGGAAGAGGGGGGTTAGTGGGGTTGTTCAGTAGTGGCTGTGCTCTCATGAGAGGATTCAGCTTTCTGCCATTAAAACGTTGGATGTGAATTGTAGTTTATGATGTTTATCACTTTACCTCATGTCAGGGTTTGAGGTACTGACGATCCTTACTAAGGAGAGTGGTGACAGCTCTGAAGTCATTCTCTCGCTCCGGCTCGGAAGGCCTGGGGAGCCTGGGGAAGCTTTCTTTGTCATTCCGTGCCGGGGTCGGGAAAGCCAGGGTTCCGAGGGAGAGCACAAAGCTTCCATCCGGGAACGGGGGGAGCAGTATCCACGAGAGGGCCACGCACCGGCCCGGGGGACTCAAACTTTCTGTGACACCGAGCAGCCCGACCGCGTTACCGCGAGCGGCCCCATCTCCCCCCGTTACAGCCCCGCGGCCGCATCCCCGCACGGCCCCGGTCCCCGGCACCCCGCAGCCCGCGCTCCTCATCCCCGCACGGCCCTGGCAGCCCAGGCTCCGCACCCCGCACTGCGCATCCCGACACGGCCCCGGCACTCCGCATCCCCCGCACGGCCCCGGCGCTCCGCACCCCGCAGGGCCGGCGGGAGCGATGCCCGGCCGCGCTGCCCGCTCGGCCCCGCCGCGGCCCCCGGGCCCCCGCGCCGCGCTCGGGCCTCCGTGCCGGGCTGTGGCGGCGGCCGGGCCGCTCTCCGCAGGCGCGGGCGCTGCGCGGGGGCTCTGCCGCAGCCGCCGGCCCTGCGCGGGGCGGGGGCTCCGCCGCGGCCGCTCCGCCGCCCCCTCCCCGGCGCCGTGAGGGGCGGGCGCCCCGCGCCCCCGCCCGCCCCCGGCCCCGGCCCCGCTCCGCCCGCGCAGAGGGCGCCGGCCCGGCCCGCGCCGCGCAGCAGCGGCCCCGCGGGCCGGCGGAGGCGGGAGGCGGGCGGGGGTCGGCGCTGGAGCCGGCGCTGCCGCCGCTGCTGCCGCAGGGCTCCTCGGCCCCGCAGGGCTCCTCGGCCCCGCGGCCGCCCCGCAGCCCCGGCGCGGCCGCCCTGCGCGGGGCATGAAGTTGCGGCGGCGGCAGCGCGGCGGGCGGAGCGCGGCGGGCGGCCCCGGCCGCGCCTCCTTTGCGGGGCCGTAGTCCGGGGCGGGCTCGCCGCGCCTGGGCGAGCGGTGCCGCTGCTCGCCAGCCCTCCCGCTCCGCTCGCCGCCGCGGTCGTGCGGCCAGCCCGGCCGGCCGGGACGCGCTCCCCGCGATGTGCGCGCAGCGGCGGGCGGCCGCCTGCCCGCTCCCATAGCCCTGCCGGCAGCGCGGCGGCTGGCGGGGGCCCTCGGGAAGTTTGATGGCTTCTTTGAGGAGAGTCAAAGTCCTGCTGGTGTTAAACCTGATCGCCGTGGCTGGCTTCGTCCTCTTCCTGGCCAAGTGCAGACCCATCACGACCAAGAGCAGCGACTCCTTCCATGACATCCATCCCAGGGCAGAAGTGGCCAACTTGACAGCCCACGGCATCAGCTCCATCCAGGATGCAGTGCTGAAGAGGCTCTCGCTCCTAGAAGACATTGTCTACAGGCAGCTGAATGGTAGGAGTAGTTCTCCTGCTCTTTAATGTCTTTGGGGTAGGGTCGGTGGTGAACCGAGGCTCGGAGCAGGTGCCCGCCTTGCCTGAAGTTTGCATGACGGACCCCTGCTCTCCTTTCTGTTGTTGTGCAAACGGGCTCTTGACGCACTGAATCGATTTAGCATCTGATTTCCAAGTTCCGTGTGTGTTTAAAGCCCGGGGTACCTTGCACAGGATGGAGGGAAATGGTAATAACAGAATGCTGCCTTTCAGATTTACAGCGGCGGTCAGAAAATGACAGTGGCACGATTTCTGCATCAAACGAGCCGGGTGTGCAGTGGGCGAACACGGGTTGGAGCAGCACAGTGTGTATCGATCGAGGGAATGGCTTTTACTCCTACAGAGCTGGGTTTGGAAAGGAGTTTTTAATGGCTCAAGTGTGTTGCATCATTTGAGTGCAGAAGGTCAGAAAGCAAAAGCACTTTCTCTAAGAAGTTAAGCAAACTATTCAGTATTTCCTATGGCTCAGCACTGACAACTGCTAATTAAAATCTCAAGTAATGCTTCTCTTTATAGCACAGAAAAGGGATTTCTATTAAAATCTCACCAGGTTCAGTAGCTCTGAGATGTGGAAAGGGAGTTTTAGAGATGCTGTGCAGGATAGAGAAACACGTTGTAGAGATGTAAGAAAATCTAGGTGAGGTATCTAATTAAAACACTCACTGTGGAAGCTGATTTTTTAAAAGTTGTTCCCCACAGATTCACAACTGGGGGTGCAATTTCAATCCAGGGTCTTGCTTATTGCTTCCAATCTCCGTAGTTTTAATGCCTGCGAGTTTCTGTGTGTCGGAATGAGCAGAGTTGGTGTTTCTGGCAGTGTCAGTGTGATTCCCTCTCTGAGTTTGGAATATGGAGCTCATGCCCCATTCTGTGCTGTGCTGAACCAAGAGCTGGTGTGTGCTGTGTCTCTGTGCTGAACCTGGGCTGTAGCTGGTGTCCCTTTGCACCAGGAGGAGAGGCAGGTGCAGGGATGCAGCGTGGCTTTCCTGGAGCACTTGGCTCAGGCAGTGGCTTTGGGGACAGCACTGGAGCACTCAGCTGAGGAGGAAAGTGTTATTGATATTCCTACTTTATACACTCGTGTGAGAAACCTGCCCTGCCTGTGCCTGGCACCACGAGATGTTGAAGCAGCACTGCTGGGTGATAAACAGAGGTGAAGCGTAAGAATAACAAGGAATAAGGTAGAAAGTTGAATGTTATTTGCAGTCACACTGTGAAATTGCCTGCTTCTGGATCCTGCTAGGGCATAAGTTTCCAGGAGGATTTAGGCAGTTATTTGGGCAGTAACTGCAGCTCAGGACAGGACCCTTACACCAGGGCGTTGGACTAGGATAGGACAAGGGATCATGCAGCAGTCTGCTATCCCTGCACACACACAGGGTGAGCTGAGGTTATCGGTTATTGCCCTTCTGTGGAGGTTAACGTGGGCTCCTTGCCCTGCCCTGGGGGCTGCTCTTGGCGCTGGCCGGGGCTGCTGAGACGCGCTGCAGGGGCACGGACAGCTCAGTGCTGTCCCCAGGCTGCTGTGGGCACGGGGAGCGCTGTGCTGGAGCCTGCTCAGTGCTGAGCAGCAGTCATGCACCTACACACCAGGGGAGGCAGAGAGGGAATAGATATGTTGGCATATCACAAACGTTTTCTCAGGGCAGGCAGAAAGCTGAGCACATAAATGTGACATCTTGTCTGGCCTCTGCATCCTGGGGTGATTTATAGCAGCGCTGATCAGTCTGGCTGAAAAATAGCTCTGGCACGGCGCTTATGTAACTTTGGGTCAAGTGTATATTTGGTACATGTGCTTTTGAGAGAAGCTCAGTGTGCTCAGTGCTCTGAGGGGTGGCTGTGAGCCGTGCTTCAGTAGGGCTCGGGTTTACAGCAAGATGTGGGGGGCCAGGTGAACCCCACCACCACCCACCAGCACTGAAAGGAAGCCGTCAGGGGCACTGGGACAGTCCCAGGGACTGAGGATGAGGAGCAGCTGGGTTGGCTTCCCCTCCAGGAATTTTCTGTGCCTTGATCAGCATTCATCCTGGGCAGTTGAGGAGCACCTCTGAAATCTCCTGCCTGCTGGAAGTGTGCAAATAGGAGCTCACCACTTCTCCTTGATTTTCACGTGGGTAGTTTTGTGCTGGAGCCCTCCTCAGCTCTGGGCCAAGCTCCTTGCACAACGACCCACTGAGAGATTTCTCTTTTGGTTCTAAAAGGTCATGTTTCATTTGGTTCTAAAAGGTCATGTTTCTGACCTGTGGTTTAGCAGCTACAAAATCGTGGAATAAAGTATCTCGTAGGGTGGCATGTGGAAAGCCTGCACCTCACAGAGCATTGGGAAGTGTTTGGCCAAAGAGAGAAACTACAACCCAGTCTGGGTGCAGCCAGCTATGGATTTCTTCTGCATTATAGGACTTGGCTGGATTTCAGTGGGAGTTGAAGCCATCTTTAAAAACCTGAATCTCTTCAAAAGCTCCATTCTGTACAGATGAAATGAGCAATCTGATCGTACCGTTGCTGTGGGTTTGGTTTGTGAGTCATGTAGTGTAAAGCAGATTGGAAATAACAGCTCTCGGTGGTACAGCAGCCCTCATGTTTTATGTCTGTGTATTTATTTATCTCTGTAAAGGTCAGCCATGAAAACACCTAAACAACACTGCCTTGGCGCTGGGAAAGGAGGGATTTGACACAATCGTAGTGTCTGAATGACGTTTCTCTGCCATGCCACTCTGGAAATAACACCAGGCTCCCTCTTACTCCTCTCTGGGCAAGGAGAGCTGTCCCAAACGTGGCTCAATCTGTACATTTGCTCTGTTCATTTCTGAAAGCCCTTTAACTCGTTGCACAGGTTGTGTGGGGTTTGCTCTTTGCTGGTCTCTAACTGATGGCTCCCACACAGAGAGGTACGAGGGCACCCTTTGGAATGGAGGGCTTTGTATGTGCAGGCAGTGATCTGGGAGTTCAGAGGATTTGTAATTTCTGCAGTCACTGCTATGGATGGAATTCTTTTGTCCAGCAGATGTCCAGAGAAAGCTAATGAAGGTCAGAAAGGAATGTGTGTATTTTACTCTGGGTGTTAACTACAACTTGTCTTTCTGATCCAAGCCTGGTTTTTTGTGTGCTGACATTTACATAAGCACAAATTGTGATCCAGATTATTTCAACGTCACGGAGATTTGCACAAATGAACTTTTCAGTTTGTCTCTGTGCTTACAAAGAGAGGGTTTCTGTGCTATGTGACCAGGTGAGGAGCTGCAGGGAGCAGAGACTCAGAAGGGAGCATTCAGCATTTTCAGGAGCCGTGTGCTGCTTCCTGGGCAGTGCTGGGCAAAGTCTTCCCATTAGCTAATGCCATTCTTCTGAGGCTAATGTATGTATGACTCAGTGATGACCATGAGGAATTTGAGGAATTGGGCATTTATAAGACTTTGAGACAGCAAAGGTGGGCCAAGCTTTAACATCACAGTGGCTGTAGGGTGAGTGACATGGCTTGAGGACAGCTGGTGTTTGTGTCCAGTGTCCAAAGGTACTGTGAGACCCTCTCAGTAGGGTGGGTCAGTAAATGGTGCTGCCACTGGAAAATAGGGGGTGCAGGGGGGAGAGAGCACTAAATAAACCCTGGTTTTGGGTGTGGGGAGCCATCCCCTGTACCTGCCATAGCTGAGCACCTGGAAAAGATGTGAGCAGGTTACTTGTGCTGCTCACTGGGGACCTGAGGAACCTCCTAGGCAGCCACCTTCCAGCTCTGTGTCCAGCAGAGGTCTGGCTCTTGGATTAAAGCCTCTGAGCAGTGCAAAGGCCACAAGCTCCCTCCCTAGGGCTTTGGATGGTGGTGGATAGTGGTGGGTTCACAGCAGCAGCAGACTCCAGTAAGTGCTCAGCTGCCTGGAAGCCAATGACACAGGGATGATGTGGCATCTACCTGAGTAGTGAGGGAAAATAGTACAAAAAGTCTGAACTTCAAGCTAAATACTGGTAAGACAGAGAACAGAAGGGCACTGCTGACTCATCCAGAGCTCTTCTGTTACATTTTATTTTAGAGTCTCTCAACAGATCATAGAATCAGAAAATGGTTTGGGTTGGAGGGGACCCTAAAGACCACCCAGTTCCAGCCCTCTGCCAGGGGCAGGGACACCTTCCACTATCCCAGGGTGCTCCAAGCCCCGTCCAACTTGATGTATAAGATCAGGGAGAATTACAGCTCTTTGTAAATTGCTGTAAAAGAGAGAGAAGTGATGAAGGAGTGCTGAAGTGAAGCTGGCCAGAAAAGGGGTGAGCAGAGAAGGCTTCTTCCCCCATGCTAAAGAAATGCACAGGTTAAACTGCTGCTTTTACCAAATGTTAAATGTTGAAGAGGAACTTTACATTCCTTGGGGGTGAAATAAGCCTGTGTTCATTTTTTAAGGCAGCCTGCATCTGTGCTTTTGCACATGGAATAATGTGAATGTGCTGAGGTACGGCCAAGCACATGCCAGCAGCCTCCTGTGTTCTGGCTCTGCTCTCATCTGCTTATCCAATTAGGAAATTAACTTTGGGAGGGTTGCATATGGACATGGAACTGACACTGAATCACAGCCCTCAGCACGGTGTTGCTATCCTTGTAAAGTGGCACTTAATTAACTTAAAACACTTTGGAGATACGTGGAATTGCTTCCCATAAGGATAAGATAATGCTTATCTTCTCTAACACTTATCATCCTCCAAACACATTACAAACTTAGCTAACCACTGAGTATAGAAATTATATATGTAAATAAGTCAGATTAAAAGTGGTTTTATCAGCATTTAGGAGAGTGTACTAGCACTACACCCACAGTCTGGTAATATTAAGGTTTTAACAGGTAGGTAATATATTAACTTAAATGCTAAGAAATCCCCTGATTAAGATAAATAACTAAGTGTAAATAACTGAGAGCAGGGAAAAGCTGTTTGTAGGCAGAAGGGCCCAAACTTTAATGATGTTACTGAACTAAAACAGTTCTTCATAGGAGCAGAGCCTTGGTGGGTGAAATCCTTTGATATAAGAAATGGTGATGTGGAGATAAGTGATAAAGGATGGGGATGTGGCTGCTGTGTTAACTGATGGTTGTCACAGAGCAGCTGGGATGGTGCTTGCCTGTCTATCCCACTCCCAGGATGTTTCTGAAGTAGAAAATAACTGTATTATGTTGTATGGCCTTTACATATTATATAGCAACTTGATGAAAACTGCCACTTTAATGTTTAGGATGTACCCAACAGGTTTGGTTGCCGTATTCCCTAGTAGGAATAATGCAAATTATGCATTCAGTACCTGCTTTTAGAAGTTCTTAGCCTAAACTTCCTCACAGCAGGAGAGAGGTCTGCACAGGCTCAAGGCACCTGAGAGCTGCTGCCTGTAAATTATTCCTAGCAGGTTCCTGAGAACTGGGTTTGATACCAATCAAGGAATGAATAAAGGAAATACTTCTTAGAGAAATAACAGAGTTAAAAGATGAGGCTAAGATAGACATTTAGAAGCATCTGGAAGCTCAGACATGAATGTGACATTTAGTTTCCAACCCATCTGACAAGGAACTGATAGATAATTTGGGGGTTTGATGGTTGTTTGGCATCATGGTCCAAATATTCCCTGTCATTGACAACGAATGAGTAATAAGCCAGTAATGCATTTGTCGTGCAGAGACAACACAGGGTTCATGGGCTGCAACAGCAGTGACCAGAACACAGTGACAACAGTGGTGTTTTAGTTTTGCATATTAATTCAGGTCTCCCTGAATGGAGAACAGAAGCTTACCTGGCTGGCAGAATTCACACAGGTACATTAGATTTACACTGCCTGTTCAGTTGTGCAGCTGTGAGAAATATCTCCCCAAGGATACAAAACACCTACAGAGGTGCTGTAATTATGTGAATAACAGTGGTGTTTGCAAGCCTCAGTCTGGATCAGCCGTGTCCTATTGTGTCTCCAGGGAGAGAATTGGATGTATTTGGAGAAGCAGGCACATCTAGAGATGTTTCAATGCCTACAGGCTTCCAGCTGCCATTCCAGAGGGCAGGACTCTGCCTGGGTGGAGGTCTCCCCTGCTGGGCTCCCAAAGCATCCTGGATACCCTGAGGCCTTTGTAGGGCAGCAGGAATTGCTGAGGAGCAATCCTGTGCTTGCTGTCTTGGAGATCTCCCCTCTTCACCAGGCAGGATTGATGGATGAAGTTGGCTTTAGGCATGTGCTGTCCATGTGCTTGGATTCTGGAGAATCTTCTGGTCCATTCCAGGCCACCATCCTCCCTCCTTACCCTCTCCTGGCAGAGAGCACGAGTGTTGCTGATCAGAAAATGCAGCCTGTGAGAAACCCACCTGTTAACAGGGCACAACAGCAGAGGGAAATGAGCCTTCTCAGGTACCCAAGGAGGCTTTACTGATTTTGTGATTCACACCACTAATCTTTGCCTAAAATGGAACATCTGTTCCAGATGTTGCTGGCAGGCTGCCAGCTTCCAGCTCCTCCAGACATGCCTGAGCCACGGGATGTAGCTGAGGGCATTCTGCATGTTGATAGATTAAATTTAAAAGAGAGGCTTATTTTTGGTAAGGTGTCCTTATCAAAGTCTGCAAAGGGCTGTTCAAGCTGAATACTTGGGGTATTGACCCTCCTGTGAGTCAACAGCAGTGATTCAACTCCAGAAATGGATCCGAGCAGCACGGAGATTATTTTTCCTAAACAGTTCTGGGAGTACAAGCAACTGTATTTTCCAGCCCCCAGTCCCCACGGTCAGATTTGTTCTAGAAATTGTTGAGTGCTTTACACACTTAGTTACAAGTTACAAGCCTTGCTATTTCTGCCTATAAATCTAATAGCTATCGACCCACATTCTGACATCCCCTGATGGTTATCTAAAAATAATGCAGGAATGATGCAACGAGACATAAAACTGTGTGAGGAGAGGGCTGTGCTGAGCCATCACAGCCTGCTCGGGGTGCAGCTCAGGGCTCTGCTGCTCGGGTCCCTGAGGGGATGCAAAGTTGCCTGAAAAAGGAATAAAATTCCTGGTGAGTTGGATAAAAACCACAGTTTGCGTTTTCCTTTTTAAAATCTGATACTCGGCACTCGCTGTGTAATGAATCCCCGTTGCTGTGATCCTGCCCTCCCAGGGGCTCCTCCCTGGGATTCACTCTGATCCCTGATACCCCAGAGAGCGATGCCAAGGGCTGTCTGCCATGTCCCAGCACTTGTTCTGCCCTGGAACAGGAAACACCGACAGCATCACTGGCTCTGCTGGGGGAGTAATCTGAGAACTCTGCTTTAATGGATGTGTTAAAAATAGGGATCTCCCTGGGCTCTGTGACCCAGGCTGGTGTGCAGGAGCACCATTCTTCCTGCTGGCAGGGAAAATGAGAGAGCTCTGGAGCTCTGGGGCTATGTCACACGCAGTCAGTCAGCACATCTTCCCTCACAGCTGGTGTGCCATGGTGCACATGGGAACTTAATTCCAGTGCAGAGAACCAGCAGTGTGATGTGTCAGCATGGGATGCTCGGGAAGGAAGGAGGGAAGGGGAGGCCTTGGTCCCTCTCCCCTTTAGTACCCTCAGCTATGTGCAAGTGGAAATGACTTAGAATCACAGAATGGGTTGGGTTGGAAAGGGATCTTAAAGCCCATCCAGTGCCACCCCTGCCGTGGCAGGGACACCTCCCACTGTCCCAGGCTGCTCCCAGCCCCAATGTCCAGCCTGGCCTTGGGCACTGCCAGGGATCCAGGGGCAGCCACAGCTGCTCTGGGCACCCTGTGCCAGGGTGAGAGTGAAGAATTCCTTCCCAATATCCCATCCATCCCTGCCCTCTGGCAGTTTAAAGCCATTTGGTCTTGGGTCTCTTCCTGTGGTTTGAGGTGTGAGTGCCCCCAGCAGTTCCCTGGCTCTGGAAGGGGAAGGCTCAGGCTGGGAAGGGCTGAGCTGTGCCATGTGCTGCCTCTGAGCATCCTTAATCCCTCTGACTCTGTTCCCCAGCACCCAAATGGGATACCGGGCTTCCTTTGCTCCCATCTCCTCTATGGAACAGCAGGGCCTTTCTGTGTTGTGGGCACTGGAATCCAAATTGCTGTTCCTTGGTGTGTCCAAGTGCTGCTGAGACACAGAAAGCAGAAAAGCACTACAAGAGAGAAATCAGCAGTGGATTAACAGACACCAGCAGTGCCCCAGCCGAGTTACTCTGGCTGTTTCCTCGAGCCTCAGAGAGCCGAGCAAAGCTTCTTACCTGCTGGTTCAGAATTGACTTTACCTTAGTTTTAATCTTCATGAGCTCATGCACTATTTTGGGTAGGGTAGTGGCCCACCGTGGTTGTGCCTGTTCTCAGAGCATAAAGGTAAAGTGAGAGGTTAATTTTAAGATAAGAATTCCTTTCTGGGTCTTTGCCTATATTACACTTTAAATGAAATCATGAGGGCACTCACGTTTGCACCAAATTACTACTAATTCTTCCAAAGCAGTTGCTTGATCACACTTTACAAACACGAAGCAGAGGAGGAGAATAAAAAAGTGAAAAGCCATTTAATGAATTTTAAAGCTCGCTTATATTCCATTATTGGATTTTAAATAATTTTTGTTGACCTTTGTGTGTTTTTAGTATTTGCTGCATTCAGTGAGGTGGGCTGGAACACTGAATGCTTTAAATATCTGGGAACATAAACCCCCTGTTCTGCTGGATTTTATTTCAGTTTTCCCTATTTGCTCTGACAAGACAATAACAGTAATAACCATTACCCTGGTGTAAACCACGTCGTGCCTTTCCCTTTGCTAAGTGTAGCCCAAAACCCTAATGTGGGATTCCAGTCTGCTGGAAGTTGCTGTTCTTGTCATCAGAGGGGACTGGTGTCACCACTGAGGGCAGCAGGATCCAGCAGGAAAGGCTCAGGGCTCAGTTTTAACTCTGATGTTTTGTGTGATGCTCCACCAGTCACACATAGTAGTATTAGAAAAAATATGTAAGCTCAGGATTTATGTTCCCTTATGTATTACTGAAGGGATGTCTCAAGGATGGGAAGAGATGAGGTTTTTATGTGGGGAATGATATGAGAACAAAGAAAACCTTGCAGACAAATTTTGGTTATTTGAGGATCCTTGGAACTGGCATCAGAGAGGTGGGAACAGAAAAAGCAAGGCAGGAGAGATGCTGGGCTTGCTTCTTCCTCCTTAGGGAATCCCACAGAGTGGATCAGGCTGTGGGACCCCAGAGGGTCCCTGGTGCCACCTCCCTGCTCAGGCAGGGCCATCCCAGAGCACAGGGCACAGGATTGTGCCCAGAGGGCTCTGCAATATCCCCGCTGAGGGAGACTCCAGCCCCTCCCTGGGCAGCCTGTTCAGGGCTGGGCCCTGCCCAGGGCAGCAGTTCTGCCTCCTGTGCAGGGCAATTGCTGGGCATCCATACCCAAGGGCTGGAATGGCCCTGGATGAAGTGATCCCCTCTCCCTTAGGCTGTGACGTTGCCCAGTGGCCCTGACTGGTTCCTGTCCCTGATACTTGGTTCTCTAAACCAGTGAGAAACGGGCTGTTCCCAAACCACTTAACAATATAAATCATGCAATAGAGTGAGGCAGAAGATTGGGAGGAGGGAGAATTAGACCTAAAGTTGTGTTAATTCCCTGTCACTTTTGGATTTCAAACTCCAGTTGGTTTAAATCTGTATTAATTGCATGTTGATTAGGTTGAAGGGGAGATAATGTTAGAAAATGAACTAATAGAATCAGAGAATATCCTGAGCTGGAAGGGGCCCACAGGGACCACCCAGTCCAACTCCTGGCCCTGCACAGGACACCCCAGCAATTAATAAACTAATTAATAAAGGGACACACAGAGGGACCCTGGCTGTGGGAAGCTGGGGGAAGCAGAGGTGTCACTTTGGAGGAGCAGGTGCTGCTGGTGGGGCAGGGGCTCTGTGGATGAAGTGGCAGGGTGGACCCTGGCTGTCTGGTTTTCAGGCCCCTCAGGTGGAGGTCAGGAACAAACCTTCAGTCTCTGGAGAAATAAATGATTGATTTACCCCGTGGGATGGGGGAGCTGCACTCTCTGGCACGAAGAGGGATGGTTCAGACGTGGGGCTGTTTGCTCAGTGCTGTGTTAGGAGGGGACAGTGAGTGAGGTGCATCATGCAGGTGATTTAGGGACGTGCAGACACCTCCCAAACCTGCCCTCAGGAGTGTCTGGAGGTAGCTCGGGCCTCTTGCAGTGTCTGACATGGGAGGTGTTGCAGGGTCGGGTCATATTGACTTGAGTTGCCTTTGGATCAAGCTCTGAATCAATAATGACTTTCTGGGGGAGTTTAACTGCTGTTCTGACAGACATGAAAGGGGCTAGGCAGTAAAATGGGACTTTACACTTTTATCAGTCTTTTCCTAGTAAGTTGCTCAACTTCCAAGTACTAATTAATGCTATGTTCCTTCCACAAATTTCCCTTCCTACTGATGCTGTGTGTTTGATCGAGAGCAGCACCAGGCCTTGCAGATTAGAGCTGCCTGCCAGGCTGCGGTGGGGACAGAGAACAGGGAGGAATAAAACTTGGACATCACATCCCCATTGGAGGCCTTCAGCATAATTTATGCTCTTTGTGCAGCTGTTTGGAAAATCCTGGAATTCCCTTCAATGTCCAGCTCTGCATATCCAGAAACACCCAGCTCCAATTCCAGAAATTCCAAAGAAATTGGATTTGGATATCGAAATCCACTCCGAAGCTGCAGACCTGGGTGGAGACACCTCTGGTAGTGTTTTATTCTGAGGCTGCCCAGACTTTTCCAGCATGAGAAACTGCTTTAATTTGTTTATAATTTTTCCCATTAGACTGAGATGGTCAGGTAGTGTTAAGTTCATGTTTATCTTCAATTCCATCAAACTGGTCCAGATGTTTCTGGAAGTGATGTGTGAGAAGAATCACAGAATGTCCTGAGCTGGAAGGGATCCTCAAGGATCATCCAGTCCAACTCCTGGCCCTGCACAAACATCCCAACAATCCCACCCTGGGCATCCCTGGTAGCGCTGTCCAAACACTCCTGGAGCTCTGGCAGCCTTGGGGTCGTGCCCATTCCCTGTTCCATGTACCAAGAACAGGTACCATTGTCCCCATGGAGGGACAAAAGAGGCTAAAAAGGGAAAATGAGTGGAGTGGTTGAACTGGCAGCTCAAAAAAAATAGGGCTGAGAAACCATGGGAGCAGAGAAGGGGGGAGATGAGGAGGCTGAGATGGGTGGGGATCTTCGGAATTGACAGGGAGAGAGGTGGCAGGGGACGGGACAGGGTGTCCAGGCAAGGAGCAGCAGCCCTGGGGGCATCTCTGGATTGCTCCAGGAGTATTTGAATTGCTGTGCAGCTGCTTGTTTTGTTACAAATAGTGGGAAAAGGGCTCGCTGCAAAAAAAAAGTGTATTTTCAACTTGCTACTCTATATAAATGAAGTGTAACTGAAAGGAGAGGTACTTCCAGAAGCCTTAATGGCAAATGTAGTCCTTGGATGTTTGTTCTGGTTTGGTGATTCCAGCGTGAGCCTCGCTCAGGAGATGAGTGGGTGCAAAGCAGGGCAGGTATTATTAGCTGTGCAAAGCAAAACAATACAGTTGCTGTGGAAAAATTACAGGGTTTGTGCTGAAGCAGATATTTAACCTTTGTTTTTACAACTCCAGAAATGAAGCAGTTTGTTTCTTAATGTGGGTTTAATGCTGCAAGTGTGTGCTGACTGGATTTTCACACGGAAGGGAAGAGATGCTGGGCGATTAAAGTCTGCTTTAACGATCTCTATTCCCATAACTCCTAATATTTGCCATTTACTAATTATGATGTTCCGAAGCAGTTTGCATTTGTAGTAGGTGTTTTAAATGCTGCTGCTGTTTTAGTTTCAAGCTAGTGACTTTTTGCTTTAAGGAAGTATTGTGTATTATTGGTGATTTTTGGAGGCTAGCATGAAGAGCTCACCTCAGATTGTTCTTTATTAGGAGGTTTTTGATGTCCAGACCCCCGGTGGACGCAAAAATAGATGTGGCAGAGGAGCAGCAGTGCTGGAGAACACGGGAAGTGTCTGTGAGCATTGTTTTGTGGTATAAACTCCAGTGAGTCAGCGAGGGTGTGTCCAGGGGCGGTTGCTGTGGGGCCCTTTGTGATTTGGGACTTACTGCTCTGTTTGTTTGTTTGGTTTTTTTAAATCCTTAGGATTTTCTGGCAATTTTATAATAGCAGAAATGTGGCTGACTGAGAGGTCATAGCCTGGGCAGCAGCTCCACAAGGAGCCTGTGGGAATGAAAAGAGTAGAGTGGTTTGTTCATGGCCCATTTTGCTGCTCCAGGGGACAGTGGGATGGGACCAGGTGATCTCATTTAGGGCCCCGCAGGTGTTGTGAGGACACTGACCTTTGTGTGGGGTTTGTGTCACCAGGTTTTGGTATTGGGGAGGCTGCTGGAAGCTTCCCCCATGTCCAAGGAGCCAACAGCAGCCGGCTCCATGGGGCTCCCAGGGGGATCCATGGGGGAGCAGAGATCCACCTGCAGCCCCTGGAGGAGCCCAGGGCAGAGCAGGAGATGCCTGGGAGAGCTGTGATCCCGTGGGAAGCCCCTGCTGGAGCAGGGTCCTGGCAGGGCCTGTGATCCTGTGGAGAGAGGAGCCCACACTGGAGCAGATGTGCTGGAAGGACTCGTGACCCCATGGAAAGGGATCCACAGTGGGGCAGTTCCTGAAGGACTGACCCCATAGATAAAGGGACTCACACTGGGGCAGTTCCTGAAGGACTGACCCCATGGATAAAGGGACCCACACTGGGGCAGTTCCTGAAGGACTGACCCCATGGATAAAGGGATCCACACTGGAGCAGTTCCTGAAGGACTGACCCCATGGATAAAGGGACCCACAGTGGGGCAGTTCCTGAAGGACTGACCCCATGGATAAAGGGACCCACACTGGGGCAGTTCCTGAAGGACTGACCCCATGGATAAAGGGATCCCTGGAGCAGTTCCTGAAGGACTGACCCCATGGATAAAGGGACTCACACTGGGGCAGTTCCTGAAGGAATGACCCCATGGCTAAAGGGATCCACAGTGGGGCAGTTCCTGAAGGACTGACCCCATGGATAAAGGGACCCACACTGGGGCAGTTCCTGAAGGACTGACCCCATGGATAAAGGGACCCACACTGGGGCAGTTCCTGAAGGACTGACCCCATGGATAAAGGGACCCACACTGGGGCAGCTCCTGGAGAATCTGCCCTGGGAGGGACCCCAGGCTGGAGCAGGGGCAGAGTGGGAGGAGTCCAAGGCCTGTGGAGGAAGGAGCAGCAGAGACAACGTGTGATGGACTGAGCAGAGCCCCATTCC
Organism: Corvus moneduloides; assembly: GCF_009650955.1. Taxonomy (NCBI): domain Eukaryota; kingdom Metazoa; phylum Chordata; class Aves; order Passeriformes; family Corvidae; genus Corvus; species Corvus moneduloides. The sequence goes on from NC_045495.1 coordinate 9,930,087, forward strand.
CATCCCCTGAGCCTCTGAGGGGGAGGAGGGAGAACAAATCCGGAGTGAAGTGGAGCCTGGGAAGAAGGGAGGGGTGTGGAGAAGGGTTTGAAGATCTGGGTTTATTTCTCAGTTTCCTGCTCTGATTTGATGGGCAAGAAATGGAACTGATTTCCCCCAGCTGAGCCTGTTTGCCCATGGCAGCACCTGCTGAGGGATCTCTCCCTGCCCTTATCCCACGCAGAGCCTTTCCCTGTGTCCTCTGTCCCCTGCCCAGGGCAGTGACAGAGGGGCTTGGTGGTGCCCAGCCAGGGTCACCCCAGCACAGCCTTTTTGTGTGAGTGACCTCCCTGCAGAACAGAGCTGAGAATGCCAGAGAAGTGGTTAAAAAACAGCTTGTAAAGTGTGAGTTAGGCTGGGGCTGTGCTTGAAGGAAAAAGGGAAATGTGCGACTCGGAACTGTTGGGTTGCTGTGCGAGCAAGGCAGGCCTGTTAGCTCAGCCGTCTGTTCCCTCTGCCTGTTATTTTACCTTGAATTTTACTTGTTGTGTTGTTTTTTTCCTTAATCCCATTTCTCAATCACCTTCACCAGAGGCAACTCCAGCTGTGACTTGACAGCTGCTACTGTCTTCTCCAGCATGTGCTGCCAAAATCCCAGTTGATTCTAGGGCTTAAGGCACAGTGCTGTCTATTTTCTGTACTTCTGCCTACTATGAAATCACACTTATTAATATTAATCATGCTCTTTCCACATTCAGACGCCTCCAGGCATACTGCAATTATGGGTTTTTTTATTTAGTGTTTGGCAGGTGTGCCCAGGCAGTAACACAGCTCATGAGCATGGCCCAGGGCAGAGCTTTGGGGCTGGGTGGACTCGAGTCTTCAACTAAAACCTTAAACTCTTAAGGAAGCTCGAGTGTGAGTGAAAACTTGGAATACACTCTCTCCACTTGACATCCTGTGAAAGAATTCCTTGACTTGGCAGAAAGGGCTGTGATGCCAGGGGTAGGATGTGCTGCAGGTCCTGGTGCTGGGCATTGGGTGTGGTCCTGCTCACACCTGCTGTGGGTACCTTAAACTGAGCTCATTTCCTGCTGCTTTCAGCTCCAGGCTCCCTCTCTGCAGTCTAGAAGGCAAAATGCTGCTGCTCTTGGAGGCAGAATCCAACCTGCAGCCCTTCACTCTGTCTCCCAAAAGTATTAAAAAAGAAGAGAGACTTCCCCTTTCTCACCTGCTCCTTCCTTGGCATTTCCCACACCTCCACGCTGAGCCTTGGCTTAAAGCCTTCGGAGTTGAAACTCAAGAAGTTGGGGAGGGAGGAAAAAAAGCTGATCCAGGAGTCTTCTGCCTGGATCAATGGAGCAAAAGAACAGGCTGAAGCTGCACAATTGGGAGTCAGGAGAAGTTTGCTCGTGCTGTGTCAGGAGCTTGTACAGGCGATTATCTTCAGAGGTGCATAAGGCAAAAGCTTTTCCAGTCTAAGGAACTTCCTTTTTACTTCAGTTTTAAAATGCTGATTTTTAGTTTACTTTTTAAAACAAAATTGCTGATAGGGGCATTGAAGTAATAATGAAATTTTTGTGGTTCATTTTCTTTGACTCGTTTTTTAGATGTTGCTACACAAAACCTTTCCAGTACTTGCCTCCTGTGAGCCCTGGGATTCCTTTTCCTGCCTTCTGTGCATTCCCTGCACTCTGCACACTCGATCCTGCCACGCTCCCAGAGCTTCCGAAAAGGAGCTGGGTGGGAGCAGCCCGGGGTGCCTGGCCTTGGGGCAGAGCTCGGCTCCCCAGGTGTCCCTTGTCACCTGTCCAGTGACCAGGGCTGGAACTGGGAGCAGCAGGAACGTGTTCTGTGAGTGCATGGGCACAGCTCAGGAATTTCCTTATTCCTTCAGTATTGCCTGTTGTGTGGAGCCAGGCTGGGAGAGCTGGGGGTGCTCACCTAGAGAGGAGAAGGCTCCAGGAAGAGCTCAGAGCCCCTTCCAGAGCCTAAAGGGGCTCCAGGAGAGCTGGAGAGGGACTGGGGACAAGGCATGGAGGGACAGGACACAGGGAATGGCTCCCCACTGCCAGAGGGCAGGGCTGGATGGGATATTGGGAAGGAATTGTTCCCTGGGAGGGTGGGCAGGCCCTGGCACAGGGTGCCCAGAGCAGCTGGGGCTGCCCCTGGATCCCTGGCAGTGCCCAAGGCCAGGCTGGACACTGGGGCTGGGAGCAGCCTGGGACAGTGGGAGGTGTCCCTGCCCATGGCACGGGTGGCACTGGGTGAGCTTTAAGGTCCCTTTCCAGCCCAAACCATTCCAGGATTCCGTGGAACCACTGGCAGGGTTTAAAACCCTGCAGCCCAACCTGTAAATTTTTCTGAGGAGTGGGCGGGCCCTGCCTGCATCCCTTCATGTGGGAGGTTCGGAAAACCCAAGCAACTCTGGTTTCATCATTGCAGGTGTAAGCTCTGCTCTTTCCAGGGATTTCAGCAGGGTTAGGATCAGGCTTTGCTCCTGAGCTTCATTAATTGCCAGGACGAATTGGAATGCTCTTTGCTAGGCTAACGAAATAAAAAGGTAGGGCCTAATTTTCAGGCTGAAACTGATGTAAGCTGGGCTTCTCTCATGTGAGTCCCCTGAGCTTTTTCAGTCTAATTCAAGAGATTTTTCTTTCTTCTTTCTTCCCCTTGCTAGGTCACGAGGAGCCTTTGTATTCCGTTTGCATTGTGTTACCTGTCAGGGACACATAGCTGCAGGCCACAAGCAGAACCACCTGTAGGGCAGCCACCTTCCAGCTGTCCTTCATGTCTGTGTCTCAAGTTGGTTTTTCTGACAAGTGTGGACACTTTCATATTTATACCCGTGACAGAAGTGAATCAAATTAGTCTGAAATCACCCTTTGCTCTGACAATGCTCTGCACTTTCCTTACATTGAGGAGATAAGAAGACGAACAAACCTGCTTTGAAGATGAGCTGATTTCCATAGCAGGCAGAGTGACCTACTTAAAGGGAGAGGGAGAGCGAGCGGGGCTGGGAGTGGGCTCTTTATTTATTTATATAATCTCCAAGAGTCTGCGTCAGCTCCCCTGGCTGAGCCCTCTCCTGACACTCAGCTGCCAGCGGTGGGGAACGTGGAGCTGAGCAAATGCCGTGTCCTACAAGGATCTCCTGTGTGTGCCCAGCCTGGCGTTGGGCACTGGGGAGTGGCACCATTCACACAGGGCTTTGGGGAACGCTCATCTTGGCTTCACGTTGTGGGAAACCTGCGTGGTTGCCTCACTTAAATGAGGAGGAGGGGGTGCCTCGCTTTGGGGTCTTGGGGGTCACATTCAGAGCACGGGAACATCCCTGTGGGGAATTGCCAAGGGGCTCTGGGGATCCGGGGATGCCGCAGGGGATGGCTTGGAGCAGCAGGTGGCTGGTGAGATGTGTTTGCTCCTGATTTTGCACACTCCTGGTTTGGCAGCCAGGTGATGCATGGAGTCACGTGTGTGCCATCAGTGAACACTGCCTGGGTGGGTGTGGGGTTTGTGGCCTGTTCTCTTTAAAATGGGCTCTCTTAGTAATAACCTGTGTCTGGCTGGGTGCCACCCCAGTGGGGGACCTGCCTCTGCAGAACAGAGTGCTGTCCCTGGTCCTTGTCCTTGGGGTGAAGTCAGTTTGTCCCAGAGTCATCACAGGGGGCTTTGGGGCCAAAGGGACTTAAAGCCCCTCACCCCTGGGGTCACAGAATCACAGAACTGGCCAGATTGGAAAAGACCTTGGAGATCATTGAGTCCAACCTATGACCTGACACCACCTTGTCACCCAGACCATGGCACTGAGTGCCACATCCACGCTTCATTAAACACTTCAGGGGTGGTGACTCCACCACCTCTCTGGGCAGCCCCTTCCAATGCCCAGTGTCCCATGGGCAGGGACACAGATGTGCATCTGGACCAGAGTGACCATGGTCACACCAGCCATGGAAATGCATCATTTGTACCCTAAGAGCTGATGTTCCTGCCCCCGTGGGTTTGTGACCACTTCTCTCAGTGGCTGAGGGCTGGCTGTGCCCTGCCAGCTCTGCTTCCTGGGTTTGTGACTCAGCTCCACTTGCATCACCTGCAAAATAATTTCTATGTCCAGAGTTGGTGCAGCTCAGGCATTGCATGAAGCTGGGATGATGTGAGCTTTCACAGGCCCAGAACTGCTGGACACTCCTGCATGTCCAGTGTGATGTCCTGAATGTCCAGGCTGTTGGTTGGAGCTGCTGGCTGGGACAGTCTGGTCTGAGCTGATCGTGTTTATGAAGAGATGAAGATTTGTTCATTGAGGCAGACAAGGCACTAAGAAGTTTTCTTTGCCTACCCTGCAGAGGGACAAATATTTAGTAAGAGCAGCGTGTCTGGTTGTCTCTGCCTGGAAGCGCCTGCCCTGTGGGTAGCTGGGTTTCACTGGAGCCATCTGCTGAGTTAACAAAGCCCGTCAGGAATTTGGCAGGATCTGGGAACTAAGTTAAAAATTAAGCACCGACGAGTAGGTGAAAAAAGCGTGTTCACAGCCACCTCGGGGCATCAGTGCTCCTGTAACAACTTTGTTCTGTGCAATTACTGTCCCCTGTTGCTTTTTAATAACATTTCTGTTTCTCTGAGTCAAAACTCAGCTCTTTTAGGCTTCCATCCTTCACTGAGAACAGCAAATCTGCGAAGTCTAGAGGAAATCTGTGGCCTGCTTGAAGTAACATTTATAAAAAATAAGTTTATTGACTCAATGCAGAGAGGAAACCTCAACAGGATGAAGAACTTTCCATGGAGGGTGGCAGAGCCCTGGAACAGCTGCCCAGGGAGGTCATGGAGTCTCCCTCCCTGGAGACATCCCGAGCCCACCTGGATGTGTCCCTGTGTCACCTGCTCTGGGTGACCCTGCCTTGGCAGGGGTTTGGACTGGGTGATTTCCAGAGGTCCCTTCCAACCCCAGCTATTCTGGGATTCTGAGAAAATGTGTGAACACCTCCCCAGGTGCAATGAGGAGCTGTATCTTGCTTTTTTTGCTTTTATTCCATTCAGCTTTGCAGAGTTCTCCTGTCCTCTGAGCTCATCTGCCTTTCTCCCGGGGTGGAGAGTCCCAGTTTATTTCATTCCTCATCTAAAAAAGCATTTTTTAAATCTTTGCTATCCTCTTGCTTTGTGTTGCTACATTTTTTTTTTCTCTCTCTCTCTGTTTGGTTTTACCTGGAGCTGCCCAGGGCTGCACCCAGCAGTCTGGGTGGGAAAGGGGGGGGATACTTGGGCCAGATGTTGGCAAAATGGCACCAGTTAATTGCTGGAAATTCAAAAACATTCCTGTATCCATAACTCCTGCTAGTGACGTAGGAATTTCTGTTCATTCCTGCTCTTAAAGGGCTCCAGGGCTCAGATGGACAGGACAGTGTCTCACAGAAGTGAACCTGAATGGCTCCAGTGCTTCTCAGTCCTCCTTGTCCCACCATGTCTCCTGTCCAGAAGGAAGGGCCGGAAGATGTTCCAAATCCTTGAGCTGCGTGGCAGGGTCTGTCGAGCCTCAGTGTCTCAGAAAATCAAAGTAAACTCTGAAACCCAGGCCCAGAATGACACGGCCTTGGGCCACTTGTGGAACTCGAGGCCATTAATGTTGTCACCATCAGGATTTATGGAGATCTTAGGAGCTGGGGTGACCCTGCACCCCCAAGGATGTGTTTTACCTGTGGTCAGTGGGGCTGCAGAGGGATCTCCCCCCTTTTCTCTGAACGTGCACCTTGTGGAAGTTTGGGAGCTCTCTCTGGGTAGAATTTGGCAGATCTGCCCCCGTCCCCGTCTCCATCCTCAGCTCTTCCTCCTGCTCAGTGATCCTTGCAGCTTTCCCAATCCCACACTGGCCTCTGTTGCTGATGGCAGACTCCAGCAAAGCTGTGATTTATCTTTGGGAGCAGTTATGTTTAATGTGTGTGTCGATAGGATGCACTTCAGATTTGCGTGTCCTGACGCTGGGGAGTGTAAACAACCCAAACAGAAATGGAAAACCTCTTACAGCCTCGTTCTGAGGCATTAAAACAAGTGCTGTCTATGGGGGAATTTAATGATTCCTTTCAGAAAGATTTATTTTGATATAATATTTTTAAAACCCCACTTTAATCTGCTCAACTGTTGGAGACCAAACAAGACAATGCCTTCCTTAGACGTTTTGTCATTTGATTGAACAGTAAAACAAGTAGGTTCTATTAAAAATCTAATTTTTGCAGAGCACTTAGAGAACTAAAGAATTAAGAAATACCAATGAAGTCGTTCAGGCGTAGCCCTGGGTGGTCTGTTAGAGGGGTGTAAGGTGCAGGGGAGTGTTTGATGTCCATGACTGGAGTCTCAGGGTGGGGTTCAGCCCTGAGGTCTCTCTGCCCTCAGTGCTGGCCCCAGTCCCTGCTGTGAGGTGAGGCTCAGGGCCAGGGTGTCACCCTGAGCCCCTCTCAGGGCAGCAGAGCCTCTGCACAAGCCAGCCCCAGCAGCAGGATGGATGTGCCAGGATGCAGAGATAAAACCCCTGCTGCTCCCAGGGTGCAGCTTCTGTCTGCTCGTCAGCCTGGTGTCAACCTGCCAGGGCTGTCAGAGCCAGCAGGGAGATGGAGTGGGAAGCAGTAATTCCTGCAGGGAAGCTCTGTGGCTCTGTGTATTCAGGAGTATCCTGGTGGGATGCAATGAGCTTACACTGGGCGAAAACATCTGCAGGCAAAATATTGTTACACTGGCAGTGTCTGCCCTGCCCAGAGAAGGGTCCAAAAGCTGCTCAGGTTCACTGGCAGTGAGGGAAAGGAGAGGTTGGGAAAGGCAGGATATTGCCCAAATACCCAGCGTTTGCCGCTTCCCAAAACAGGATGTTTTCAATTCACCAGAAAGCCCCTTGGGAAGAGAGAGGGAGGAGGGGACTCTGGCCCATGTCAGGATTAACTCTGGGAAAGGCTGTCCTGAAAACAGCACTTGGGGATTGGTACGAACTGGGGAATACCCAAAAAGAGAATCAGAAGTGAAAACTGGTTTATCCTTTGTTGTTGTAGAGCTGTCTTCAAACAGGTGGTAATCCTTAGATTAAATCCTTAGATTTAGGATTGTAGCCTCTTGCCTGGAGCTGAAGGCAGTTTGCTGTGGATAATGGCTTTGGGTGGCTGGGAGCCCTTTTCCAAGTGTTTGTGGCCCTCAGCCAGCAGTGCCAGCACAGTGATCTGGGATCAGAGGTACCCAGGGTACTGTGGGACACTGGGAGCTGCTTCCATGGCACAGCTGGACTCTGAGGCACTGGCGAGGTCTCTCCTGGGGCTTGGCACACATCTGGATGGAGAACCCCCCCAGCTCAACCCTTGCTGTGGGTCAGCAGGTCCTCTGCTTCTCACCATCACTCAGCTCAGTTGTTCTGCTCTGTGGTGAGATTATAAAATCCAAGGATTCAGCCTGGGGCTTTGAAAGCTAAATTGCCGTTATCAGTTGGTCCGTGTGGATGGCACTGGACAAATGAAGCTGCTGCTGAATGCCCAGTTCCTGTCCTCAGAGTCGGGAAGCTGGCAGGGCTCAGCTCCAGGGAGGGAAAGAGCACAAACAGTTGAGCAGGATGATGACAGTGTCCTTTGTGAGACATGCTTGTCTGTGCCATAGGATAAAGCCATTCCCGTGGGGGTGGCAGTGCAGATCCAGCCAGTGGAGCTCTTGGATGCAGTTGTGGGAGATGGAACAGATGGGCCCTTGTGTGCAAACCGAGCGTGTTCCGCGCCTGTCTGTTGTGGGAGTGGAGCTCCGAGAGTGCCAGGCCCTGGAAACCCCTGGAAATCATCTTTTCTTGAGGAGATTAATTAACTAGATGTTTTTCCTAATACGTGTGGACTGACAATTTGTGCTGTTGCATATGGAGCTTCTGCACCACTGAGCCTTTTGATTCCCTCTCTCTTGCTCCGGTGACGCTCCTGTAAAGCTCCTGCAATTCCCTGGGGCTGGACCACTGCTGCCTGCAGCCCCTGCTGCCTGCCAGAGCACTCAGCCTTGCCTTGGGTACATAATGACGAGAGTTCACAACCTTCCAAAGCCATGGAATGGATAAAGAGACACAAAATGACTTAGATGCCTTATCCTGGTAAGGAAAAAGGTTGGATGCAGCCACTTCAAAAGGGTCAGAGCCACTGGGATGTCTCTGAGCTGTGCAGGCTGCAACTGTACCCACCTGGGCCTCTGGAAGAAGGGAGGGCAGTTTTAAAGGCTTCACTCTGGAAGAAACTGGGATTGGAGAGAACATCTCTCTTAGGGGCAAGAGGAGAAGCAGGTTTGGATTTTGAGAAGAAATCCTGGTGGGTGTTTCTGCCCTTCAAACAATCTGGACTGCACTTTGTGCAGCTGGATGGGTCCTTGCTCATGTGACCTTCCAAGGAGACACTGGGACTGGTGTTCCCAAGAGATCCCAGAGCCAGCAGCAGGGACTGACACCAGCTGAGTGCCTCCTGTGGAGGTAAAGGGGCAGAGGCAGCTGAGCCTTCTTGAAGTGTAAAAACTGAGAGCTGGAACATGCAGACCTCCAAGAGGAAGTGAAGTGAAAGATGTGGGATGCAGCAGTGTCCAAAATCCTCTCTGGGTTTGGAGGTGAGGTGATAAGGAGCATGTTGGTTCTTTAGGTTGGAGTCTGATTTTTTGTCCAGTTTGGGGTTTTTGGCTGGTTTTGTTGCCATTTGTTGCCATTTTGTTCAGTTTGGGGTTTTGCAAGCCCTGTAGCCTGGTGTGCAGCAGTGATAGAGGGAGTCAGCAGGGGTAGGTTTCACCTGAACATCTTGGAACCTCCTTGTTTAAAAAAATGCAATCTTCTTGTTAAAAAGCCCAGTAATCTATAATGGTAAATGATGTACCCAGTTCTGTACAGAAGCAAATGGGGAAAGCTGTCAGAAAGCAAATCTTCACTTAGGAGCTGTAAAATCAGGCTTTTTACATTTTCAAATGTCATTAGTACCTGTTGTCCAAGCATGCCTTGGTAATTGCTGAGGTTTTTGTTGTTTACATGTGGCATTTCTGGGAGCTTTCTGTACCAAGCCTGTGATAAGCAGCTTCGCTTTGGCAAGAGGTCCCTGCATCCCTCCCACTGCTTCCCCTTTATGGCTTAATTCCCTGGGCTTTGCCACACTTTGATTTTATTTCATGCCCTGCAGCACGAGGTCTCCAAATCGTTTACATCTGTTAAGCAAACATCTCTTTCTGGGACTGAGGTTTTAATTTAATAAACCACTTCCTAATGGGGGTCAGCTGCAGCTGTGAATTTGTAACGAGAGTTTGTTGGGAGCCCTTTGGAGTGGCAGAGCCTGGAGGTGCCAATGCCAAGCCTGTGCAGGGGGATGCGGCAGAGGGGTTCACGCAGTGTGAGCTCCTTGTGTTCGATCAGCTGGTGCTGCCTGAGCCCCCGTGGCTGCCCTTCCGTGGAATCCCAGGAATGATACAGGGCTGACATAAAGGTGGATCCCAGGCTCAGTTTGGATCCAGCTGGAAACAGCAAACGTGTGCAAAGGGGTTGTGTGTTAGAAGCTACAGGGAGTTGTTTTGAGGAGCTTAACTAAGGGATGCTCTTTTGTAGAGCATGTTTTGCATGTGGGAGATTTTGCCCTCAAATGCTTTGGAATCATGGAGTTGTTCAGGTTGGAAAAAAGCCTTAAGTTCGTCACGTCCAGCCCTCAACCCAGAGCACCACCATGGTCCTCAAGTGCCACACCCATGTGTTGTTTTGAACACTTCCAGGGAAGGAGACTGGCATTTTCTAGGGCAGCCCCTTCCAATGCTTTACAATTCCTTCAGTGAAAAAATTTTTTCCAGTGTCCACCCTGAGCCTCCCCTGGCCCAGCCTGAGGCCGTTCCCTCTCCTCCTGGCCCTGTTCCCTGGCAGCAGAGCCCGACCCCCCCGGCTGCCCCCTCCTGTCAGGGACTTGTGCAGAGCCACAAGGTCCCCCCTGAGCCTCCTTTGCTCCAGCCTGAGCCCCTTTCCAGCTCCCTCAGCCGCTCCTGGGGCTCCAGCCCCTTCCCAGCTCCGTTCCCTGCCCTGGACACGCTCCAGCCCCTCAGGGTCTGTGTTGTCCTGAGGGGCCCAGGACTGGACACAGGATTCAAGGTGTCACCAGTGCCAGCACAGGGGACAGGCACTGCCCTGGTCCTGCTCCCACACTATTCCTGGCACAGCCCAGGTGCCATTGGCCTTTTTGGCCACCTGGGCACCCCTGGGCTGATGTTCAGCTGCTGTTGACCAGCACCTCCCACCAGACCCATTTCCAGCCACTCTGCCCAGCCTGGAGCATTGGATGGGGAATGTCTGGGTTCAGGTCACATAGATGGAACCCCCAGGCAGGGCAGGTGCTGCCCTACACAGCCCCCAGGAAGATTCCCAGACCAATTGCTTGGCTCATGGAAGCCGGTCCAGGGCAGGAAGTCAGATATTCCCAAGGGCCCCTCACAACCTTGGGATAATTCCCCTGTTGCTGGGCATCAAACATTTCCTCCTCATTTCAGAGGTCAGAAGAGCCCCCAGAGGCTGATTGCTGCTCCGTGTCTGTGTTTATCCAGGGGGTGTGCAGGAGCTGTGTTGTGCTCTGTGTCTGGTAGAGTTAATTGGGGTCTTGTTTGTTTGCCAAAGCAGCACAGAAGGATCCCAGGCCCTCAGGACACCACGCAGAGAGATTTTGTATAAATTATAGAAGATTCATATATTACTCAATGAATTCTTTTGTATGTCCTTTCCCATCTTTGCTGATCTCTAATAAATCAGTGTTTTGGAGACCAAACAGAGGCATGAAAAATCTCACAGTAATAGGTTTATAATACGTTTCCCCTTGAGCTTTTAATTTAATTTTTCACTTTAACATGCCCTGTCCTACTGCCAGTCCCTTCCCTTTGGTAACACTTTAAAGTGTACTTCCTTTGGCAGACTTTTCCAAATGGATTTGGGATGGATCATTAGGCATCTGATTAAAGTTTGTTTTCTTTCCCCCCACATCCTCCAAAGAAAATTCTGACTTTTTTTCAGAAGATGGGCACGAATTTCTATTACAAGTCAGTGAACTTCATTTACCACTGCCTTGAAGTATTTTGCTTTGCTACCTTCCTGTCAACTCTCACCAGGGCATCTCTGGTGAGACTTGCAGCAGAGGAAGCAGCTCATTTCTTTGGCAGTGCTGCCTTCTGGGGTGTAAAATTCCCTGTAACCTCTGGGTTTTTTCCATGATGGCTGTCCTGAACCCATTTTTGTGTTGAGTTTCCCCTGGGGGCTTTACCTGGTGAGGTTTTACACCTTGCTAAGGCCCTGGGGGTTGCTGCAGTCATTGTTGGGGTGGGTGAGGCATGGAGCTCAGCTTGCTCCTTGTCTCTGCTGTTCCCCAGGAGCTCCAGCACCGGTGGATTCCCAGCACAGGGCTCGCCCAGCCTGGCAGCTCTCCTGGTCACACCCTGCAGCCTTGAGCTGCAGTGCTCCCCTTTACATCTCCATTCTTCGCTCTTCATGTCATCCTCCTTTTCCTTCCTAGTTCTGTTGCTCTCACTTTCTGTTCTTTTATTTTTATTTGTATTTTTTGATATTTCTCCCCTTTAGTACAGTGCCTGTTGGAGCTGTGCTGTAGCACAACGTGGCTGAAACTTCAGCAATGGGCCAGGGGTGCCCATCCTGCAGAGCTTCACTCTGTCTGCCGGGCTGGCAGGGAGCAGGACAGGAGCAATGGGATGGCAGAGCTCAAGTTAAAACCAGCTCAATCCTGACTGGAAGACACTTAAACCAAAACTGAGCTTGCAAATGTGTCATAACTCTTTTGATTGATTTAACTGCTGCTGGTACCCCGAGTTATGGAAAGGGGTCTGGATGCTTCGTGTTACCGTCTACTGACCCCCCCAGGCAGCTTTTCTTCTCTGGAACACTGACAGATTCCAGTGAGAATTAGGCTCCACTTGGGGCTGGAGCTGTGCACTGAATAACTTGTTCAGAGCTGAGGGAAAGCTCCTGCTGTGACCGTGATCCTCTGGCTGCCAGGAGCTGGTGTTTTCCTGGGTTCGCCTTGTATTTCTCTATTAAGGACCTGTGATTATCCTGTAGCGAGAGGCATTGCTGTGCTGAGAAATCTCTGCTCAGGATCTCCAGCTGGAGCCATTATCATGAGAAGAATGGATTTCTCCTCTTCCGAGTATTAGGGATGTGTTGTGACTTTGTGGAATCACTGCAGGAGTAAATGATGTATGAAATGAGAAATCTCTGCTCTGTGTGTGCAGGCACAGCCAGGGCTCTAAAACCTTCAGCTCAGAGGCAGCCAAAAAAAACCCCTGAAGTGTCCAACACGACTCCTGTGGTAAAGCACCTTCCACCAAGTTTGGTTTAATGTTTTTCCTGGTGCACTCACAAGTCTTGAATGATCATTACAGGGAGAGATATCCGTGCCCAGTGTGGAGAGCACACTGTGTGCACGTGAGGAGGCTGTTTCCCTGGAAGTTTGTAGCCAAGAAGGGATGCTCCTCAGCCTGGGAGGAACTTCTTGTTCCATCAGAGCCCCTTATCAAGCCCTTTTATCAAGCTTTCTCCTGCAGACATCCCACCTTGCTCCTGCCCCAGCCAGCTGAGCTGCACACACTGAAGCTGGCAGGTCTCACATGGAATCAGTGCTCAGAGGAGACCTGGGAAGTTGTGCAGCTTCCTGCTTTTTATTGCCACGTGTGGATAAAGCCCAAGGCTGAGGTTAAATCTGCTCACTGACACTCTGTCCTTCCTCGGGCCCCCCGCCCTCCTCCCTTATCCCCACAGGAGAGCCTTGGGTGGATGGAGCAGCCAAAAGGCAGGAACTCCTTACACTGAAAAACATCAGCAACAATCTTCAGCTTCTTACAGGGTAGGTTCATGGAGCTAAAAATACAGAACTCCGTGTATTTTCTAAAATAACCTCACCTCCTCACAGGTAATTCAGCTGGAGAACAATTTGGTATTGATAATAAAGGACATTTTTCTTCCTACCTTTAGCAAGGAGGCAGAATGACTGAGAGATAAGTCCCTTGGACTCATACCAAAAAGCTGCATCAGTGTTCCTGGGAGAGTGCCTGGAACTCACAAAATGCATCACTGTTTAGCCAGGCTGGATGAGTTATCAGTTCAGCACTAACTGTGCCTCTCCTTGCTGCTCTCCATGGGTTCTTTTTCCCCCGTGGCATTTGAGATGAGCCCTTTCCCCTCTTCAGACTTCCTGTGTGACAGACAGGTGACATTAACCCTTAGAGTGCCTCAGGTCTGTATCAGAAACCCTCTAAACAGCACTTTTCTCCGTCAGAACTTTAGATATGGATAAGATGAGCATGGCTGACCTCCTGCAGTCCTGCAGACACCCTGACCGCTGGTTCTGACCCTGGTTTCTTGGTGCATTTGTCAGGTGTAGGGAAAATTGATGTCGTTCTCTGCCATCAGCTCAAGTGTCACCCTCACTACGTTTCTGCCAGGAGCAAATAAATCTAAGGTAGGGAGTGGGGAGAGATGGAGGAAAGGCGATTTTTTCAGAGCACTGATGTGGCCCTTTCGCTTTGCTGTGATTTCAGCACGTTTGGTCAGCTGGAAGAGCTCTGTCAGTGACTGCAGAACGTGGCTGCTCGCGTGAGACAGGGGCAGCAGGGGTACCTGGAGCCCTTGTGGGGAGTTCTGTCCCTTTTTGGATCACAGGTCAGTAGGACCTTTCTGATGAGAAAACTGCTGTATCAAACGTTCGTTTGCAGGCTCTGAAAACTGATTAACCTGGATCCTCCTGGCATCTGACCTTGAACCAGGGACTGCTTCAGAGCTGCAAGAGTGGCTCTTACATCTTAGAAACACTGGGAGTGTGTCTGTCCGTGCAAGTTCATCTGGAGGGTGGTTTGCTCTCTGTGGGGCACATGCTGCTCTTCAGATTTTTGTGCTGCCATTGCAGCCTTGACATTTCAGTGGAAGGTGTCCCTGCCCATGGCAGGTGTGGAACAAGATGATCTTTAAGGTCCCTTCCAACCCATTCTGTGATTCTGTGGCTCTGTGACAATTTCTCTGCCTTTGCATGTTAAACACTTGCTTCTCCTCCAGCTGCTTTTTCTGTGCTTGAATGCCTATTCTGCTCCTCTTGAGTGAAACCCACTTTAAACCTTCATCAGTTGTCTCTGCAGAGCTTTCACCAGCACAGCAGCAACTGGCTCTAGGAAGAGCATCTTCAGGACTGCTGTGGTTGTCCTCAGGGCACTCTGCGACAGGGTTGTTCATGGAATCATGGAATCATTGAGGTTGGAAAAGCCCTCCCAGCCCATCCAGTCCAACCTGTGCCCAATCCCCACCTTGTCCCCAGCTCAGAGCACTCAGTGCCACCTCCAGCCCTTCCTTGGGCACCTCCAGGAATGGGCACTCCAAACCTCCCTGGGCAGCCCCTGCCAAGGCCTGAGCACCCTTTCCATGGGGAAATTCCTGCTGCTGCCCACCCTGAGCCTGCCCTGGCCCAGCCTGAGGCCGTTCCCTCTCCTCCTGTCCCTGCTCCCTGGCAGCAGAGCCCGACCCCCCTGGCTGCCCCCTCCTGTCAGGGACTTGTGCAGAGCCACAAGGTCCCCCCTGAGCCTCTTTTGCTCCAGCCTGAGCCCCTTTCCAGCTCCCTCAGCTGCTCCTGGGGCTCCAGCCCCTTCCCAGCTCCGTTCCCTGCCCTGGACACGCTCCAGCCCCTCAGGGTTTTTCGTCATGAGAAGCCCAAAATTGAACACAGCACTCAAGGTGCTTCAGCAGTGCCAGCACAGGGGCACAATCCCTACCCTGGTCCTGGCACAGCCCAGGTGCCACTGGCCTTTTTGGCCACCTGGGCACCCCTGGGCTGATGTCCAGCCGCTGTCACCAGCATCCCCAGGGCCTTTCCCACTGGGCACTTTCCAGCCCCTCTGCCCCAGCCTGGAGTGTTCCATGGGGTTGTTGTGACCCAAGTGCAGGACCCAGCACTTACAGGTTTATGTTTATGAGAAATGGTTAAGCTGGGTCTTTGGTTGAGACTTTTCATCACAGTCTAAAGGTTTTAGATGTGTGTTTTATAGAAAAATTAATAGTCTGCTTTAAAACCCAACCACAGAACTTGACTGTGGTAATCCAGCAGTGTTCATGGAGAAAGGCAATAATGTTGTGGTTGAAACCACCGTGCCTGGGAACCTGCAGAGGTGGCTGGGACTGAGAGCCTTTCTGAGTGGGTTTGAACCGAGGAGGGGCCGTGGCTCTGCTGAGTTCTACAGAGTGGTTCAATAATCCTCACTTTGTGACACTGGATAGGAACACCTCCATCGGAGCAAACTGATGGTGCTAGAGGCTTGCAGCTCTTTAACTAATGCACAGGAGTGTTGTGTGCTCTGAAACTGCGCAGGCCTCCCAAGGAAATTGATGTTTTTCATAAGTGTAGCTCACAGAGGGTCGTTTTTTGTGCATGTGTAGGCTTGATTCACCTAATAAACCCAGCTGTGTTTTGGGCTGTAGTTGTAAATCCTGGAGATCAATGCATTTCCTTTCCACTTAACAGCTCATGAATGAATGCAGCGCTGCACAAAGGGGATGGTTAATGAGGGTGGTTCTGCACGGTGTTCCAGGCAGGTGTGGTGGTGACATGAGCAGCAATCCCACGGGAGAGGCTCAATCCTGATTAATATCACCCTCTGCCACCCGCTGAACCTTGGCTGAATCTATATTATATGCCCAGGACATTTGGGGCAGTTAGGAATTGGTTTTGTCTCTGTTTTCAGGAGGGAAATGTGCTGATCCCCCACGTTCCTGGAGCAGAGGGAGATGGGAGGGAGAGGAGGGGCAGGCAGGGCCTGGCAGCTTCCCACTCCGCTCTGGCTGCTGGGGTGCAGACAGACCCAGTGGGGCCCAAAGGCTCCCTCTGTTCACACCAGCCTGCATGCTGCCCTCCCCCGGAGCTCCCCCAGCTCCCTGTCTCCTTCCCTGCGGGATGGCCTCACACTTCACCCTGGGGAGGAGGGCAGGGTTTCTCCAGCTCAGGAGCTGACGAGGGGAACGATCGTTACCATGTTGGCTCCTGCTGGCCACACCAGTGCTCTTTTCAGTGCTCCAGCCACGGGTGTCTTTGCTCTGGCTCCTCTGCCCCCTGGGAACCCTCTCAGCTTTCCTCTGGTGGCCATCTCTGCCTGCAGAGGAGCCTGCCTTCAGCCAGGGTGGCTGCTGGAGGGGTGACCCTGCGTAAGGACAGTGCTGTGGTGGGGTGTGAGCTCCCACATTTCAGAGTCATCCAACCTCAGACTGGTCGGTGTCAGAAGGGGCCTAAAAGCTCAGCTTGTTCCAAGCCCCTGCCATGGGCAGGGACACCTTCCACTATCCCAGGTTGCTCCAAGCCCTGTCCAGCCTGGCCTTGGGCACTTCCAGGGTACTGCATTTACACCTTTAAAGCTTGGGGAGCAGAAGGTGTGCACAGAGCTTGGCTTGTGCTCTTCCAGACGGGGCTGGAGCTGGATTGAATTGTTTGGCTCATAATTTAAATTCTGCCTGGGCTGCCTGATGTTCAGGACTGCCGGACAAGGGATTGTTTATGGCCACACATGGACAGTGCTGCACACCCAGGGGTCATTAGGGACCCCCTGTGCCTGAGGAGTCGATTTGTGCTTGAGAACTTGGGCTCCTCCTGCCCCACAGGGGGTGTGTCACCCCTCCTGATTTGTTGTGCTCTTGTTGATGCTGATGTTCTGCTGTTTACATTAACATAATTACATTAACATAAACAAAATGTTTATATTAAAGTCACTGCAAGGGAAAAATCACTTTCCTTATCCTGTCTCGCATCTCCATGTTGGTTGTTTTTCATAACACACCTTTTAATCTTCACTAATATTCCGATTTAAAAAACCACAGAGATCTTGCAAGTGCAGCTGGTAAGGAATATCACAGCTCATGCTGGAGGAAGAACAGGGTCAGTCTTTCAGACACACAGAAAGCAGGATTTGGAAGTGGTGGTTTGGACAACGTAAGGAAGAGATTTTCAAGGGCACAGCATTAGATGACATCAAGAGGAATCGAAGGCTACCTTTTCCAAAGAATCCCTGTGGACTGAAGGCCAGATTTTACCAGAAATCAGTGAGAGTTTTTTACAGAAGTTAGGCTCAGTTGCATTTGCTTAAATGAACTTCATCAGTAGAGCTGCTGAATCGCACCACAACCGGGCCAGGAGACACTTGAGAGACAGAGTCAGAGAAGTGGGTATTTGCTTTATTCGGCGCGCCGGGTGTGTGGGGATCGCTCCTCCAAACACACACACCTGGTGCTCTCTACAACACAGTATTATGGGCTAAATTATGAATATTCATCACATTCCTTGGGACAGGTTATACAAATTATTTTTCAGAAATCATTAATATCATTAGCATGCGGGTCACGCATGCGCTGTGTGTCCTGGTGGTCGCGCTGAGGAAGGCTCCTCTTCTTCCTCGGGGGTCTTTCTGATGAAGACCAGTAGTCATCCTCCCAGTGAACTTTTCACCTTTCTCCCTGGGCATGCGTAGTCCTTTGAGGAATGATTCAGCGGTCTCGGAGATGATCCTTGTCCCCTCTATCTTGACAAGATTAGGGCGAATTCGGCTTCTTAGGCTTTGTAATTAACATCTTCTGTCTGAACTAACATTTGCTGTCTCCCAATAGTTAACTTGTGCTTACATGAGTTAGTTATTGACTGCCCCTTCTTCAATCCCCCCCTTTTCTTTGGTTATTTGTAATTCTTTACAAATCTCACATGTCTTTAAAGTAAGAACCCTTCTCTATCTTATTTCTAAGTTTATGCTTGTGCCATTGAGCATAGGCATTGCGATTCCAGGTACATAATATCATACAACAGTAACTACTAATACAAACACTAAGTAACAATGCAATAACACAAATAGCTATTCCAAACAATTGTTTAAGCCAGGATAAGTTGGGTAACCATGCTGTAAGTTTGTCCCATACCTCTTTAAGCCTTCAAGAAGTGTCATCTAAGGTGATCTGATGCAATGTTTGCTTTGGATAAATAATTTTAATAGTTTTCTGGGTATGATTATGAGACCCTTTAGCCTAGCCCACCCATCTGTGCTCATTTGTCCCTTGTCTTCTTGTATCCAATTTAAATCATCAGTGTCGTATGGTGGGGTTTTTTTTTTACTTATAAGGATGCTAGAAGGAATTAGAGCTAGGGCTTGGATCTGAACCCCACTGGCCACTGCCTTTGCTGTTTTGTCTGCCATAGCATTTCCCAGTTCAGGGACAGTGTCACCCTGGGAGTGTCCCTTACAATGCATTATAGCCACTTTGGAAGGTTTTACCACTGCTTCCAGTAACTGTACGATTTCAGTAGCGTGCTTGATTTCTTCTGTGAGGTTAATAGACCCCTTTCTTTCCAGATAGCCCCGTGAGCGTGTACCACCCCAAAAGCATACCTTGAATCAGTCCAAATGTTGATAGGTTTTCCTTCGGCCAACGCCAAGACTTGAGTTAGGGCTATTATCTCGGCCTTTTGAGCTGATGTCCCCCACAGGTAACGGTTTTGCCTCAATGACAGCGTCTGTGGTTGTAACTGCATACCCAGCGAGCCGCTTACCATCCTTGACATAACTGCTCCCATCAGTGAACCAGTTGTCTGCATTTTCTAGCAGAGAGTCCTTTAGGTCCGGGCAGCCGCAGTAAACTGCCTCGAGGTTTTCAATGCAGTCCTGCTGTACAGGCTCCTCAGCAGCCTTGCCCTGGAGGTAGGCTGCTGGGTTTAAAACGTTGGTTACTTGGATACTCACATCCTCCGATTCTGCTAGGACAGCTTGGTGTTTGAGAAAGCGAGATGGGCTTAACCAGTGATTTCCTTTCTGTGTGAGCACTGCTGACACTGTGTGAGAGACAAAATCTGCTGTCCCAGTGTGAATTTGAGGGCTTCCTCTATGTTCAGGATCACAGCTGCCACTGCACGCAGGCAGGTGGGCCATCCTTGGCTGACCACATCCAGCTGCTTGGAGAAATAAGCCCCTGGCCTTTTGTACGGTCCCAGCTTCTGTGCCAAAAGTTCCAGCACCAGTCCTTGTCTCTCATGTGAGAACAACAGAAAAGGTTTAGTGACATCTGGTATGCCCAGTGCTGGAGCTTGCATCAACTCACGTTTCAGAGTTACAAATGCATTATTAGTCTCTGGTGTCCAGCATAGGTGAGTTCCCCCAGTCTCCTTTAGGAGTTGGTATAAAGGTTTCACAATGAGTCCATAGCTGTAGATCCATAATCTACACCATCCTGTCATTCCCAGAAAAGTTCTCAGTTCTTTGGTTGTAGTTGGCCAGGGCATTTTTCAAATTGCCTCCTTCCTGTTGTCTCCCAAGGCTCTCTCCCCTCCTGCCAGTTCATACCCCAGATATGTAACATTCTGGAGGACTAGCTGAGCCTTTTCAGGAGAGACTCTATATCCACTTAGTCCCAGAAAATTTTAAAAACTTACAGTCCAGTTCTTGCAGTCTTCACAGGTCCTTGTTGCTATCAGTAGGTCATCACCGTACTGCAGGAGTGTACCTTCTCTAAGTGGCAGTGTCCAGGCTTCCAGTTCTTGGGATAATTGACCTCTAAATATCATGGGGCTATTTTTGAATCCTTGTGGCAATACAGTCCATGTGAGCTGACTTTTTCTCCCTGTTCTGGGGTTTTCCCATTCAAAGGCAAAAATTCCTGACTGCTTTCAGCTAATGGCAGACAAAAGAAAGCATCCTTTAAATCTAAAACTGAAAACCACACCCAGTCACTTTGTAATTTTGTGAGTAAAGTGCAAGGATTGGTTACTATGGGATGTAGTGGTTTTGATACTGTATTTATCGCTCTCAGGTCTTGAACTAATTGATCCATTTGGCTTTTGCACTGGTAGAATTGGGGTATTGCAGGAAGATCTACACTCTCTCAACAACTTCTGATTAATAAATTTAGTAATTATTGGTTCTATTCCTACTCGTGCTTCATGCCTTAGTGGATATTGTTTAACTGACACTGGTTGTGCCCCTTCCAGTAGTTCAATAATCACTGGGGGAGCCCATTTTGATCTCCCTGGAATTTCAATATCTCCTACTAATGGGATCACTTGATTTGTTATTTTACTCTCTATGGGTATTTTTCTTTTTTCAGTCTTCTTTGTTTGGTCGGTTGTTTTTTTTTGGTTTGGTTTGGTTTTTTTTCCTAGGCCTGAGTTGATCAAAGAATGGGTTTTCCCTTTATCTAATCTTAGTGGTTTAACTTACACTTTAAAGTCCTAGTCAGGTATCTTCAGGGAGGCTTCTTTGGTTGTAGCTTCTTTATACAGTTTTTGTTATAATAATATTCTTACTCTGCTGTATAATTCTATACATTATGAAGGATTAGTTTTTATGATACAAAACTTACACACAAAACATTTCCATACAAAATGTTCTCATGCAAACATATCTTTATATCAGGGCTATGCTCTGTTTTCCAGGAGACAGATTATAGCACTCTTGTCATCTAATCTTGACACAAACTACAAACTGTGGCTTTATTTTTGGTGGGATTAAAAATGAAATGAATTCTCTTTCAAACTTAGTTTTTTGGTTTTTTGGGATTTTTTTAATTTTTAGTGAATAAATTGCCTTCATCCCATTCTGCACCTACAACTGAGATTGCAGAATGTGCTATAAATAGGAGGGGTGAGGAAAAGTTAAAACACCTTCTTAAGACATATGGCATGAGATTGAACAGCACTTTAGTTTGAGAGCTGGTAGAAGTCTTTTCTATATCCCTCTTGGTTTAGGAAGGGGGATTCAATCATTTCTCATGTAGCATTTGCTTGTGTTTTGTCAAGATTCTTTAATTCACTAATTAGAAAATTCAAAAAATTTAGCCAGATTATAATAATTTTGAAGCCTTCTGAGGCAGAACTGGGAAGGTTAGAACATATTTGTAGGATTTCAAATATGTGTAAATTCTTATACCAACTCTCAGGATAATATTGGTTGAAACAAATTATACATCCATAAGACCTTAGCCACACCATTTTTCAGTAAAAAGACAAAACAAGTTAGACAAAAATTAAACTCAAGAATATGTAGAATGCTTTCACTACTATTTGATCTTTCACCAAGTCACTTGCAATGAAAACACAAACAAATTACAAACATTAACCAACTGACAATGCAGGCAATTATGGTGACACTTTAAATTTCATTGGTTTTCACACAGCTCCATCTCATGTGTTGGTAGATTCCTAGAAAAGAAAAGTGAAAATCTGGCCCACTAGACTGATTAAAAAAGAAGTAAAACTTTTTGGGGCTAACACAAAGTGACAGTGAAGCAATGGTTATCACATTTAGGTGTGATTTTGCTGCTTGCAGTTTCCTTGCTCTCAAACTGCTTTCTTTATCTTTGATGTCGGGGCATTTGACATTCCTAGAAAAGAAAAAAGAAACAAACTTCCCCCCCCCAAAAAAAAAGAAAAATATGTCTGAGTGAAACAAGAGTTTAATTGCATTAACTTATTCAAGTGGAGTTTTAGTTTTTATTCTATGAAGTGCTTGTTGCACCACTTTTGTTGTCTCCCACAGGTTTTCAGTGAGGTTTCTTCCAACTGATTCTTCAGTGGAGGGAGTGAGACTGCTTTTAAAAGTTTTGCAAGAGTTGCAGTCTGTGAATCAGGCATTTGAGTTGCTTTTTTTTTTTTTTTTTTTAATAACCAATCACATTTTTAGTAATCAATCATCTTTTAGTAACCAATTGTTCCTTATCTCAATTTTTTTTTTTTTTTCCAAGTCCACCCCAGGAGTAGAGCGGTGACTAACAAATTAACCAAGGAAGGACAGCAAAACATTTTCCCCATAGGTTTTTCTACAGCCCCCGCAGATGAGGCTGCATGACAAATGCCTGGGGCTGCACAGGGACAACACCATCCCCACAAGGCTGCAGGATTAGAATCTGCCAATTCTAGTTCTCCACAATAAACCACAGACTGGTGGCAGGGGAGGGTTCCCCACAAGATAGGAGCTCCGGATTGGCCTCAGGACTGAAACCTGCCAATTTTGGCTTTTCACAACAAAACACAAAAGGCACAGGGGCACGGGTCTCCTCCAAACAGGAGCCTTACAGCTCCGCACAAAACACCAAGCAGAAAAGGGAACTAAACACCCAAACCTATTAACCACAACGTCCACAATTCTTACAACTGCCATCACCTTTGCCATTGCTTTTGCCTTTTCCTCATCTCTTCTTACATACACTTGCTGTACTTTTCTAACCAGTTCCTCTCAAATTTCTCACTATTTTCTGCCACTCTCCCCTTACTCTAACATTATCTGCACCTTCATTTTCTGCCAAATTCTTTATTCCTGCTCTTTCTAGGGCAGCAGTTCTGCCTCCTGTGCAGGGCAATTGCTGGGCTCAGGCCCTGCCCGGTGCTCTGGTGCCGCTGCCGGGCCCCGGAGCAGAGCCCGGGCCCTGCCCTGAGCCCTCCCTGCAGCCAGGGACAGCCAGGGCTGAGGGCCCCTCTCAGCTGGGGCTCCTCTCGAGGCTGAGCAGCCCCGGCTCCCTCAGCCTGTCCTGGGCACGGAGATGCTCCAGGCCCTCCTCATCCTCACAGCCGGCACCAGCCCCGCTCCAGGATCTCCCTGTCACTGCTGTGCTGAGGAGCCAGAGCTGGACACAGCTCCAGAGGTGCCCCTGGGGCTGGGCAGAGGGGCAGGATCCCTCCCTGACCTGCTGGGAATGCTCTTCCTGATGCCCCCAGGGTATCATTGGCCTCTTGACCCCCGGGACACTCTGCTGGCTCAGGGACAGGTCATAGTACACCATGAGCTCCCAGGTCCTTCTCCTCAGAGCTGCTCCAGCAGGTCCCCCCCAGCCTGTGCCAGTGCCTGGGGCTGTTCCTCCCCAGGTGCAGGACCTGCATTTGCCTTTGTTGAACTTCAGACAGTTCTTCTCTGCCCTTCTCTCCATCCTGTCTAAAGGTTATAGTAATTACAATTAGTAATAAAAATAGTATCAGAGATTTCTTTCCTATTACTCTTTGCTACCTCAGAAGGATCTCTAATAGAGTTGCTCCGAGGCAGAAGCTGGTGTGTCAGGCTTCCCCCCCGGGCAGGTTCATATATTCAGCTGGCAGGTGGGGTGCTGACAGCCCTGCCGTGGCACGGCTCCGGCAGGAGCGCGGATAACACACGGCGGGCTGCATCTGCTGGGACGTTAATCTGTGCGAGGGGAGACACGGATTTGATAAGGCCAACTACACCACTCATGAGTTGTTTGGTCTCTTTCGTGTCTTGAAGATGAATGTCAGGAAGTACCCAAGGCAGCCCATATTCTTTAGATTTTCGCCCTGAATTATTTAAGCATATTCATGTCTGCTTTTGTACCAAATTACATCTGCGGCCCTGGGACAGATACTATGGTTTGTAGGAAGCACTGAAGCAAAAAGGCAATTTTCCAGCAGCAGTCAGTGATGCTGGTGCCTTTATTTTGTCCTTCTGTCTTACCCTTGGTACCTTGTTAAAGGCCACATTTTTTCATTTGCTGCCCTTCCCCTTAAAGCAGCTCTTGGTGTTTTGTTTGACCCTGTTACCGTTTGAGGTTTTTGCTCGGTTCTTTGTTTGGTGTTAATCCTGCTCTAAGGGATGGGTTTGAGTGTTTCATGCCTTTTGTACAAAGTATCTGTGTCCTCTTGAACAGACTTGTGGCCTTTTAGGGACTTTGATTCCTTGTTTGCAGTTGAAGTCCAGGGGAAGATGCTGTGTTGAATGCCATGGGAATACCCATGGTTTTGAAATCAAACACAAATAAGCAGCCAAAAGCAGCTGCTGGACCAGTGCTTCTGGTGCTGGTCCTGCACAGCATCTCTGGACACTGACTTTGGTGTCAACACAGAAGTCTGGGGGACTTGTGGGATTCACCCACCAGGTCTGGCAGGGCTGGAGTCCAGGGTGTGGGCAAAGGCAGTTTGACTAAAGTTAGAGAAGAAAAGCAGGGACAGAGGACCAGTAGTGACACCTTGGGTCATGAAGGAGCCCGGTGTGGCCTTGGCCCTGAAGCCCACGTGAAATCTTGGCCTCCTTTTAGACTGCAAACCTTAAAGGACTTACCATTGCTCCTGGGTTTTATGTCCTCTCCTCTCCCTTTTTCACCCTGTCTCCCTTTCCTCCTCCTTTTCCATTTTTCCCACCTTTTCCATTTCCCCTCCTTTTCTCTTTGACCAGAGCAGGAGAAAGTGCAGCTGCAGTGAAGCCCTTCCACACAAGTGAGCATTTTGTCATTCAGGGTGAGCACATCCCAGCCCTTCAGTCCATGGCTTTGCTCCCCCATTCCTTACTTATCCAGCTGTCTTCTTCAAAGTGCAGATTTCAGCCCTGACAAGGGCTCCTGGGACTGTGATTCAGATTTCCAAGAGTGTCAGTGCTGTGCCTTCCCTCAGACTTACAGTCACTTCAAAAACCCATTACAGGCTGCAATATCAAGGGCGCAGTTAAACCCCTCCAGCATCCATCTCTTCAGAACATGAATGGAGTGGATGAGCTATTTCCAGTCTGACACCATGGATCACAGAGCTGCAGGTATTTCCCTGCCAGCACTCAGATCCTGCCCCTTGATTTGTGAGGATGCTGAGCACAGGAAGTTTCCCCCAGTGCCAGGCAATGTTCTGCGTGCAGGTGCATGTGGTGTGAGCATGAAGCAGCGCTGGATTGTGTTCTCCCATGAAAAACTGTCAGCCCTCACTGAAAGGAAAGGAGGGGGTACCTGTTCCAGGTACAGCATGAAGCAGGTACCAATCCATGGGCCTATCTTTCAGCCAGGCACTGGGTTTCCTTTCTTGCCTGTACAGATGTGTCCCACTGTTCGTTTCATTGGTCCACAGAAGTGGTTTAAGACCCAGACCCATTTAAGCACATCTGCAGTGTTAAATTCATTAATTAGGGCATCTCCGTGCCCAGGACAGGCTGAGGGAGCCGGGGCTGCTCAGCCTCGAGAGCAGCCCCAGCTGAGAGGGGCCCTCAGCCCTGGCTGTCCCTGGCTGCAGGGAGGGCTCAGGGCAGGGCCCAGGCTCTGCTCCGGGGCCCGGCAGCGGCACCAGAGCACCGGGCAGGGCCTGAGCCCAGCAATTGCCCTGCACAGGAGGCAGAACTGCTGCCCTGGGCAGGGCCCAGCCCTGAACAGGCTGCCCAGGGAGGGGCTGGAGTCTCCCTCAGCGGGGATATTGCAGAGCCCTCTGGGCACAATCCTGTGCCCTGTGCTCTGGGATGGCCCTGCCTGAGCAGGGAGGTGGCACCAGGGACCCTCTGGGGTCCCCTCCAGCCTGGCCCGGCCTGGGATTCTGTGACTTGATACAGGAAAATGGCCCAGCCAGGCAAGGACCAAAACAGGCTGGGCAGGATGGGCACAGCTCATATTAAATATGTTTTAGTGTTTAATGCCAGGCTGGATGGGGCTTGCAGCAGCCTGGGACACTGGAAGGTGTCCCTGCTCATGGCAGGGGGTGGCACTGGATGGGCTCTAAGGTCCCTTCCAACCCAAACCAGGGTGGGAAAGGCATCCAGAGCTGTGGGGTCAGGTGCAGCCAGGATCCCCTGGCAGTGGGACACAGATGGTGTCTGAAACATCTCCTTTTGTGCCCCGAAGGTCTCTGATGTGCCAGGAGGAAAGATTGTCATCAGTTAAGTTTGCTGTGGACCAAATTGAGGTTCTGCCTCTTTCCACTTGTCTCCTGTGACCTCAGGCAAGTCATTTGGCTCAGGCCCTCACAGATCACTTGTCTTTCCAAGTACAGAATCAGGGAATCTCCTGAGCTGGAAGGGACTCACAAGGATCATCCAAGTCCAACTCCTGGCACTGCAGAGACACCTCAAGAATCCCACCCTGTGCCTGGGAGCATTGTCCAAACACCTACTGAACTCTGGAGTACTTGTGATTTAAGTTAAATATGATTTAACTTGTAGTGAAATCAGTGGAAATCAGAGTCTGAATACCCTTAAACACCTGGCTGTGGGTGCTTGCCTGGAAATTCTCTCTCCAAATGTAAATAGTGTGTAATAGGCCTAAACCAGAGCTCTGATTTGGCCTGAGGCTGGGAAACCTTTTTAATGTGTTTCTTTATCAGAGCTGGGAACATGCAGAGGTGGTCAGTAAGAGGAGAGAGCCCCTGAGCCCCAGCTGGCTCTGGCTCTGTGTTCTACACACAGCCAGGCTCTCTGCTGTTCACACTGAGCTCCAGCCAAGGTAACAAACCCATTTGTGCTGCCTCAGTGGGAAGGAAGATCTGTTGCTTCGAGGAGTTGCTGTGGCACATGTGAGCATCATGCACAGGCCTAAGATGGAGCAGAGATGAGTGAAGAGCTCCCAGGATGACAGATGTGCTGCTGGAGGCTGTGCTGGGAGTGTGTGACAGGCTGTGATGTGCTGCAGCAATCTGATGGGGCGATGACATGGGAGATAGCTGGGCTGTGATGCTGCTGGATCCACTCCAGCAAACACCCCTGGAGCTGCTCCTTCCTCGAATCTCTGGGGTTTCTTCACCTTTCTTATCTTAATCACGGCTTGCTGCCTGTGAAAGGCACTGCTCTAATGTTATTGGGGTTTTATTTAGTGTTTGTGATAGCATTGCCCCGGCTGGATCTGTTGGATGGCTGGATTTTTAAAAGGGTTGCACAGATGTATTGAGATGTTAGAAAACGAGCAGGTTTCCAGGGGAAAACTCATCCTGTGAAATCACTGATTCTCCTTCAGATTCCCTCAAAGTAGCATTTAGCTGTGTGTGTTTTATAGCAGAACTGTTCCTCCTTTGCCATCACCTACATTATATTTATACTTGCACTGTAAGGCCTGAAGTATTCGTGCCTCAAAAGACAAAACCCAGAGATCTGCCACTAAATTTATTGCCGGATAACCTTAAAGTGGGAGAATTGCCAGTGAGCTGTGGAAGGCACATGTTTTCCCTTTGCTTGGAGAGTCTCCTCAGCCTCCAGCCTGGCTGCTCTGTGTGCCTGCCTGCTGCTTTTCCAGCAAAAGCTGCAGAATCCAAACTTACTGCAGAGAGGGAATAACAGCATTGTTCTTGCCTTTGCTGTGCAGCATCCTAACTCCTATAAATGTTTTATAGCCAAGCCCAAGTCAAGTGCTCAGAAAGATGCAAGAAATCTGTGGTTCCTCTTCCTGGCTTTGTTGCTGCTCCAGCTGGCTGCCTTCAGTGCTCACAGAATCATGGAATATCCTGAGCTGGAAGTGACCCACAAGGACCATCCAGTCCAACCTGACCATTCCTCTGAGCCTGTTCCTGTTCCTGGGTGCATTCCTGGTTCCTGGAAGTGCTCCTTCCCAGCAGTGAGGGAACTGGAGACGTGTTCCTCAGGGTGGACTTGTGGGGTGTGACTGATGTCATGTTTGGTGGGACTGCTCTGCTGGGGACACTGGGGAGTGACACTTGTGTGACCGGAGTGTTCCTGTGAGGGACTGTGCTCCCACAGTCACAGCTGCCCAAAGCTTTGGCTTTTGAGGGGGAAATTCTCCAAACTCTCTGTTTTTCCAGGCCTGAGCAGTCTTAGTGAGTCTCCAATCTAAGAGTGATTTAGGCTATTTCTCTGTATTTCTGCAGCGTATGTGACACAAAGGACTTATAAAGGTCATGGACCACTTGCCTCTAATTCTGGTGGTAGTGCAGGGGGGAATTCCTTCTCTGCCTTTACCTTACCCAACTGGTGATTAAAAACAACCTCTGCCCATGAAACAAAGGATCCCAGGTGGGACTCAGAGTTGTCTATCCAGAGGTACCATCCAGCCCTGATGGAAAGGAAGGGACCACCAGACTCCTTCTCAGCCAGCCCCGTGTGCTGGGTAATGCTGAGCTCCGAACTTGGAGAGTTTTAATCCATGTGATTGCAAAGAGCTTTGGGCTCTTCCAGCTCAGCTGGCTGCACCCAAATGTCAGCTTTTCTACCTGACCGTGGGCACAGCATCCTTGGGGAGTGATTTCCCTCCCTCCTCTGCTGACAAGGTATTGCAGCCACGTGTTGTTGCTCCAGTGTGGCTTTGCAGAGGAGATGGCCTGGAAGGGTGGCGTGCTGGAAGGAGGGAAAAACTGGCTTTGTGGAGCTGCTGGTGGTGATCTGGGCCATGAGGTATTTGGTAGCTGCTGCCAACATACGGATTTTGTTTAAATTTCACAGAACAGGGAATTATGTGAATGAAAACATGATGTGCTTGTTTTAGGCACGGCAGCAGTGGCCACATTACTCTGAATAGAGAATCAAACCTGAGAAGAAAAGTTACTGATTTTTTTTTCCTGGCCATTAATTGTGATTCCCTGAAAACTTTTACCAGAATCACACTTTTTTTCCGTTACTAATAGTAGGAAATAGGACTTAGTACTTGATTACTAAGTCTAGGATATAGACTTATCCTTAAGATAGGATTAGGCCTTGTGTAATGATTTTCAGCTGTTTATTATTTCATTTGACTAATGCATGGCCTAACCCAGCATTCACAGAGCCAAGCTGAATAAAAGCCAGAAATATGCACAGCAGGGTTTTGGTGGTTTTTTTTTTTTTTTTTCACATAAAGAGCAAGTTACTTTCTGCAGACAATTACAGGCATGTAACATATGGGGAATTATGGGATGAGGTATTTATTTCAGGGCCCATATGGGAAGCATTTCTCCTGCTGCTCTGTGGACAGACATTCCTGTGCAGCACGAACACCACGGCGCTGAGGGGCTGGCACAGCCCACACACAGCCCCGATGTTTGGGGGTTCATTGGGGTTTCATTGCCTCTGCGAGGGAAGAGCTTGATGGAAATGTTGGGGGTTGTAGGCATTAAGGTGGAGAATAAGAGGAAGTTGTATTTACAGCACAAAGTGCAGTCAACTCACATGAGGAAGCTCCATGAGCTCTCAGAGAGTGATACCAAGAAATGGGCACAGGCTGCCCGTCAGGTGCTCCTAAAAGCATCCTGCTGGTGATTGATAGAATTATCCCAGTTGGAAAAGACTCCAAGATCAAGTCCAGCCTTTGGCTGATCCCCACCAGCCCAGAGCTCTGAGTGCTCAGTGCAGTTGGATCCACCAGGCTCTTGCCCTGCCTTCCTCCCACGTGGTGGATCCCAGGAGCTGCAGCAGATGGGGTTTGCTCCTGGAGGAGGAGCAGCTCCTCTCCCCAGCCTGGGGAGGGGAGGGATGTTCATTTTATAACACACTGGCAAGTGTTTAAAAATAAGTCAGCGTTGGCTGCAGATCAGAGTTTTGACACTGCAAAAGATAAAAGCAGATTTGGTAAAATTCCGTTCAGTGCCTGCAGTCTCAGCCATGCAATAATCCCAGTCTCAGACCCAGGGGAGTTTGTGGGGCTCCTTGGCTTTGCTGTGGCACGAGCACACAGAGCCCCCAGGCCAGGCTCACCTCCCTCCTGAGGGTGATAAAGTTGTGCTGATTAACAGAGGCTTGCCCCAGAGTCTTGCAGTCACCTTAAATATATTCATTTATTGCTGTTGTCATTGGTTATTTGTGCGTAGGTGGTGTTCAGGAAACCCAGTCATGTATCAAGATCTCATTGAGTACAAAAGAACAATAAAATAACACGGTGCTTCACAGACCTTACAGTTAATGACTTAACTAATGACTCTAATTAATCTGTGCAAAATTGGGCAATTTGCCCTGGGACCTTTTGAAACATTAGTAAACATATATTGTCTTTTTTCTGTCAGATATTCTCATCCTGAGGTTTCTCCCTCTGCTCTGGGTTACAGAAGAACAGCCGTGCTGGGACATCAAAGCACAGCCAGAAATGTCCATTTAGCCTTCATTTGTGCAGAGTATTTTCCAGTTTCCACTCCCCTCCCAGGCCTCTCCTTGGGCTGGCAGGGTCTCTGCCTGTGCTGGCAAACGGGGTGGGGATTTTGGGGAGTTTGGGGTGTAGCACATGTGCTGTTTCAAAAGCCTTGGTCTGAAAACAATTGATTTTTGAGGCTGCTCTAGTTGAAATGAGCAGCGCATCCCTTCCAAGCATGTATTGAAAATATGACAAATTGCTTGGCCTAGAGGATGTGATACTGTCCTTCTAAATGTATCCTCCTGAGAATCTGACCTTTAAAAAGGATGTTCTGTTGTTGTTTTTTTAGCAAGATAATTCCTAGTACCACAAACTCCTGCCAGCCCCAGTTTGGAGCAGAAACCTTGAGCAGCACAAATACATTTATTACTTCTGTGCTGTATTTTTGTGTGTTCTATTTGCCCTGCCCTGCCCCCTGCATAAACAGAGGAAAAAACCTGGTTCCAGCTGCTCCTTCTCTGCCTGGTACTGAAATTAGGGAAGCGATGATGGACACAAGTAGGTAATGGGGGTGATGTGCCACAGAGAAAACTTTTCCTGGGTCTGAAATGAGATTCAGTAAACGCTCCCCTCCGAAAGCCCTGACCTGCAGCAAACTGGCCCATTTGAGATAAAAGGGATGTGTCCTGGGGCTCACAGAGGCAAGAGGAAGGACTCCCAGGAGGTCAGACTGCTCCAAAGCCATTTCAGCACCTCGGGTTCAGGAGTTCACTGCTTGTTTTAATCCCCAGCAGAAGGTGTGCAGAGTACTTGCCAATGCTGCAATGCCTTCAGGTGCTGTCCCCCTGCACCCAGGGCTCCCAGCTGTGGGTTCTGAGGCTCAAAACTTACTTTGACTCATGCAAATGAATCTAATGGCTCACTGTGAAGTTCCTGCAGAGCACAGCAGCGCATCAGGTTCACGGTTCTTCCTGCCTTTCCTCCAGGGAAGGCTCTCACAGACTTAGAAAGTTCAACTCCAAATTTCGGATTTCAAAGTCCTGCAGTCTTTGTTTCAAGGCTGAATTGTAGTTGATGCCAAATCAGCACCAGCCCCTGAAGATGTTCACCTTGGTGGTTTGGATTCTGGGTTTCTGAAGGCAATGTTTCCATCAATAATTTGAAAACTGAAGACAAATGTATCCAGAGGAATAAAACCTGGATGTGCAGAATAAAAGGGTTTTGGTACCCAGGGTTGTCTGCTGGTAGGGTGAAGTGAGAAGGGTCAGTTTTGAGGAAGAGGGGGATGAATGCTGCCATTAGATGCTTTAATAGCCAGAAACACCAATACTCCCTCTCTGAGACAAAAAAGGCACTGGAGCAGGTCGGTGGCACTGGAGGATGTTCCTGAGGACCTCGAGCACGTGTAGGGATGAGACGGCTGAGGCAGGAGGGTGGATCATGGCACAGAAAGTGTAGGAGGAGAGGGGGAGGGAAGGAAAAGGAAGGAAAAGGAAGGAAAAGGAAGGAAAAGGAAGGGCTGGCTGGTGCACAGGGCAGGATTTGTGCGTGGGGATGGGCTGGAAGCCACTTGGCTGTGGAGATGCCGGAGGGCTGTGAGCACAGGGTGACTGTGGGAAAGGGGAAGCAGGATGGGAATTTCTGGTGTGATGGGAAGCTTTAGACTGGAAAAGCAGCACTGAAGAGCAAGTGCAGTCCTGCAGTCACCTTCCACTGTGAAAGTGTGTACAGGAAATGCAAGATTTGAGCCCAAAACTTGCCTTTCCTCACTTCCTGCTCACCATTTGTTATTCTCTTTGAATTACAGATCCAAGTTGCTCTTAGGTGTTGTCCAAAAATGGGATTTCCTTAATAAGTAAACATGGAGAAGTGGAAGTAATGCTTGTGGTTTCTCTCTTGATGCCCATCTGAAGCAGGAGCTGCTTTGCTCAGAAGGGAAATACCCTTAATATTTCCTCCCTCTTAACTCCTTCAGTTTGCTGCAGGGTGAGGAGGGCCAAGCTTTGGCAGGTGGGTGCTGATTGTGTTCCTCAGGGAGGTGGAAGAGGGAGGGGAGGATATAATTCACTTTGAGCTGTTGCAAGATACTTCCCAAATTGTTTAAGATTATCAGTTTGGGAATTAATTAAAATATGTCCTTTCCCCAAGGACAACACAGTCTGCACACTGAGGGTGTGGAAGGCTTGGCCAAGGCAAGACGGAAGAAAAAAGTGGCAGATCCTGGAAAGATGTCTTTAGGAAAGAGTGGGGGAAAAGAAATGATCCCCTTCAGCCCTCGAGTGAGTCAGGGGAGAGAGTGACCTGTCCCCACAGAGGAAGGTGTCCCCACTTCAGGTCCTCAGCTTCTCTCGTCTGTCCCATGTTCCCAGTGAGGTCAGATTTTCATTCTCTGCTTGGATTTGTTCTCATTCTGGGGATTTTAAGCACGACTCTCCTCTTTTTAGGGCATCTTTTCCACAGCAGCTCCTGGGCCTGGGAGGGGATGGGGCTCAGGGTTTGGCAGCTCCGTGTCCACCGAGGCTGCATTTTCCAGAGAGCAGCAGATTCCCTGCTAAACCCGACCTGCAAAGGCAGGGAGCTGCTAAAGGAGGTTGCTGACCCTGGGTTTTGTACAACACTTTTTGTTGCCCTCTTAACTCCTTCAGTTTGCTGCAGGGTGAGGAGGGCCAAGCTTTGGCAGGTGGGTGCTGATTGTGTTCCTCAGGGAGGTGGAAGAGGGAGGGGAGGATATAATTCACTTTGAGCTGTTGCAAGATACTTCCCAAATTGTTTAAGATTATCAGTTTGGGAATTAATTAAAATATGGCCTTAACAATTTGGATTTCTCCCTGCCTGTCTAGGACAAGCAATGGGAAGGCATTTAGAGGTTTTTTTTAAACTGTAAGTATCAACACAAAAAGAGCAGTCACTGCCTGTGAGCTGGGCAGCTGCAGGGTTACTCATTAGCACGGGTTTTAGGGGGAATTAATTAGTACTCATGGCAGTCTGAGTGGGAGTCTCAGGCCTGATCTTGGCTGCTCCAGGGCAGGTCAGAGGATGTGCAGTGCTGGGGACAGGAGGGGACTGTGGGGAGCAAGGACTGAAGTGTTCAGGGGATGTGGTGTGGAAGGAGACTGGAACTCAGAGGGGTGGAAATGAGATGGAGGCAGGATGGAATGACAGAAGAAGGAGGTGTGTGTGTGTTGGAGGGCTGGGAGGGTGGGAAGGAGAATGGAGATGAGGACTGTGCTGGCCTGGGAAGTCATGCAGCTCCTCCAGAGGGAAGGATTGGCAAAGGCCACGTTTTGTGAGTCCTCTTTGCCTTCTGCTCCCCAAGTGAAAAATGCAGTGGCAGGGGTGCACTGTCCTGGCACTGGTGGCACTCCCCAGGACATCTGGGAATCCCTTCCACAGGGCACGAGGCTGAGGGAGGCCCATGGGGACACCACACACCTGGGTGCATGATCCAGCTCAGGGGCTTCTTCTCATTGAACACCTGGCTCTCACAAAACAGCTCCAGACGCTCCTCTTCGGCTAAAAATGGGATCCTGTGAAGTGCTGGAGTGGCCAAGGCCCTCTGGATTGATCTGGTCCTTCCAGATCAGCCACAGAGCCAGGGGTTGGCAGTCAAAGCAGAGTGGTCAGTGCTCAGGTGCCACCTGTCACTTGGTGCGGTCACTCCAGAGGGCAGGGCCTCTGGAGGAAACCCCCTGCCATGGCAGGTTCTCGAATTTCCTTTCTCTAATTTCCTAAGAGATCAGGTTCTGTCTGTAAACACTAATCCTTGGCTAAGTCACCTTGGATAAACTATTTTCTGTGTTTGACACCTAGATAAGGAGTGAGGTGTGTTTTCCCCTGAATTCTCTGGGAGCCTCAAACACAATGGGACCGAGACCCTATTATACTGTGAATTGTACCAAGAGTTCTACAAAGGATCAAGGACAGTCCTACTCCAGGTAGCTGAAACTCCCACTCCTATATTTAGCTGCCTCTCAGGAGTGCTTTGAGCATTAATTATGGTTTTAAAGCACTTAGTGTCTATCATCAGAAGCTCTCTACAGAAACACAGAGTTAAACAGTCACAGATCTGGGGCCTCTGAGGAGCTGTTCCCAATGCTGAGCAGTGTAACCATTCTCAGATGTGCGTGGATGGTGGAGGGTGAGCTCCGGCTCACTCCTCGAGGCAAAGCAGTTCAGCTCATGCTTTCCTTGAGCACTTGAGTGGTTTCAGCGAGCTGGGTTTGGTAGCAGGGTCCTTGGATGCACACAAAGCTCTGCCTTCCCCACACAGAGACTGGGTGGCACTGGGACAATGCCAGGTTTGTGTCCAGGAGGCGTCTGCTGTGCTCATTCCAACAACGCATCCCTTACATAAAGCAGCCCGGCTCCGTGGCTGCCGTGTTTGGCAGGAGACTGCAGATGTGTGCAGGGATAAAGGCACTGCAGTGGAGAAGATTTCTCTCTAATGGCCAAATTAGCTCCTTTATTTCTGGCTTTGGCTGTGTCACCCCTACGGCCCATTGGCAGAGCACAAACAGACGGAAGGAGCTTGAAGAGCACAAGCACTCTCTGGGGTGCTCTGTGTGTCTGAGAGCACTGAGTGCACACCCCAAAACCAGCAGTAAATGGGCTTGGGCACTGAGTGAGGACAGTGCCTGAGCACAGAAGTTAAATGCACCAAGCAAACCCTTGCCAAATGGACTTTCTTGACCTTAAAAAGTAATTAGTGCGTTCACAGCTCAGTAAAATGCCATGAGTGGGATGAAGCTTGTACACACTTGCTGATGATGCACTTGTAAACCCTCTCTCTGCAGCCATGCTCACATCAAAATTACATTCTTTTTTGGGGAAAGCCAATTTTGGGCAATGTCATCCCTTCTCTGATCTGTTGGTCTTTAAAGAATGAGCACATTCGAGGTAGCCCAGGGAGGGATTATTTGGACCAAAGGGCCCCTCTGGAGAAACCTGGCAGCATTCTGAGGGCCCCTGTGCAAGTGGGGCTCTCAGGGTACACCCCCACGTCCCCTCTTTGTCCCCTGGTGCCCAGCCTGTCTCAGTGACCTCGAACTCTGCTTGGGCCTTGGGTTACAAACACCACCCGCGTTTTCCTCCCTTCCCCACACTTCAGGAGTGGGAAACAGGGAGGCCTCTGTAAGGTGCTGTAGCCTGGGAGGTGTTTTGGTGACCATCTGCAGTTTCTGCCTCTCCCAGGGCTCTGTGGAGGGGGTGCCCTGTGCACGGGGCTCACAGCGTTGTGTAACCTCCCACCTACCCACAAAAGTCAGCCCAAAACCTGAGCAGCCACTTTTGCACTGATGACGTCTGCACTTCCACTGTGGGGTTTCTTTATTTCTTATCTTGCCAAATGGCAACGATTTTCCCCTTTCCAAGAGGCCAATCTATACAGAGAGGAAATGTTTTCAGAAGGAAAACAGGCACATGCATTGGAGGAAAGCACAAACACTAACAGCTTGCTATAGAGACACGATCTGGAAATCACAGATTCCTTGTGAAAATAAAAATGCTAAATATTATTTATAACCTTTGAATGGGGTTCAGAAACTGTTGGCTTGTGTTTTTGTGGGTTCTGTTCTTTCCCCGCTTCCATGCTTGTTCCCGTGGTTCTGCTCCAGTTCCTGTGGTAATCCCATCACACTGCAGGTGCAACTCCACTCACAGCTACTCTGGGAAAAGGTGGATTTAGGAAATCCTTGTTTCTCCACCTTTGGCTGTGTGGTTTTGGGCTGGCACTGAAGTTTGACATCTCTGTGCCCAAGCAGCAGCTCTGCCTGGAAGCAGAAGGGTCGTGATGGTTGGGTGGGAATGGACTGCGTTACCCAAAGAACTGAAATTTTGCACTGGAGGATAAAAGTAGCAATGAAAGCTCAACAAAAGGTCTGCCTGAGCCCGGAGTGGTGGTGGGAGTGACTGCCTGGGGATGAACAGTTTGCAGTTTGGCCTCTGAAATCACTCCCTGAGCACAAATGTGAGGGCTGATGTTTTGCTGCTGAGGATGGAAGGGTTTGGGAACTTCTGAAACTGCCTGTAGTAAGGAAGTTTCCAGACTCTTCCAACCTCAGCATGGAAAGGACCTGTGAAGCTCATCTTGTTCCAATGGTCACTCAAAGCCCCATCTAGCCTGACCTTGAAGACTCCCAGTAATGGGATGTCTGTGATTTCCCTGGGCACAGAGCTGCTCCTGCCACGGCCTCTGAGCAGCCTGGCACGTAGGAGAGTGTCCTGCCAGAGCGATGTCCTGGCAGCTCAGAGAGGAGAGCAAGATAAGTTCTCTCTTGCTTGAATTGCAGCCTGCCTCCTAAAAGTAAAGCTGCAGGTAATTGCTTAATTCATCACCCAAATGGGCCCTTGGCTGCCCGGTGTAAATGTGCAAGGTTGTTTTTGCCCTTGGCCTTGCTCCCTCGCGCTCCTGTGTCCCGAGCCACCCACAGGCACCGAGCCAGGCACATGGCTGGGAACGGTTTGGGGGCTTCAGCAAAGCCCACCCTTCAGCAAAGCTCACACTCAGGTGTGTGGAGAATCAATACCCCATTAGGTGCCGGGGCCAGGGACCTTGTCTGTCTTTGGAATGGTGACAGGCCCTGGATTGATCTCTGAAGTTACTGGAACAGTGTCAGATCTGTAGCGTCAGGCCCTGCCGTGGGTTGTGCTCTGTGGCCTTGGTAGCTGCTAATACAGACTCCCCTTACGATATCTCATCAGGTTTTAGCTCCCTGTGGGTTCCCTCCCAGCAGATGGATGGCTGGGCAAAGCTTTTAGTGTGGCTCTTTCCCCTGGCTGCTGGCAGGGTGAGGAGAGCCTGGCATAATTGCCTCCATCCTCCTCTCACGGAGCATCCACAGCAGCAGCCGTGGGCCCAGAGCCCCTGTGGTCCTGGAGCCTCAGCAGGTGACCCCAGGCTCAGGCTGGGCTGGAGCAGCCAGCCCTGCTCCCCCAGCATGGGCCTGGCGTCTGAGGAGGGGGAAATGGCCCAAAGGCTAGAGGGAGGAGCCTGTGGAGTGTTTTGTCTGCCGAGTGACAGTGGTAGAGATGAAGGTCCTGGAATTGCACTGAGCCCAGGCTGCTGATGGCAGAGGTCTCACCAAGGGTGCTCCAGCCTTGCAGATGTGCTTCTGGTGCCTTGGATGAAGCTGCTGTCCTGGTGGGCTGTGCTGGGGGATGTGCTCTGCTCTGTGGGGCATGTCTTCTCTCCCTGCTTGGGTCTCCTCACTTGTCCCTGGCTGTGCTGGGGGGCCCTGGCACAGAGCAGCCGTGGCTGTCCCTGGATCCCTGGCAGTGTCCAAGGCCAGGCTGGACATTGGGGCTGGGAGCAGCCTGGGACAGTGGGAGGTGTCCCTGCCCATGGCAGGGGTGGGGATGAGATCGGATTTAAAGTCCTTTCCAACCTAAACCAGTCTGGGATTTTGTGTTGGGTGCTCTTCACAGAGCTCCCTCCCCTCTCTGAGGCTCCGCTGTGCTTTCTCACTGCTGCCTGGGCATGGTGGTGCTTTGTGGAGATTTGTGCCACTGGAACAGACCAGGGAGAAGCCAATGGGAAGGTTGCTCTGGACTGTTCTGACCAGCTCATGGAAATACCTTGCTGTGTGTTGGTGGGGAAATGCTTGTGCCTGAATCCCAGGAATACTGAATCCCTGAAAGCAGCCCTTAGGCAGGGCTCACTAAAGCCAGTTCTCTGGAGTTCTCTGACATCTCAAACACAGGTGTGGTGTAACTGGAGTCAGCTGTCTCACTAAATGGTCTTAGCGATGGTTTTAACCCTGATTTTCCTTTTTGTTACACGCTGTGATCTGCTCTTTTTCACCTCTTTTTCCTCCCTTTCCTCCAGTATTTCCAGAATGTGATGATCCCATATGTCAGTCCGAGGTGTAAATTTGTATTTGTGTCATGACATGCAGGTGAGATTGCTGCAACAAACTCTTTTCTTTACCTTTTCTGTCAGCACCCTTCATCCCTCCCTGCTCCTGGATCCCAGGCTGTTCTCCAGAATTCCCAGGCAGCTGCGGGTGCTGTGAATGTGAACGAACACGAAGGGCAGTGGGGTGTAACTGGTCATTTTGGGACAAACCTGTAACAGCTGTAAGGGATTGGCTTCCTGAGTGGGATTTCCCCTTTGGGAGGGGCGGTCCAGCAGCAGGACAGCTCCTGGGGTGCTGGTGGCTGTACCCACAGGGAAGGGCATTGCTCTCACATCGCCAGGAATGCCTCACACGTGTGCAGGTTTTCCCTGGGACATGAATCACCTTCAGTCTCGTGTTTTGTGTCTGAACAAGGTCTCTCTGCCTGAGACTCCCATGGCAGCAGTGCTGAGCTGCACAGAGCTTTCTTTAGCTGATGGATTTCTGCTCTGCACCAGCTCTGCTGCCAAGTTCTGCCTTTTTCAACAAGTTATTTCATCAATGTGAACAGAGTGGTAAATGCCACTATTTTTGGACTTTCAGGGAGGACAGAGCGATGTCCAAGCTCTTTTACTAGTCCCAGGTGTTGGAACCAAATAAATCATTCCTCAGAACTAAATAGCCTCGGCCTGGGGAAGGATTTCTGTTATTTTGTGCCAGGGGCAAATCTTGATTGGGAAATGATAATTTGGAAGCAGAACTTGGTAGTGTAATAGGCTAAATAGGCTTTGACATTGTCCTGATGACTGTATTGTCCTTGCTCTGGGTGCTCATCCTCCCTCTGGCTCCAAAGGTAATTTCCCTCTGTTTCCATTCCCATTTGATAAGAAAACTTCTTTTCTGAATCCCTGTGGGTGTGGATATATAAATGTATATTTGTGCTTAAACATTTCACACGAGACTTCAAGCCTGTGCAATGACCGTGCTCCCTTCTCCCTCCTTTCCAAGGAGTGCAAGGTGGGGAGAAACCTCGATGTTTCTGGCTGTTCCCATAATGATTTAAGCACTGCTGGGTTTAAAACATTCTTCTACAGGTCGTCATTTAATCTAAGCTTAAATCAGAGAATCCCAGAGTGGTTGTGTTGGAAGGGACCTTAAAGCTCATCTCATTCCCCCCCTGCCATGGGCAGGGACACCCTCCACCAGACCAGGGTGCTCCAAGCCTCATCCAGCCTGGCATTAAAAAGGTTGTATTATTAAATATATTTAGCAATGAGCTGTTCCCATCCTGGTTTTTGTCCTTGCCTGGCTGGGCTGCAAGAAAATGGGTTCAATTCCCTCATCCCCACCTGTCACAATTATTTAAGTGAAATCTTAATGCTCTGTTGGACAAATTCATTTCAGCCAGCATTATTCACATTATTTTTCATAGGCAGGAGCTTTTTCAGAGATGCAATATGTTGGAGTACAGGTAAAATATGTTCTATTTCCAGTCTGTGTCTGCTAAAATCACTGCTTGCCAAGCCTGGGCCCATTCATCTGCTGCTTTTTCTGAGTTCCCATTTGTCATTCAGCGTGAAGGCAGAGGGTGGGAGTTTTCTTGACCCCCCCACTTTTGAAAGTCACCATGCTCATGGTAATCTCTGCAGCAAACCAACACATCATTTGCAGGGTGAAGGACAGCAGGCAGCTCTGTGCCCTGGGGGAGATGTTCTGATATGCTAAAATCCAGCTGCTGGAAAAGGACTGTTCAGTGGAAGGGGAAGCACTGACCCTTTAGCTGCAGCATCTGATTTGGGGGATAACCTTTTGATAAGTGGTCAGCCCTGGAAAAAGTCAATTTAGCAGGTACAGTGAATAGAATTGTACAGGGTTCAGGGAAATGCTGGCTTTTCACTGGGCTCTACTGTTTAAGCTCATTTTAAAACTTTATATATATATATATATTTTTTTTTTCCCCCAGGAGAAAGCAAACTCGCTGCTTGTGATCCCTTTACTGCTACTTTTAGTTTCCCCTGCAGGACTATAAGGATGCTTTGGGGAGGCAGTAACAGCAAGGGAAGCTGCCAGGCTCAGCTGTGTTTGGTATTCCCTGCCCAGTTCCCACAGCCCTGTGGCAGCACAGCGTTCCCTGGCACACAGGTACAGCCAGAGGAGTGGGAGTTATTTACCCCAAAAACAACAGCTCTGAGCAAAGACCGGCTAAAATGGTGGAAAAACTGCTGCAAGGAGAGAAAATCCCATGCCCCAGGTTCCACCAAAGCTGCAGAGGAAAGCTGGTGCCTGTTCTTCTGCCAATGCCCCTTTTCAGCAATGAGCCCTCCCTTTAACAGTCTGTGTTGCAGCGATCAGCAGCACAGCACTAAAAACTTCAGCAGTTCCCATCATTTCCAGCATTTCCTGGGACATTGTGCTCTTTGTAGCTGGTTCTCATCGATGCCCTGAGAGCCTCTCTGCTGTGTCCTCTCTCTCTGTGTCCCCTGCAGGTCACACACTCCCACATTGGGCCATTTACCTCCCAGTTTGGCTTTTTCCCCACGCCAGAGATTGCTTGGTGGCCTTCAGCTCTGTGGCTGACTTAGGCCAGGAACAAACACCCCTGTGAGAGCTCTTGGGGCAGGAAAATGCACTGTGCTTAAGTGAGTAAGGGCTGCACTTTGCAGAGACATCTGCTTTGGTTTTGTTTTCATGGTTCCTGTGCTTTCCAGGACTATTTCAGTATTATTTATTTATTTCTTCTGGAGAAGGGGGGCTTTGTGTTCCTCTTCCCATTGGAATGTGGCTTTCACCCTGAGCTGTGTGTGCTCTGTAGCTCGTGCTGCAGGAGATATAAATACAGAAGGATGCAGCTAAAAATTTTGCTTTTCCAAATATCTTTCCTTTATTAGAATCCCAGAATGGTTTGGGTGGGAAGGGACTTTGAAGGTCATCCAGTTCCACCCCCTGCCATGGGCAGGGACACCTTCCACTGTCCCAGGCTGCTCCCAGCCCCAATGTCCAGCCTGGCCTGGGGCACTGCCAGGGATCCAGGGGCAGCCCCAGCTGCTCTGGGCACCCTGTGCCAGGGTGAGAGTGAAGAATTCCTTCCCAATATCTCATCTAATTCCCCCTGTCATGTCCCTCCATCCCTTGTCCCAAGTCCCTCTCCAGCCCCCTATGACCCCCTTAGGCACTGCAAGGTTGATGCTCTTTTCCTTCCTTGCCCCCACTCAGCACCTGTTTCTCAGAAATGCCTTTTCATTTCAGGGCTCTTCCTTCTTCCCCAGCCCCCTCAGTCACAAATTTCCTCAGCTGAGGGTTGTATGGGAGGGTTAATGTTTTCCTTCATCCAGGCTGATGTGGAGCAAAAAGCTTTTCTCCCCCTCTAGCTCCCAGGGAGCCTTTGGAAATGAAGGCTGGGAATCACATTAGATTGTATTTCACTAAAGGTTTTCTCTGTCCTAGAAAACTCCTGGCTCCTCCTGAAATACACTCAGCTTGAGAAGAACCGGATATATTTACTCTAACTGTGCTCAGTCTAGGAATATTTTTGCTGTAGAGATTAAGTTTTCATATCATCTTGAAGAAAACCAACTCC
Organism: Corvus moneduloides; assembly: GCF_009650955.1. Classification (NCBI taxonomy): domain Eukaryota; kingdom Metazoa; phylum Chordata; class Aves; order Passeriformes; family Corvidae; genus Corvus; species Corvus moneduloides. The sequence goes on from NC_045495.1 coordinate 9,971,203, forward strand.
TGCCAGTCCCCAGGGATCCCCTGTCTCAGGGCCCTTTCAGCAGGAGGGGCTCAGATCTCGGCAGCTCCAAGTGGTGTCGTGGTTTTTCTTTTCCCTTCTATTCCTGCAGTACAATAGCAATATATTCTATTTGTTCCAAAGTTCTGAATTTTTAGGAGATTCTGAAAAAAAAAAAGTCCTGGTTTTGGTTTGGGTGAGTGGGGCTTTGGGATGAGTGGAGCTCGTGGCTGCTCAGAGCTGGGATCTGCACCAAGTCCTCATCTCCATGCAGCCCGTTCCCATCTCCTGAGCTTGCAGAATTCCCTGGAGGCTGAATTCACTCCATAGATCAAGAGTTTTTGTGGGGATTAGTGGTGTTTATCACTAGAGATAGGCTGGAGCAGGCATCAGGAGAGACTTCCTGGCAGAGGTTCAGCACTCCTGCTTTGTGCCTGCCCGGAATGACAAAGGATTCGCCCTGTGACTCGGGAACAGCCCTGGCTCTGTGCTTTCAGCCCTGTTCTCCCAGGAAATGAGCTGATGGCACCATGCTCTTGCTCTGTTTCGCTCATGGTGTCTCTGTGTGTCACATCTGGCCCTTCCAGGCCAATTTCAAGCAGGTTTCATGGAATCCCAGAATATCCTGAGCAGCCACATGGGCTGGGCTCAGGGCAATTCCTGACATCACAGCAGAGGCACCTCAAGTTCACAGAAAGGTGCCCAAAAATGTGGTGAATAAAAGCCAGTGAATGGATTGACTGGATGAGGATGGGCTGTGACCATTTGTTTTCAGCTCTGCCTCTCCTGAGGCACCTTTTCAGCCAGCTGGAAACAAATCTCCTGTTCTGTTTGGACATGGATTATCTTCCTGGCCAAACGTTCCTTGATTCCTGCTTTGAGTGCCACACACCAAAGTGACATTGCTGAGCCCTCCTGACAGCCTGGACTGGAGAGGAAATGTTTAACCAGCACAGAGACAGCCAGAGGATCCTGCCTGGCACATCCCACCTGGGAATATTCATCTCCATGACTCTCCCTGCGGGCCTGTCCTGGTGCTCTCCTGGAAGGGAGGATGGTGGGCTCGAGGTGAGCCCTGCCCAGCACAAATGGATCCATTTGATTGATTCCTTTGGTTAAATGATGTTGGTTTATCAGCATTTACTGACTTGGAGTAGTAGAAGGACAGAATATGCAGAAATCATGAACAAACCGAGTGAGCAGAGAGAAATGTGTGCTGGGATCTGAGTGTTGCCCTGATTGTGGTTTGGAATAAAGCAGTTAATGGCATTACAGGTTTGCCACTCAAAGCTGGTGGGTATAAAGTCATGTTTGGCCTTTCTCTGGTGCCTCTGTAGGGAGCAGAGTTCAGCAGGACCCTCACACTGAGCCTCCCACCGAGCCTGGGAGCACGGGTTGGCTCTGCTCGTGCCTTGGCTGTGCTTTGGGAGGCACAGAGTGGGCACTGGGGTACCTGAACTGTGTGATAAAAGCTCAGGTGTGCAGGGCAGGTGTCCTGGGCTGTCCAGCAGCTCCCATTCCTCTCCTGGTGGAGCAGGATTGGAGTTTGGCTGCTTGGAGAGGGCACCCAGCCTGTCAGTTTGAATTGCCTGGCAAAGACATCCCTGCTCCAGGCATCTCCTACTGCTGCAAAGGGCAGCTCAGGCCCCCAGGCCGGCGTGGCCTCTGTGGCTGGTGGTGTTGTGAACAGAGGGAGGTTCCTCACCTCGAATTCCAGGTCCTTCACCGAGGTGCTGTGGTTGGGAGCACAATTCCCTTAGCTGAGCCAGAGATAAGAACCTCTGGAGGCTGACTGGGATCTTGTAGGGGATGGATTAGCCTTGGAGGGATCATCTTTCCCTGCTGGCTTCAAGTGTGGAGCTCTGGGAGAAGCACTGCCTTGGTGTCTGAGTTAATTATCTGTTATTAGTGTTGATAATAACCAGAGCTTGTGTTTTTAAAACCTGCTCTAAGCAGAGCCAGGTGCTGGGATGTTCCTGGTTCCCACATCCCACTGAGTGTCCTCCATGCATGGAGCCTCTGCCCTCCTCAGAAAGTCCCCACTTCCCTGCAGCCCCTCTTACAGGTGTGTGCCTTCAAAGCACCAAAAGCAGAAGCACTGGGGCAGTGAGAAATGGGTTCAAATGAATCAAGAAAAGTTAAATTAAGCTTTAAAAGCAAACTGGGAGATGCTGAGGGTTCCTGGAGTGGAAGCATTTGGGGTTGGGAAGTTCACAGAGGGATCTGCTGACCTTCTGCAGGCCACAGAGTGCCTCCTTTCCCAGCCTTCCTGAGTGATCACTGGCTCCTGCTGAGCCTGGAGCTGGGAAAGGCAGCTTGGATGTGGGATCCATCCCCACGTCACAGCCAGCAAACCTTGGCAGTTGATTTGTTGTTGCTGTCCTCAGACAAAACCTAATCAAGCCCAGTGTGGTCAGAGGGGCTCTGTCAGCTCTGGTGGAGCAGGGAAGGATGTTCAGAGCTTCCTTGTCAGAAGGAATAATAATAATAATAATAATAAAAATAATTAATAATAATTCTTCAAACTGTGCTTCCGACTGTGATTTACATTCCCAGCTGATTTTTTCCTGCCTCTCAGTGCTACTTTTTGAGGAAAAAAGTGTTTAAATCTGTGGGGAGGCAGGAATGTCTTGTCCAGGACAATGGAAGTCAGTGGCAGGTTTGGGAACTGGACCAGCCTCAAGGTTATTGTCCCTTCAGAAGCTTCGGAGATGACAAAACCTGTCCTGTTCTGTCAGGCCTCTGTCATTGAAACAATGGGAATATACCCTGGTGTCTGTTATGAAAAAAAAACAACCAAACAGACAAAAAAGCAAAACAGAATCCATCATTATTATTTTTATGTTTCTGACAAAAGGAGACTGAATCTCTGCTAATGAAAAATATTAAAATTCCAGGTGTTCTGTCTAATGAATAATAACATGAGCATGGACTCGGCTTCCCACAGGCACCACAGATCATCCATGGAGTTCTTTATGTGCAGCTCATTTTGAACTTTGCCTATGTCCTTCAGCTATGCAGATATAAATAAATAATTCCCCTTGATAAGGGTCTGGGAATGCTGTACTTTAAAAGATAAGAAAGCTTTGAGGGGAAATTGTTTCTAAATCCGTACCATTTGTATGCTGTTCACTGTTCACACTGAGCAAAAATTCATTCAGCAGGCACTTAACCAACCCTATTTTATTCCTGCTCTGTGTTCAACCTATCCTTCTCCTGGGGACATCTAACCTTCCATGTAATTACCTCTCCAAGAGTGGGAAGGAGGCCTGAATCACCTCCCCACCAACTGAATAAATACACAGATCCTAGGACAGGTTATCAGCTGCCCGCCAGGGGCAGGGCTGGCAGGAGCAGCGTGCCTGAGCCACGAGGAACTGCAAGACTTGAGTCACTTCTGTTCCAGCACTGGGCCAAAGAAGGAGAATTTGGAATGTTTGCAGAAAACCAACCCAAAACACCCAGGAACCCAAACACCCAGGAGTTTTGGAGTAGTCTTGTTTCTTTGGGAAATAACAGCAATGGGTTTTAGCAGGGATGGGTTTTACCTGTGATGGGTTTTACCAAGGATGGGTTTTACCTGTGATGGGTTTTAGCAGGGATGGGTTTTAGCAAGGATGGGTTTTTCCAATGATGAGTTTTACCAGTGATGATGTTTTTGTTTTCCCTCAGGTCTGTCCAAGTCCCTTGGCCTCATTGAGGGCTATGGTGGCCGTGGCAAGGGTGGCCTCCCAGCCACCCTGTCCCCCGAGGAGGAGGAGAAAGCAAAGGGACCCCACGAGAAGTATGGCTACAACTCCTACCTCAGCGAGAAGATTTCCCTGGACCGTTCCATCCCGGATTATCGCCCAACCAAGTGAGTGCCAGGTGCTCCAGGAGGGAGTAGTTGTGTTCAGCTGTCACCTGAGCACCAGCAGTGCCAGTGGCTTTCACACTCAGGTTTGGTGCTGTCGGCTCTTCCCTCATCATTCAAACTGGGGTGGCTGGGCTGGAACTGAGCTCGTAGAATCACAGAACCACTGAGGTTGGAAAAGCCCTCAAAGATCATCAAGTCCAACTGTTCCCCAGCACTGCCAAGGCCACCACTGCCCCATGTCCCCAGGTGCCACATCCACAGGGCTGTTAAACCCCTCCAGGGATGGGGACTCCACTCCAGCCCTGGGCAGCTGTGCCAGGGCCTGACCACCCCTTCTGGAAGAAATAATTCCCAATATCCAACCTGAAGCTCCCCTGGCGCAGCTTGAGGCCGTTTCCTCTTGTTCTGTCAGTTGTACCTGGGAGAAGAAAGTGATCCCCACCTGGCCCCACCCTTGTTTCAGGTAGTTGGTGAGAGTGAGAGAGTTCATCAAGATGATTTATCAGGGGAAAGGAGTGAATTTCTTCCCAGTCTGTCTCTGTTTTCCTAAAGCAGTACAGGATTTTGGGTGGAATTGGTGCCATCAGAAGCTCAGCTCTGCTTTCACTGAGCCTTTGGAGTTTATTACCCTGTAAAAGTGTGCAGAGATTCTCCCTCCCTCCTTGTCAGCTCCTTCACGTCCCTGCAGGACCTCTGGAGGCCCTGGGCTCCTCTCAGCACAGGGATCCTCCTGGGACACTCTGGGATCTCCAGCTGGAGATCTGGGCCTTTAAAGGGAGTTTTTACAGTGACAATATCCTTCCTCTCCTTTTTTTGATTGAGCTTTTAAGGTGCTGGTGGTGTTTACCTGCCAAGCAGCACAGAAGAGGCTTTAAAAGAGGTGACACATCATTTTGTTAAGGGGAGGAGGAAAGACATGCTGCAAGTTTATCTTTGTGAAGGTTCATTTTAGATACGGCTGCCAGAGTGTTCTTCAAAATAGGAAAGTGTCAGTTTGTCCAGGCCTGGAGTGAAATCCCTGATAAAAAAATGAGCTGAGAGAGGTTTCAATTGTGAAAGATCTGTGCCCAATCACTGTGCCATTGGGGCAGTGACAAAGCTGTTGCCTGGGATCTGCAGAGCACTGAAGATCATGCAGCCAGGGATGCAGCTCTGTGTCCCCAGGTGCTGGCAGCTTGTCCAGGCTCTGGGAGCAGGGGCAGCTCTTGTTCCTTCTGTCCCCAGGTGCTGGCAGCTTGTCCAGGCTCTGGGAGCAGGGGCAGCTCTTGTTCCTTCTGTCCCCAGGTGCTGGCACCTTGTCCAGGCTCTGGGAGCAGGGGCAGCTCTTGTTCCTTCCCCTCTCCGGGCGCTGCCTGAATCCCGAGCAGCTCCTTGGAGCATTCCGGGCTGTCAACCACTGAGAGCAGAAATCCTTGGATGAGTTTCCAAAGGAATGGAGGCCCAGCCTGCATTTTGCTGCTGCAGCTCCTCCAGGCACGCTGAATTGCAGGTGCAAATTGCACCTCTGCCTCTCTGATATGCAAATCCCAGCACCATGCCGAATCCTTGGAGCGAGACCTTCTCCAGCATTTACCTGAGGCTGAGCTGCTGATTTCCATTTCTCATCCACAACTCTGACTTCCAGCAGAGCCAGCATTACTTGGTGGGAATTAATTTGAGAAGTAATGTTTCTTTTCAGATTTTGGGGGAAGAAAAGGATTAATTCTGACATTTTTAGGCTCGCGTTGTATTTTTCCTCAGTTCTGCTATCCATCGTTCCATGGGAGAGTGGGGGAGAGGACAGGGCACAGCAGTTCATTAAAAATGCTTCAGTTTGGAGCTGGGCTGAGACTTGGGAGAGAACTTGTGGGTATTGACTGCAGCTGCACAACTTAGTGCCTTTTATCTGTGTAAGAATTTCAGGAGTGCGTTTTGTTTATTGGTTTTCTTTTTGTTTTGGGGATCAATTGTCTTTGTACTGCAAGAGAACAGTTGGTTAGGCTGGAGTTTGCTGGAGAGTTTGGAAAGTTTCAGCTTTTCCTACTTCTGGCTTCAGGGCTCCCTTGCTATTTAGTGCATTCAGGTTTATGGCTGATTTTATGAAGGGTTGAACACAAACCATTTAAGTCAAGTATCCTGGTCTCTGATTAAAATAGATTCAAGTAAAGGGAAATTAGCCTAAATGGCTTTGAAATTGCAGCATTAGTGGAGAAAAACTGTTGAAAACCCTCCAGCTGATAAGCATTACAAAGCATGTAGTAGTTTTAAATATAATAGTGAAGCCTGTGTGGTTCAGCTAAAGGCTGCTGAGTGTCTGGAATGCCAATGGACTGGGCCTGGTCCTGGCACAGGCTGGCACTCCCCATCCTTTCCTCTGTTTTCCCTCTTTTTAAGGAAAGATTCACGTGGCCAGGTGTCCGTGCCCTGAGTGCTGGGTCAGAGCTCTGAGGCCTGCTCCTGCTCCCTCTTTGTGCCTGTGGCCGAAGGGAAGCAGAGCGAGGAGAGTTTAGGGGAAGTTTGGCACATTTTGTGTGTATTTCTGTGTCTCCAGGCTCCCTGCACCTCGTGGTCAGCATCACTGAGGGTCCAGGGACTCAGATATGCCTGCTCCAAGGGATGTCAGGTGCTGTTGGTGAGGAGGAGCCAGCCCAGCTCACAGCTCAGGGCCTCTCAGTCCTGCCCAGAGGCAGAGAAAGGAGGGAGGTTCCCTGGGGAAAATGGTCCCAGAGGTGTGAGGGTGATGTTCAGGAGAAGGTCAGGTCTTTCCCAGCACCAGGAGCTGGGGCAAAATACCTTGTTTGTCCTGATTTGGGGAATTGTGGTGTCACTTTCTAGTTGTTTGGGTTATCATCTTTGCTTCAGCTGAGAGATTTCCTTCCCCTTTCCCCTTCCTCTTTGTCCTTCCTTACCTCTTCCCCTCTCCCCTTCCCTTATCCGTTTCCCTTTATCCTCTGCCTTTCCCCTTCCCTTTTCCCCTCTCCCTTTCCCCTTTCTCTTTCCCCTTCCCTTATCCCTTCCCCTTTCTCCTCTTCCCCTTCCCTTTCTCCTTCCCCCTTTCCCTTTCTCCTTCCCTTTTCATCTTTTCTGTTTCCCTTTTACCTCCCCCCTTCCTTCTTTCCCCTTTCCTTTTTCTCTTCCCCTTTCTCCTTTCCTGTTCCCTTTTCTCCTTCCCATTTCCCCCTCCCCTTTCCCCTCTCCTCTTTTCCCTTTCCCCTTTTCTGCTTTCCCCATTCCCCTTTCCCTTACCCCCTTGCTGCTGGGGCTGCTCACCTGTGCTGGGAGGTGGAAACTCTTCCCTGCTGTTCCCCACTGAGAGGACTGGGTGTTGCCCTGGGCTGGTTCCCAGAGCAGTGGTGCTGATGCTCTGGATCCATGGAATGACGTGTGTGGAGCTGATTCCAAACAGGAGCTGTGCCTGTTCACACCTGGACCTCACTGATGTTCCTGATCCCGACCCTCTGCTGAGCAGGAAGGGCTGTGCTGGGTGTGCATGAGATTTTCCAGTTAATCAAAGAATAGATTCCAGTTTGGATGGCTGGGAAAGCTTGTCCTTGGGCCAAATAAGGCAGGACTGGTGTTTTGGGGTGAGTTAACCCAGAACTTGCTGCCAAACAGTGCCATAATGAGAAGGGCACTGGGAAGACATTTCTATGGTGCTTGATTGGGTTTTGTCACTTTAGGATGAGATTCCTGTGTGTACTAAACTGCTTGTACTAAAACTGTTAATTCTTCATTGCAATTAGCACAAACAATGGAAGGAAAAACCACAAGTCCCAAAATACAGTTTATTTCTTTGCCTATAATCAGGAAATCTTGTTCTGGTAAACAATCTCTGCTTCCAGACTGGAAGTACCCAAGGTGCTGCCTGCAGCCTGCAGGACTTCTACACAAATCTCCACAAAAGTGAGCTGGAGAGATTTCCTTCAATTTTCTGCAAAACCCTCTGAAGGATAAGGCTGCTGAGTGAGTTTTATTGTTCATCCATTCTCAGCACACGCTGCCTGCCTGGGGAGGATAGGGGGGTTAGGGAGATGTGTTGTTTTCTATATTGAAAGTGAAGCATATTTACATGGGATCCCAGGGCCTGCAGATGTTCCCTGCTTGGAGACAGCATTTTATGCACCTCTGTTTTATCCTATGATACAGGATTTAATGGGAACCTCTCCTGTGTGCAGCCAGAAAATAAAATTGCTTTGTTAGATCAGCCTGCCTGTCCATCTTATCCGGTATCTAATCTCTGATAGTGGAATTACCAGATGCTTCAGGTTGAAGAAATCATATTAAGGAAAACTGTGAGATAATCTGCCCATCTGGTATGTTCTGCCTCCCCCGTTCTCTCCTTTCCATCCTATCCAATATAAATGTGGAGTTCTCATTATCTCTTTAAAAGTCTGTTCCTTTCTGGAATCCTGCTAAGCTCTGATTCAGTGGTATTTTATGGCATTATAGGATTAAGGGGTAGATTTAAGAGAAATAATACCCACAATTGTTCGGACTATTGGATCATTGGGTGGAGATGACACATTCCTGCTGCTGCAAATCTCCTGACAGCTGTTCTCAGCAGGAGATCCTCGAGGTATTACAGTGATGATCAAGGATGGTGTAAGAGATAAGCAACTCCCACAGTTTGATTTTTCAGATGTTTTGAGGGCTTCCCAGCCTGGAGACACAACCCCTTCCCCTGTCTGCCTCGGGGTCCTGCACGTGCGGCAGGAAATGCATGGAGAGGGACTTTGGACAAGGGGGTGTAGTGATAGGATGAGGGGGAATGGCTTAAAAATGCCAGAGGGCAGGGCTGGATGGGATCTTGGGAAGGAATTGTTCCCTGGGAGGGTGGGCAGGCCCTGGCACAGGGTGCCCAGAGCAGCTGGGGCTGCCCCTGGATCCCTGGCAGTGTCCAAGGCCAGGCTGGACATTGGGGCTGGGAGCAGCCTGGGACAGTGGGAGGTGTCCCTGCCCATGGCAGGGGTGGAACAGGATGGGCTCTGAAGTCCCTTCCAACCCAAACCATTCCACGATTCTGTGATGGAAAAGTTTTGGAGGTGTTGGGTGCCTGATCTGCTGCTGTGTTCTCACAGCACTCGGTCTGTGGTTGCCGTGGGCCCCCTAGGCCTGGAGAGGTGCCCTGGGCAGAGCCTTCCCATCGCCATCAGCTCAGGAGGGAACAGCTCCTCACGCTGGCTTGGTTTAACTGCGGCGTGTGTGGGGCTGACTCAGAGCTGTCACACGCCTGTCTTGAGTGCCTGAATCACGCGTTTATTTCCGGAGCTGCTGCCATGGGAGCCGGGCAGCAACTGGGCCTTTCAGCACCATCTGCCTTCGGCTGCTTTGTTACCAGGGTCCTGTGGAGCAGCAAGCTGAGAGCCTTTCTTTGGGATATGGTGCAGAACATGGAGAGTTTCGGCTTCTGGGTAGACTTTGGGTGGTTGGTTGACAACTTAACTTGAAGAAACGAAATCAAGCCTTGATTTAATTTTTATTTAAAGTGGTCCGTGTGTGGCCTCTGTGGGCTCTCAGTGTGCACTTGCTGAGTGCTAGAGCACACTGTGGGGTGGAGAGAGGCCCTGTTCCCCTTGGGGCTTCTCCCCATCCCTGCAGGGCCTCCTGCCCTCTGCCGTGGGGCTGCCTTGGGGCCTCAGCCTCCCCTCAGCTTGCAGGGCCCAAGAATTCCATTTTGGCTTTATAACCATAGCAGAATGCATCTTTGGAGAGTGGTGAGTGTGGATGTGACTGACACACATCAGGACTGCCCAAGAGGAGACCAGGCATTGAGTCTCCTGCCCATGAGACTACTCCTGCTTTCCCCTCTCCTGTGCTGGATCCAGAATGTTCCTGCAGAGCCCACCCTGGCCACGGTTTGTGCCAGGGGGTTTGTGCCCTCTGGTTGGCTCTGATGGGGAAGTTTCATGTGCCATCATATTTATTTTCCTGTGGGGAAGAGCAGATCTCCTCTGCTGTGGCAGTAACTCAACTCCCTGGCTTTGCAGGTGCCTTTGGCTCAGGTTTCTCTGGTACCAAGGCTCTGAAATGAGGTATTTTCTCAGCACCTGCCACAGCTTGGGCAGGAGGTGCCCCTGTCACTGCTCCATACATCTCATCTCATCTCATTTCCTCCCCAAAGCTGAGGTTACACAGCCTCCTTTAATGAAACAAAATGCTTTTTTCCTCTCCCCTCCCCCCACAGGACCATGTTGGCTTTGGCAGAAGTGTCTGAGATGTGCAGATATTACTGCAGCCAGTGGGAGAGCTCAGAGATGGTCTCCTCAAGGACCTGGGACATCCCTGAGCACACATCTGTGGGGATGGGCTGGTCACTCGTGTCCTGCCCTGGGCTGGGCAGCCAGGCTTGATGCAGTGAGTCTGAGGAGAAGGACAACGTTTGAGCAGACAAAAACAAACTACTTGAATTATGAGAGTGGTATTTGCTGGGAAATAGAGTTTCTTGCCTGTTTATTTGTTGTGATTGCTGCTTATTGCAAACAAAGGAGGTCAGAAGAGCTCCTTCTCTCTTGCATGCACAATGTGTTACTGCAGTTCATTATTTTACCTTCTGCAAAGAGTGCTTTGATGGGCTTCAGCCCTACATCCAGACAACAGCCAGGAAAAGAGAGGCAAGATGTAGGGCTTTTTCTTCATCAAACAGCTGAAGGCAAAACTAGAGAGGAACCAAGACAGTGGAAGAATGAAAAAAAAATTACTTTCTCAGATGTGAAATTCCCTTTGAATCACATGTGGGAGTGTATTAAAAGATCCTTACGGCTCTAGGAAAAAGCCAGGACTGGTTGTGCACATTCCTAATAGATGGCTGTGGGTTTGATCCAGCATTGTGTGAAAAACACTCTTGTCCTTGGCTTTTTATAGCTTCAGCCATAAAAAAAGGAAAAGTCATAATTTCCAGTACTTGGAAAGGTGCCACCTGAAAATTTTCTGGGAGAGCAAGTAGAGAAATCAAGCAGTGAGTATCAGTGTCACAGCTCTGGCATGAAGGAGCTGTGCCTCAGAGCAGGGCTCAACCACAGCCAGAGCAGATTTGCAGTTCAGGGATGGATTGTTGGATATTTTCTGTCCATGTGTTCTGTCCTGCCCAGTCTGTCCCATCTCTGTGTGGTCCAGGCAGGTTTATTCTGCCAGGCTGGAAGGCACCCAGCTTAGGAGAATCCGAGAATCCCTGAGGTTGGAAAATCCCTCCAAGGCCATCGAGTCCAACCTGTGCCCGATGCCCACCTTGTCCCCAGCCCAGAGCTCTGAGTGCCACCTCCAGGGATGGGCACTCCAAACCTCCCTGGGCAGCCCCTGCCAAGGCCTGAGCACCCTTTCCATGGGGAAATTCCTGCTGCTGCCCACCCTGAGCCTGCCCTGGCCCAGCCTGAGGCCGTTCCCTCTCCTCCTGGCCCTGTTCCCTGCCAGCAGAGCCCGACCCCCCCGGCTGCCCCCTCCTGTCAGGGACTTGTGCAGAGCCACAAGGTCCCCCCTGAGCCTCCTTTGCTCCAGCCTGAGCCCCTTTCCAGCTCCCTCAGCCGCTCCTGGGGCTCCAGCCCCTTCCCAGCTCCGTTCCCTGCCCTGGACACGCTCCAGCCCCTCAATGCCTTTCTTAAAGTGAGGGGCAAAATCACCCAGCCCTGCACAGACCCCCCAACAACCCCACCCTGGGCATCCCTGGCAGCGCTGTCCAAACGCTCCTGGAGCTCTGGCAGGCTCGGGGCCGTGCCCATTCCCTGGGGAGCCTGGGCAGTGCCCAGCACCCTCTGGGGGAAGAACCCTTCCCTGCTGCCCAGCCTGAGCCTCCCTGGCCCAGCTCCAGCCGCTCCCTGGGCCCTGTCCCTGTCCCCAGAGCAGAGATCAGAGCTGCCCTCGGGAGGAGCTGCAGCCCAGTGAGGTCCTGGTGGTCTCACTCGAGGCTGTACCCAGGCTGTCCCCTCCCTGCTCTGAAGGTCACAGGGGTAGAAGGTACTTCCAAACCCAGCTCCAGACAAAGTCAGGTTTTTATTTCTCCTGCATCAACAGGGCCCTGAGCTCTGAGGAGCCGCTGCTGCTGCGCTGTGTGTGCAGGGGCTGCTGGTGCCCTGTGCCCCTCCTGCCCCTCCAGGGATGGGGCTGCAGCTTCTGCTGCCTTTGGGGTGATCTGCAGACAGGAAGAAGCCTCTTTGCTGCTCCACTGCTTCTCCAGCACTAATACAAACCAGCAGGCAGTTGAATAAATACCAGTATTGATCTTTATTCCTCAGTGTGCTTGGACATGCTGCTCCTGACTTCCAGCAATGCTTTTTCTTGAAAACTGGGCAAGTAAAGACTCTAAAGACATGCTTTTGCAGCTGTGCTTTACATTTGTTGGTTATTATTTGAGCCTGCTCCTGTGACCTGCAGGAGCAGCCTGGCTCCTTGGACATGCAGGCAGCTGGAGCTGGCTCCAGGGAGCTGAGAAGTCCCCCTAGAACTGGACCTGTCAGACTCCCTGTGGAAAAGTTCAGGGGTTTGTGCTGTGTTTCTGTTGTGGGTTTAGATGGGGACACAGGGCAGCTTTTCCCTTCTTTTCCTTTGGAAGCAGAGGTCACTGGAGCACACTTGGGCAGCTTGTGCGGGGTCAGGAGTGTGTCAGAAGTCTTTTGTGCTTGAAGCCCCAATATCTTCTGGAACCCCAGTGGGGAAGAGAGTGCTCTGGGGAGAGCAGCTGGAGTTTGTTTAGAGGCTGTCAGAGAGTCTCTTATTTCCACTGTGCTGCTCAGTGTCACCTGCAAACACTGTGACCATGGATTTATAGCACAGCACCTCGGGGTTCTTTATGCCACACATCCCACTAATTGTCAATTTTCCCTTCCTGACTACAAAGTTATTACCTGTTCTTGTGAGTTGGGAACATGGTGCTTCAGGGAAGACTTCTGTGGCAGGAGCGTGCTATAAAACATCTCCTAACACAAACACAAGTATTAAATGATCGCTTTGGCAGAGGATGGGATTAGTGTAATTTAACAACTCGCTTTTGTGCTCCTCTGAACTCCACTGCTGAAAAATACCCGTGTTATCATCAATACTTCTGACTAAATTGTGCTTATGAGAATAAATGAACCAATTTAAGCTTTGGATATGCTTCCCTCCAGCTGGCTTCCAAGGAAATCAGGGCTTGTGTGTTTGTTTGTGCCACCAACCTGCTCCCCTGGACTGCCCAGAGCTTTTCTGTTCCAAACCAGCACGTTCCCAGCCAGACCAGGCAGAGGGGGAGTCAGGCTCTGCTGCTTTGACAGCCTTGGTCCTGCAGCCGTTTGTGCAGTTTTCCAGCAGGAAAATCCAAGAGCAAGGAGGTGTCAATGACTTATTCTGTGTGTGTGGGAAAGAGCTGGGCACAGGCAGAGCTGGGTAAGTGGATGTGACACTCGGAATTGCTCTGGCTTTTATCTCCCTTAGATCTGCCTGAACCTAATAACTTTATTACAAGAGCCTCTCGCCAGGGTAAATCCCATTCTCTACATTCTGTTTTTACAACTTTGCAGATAATTTCTTCTTAGGGCTTGCCAAGTAATGTGCCTTTAGAAATGTCTGTATGTCCCTAAATTGTGATGCCTATTCTTGAGACCCTAATTCTAAAATAGAGCTGAACATTTCTGAAGAAGAATTACTGGGAATAAAGTCGATGCTTTAAAATTGAGCTTTCCAGGGAAATGTGAGGAAGTTTCCAGGCTTTGCAGTCAGAAATAGTTTGAGAACCTGGATCTGTAAACAATGAACTGTACCAGACAGCATTAGGTGTTTTAAGATGGTTGGGTCACAAAAAATGTACATGATAGGATAGACACAATAGATTTAATGTTGTCAGTCCCTTTTGCAAGCAGACATGTGCACCAAATCAGCAAAATCTAAACTAGAATAAGCAATTAATGAATGGAGCATGATGAGGAAGTGGCAGGATGAATAGCAGGCTGAGCACTTGCTTTCTTTTAAGCCTGTTCATAATCTTTACAAAAGGCAAATGGAGATCAATTCATTTCCTGGTGAAGCTTTATTTTGGAGCACAAACGGAGCTTGTTTGGTACCAGTGGGTTTCCTTTGTGGAGTTCTTTGTCACCAGAAGGACAAACCCAGAGGGTTTTTCCTCTGCTGCTGAGGTTTTCAAGCAAAAGCAGCACAGATGTGTAGGGAAGAACTGGGAAGCAACGCCTATGGATTAAAGCATCCAGGGAGCCTGACCCTGCCTGTGCTGGCACAGCAGAACATTGCAGTGGGATTTACAGCATTTTGTGCTTCAGCCACGATGCTTTGCAGCCCAGCCATGGGGAAATCATCCAGTCCTACCAGTGCCTCATGCATGGACCAGGATTTACCTCCCAGGCCTTCAGCTGCAAAGTTCCTGTGGGTTCTCTGTGGGCCAGGAGGGTTCCTGAGGAGCTGCAGGCAGCAAAGCCAAGCCTTGGGTGTGCATGGATGTGTTTGGCTGTGTAGGTGGTGGGAGCTTGGGAGCTAAGGCTGGTGATAAGCAGGAAAAAGTCCAATGGCCTTGGTAAGGTGAGGGTGAGAGGGAAGAGGAGTCCAGAATTGCCCACTTTTCAGGTGTGCATCCAAACCTCTGGGGTGTGCGGGTGACAAGGATGTCTTGGGCAGGTTTAGAGTTACGTTCATCAGAAATCACTTCTAAGCCTTTAAAGTTCATCCTGTACTTCTGCACATATTTTGATATGAGTTTGCTGTGCTTTGTCAAATGTGTTATGGAAATATTTAGATTGGAAAAGCCCTCCAAGGTCCAACCCAGCACGGCCAAGGCCACCACCATGTCCCCAAGTGCCACATCCACGGCCAGTGCTCCTCAGACACAGCCAGGCAGGCAGAGGGTGCTCACAGCCACGTCTGGCTCCTGTGGGGCCGGGCTGGTGGCAGGGTGACAGAGGAGCTGTGTCACTGTGTCAGGCTTTTGGTGCTCCTGTCAGCATCTCTGGTGTGACAGAGAACAAATCCCCAGCCCCAGTGCTGTTCTCAGGGATGGAGGAACAGTGCAAAGCGTCTGTGGGAGGGAGCTGTGGCTGCTGTCCTTGGATCCCTGCAGGTAAAGGCAGGCACAACGAAAGGGTTGTGAAACCAAAAAGGATGGGGCATCCAGCCTGTCACTAAAAATCAAGAGTGCTCTGGTTTGGGGTGTTATGAGGGGACAGGGAGGTTGGGGTATTTTTATTTGTGGGGGTTTTTTTCTGACCCTTGTGGTAATTCAGCTTTTGTTTGACAGGCTGGGTTGGGTTGGATCCCTCCCTCCCCTGCTCTGAGGGATTTAACGGTGTTGCAGTTTTGCACTGGGTTAAACTGGGTGCCTGTGTGTGCTCAGGCTCTGAACTGGTCACCTTTGTCTCCCAGTGCTGCCTGTTGTGTATTTTGTTTGGCAGAGGTGGAGAATGCAGCCACAAATCTCTCCACAGAAGAGCAGGGCTGGTGTGGGGCTTCCTCTGTGGAGTGAAGAGAAACTTCTGGCACTTTGGAGTGAATGCCTGTGTGTGGTCTTGTGGTTTGTTAACCTGATGGCCCCTGCATGAAGGGGCACCCGTGTTCGTGGGCAGTTAATTGCCTTCAGTGAATGGGTACCTGACATTGCAATGTGAGCAGAAAAGCAAATCTAAATCAGCCCCACCTGCTGGTTTGACTCTTTTCATAGTGCCTGGGATTGTTTTTATTCCTTTCCACCCAAAGCAGTGCAAATGACTCACCAGTGTATCAGCGTGCCCTGGTGAGCAGCCTGTGCTGGGGCAGATTGTGCTGGTGCCAGCTCTGGGATGTTGGGATGGCAGAGCTCTCCCTGGAGCCAGATCTGGGATTCTGGGATGGCAGAGCTCTCCCTGGAGCCAGCTCTGGGATGCTGGGATGGCAGAGCTCTCCCTAGAGCCAGTTCCTGGATTCTGGGATGGCAGAGCTCTCCCTGGTGCCAGTTCCTGGATTCTGGGATGGCAGAGCTCTCCCTGGAGCCAGCTCTGGGATTCTGGGATGGCAGAGCTCTCCCTGGAGCCAGGTCTGGGATGCTGGGATGGCAGAGCTCTCCCTGATGCCAGCTCTGGGATGCTGGGATGGCAGAGCTCTCCCTGGTGCCAGCTCTGGGATTCTGGGATGGCAGAGCTCTCCCTGGAGCCAGTTCCTGGATTCTGGGATGGCAGAGCTCTCCCTGGAGCCAGTTCTGGGATGCTGGGATGGCAGAGCTCTCCCTGGTGCCAGCTCTGGGATGCTGGGATGGCAGAGCTCTCCCTGGTGCCAGCTCTGGGATGCTGGGATGGCAGAGCTCTCCCTGGAGCCAGTTCTGGGATGCTGGGATGGCAGAGCTCTCCCTGGAGCCAGCTCTGGGATTCTGGGATGGCAGAGCTCTCCCTGGAGCCAGTTCTGGGATGCTGGGATGGCAGAGCTCTCCCTGGTGCCAGCTCTGGGATTCTGGGATGGCAGAGCTCTCCCTGTGTGACACTTGCTGGGATGGCAAAGCCCTCCCTGTGTGACACTTGCTGGGATGGCAGAGCCCTCCCTGTGTGGCACTCCCCACTCAGGAATTTGGCAGCCAGGGCTGAGGGGCGCCGCTCTGCCGAGGCCGATCCAATTCTGGCAGAGGCTAAACAAACTCATCCAGTGATTCTGTACGTAACAGGAAAGGTTTAAAAACCTCTCCATCTTCCAGTTCATAAAGCCGTCAGCAACGTGGCTCTGTGATCACAGGGAAGAAGAGCTGTCTCTAAAATTCCATTGAGCCTTTCAAGTTCATCATTTTTATGCCAGCTCTTCCAGCAGTGGCATCATTCCACCTTGTTCCAGGCAGCACAAGTGGTGGCCACTTTTCTTCTTCATTGCCCCAAGTCTGTCCTGGGGATGTCAAAATCCTGGGTTCCCGTGAGATGTATTTGAGTGAAACACTCCCACCTCAGGCTCTGTACCAAGGATTTCCTTTTCAGTTTGAGAGGGAAGGTTCACAGCAGTGCCAGTTTTATCCCCACCTGCCTGAGCAGAGCTGTGTTTGCTGTGGGACTGTCACCCTGGAATCCCCAGCTGGGACACGAAGGGCTCCCTTCCCTCAGTGATGTGTTTGTCTGAATGCTCAGCCTGGGGCTGCCTCTGATCAGGGGAGGAAAAAGGCATTTTCACCCACCCAAAAACCAGCTTCAGTGACATCCCTGACAGAAATATACCTGGGATGGAGAGGTGGAGTGAATTGTCCTTTGGCAGTGGCAGTGTCACTTCACTGACCTTGAAGGGAGCTCTGGCTCCTGCCTTAGCTGAGATGGCTCTGAATTGCCTCATCCAGGACTGTGCCTGTGTGAGCAGGTACAGAGCAGCAGCTGCCTCTAGCAGAGGCTGTCAGAACATGCACTGGTAATTTACAGCTTATTGGTAATTTACATTTTACTGATAATTTACAGTTTTACATTGCTGCCTGTCTTGGTTTGAAAGACAGGTGTCTGCTAAGGAAGGCAGGAGCCTCCCTTGGAAGGGAAAATGTAACCCCCTTCCCTCCAAATTATTATAATTTTTGAAATTAAGGGGCTTTCAGGCAAAGATATGAGAAATAGGAGTAACAGTTCTTTACCAGTAAATATAACAAGGCAATAATACAGAAACACTGGCTTAACCTGACAGAGTCAGGGTACAACCCAACACCCTGTTGGGTGGTGGCAGCAGTCCGATTAAGGGGTGGCTGCAGTCCTCTTTGAAGTGATAGATACGGTTCTTGAAGCAGTGATCCTGTAGAAGGGTCTGGTCTCCTCTGAAGGTCCAGGGGTGGTTATGTAGCTCTTGTCCTCCGGGAATCCAGTAGGTCAGGGCTGACTGCGGTGTTCCAAACCTCAGATTACATCCAGGATGGAATGCTTGGTTCCTCCCCCTGGGTGGAGCATCTCACAGTGGGATGATGTAATTTTGAGAGTCACGCAGTGAGGCTGGATGGCTCAGTAACAGAAGATTTCCCTCCGGAGGGAGTTATCAGGGATGTGTCACTGGAGAGACAAAGAACCCTGCCCCAGCTGGTTTTAGCAGCTGGTGATAGAATACACACTTTTGGTTACACCTTACATTGTAACCTGAGACAGTGCCTTTCATCCCTGGGCACTCACTCACCTGTTGCAGTGGGGATCCTGCAACACGCATATATCAAACCAGGAGTCCCGTGGAAAGGAAATATATATGGACAGACAGATTCCTGATAGCTGTTTCAGAGATGTTTATTTCTCCAGCCGCATGGCCGGAGCTCTGCCCAGGAACTGTTCCAGTCACGGGACCAAGGGTCCTTCTGCCCGCGCAGGGAACACAAACCAACCCATGGGAACGAGGCTGAGCAGGGACAGGGAAGCCCCGTGTCTGTGCCCTCAGGGCCCCTCTCCCAGGGCTCCATGGCAGGGGAGGGACCCCAACACCTCACCTTCTTGCCAGTGGCCAGGATCTGGTGCTGTCCCTGGGGAGCAGTCAGGGCTCCCTGCCTGTGCCTTCCCTGAGGGACTGCTCAGCACTGGGTGATGGAGTCAGAGCTGCCCTTGCCCCACAGCTTGGGATCCTCATGGCCAAGGAAGCCAGGGTGCTGCTCTCTGAGGTCATGATGGTGTAAAATGCTGCAGACACGCATTTCAAAGCTTGCTCCTTCAGTCCCTGCCCGTTTGGACATCATTCAGCATTCAGCTGTGTTTGCAGGGCACTGTTTCAAAACAAACAGAATTAAAAATGCTCCTGAATTTCCTCCCTGCCCAATCTGACTTGCCTGGGAGGAGAGAAAAGCCAACAGCCAGGCAGCAGGACCTGCAGGCTTTGCTCCTGAGCCCTGCTGACCTCCTGTCCCCCCGGGGCTGACCACTTCATCCCTGAGCACCATAACTTTGGCATCTTGTGTTTGAATCCCTGATGCCTTGGTTAAGGGGACAGCGGCCTCCTTCTCCTGAGGACTTGTCAAGCTGGGAGCCCCCAGATGTGGCCAGGTGTGGCCATGAGGAGACCTTGGAGCTGTGTCCTGCTCTGCCTTGTCCTGCTGGGACTGATGAGGAGCCAAGGGGTGGATGTCATGACTTGTGCTGTCCTGAAAAGTGACAGGTGACAGGGACACGCTGGCTGGCTCTGGGCTCCTGCACCACGCCATGGGATCCTGCTCCTCTGGAAGAGTGCTGATCTCTGCATCTGTAATGGGGTAAACTGCTGGGACTTCATATCTGAGGAGTGCTTTCAGTTTTGGGAACCTCAGCACTGAGAGATGCAGTGGTGACAGTTCCAAGTTGATGTTTCCCTGAAGCAGCAATCTCTGGGATGGGAATTTTGGGGAGAATTCCACTTCTTGTGCACTAATCTGACTGAGCTGTCCCTCACGCACCCTTGGCTTTACTGTGGCAGTTCCACAGCTCATTGTAGAAAAGGCATTTAAATATGTCTGAGCTGAACTCTCTCTCTGCTCCTGAGCCATGTTTTACAGGAACAGCTCCACAACTCCGTGGAAGCTGTGCCAGCAGAGCTGAGCACTTCCATGATACTCACGGTGTCTTTAAGGAAGGAAGTAACAAGAATCATTTGTTCTGCTGATGAAAAGAGTATTTGCCTGTTTAAATATGCAAACCCTTGAGTCTGATACAAGACTGAAATGTCAGGAAGGGATAAGCTCCTGATAAGCACGTTAGCGGGATTTATTCAGTGTGATGGCCAAAAGAGGAATTATTAATAAGTCAGGATCCATTCTGGGGAACTCAGAATTAAAAATAAAGAGGGGGGGAGATCTGGCACTCTGATATGGAGGAGAGGAGGAAATCTTGGAACAGCCATCATCAGGATCTGCTTTCATAAGGCGCTGTGATGTCCATAATCAGAACCAGCACATTGTTTGTCTGCCCTTTGCTCTTCCACAGGTGCACAGGATCTGGATGGGCTGAGATGATCTTTAATGTCCTTCCCAACCTAGCCACTCAATGATTCCATGATCTGGGTCTGTTTTGTGCCAGCTGGCACAGATTTCCATGTCTGACTCTTCATGTCTGCTGAGTGTCTGTCATGGCTGATCCCACAGAGATGGAGATGGTGCAGTAGGACCCCATTAGGAGCTGTAGGAATGACTCCAGAGGATGTGGGAGCAGCACAGAGCCCCAGAACCCTGGGTGTTGTGCAGACCAGGGATGTCCAGCCCTCTCCATGGTGGTTGCTGCTGGTGGCATTTCAGAAGGACAGGTAGGGGGGACATTTGTGTCCTGACCAGCCTTGAGGGGCATCCCTGGGAAGATGAGGGGTGGTGCAGCATCAGAGCTGATGGTGCTGCAGTTATTAAATGGACACTGAGGTCATCGATCATTCTGAGCAGACTCTGCTCCTCAGACCCTCGCAGTGAGGCAGCACAGAGCAGGTCCCGCTCCTGCACCGGCCATGGATGCGTTCTCTAAGAGCTCAACACAATGCTGTGTGCTCCAAATGATCTCACAGCGTGCTGCCCATCCCTGCCTGTGCCGGGCATCAGTCAGGCCAGGGGAGTTGTTCCAGGGGCTGCACAGAGCAGGCTGCTGTTTCCCTGCTGCTTTTTGTTGACCTTTTCTCCTGGGTGTGTTTTCCTGACCTGACATCCATCTGAAGCAGAGCAGGGCCTGCCCATCCTGTGTGGCACCTGCTCCATCCTGTGTGGAACACGGACACTGCACAGGGTGTCCTCTGTGTCCTGGGTTTGAGGGATGGACAATTGTAGAGGCTTGAACCTGACAGGAGGGCGCAGCTGGGGGGGGGGTCGGGCTCTGCTGCCAGGGAACAGGGCCAGGAGGAGAGGGAATGGCCTCAGGCTGGGCCAGGGGAGGCTCAGGGTGGATATTGGGGGGAATTCCTCACTCAAAGGGTGCTCAGGCACTGGAAGGGGCTGCCCAGGGCAGTGGTGGAGTCCCCATCCCTGTGGATGTGGCACTTGGGGGCGTGGGGCAGTGGTGAACAGGGTGGTAGTGCTGGGGTAGTGCTTGGACTCAGTGACCTTAAGAAGGCTTTTCCAAGCTCAGTGATTCCATGATTTACACCCAAGGAAGGACAGGAAGCCCGGGAGCCCTGTGTGTGACTCTTCCCTGGGGTTGTAGGGCACGTTTGAGCCCTTCCCTGAATGAGAGGGTTCCGATTTCCATTGGCATTTCTTCACTTCCCATTTGGCTTCCCTGGCCTTTGCCTTGGCATCCCAAGGCCTTGGCAGCAGGGGCCGAGCCCGGAGCGGGGCTGGCAGTGACCTCTGCAGGGGGAACTGTGCTGCTGGGGCTGAGCTGGGCCCAGCTCTGGGCTGGCTCTTTGCATGGCCAAACCTCCCAGCAGAACCTCTGCTTGAGCTCCAGCTGCGGCACCAGCCTGGATAAAACAGCTCAGGGCAAAACGTTCTATCTGTGGTTCCATAAAATGCACAAATACATCTCCAGCCAGAGGGTGGGACTGTTGTTCCTGGTGTTTAAGGCACAGTGAGGGTGAGGTTGGGTTTTTTCCTACCTTGTTTATTAGAACTGTGATTTTAAACCACCATCAGTGCTCTGAGACTGAGCCGCAGCCACTTTTCTTTCAGGGGTGTTCTTCTAACACCTCTTTACTTCTTCACCTCTTTGCTCCTCCCAGTCTGTGTCTCTCTGGATCTTGCCAAGCTCTGCCTGTGCCCCCCATCCCTCAGATGGAGAGGTGGCTCCAGAGGGCTCCAGGCTGGATTGATTAGAAGGGCGTCATTAGGAAAATCAAATTACTGCTGGATAATTTCAGATGGCCTGTGGCAGCCTGGTTTTTGTCTGAATCCAAGTATTCCCTTTCAAACATTGGACATATTTGAAAACCAGGGAACTCTGACCAGAGCAGGCTTCCAGAGGAATGGAGTGCTGCCCCCTCCCTGGGAATGGGGACAGCTACACCTAATGGGATTCCATCTCTTCTTAAAGCTTTGGTAGATTTTATGTTGGCACTGGGGGAAGGGGCCATGCCAAAGGCACAGGTTAAGGGAATGTGGCAGTCTGGAAATGTTGAGTTCCTGTGCAGAGTAGATGTGGGAGCTGTCAGGAGTGGACGACACATCATGGCACAGCATGGAAGGGGGAAGACAATTCCTGTGGCCAAGGGTGGATGTAATCTTTGGTGCAGCCTCTGGGATTAGAGATTCCCAATCTCTCAGCATTAGCAGGATTTCTGCTCAGTGCTCTGAGGGGCAAAGCAAGCTGCAGCCTGACTGCCCAGCTCCTCCCTGGGCTCTGTGTTGTTCAGGGCATCACAGATCCATAAATACCTGAGCTGGAAGGGACCCCCAGGGATCACCCAGTGCAGCCCCTGGCCCTGCCCAGACACCCCAACAGCCCCGCCCTGGGCATCCCTGGCAGCGCTGTCCCAACGCTCCTGGAGCTCTGGCAGCCTCGGGGCCGTGCCCATTCCCTGGGGAGCCTGGGCAGTGCCCAGCACCCTCTGGGGGAAGAACCTTTCCCTGATCTCCAGCCTAAAACTCTCCTGAAAAACTTGAATATATTATTATGTCTTTCCTTAAATTGTTTTCTTTCTGAAAGGGGCTACCTGGGGGAGGTCCAGCCACGGCACAGACATTCCCTGGCAGCTCTGTGCAAACCTGGCCTGATGTGAAGGCCAAGGAGTGAAGACTCCTTGAAGCCAAGGAGTGCCTCTTTTGTCCTGGAACAGTCCACACTCCAGGCTGTCCATAAGCTGCCTTGATTGGTGTTGATCAATGGGTTATATGGGCTAGGGAAGGTTAGAAGCCATCGGGTTTGGCTGGTGCCAGGCAGTGCAGTTCCAGGTGGTTGATGGAAATGGCTCTGTGCCCCAGAGAACAGGTGAAAGGTGTTAATTGGGTAATAGAGTGGATCTCGTTAAGTCCCTGGGCAGGAGGAGGTGCTTTGTAACTGTTAGCTGCCACTTTGTGCCTCTCTGTGCTCCAGGAGTGCTCGCTGTGATTCCAGGTGATTTTTCTGCTGAGGGATCATGAGGCAGTAAATGCTGGGTTATCCCTTTCCTGTTACTGAGACAGACAATAAACATCCTAATCTGACTCGCTGCTCTGAAGAGTGGATTTACAGCTGTGTGCTGAGCAGAAAACAAATGATCTGAGGATTCAAAGCAGGCTCTGCAGCAGGCAAACACGCGCTGGAGCAGAGCTGGGGGTTTGTGCTGTTTTGTCTTTTGAATTTGGCTGTCTTGATTAATCCAGCCTGATGTGTGCCAAGCTGTTCAGCAGAAACTCAGCCCTGCTTCCCCCCTCCCCCAGCTGCCCTGCTCAGCCTTCCTTTGTTTCAGGATGGTTTCTTACATAAAACAGGAACTGCAAAGATTCAGGTGAAAAAATGTTCTCCGTAAATACATTTGGTTTGTGGGTTTCCTTGCAGGTTCTCCTGTTTGCAGGCCTGGGCTTTAGGTAAAGATCTTGGACCCAAAAACGTGGTGGTGCTCACAGTCCAGGAGCTGTCACCTCTGCACCCATGCAGCCCCTGTGTCCCTGGAGGAGGGGCTGGGGAGGATGTTGGGAGGAGGTTTGTGCAGAGGCTGGTGTCAGTCATCAGCTCCTCAGAGTTCTGAAGTGAGGAAAGTGTCCTGGAAGGTTCTGAGCTGGAAGGGACCCCCAGGGATCACCCAGCCCAGCCCTGGCCCTGCACAGACACCCCAACAACCCCACCCTGGGCATCCCTGGCAGCGCTGTCCCAACGCTCCTGGAGCTCTGGCAGCCTCGGGGCCGTGCCCATTCCCTGGGGAGCCTGGGCAGTGCCCAGCACCCTCTGGGGGAAGAACCTTTCCTGATATCCAGCCTAAACCTCTCCCTTCATGCCTGAGCCTTGGACCAAGGACAGAGGAAACCCCTTTTTTTTCCCTGTTTAAGGCCAAGATCATTTCTCAATGAGACCTTGGCGAGGTCCTTAAATTAAACTCAGTGCTGAACATGGGGAGGTTTTCCCCAGCCTCCTCAGACTTGGAGAGTTTTGTGAGCATGATTTAATGGAACATATTCAAGCATGATTTAATGGGACATAAAATGCCTTTTT
The DNA here is from genome assembly GCF_009650955.1 of Corvus moneduloides. Taxonomy (NCBI): domain Eukaryota; kingdom Metazoa; phylum Chordata; class Aves; order Passeriformes; family Corvidae; genus Corvus; species Corvus moneduloides. Next base: position 9,994,966 of record NC_045495.1, read on the forward strand.
GATATCCCGTTGATCTAAAGGAGAGACAAAACTCTAAGGGGGCTCTTTCTTTCCGCTATTGATTCACGATATTTGGATATAAATCCTACGAGCAGGTGCCAGCCTGGGTTTAATTGGAGAGAGCAGGACTTAGTGGGGTAAAATGTAATTGTGTAACCTGCACTGATTCGTTTCCAGATGCTGGCAGGGGCTCTGTGCTGGGCCAGGGGGGTGCTACTCCCCTGGCAAAGCAGGGATGGGGAGGGATCACCTGCAGCCTCCCTCCGTTTTCTCCAGTTAGGCCCTGTTGCCAACTGGCCCAGTGCCTGTGTCCTGCAGATGTGGCAGCACCTCTGCCTTGGGGCCAGCTGCAGCTGTGCACGTGGCTGGAGAGCACCGGCTCCATGGGCAGGGAGAACTTTCTGAGGCAGCCTTTGGTATGGATGGAATGATGGTCGTGGGCTAAATGGAACATCAAATGATGGGCTGGGCCTTAGCTGGGTAACTGATCACTGGCCCTGGAGCGTATCGTGGTGGTCTGTCCCTTGTATTTAATTTAAATTTAAAAGTTTTGAAGTGTTTGGAGTGTTCCCTTGAACATCCAGCTTCCTGGAAGGAGCCTTGATTTGGGCTGGCCAGGTATAGCGTGAGCTGGGTGTTTGAAACAGAACCTGAGATTCACAGGATCCCAGAGTGCTTTGGCTTGAAGGGAACTCAAAGCCCATCTTGTTCCAGGCAGGGACACCTTCCATATCCCAGGGTTCTCCAAGCCCCATCCAGCCTGGCCTTGGGCACTGTCAGGGATCCAGGGGCAGCCACAGCTTCTCTGTGCCAGGGCCTCACCACCCTCCCAGGGAAGGATTTCTTTCCAATATGACCCTCTTCGAGCTTAAAACCATTCCCCCTTATCCTGTCACTGCTTGTCCTTGCAAAAATTCTCTCTCCAGCCTTCCCGTAGGCCCCCGTTAGGCAATGGAAGGGGCTCGAAGGTCTTTTGAAGTATTTTGGCCTGGGATCTGAATTCCAAAGGCCTTGGCTGGCACACAGCCAAAGGCTGAGGGGGATAACTGTGGGCAGAGGGTGCCAGGTGTCTCAGGTGAGGTTTGGTGCATTGCTTGGGACTGTCCCTGAGCCTCTGGAGCTCCTGCTGGCACCTGGGCTCAGTGCTGGGTTCTCTGTGCTGTTCCTCAGGGTTGTGCTTGAAACTGAAGGCAGCAGGAATTGCCCATCTTGTGCCTTCCCCCCTTTGCAGGAAGGGCCTCTCAGGGTGGGCAGGGTGTTGTTCCCGAGGGTGCAGGTGAGGAGGGAGGTGTGGGGGTTGCAGCCTCACCTGTCCCAAGACTCAGCAGTGAGTCCTCCCTGAAGGGTCTGAGTGTTCCCAGAGTAAAGCAGCCACACCTGTGCCTCTGCCTGCACATGGGCAGAATGACCAAGCATCCAGATCAGCCCTTTTTCTAGGAAAAAGGTTTAAAAGAAGAACCCCAAACCACCCAACACCCCAAACCCACCCCTTCCCCCCACCTGTGCCCTCACCATTCCTGCTGTTTCCCACAGCTTCTCCCCTGGCCTTTCCAGTGATGTTTGAGCTCAAGGGTTGCTCTCCCCTTTTCCCCTCCCTGCCCCAGGAGAGCCCAGCAGCTCCAGGTGTTTTCCTGCACACTTGTAGGGATATTTGCTGGCTTGTCCACAGGGAAGAGCCTGGTGGAGCCAAAGGCTGTGGCAGAGCATCGCTCACCCCACAGCTTTTGGCACCAGCACTGAAGGGACCCCGTGGGAGGAGCACAACAAACTTGACGTGAATTGGGCTTAAAATTGCTGCTTTCTCACCCCTGTGGGTGCAGCCAGAGCCACCAGAGCAGGGTGCTTATGCAAAGCCTCTCCTGCCCTTGGAGAACTGGGGCTCTGTGCCCCCAGCAATGCGGGGTTTGCCTTTCCCACTCCTCCTTTCCAGGCTTATCTCCTCTCCCTGGATCTCTGTCCGCCTGTCCTCGGAGACTGGGGAAGGAGAGCCCTGATAGGAGTGGCACAGGGAGAATGCCAATGAGCAGGAGATGAACCTCAAAGAGCTGGGTTTGGATTTGCCTCCAAAGCTCTTTGATCACAGGCTGAGCTCTTTATCCCCCGCAGCATTCCTCGGGGGAAGGCTGCCCAGAGGTGAGCAATGATTAAAGGAAATGCTCCTGCTCCTGTGACAGCCTTGTCTTCATAGGAGCAGGTATCAACATCTACCAAAAGCTGGTTTTAATGTCTGAGTCAGTTTACTTTGACTTTCTTGGCAGGATTTCAGGGTCCCTTGTCACTTTGCCCCATCATGACTGTTCTTTCATTCATTTTAAAGAAAGTTTCCCTTTGGAAGATCCTTTGGTTGCTGTCTGTCGAGCTCTTGGCTTGCTGTAGGGAAGGCAATAGTTAAATCGAGAAACACAACCATGTTTTCATCCAGCAAACTTGTTTAACTAAAGGAGACTCATAAAGAAAACTGTGTTTCTGTGGAAATCTTTGTCTCCCAAGTCTCGTTTTGGAGTCTGAAGAACGCCTGCTGTTGCCTGAGAAACCCCCAGGACAATGCAATGCAGAGGCATTGCTGGGGAGTTGAGGAGCTGCTGGGATGTCACTCTGCCTTTGGTTTTTCTCTGCTGATCTGGGCAGGGTTTGTTCTGTGCACGCTCATTGTAATTCTGGGAACTCTGCTCCCATGTCTGATCTGTCATGGATGTGGGGAGGCTCCTTCTCTCCTTCCCCCTGTGGATTTATTGAAGGGGAAGCTGGAGAGTTGAATTAAATTGTTGGAAGTGGTTCAAGATCTCCTGTTTGCCTTCCACAGTTGCTCTGTTAAGAGGAGGTGTCTGGCTGAGATGAAATGTGGCAGAGGAACAACACCCATGTCCCTGTGCTCCCTGGAGAGCTGGGGGTCACCCGGAACACCCCTTCCCTTGGAGCTGCCCCAGCCCTGCTCCAGGGGTGTCCCTCTCTCCAGGTCTGTGTGTCCATGTAACAGGGACCCGCTGCTTGCCAGGGATGGTGCTGGTGGAAACCTGGGAGCTTGGGCTTTGTCCTGCTGGGCAGTGTGTGTGAGCAGAGAGCCAGCCCCAAACCCTGCCCGAGTTCAGGAGTGACTCCTGAAACCCAGGGGGGTGATCACCAGTGTTTGGGTTTAACCATCCTGGCTGTGGAGTACAAAGACACCAGGTCTTTAAAAATGCTTTAAAGAAAAAACCCAAATCACCCAACACCGCAAACCCCATCACTTCCCCCCCCACACCCTCACCATTCCCACTGTTCCCAACAGCTTCTCCCCTGGCCTTTCCAGTGATGTTTGAGCTCAAGGTTGCTCTCCCCTTTTCCCCTCTGCTTCAGAGACAGGAGTGTGCTCAAAAATATCTGCTGAGGGAGCAAAAACATTTATTGAGACTATTTAACCAAGGCTCATTTTACGTTCATTTCTTTCCAAAGCAAATGGGAAGAAAATTCCCAAGTGCTGCTTAAGCACAAGGCTCATTTCTGAGCACCTGGAAATCTTGGGACAGAGTGGGGCTGGGGAGTTTCCCTTGAACTGCTAAAGGCATCTGCTGATTTCTGGAGGCCACTCCTGGTCCTGCCCACCAGCACAGGAACACAGCCTGGGTCAGGTGAGCTCTGCCTGTGCTCTCTGAGCCCGGGAAGGCTCTGCTTTGCTGCTGTGTCTTCCCAGCAGCAGGGATTCAAGGATGGGTTTGCAGGCACTGGGGGTCCCTGGCTGTGCACAGCTGGGAGCTGGCAGCTGTGGGCTTCCCCTGGGTATTTCCCATGTGCCTGGCTGGAAGCACTGCCCTGTGAGCTCTGCTGACCCCGTGTCTCTCTCTGCCCTTTGTGTTGCAGGTGCAAAGAGCTGAAATACGGGAAGGACCTTCCGCAGATCTCCATCATCTTCATCTTCGTGAACGAGGCGCTGTCGGTGATCCTGCGCTCGGTGCACAGCGCCGTCAACCACACGCCGGCACCCCTGCTCAAGGAGATCATCCTGGTGGATGACAACAGCGATGAGGGTGAGCAGTGCTGGCAGCTCCCAGCTCCACCAGGAGGGGTTTCATCTCTGGGAATCTCCAGGAGGGTTCTTTGGGAAGGGGCACGTGGTGTAAGGGGTGGGTGTGCTGCTGGCACAAAGTTCTCTCCAGCTTCTCTGGCGAGGAACAAGATCAAACCACAGGTAAATCTGAGAGAGCTGTGGTTTGAAAGCATATCTGAGAGCTGGGAGGTGAAGGAAACCAGAGAGCCATCTGACCTCTCCCTTCAGTAGCATCCAGGAGTTCTGGTTTCAGGGTATCCTTGTTTCTGATAAGAACAGTTTGGTTGTTGCAGAGATGCACCTCTAAGTATTTGGCAGGACGAGAGCCTGGAGCCCTGAGGGATTTCTGCTCTGGCACCTCCCAGTGTTAACTGAGGTATTTCCTCTGTGTGTGCCTTGGTTTCCCTGTTGTAAAATACCATCCTGGGCTTTATGGATGGATGGCTGGTGCCCTGCAGAGACCCTCCTTCCCCGAGTTCTGCTTTTGGTAGGAGAAGGAAAGTGGAAGAGGAGGAAACAGTCCCAGCCCACCTGTCCAGGTCAGGCCCTGCCACAGCCTGGAGGGGATGTTTGGTTTCCCACATTGCACATGAGGGTCCTTTGGTTCACCCTGCTCTCCGTCACTGTTCTCATCCCTTCCCTTCTGGCTTTTGATAACACAGAACTGCAGGGAGCATTTTCACACTCAGATTCTTCCAAGGTCTTTTTTTCTCCCAGTATACCCTTGGACAACATAACCAGGGCAGTTAAAATCCTCGTCAAGGACAGCAAAGAGTTAAGTGACTTTGTTTACTGCCTTCTTCAGCTGTGCTGCCTTTTCCTCCTTTCAGTGTTATTTGAAAAAAATTAATCAAGGAGTGCTGTGGACGCAGTGATTGGAGGGGAGAGCAGGGCAGGGTGCAGGATGTGGAGAGCTCATTCCAGGGGGAGCTGAGAGGTTGCTCTCTGTCTGTGAGCAAAGGAGCTGGTGCACTGCGAGCTGTTCAGGCTGTAAAAACAGGCACTCAAGCACCACAGTAATGAGCACCATGGAAAGATGATGAGTTCTAATTACCAGGAGAAGAATCAGGAGGGCAGCTCCTCAGCTGGTGGGAATCACAGCAGCTCCAGGGCAGAGCTTGGATGGTGTCCACAGTGCAGCCATGGGATTTCAGAGCTGGAACCACTTGGCTGGTGAAGGGGAAGTGCAGGTGAGGTGCTGCTCACAGTGCTCAGGACTTGGAGGGCTTGAAATACCAAAATGAGAGGCTCCTTCTGCAAATTTTATCCTATTAATGGGGCAAAGGGAAGAACCCTTTCACAGAGAAGCCATTGGTGCCCATCCCCGAGCTTCTCCCCTCATTGCTGTGCACAAAGAAATGTCTCTGAACAGCCTCTTCCTCATTCACTGAGGGGCTGAGGTGAGCCAGGTGCTCTGGAGACCCTGGAAAGGCACAGGACAACAAAACAAATCCTTCCAAAAGCATCTGCCTCTTCCACGGGCCGAGGCTGCAGCTGGCAGTGAGGACCAGGATGGAATCCCCGGATCCACTGTGGGATTGCAGGGCAACACCGTCCCCGGGGTCTGCCAGTGCTGGGGCTGGGTGGGGCTGGGGGGTGGCAGGGCAGGTAGAGGGGTGGCCAAGGACTGGGCTGTGTTCAAGGGCTTCCAGCTCTGGGGTTTCACAGAATCCCAGAGAGGTCTGGGTGGGAAGGGACCTTAAAGCCCACCCAGTGCCACCCCTGCCATGGCAGGGACACCTCCCACTGTCCCAGGCTGCTCCCAGCCCCAATGTCCAGCCTGGCCTGGGACACCTCCAGGGCTGTGTTGGAGCATTGTACAGCACCAGGGAGGGAGAGGCAGGGAGATGACCCCAGCTGATGGACGAGTTCAGACATCCTGGGCACAAGGTGGGAAAATCACAGTCTCCTGGCACACCTAGGCTGCATCCCACCCTGAGGGTGCTTTGACTGGCATCAGGAGCATCCAGGGTCCCTCATGCTGGCCCAGGGCTGTGCTGAGGGTTGGACATCCCTGAGGGGTTCTGTCCTCAGAAACATTGGGATGGAGGTGCACAAGGAGAGCGGCGTGGGGAGCGAGGTGGTGCCATCAGCTGGGAGGGTGAGTTAATCATGCCAGTGTTTGCTGCTGAGGCTTTGCAGGCCTCATGACAAATGAGATTTTTAAGGAGGGATTTGAAGGAAGATAATGAGGTAACTTGGCAGATGTTTATGAAGAGCTCCTCCCAAGCGTGTAATAATCTACTTTTCTCATGTAAAAGAAATGATACAAACCAGAACGCAGCTCTGGGATCGTGTGCTCCCTCTCAGCATCCTCGAGGAGCTGCAGTGACAGCCAGGAATTATTAATGGCAATAACATTGTCACAGAGTTCCCACTAATGGTAGGCAATAATTTTGAGCAGCAACAGCAACACCGCAGAGTTGATGCTTTGGATATTACAAACAAAGTCATCATAATAAATAGATTTGGGTTCTACAGGAAAATAATTACAGGAAAATAGTTCCTCATGAGCTCTCAGATTTAGAGATGAATCCTGGAGGATCAAGCAGAGGATGGGGCTGTGTGGGTATGACTTTGGAGGCTGTGATTGAGCAAGAGAAGGAATTTCTTCAGCCTCTTTGGGAGCAGCCGTGTGGGTGTGAGTGAGGGACAGTTTCTGTGGGGATGTGGTTGTAGCCCAGGAAAAGCCTTTGGGGGCTCAGCTGTGTAACGTGAGAGAAGGTTGACTCCAGGGAGCAGTGCCCAAGCCCAGGAGCTGTGCTGTCCCCTGGGTCACCAGAAGCAGCTTCGGGGCAGTTGCTGAAGGCTCAGGACAGTCCCTGGCTGGGGTTTGTGTGGGTTTGTCAGGGGGAAGAGGAACCACAGCAGATCTGGGTAATTGGAGAACAAAGTTAGCAGAGATTTCCAAATCAAGTGTTAAGGTTAGCCCCAGGGGTAGAGGCAAGAGCCACCTGCCCTGCCCACCTGGCTCTGTGCCCTCCAGGCAGAGCTGTGCCGCAGCCACTGCAGAGCCTGGTGCTGGTGTGAGGTTTTCAGGCTGGAACAAAGAGCTCCTGAAGCCTCATTAGACACTCCTTGCTCTCAGCTTTGTTGTACAACAGCACAGCACAACACAAAAAGTGTGCAGTGAGAGATTAAATTAATGAACACAGGCATTCTGATGCTTTATGTCTGAGCTGTAAATAGATAAAAGATGTCAATGTATTGTAATGGGGGAAAAAAAAATCCCTCCTTGAAGGAGAAAGCTCGGGGAGTTGTAGTTTGAACCCCGTTCTCCCTTGAGCTGCACATTACACTTCATAAAGACTCCTTTGGAGGCTGCTTTTGTTTGTGCTTGTTGCAGGGCTGCAGTTCCACAGGCAGTGTGCAGGTTGTGTTTGGCGGCGATAACGAGGTTCCCGGGCTGGTGGAGGATGCAGCCACGTGCCCCTGAGATGCTGTGTTATCTCACAGCTGCACACTTTGTCTGAGTCTCTTGTTTAATCATCACCTGCTTTTTTTTTTTAAGTTGTTGTTGTGTCTTTTAGTGTTTTTAATCTGGGATAACATCTCTTTGAAAAGCAAACCTCTCGGAATAAAGGAAACCCTTTGGATAAAAGGCTGCTTAAAGGAGCTGGCTGCACCAGGGGAGACACGCTCAGGGTTGTAATTTACCTCGGCGTTGCACATTAGTGAGACTTGAGGGATCCCTTTCTTGTTCTGCAGCTCATTCCAGCAGCAACAGCAGCACTCTGTGCCTCGCTCTCCCGGGACCTGTCTGGGTGTTTGTGCTCAGAGGAGGAATTGCAAGGAGCTGAGTCCCATTCCAGCCTTTCCCAGTGCTGAATTACTCCAGCCTGAGGATGGGGTGTTTAACTGGAGCTGACCTGGGCTGTCCCACTGGTGTCCAGCCCCGAGGCTTTCGGGGCTCCATAGGGAAGAGCAGCAGAGAGCACTGGGTGGGGTTGTTGGGGTGTCTGTGCAGGGCCAGGAGTTGGGTTCCACGATCCCTGTGGGTCCCTCCCAGCTCAGGGCATTCTGTGATTCTCTTTGGGTTTTGCTGAACCCAATGACCAGAGGCTTGAGCTGCATGCCCTGACCGGGAGCAGCTTTCTCTGTGAGAACTGATGCCTCCCCCTGCTCCCCCTGTCACAGTTTCCTCTGGTCCAGCTGCAGGTAAAAAGCTTCAGAAACTCCCCTGGCTTTGAGTCTCCCTGAAAAATGTTCCCGTTTATTTATTTATTGCCTGTTGAATGAGCTGTTTTAGTGATTTCCTGCAGAAATCCCAGCCCTGATGGCTTCGGAGGTTCAGGCAGGTAAGAGTTTGGGACAGGGGTGCCTGGGGTCTCCCATGGCACTGGAGCACCCCCAGCCCTGAGCCCTCTGTTGTTTCTGATAACACCTCGGGCTCTGTAGGCTTTCCCCACCCAGCTGAGCCTGGCAAACACAGGGGTGTTTTCCTTAGGGGTGTAGAGGAGGTGTGGTCCTCGCCCAAGGCCCAGTGCTGCACAAGGAATTCCCTGCCCTTGGTAATTCCTTGAGCTCCCTGGTGCTGCTGGCCTTTGCTCCTTTCTCTGTGTGCCTACAGGCAGCTCCCACCTTTACTTCTGGGGGCTACCACGGGATTTGGAGAGGTTTGGGCAGGATTTGGGGTGGGCATGGAGCAGTGGGTGTTTCTGTGCTTGCAGTTGGGCTGATGTCCATGGTGGGGTTACTTTCCTTGGCATCAGGTGGTTCCATTTCCCTGGCAGCCCCTGGCAGCCCCATTTCCCTGGCAGCCCCATCTCCCAGCCAGTGTAGGTGACAGAATAGTTTGCAATAGGTAACATAAGTGATAGCAGCTGGGGTTTTAATGGAGCAACAGGTCCATTGGATTCGAGTTCCTTGCTCTTGCCCTTCAGGGAAGATCGGCAGGGACAGATGGAGAACAAAAGGCAGCATTGCAATTGAACCTGCTGGCATTTTCAGGAGGCTTTCTCTCTGCAGATCTTCCCAGGCAGCAGCTCTGTCAATGGCAGAGATCAAACCCTCCCAGACTGCACCCTGAATGAACAGAGGTGCTGGGGTGTGCTCTGGGGGATGGTCCAGCTGGCTTCCTCAGAGGGGGCCTGGGGGTGTGTGGGAGGAGGGCCATGGGGTGCAGGAGAGGAAGGAGGCTCCAGGGGCTGGGGCAGTGTTGGATTGGAGGGAATTGCTGGTGGTGCAGCCCCTGTGGATCCAGCCCTGGGAATCCTCAGGAGTGCAGGCCTGAAGGAAGTGCTCCTCTGCTTGGGGAGGATGAGGGGAGCTGGGGGCCACTGCTCTGCTCCCATCCTGGCTCCTGACCTCCTTCACATCCAGAGTCCCAGTTTTTGAACTCCAGGCTGGTTATCCTGGCTCAGGATCCTGTGGATGTTCTCTCTGTCAGCCCTGTGAGTGCAGCACCAAGGCCCCGTGCCAGGCAGGGGTGAGGATGGAGCAATGCCCTGAGCTGGAGATGCTCTGGCCCTGCTGTGGTTGGTGTGGGGTCCTGGGAGGAGCAGATCCAGGGGCCAGGCTGCCCCTCTGTGTGACAGCCGCTGTCTGCTGCTGTCCCTTGGTGCGAGTCACAAATCCCTGGCATTCTATTCCAGGCCTCCCAACCTCCCTGGGGAGGAAACATCTGAGCTGACAGGTCAGATGAAGAGCTTCAAGGTCAGCAGCAGCTCTGCAGGTCCCGAGGCTGGAGCTGGGTGTTCCTCAGTGACTGCTGACTGAGGAAAACATGGGGTAAAATTAGGGATAACTTCACCTGACTTGGAGTGGGATGAGATTTGTGAGTCAGTGATGGTTTCCAGAGGTTTGAGCATGTGTGGTCCCACAGGATCAGCATCCCCAGGAGCAGAGGAGCTGTGCCAGTGCAGCTGTGCAGGCACTGGGGTTCCCACTGATGCTTTTCCACACAGCCACATCACTGACAAGGGGCCCTGGGCCAGGGCTTGCTGGAGTTTCTCAGAGAATTTAATTGTTCAAGGCCAGGCTGGACAGGGCTTGGAACAACCTGAGCTATGGAAGGTGCTCCTGCTCATGGCAGGGGTGGGATGAGATGGACTTTAAGGTCCCTTCCAACCCAAACCATTCCAGGATTCTGGGATTCCTGGAGACTGGCACTTCACTTTTGTTAGCCAACACTGGATTTTCCACTCCTGCACTTCTGGATGCTCTGGGAAATGAGATACAGAGCCCACCCCATCTGAGTGCCAGGGATGTATCCCAGAATATCAGAACAGTGCTGTGCTCTGTGCCCTCTCCTCACAGAGCTGCAGGACAGCTCAGAAGGGTGAGGCTGGCCCAGTGCAGGGGTGCAGCCATCCTCTCCATAAGGGCTGCTCAGGTGTGGAAGAAAAGGGAGTTCTCCCCAAAAGCCGTGTGCTGTGGGCTGAGGGAGGGAGCAAGCCTGAAATCTGTGTGAGGCTGTACAGGAAACCCTTGGTGGAGAGAGGGCCTGGAGCTGCATTTCTCACAGCTGTCAGTGCTTGTGTCCCTGGAGTGTAGCAGCAGCCCTGTGGGGACACCTGTGTCACACTCTGTGGGCAGGAGAGGGGCCCTGCCCCCTGCCAGTGACCAGGGGCAGAGTGGTGCCAACCATGGGCACCTTCCACATCCCCTGGTGCCACTCCCCAGGTGCTGCTCTGGCTCCCTGGGGACATTCTGAGGAGCTGCTGTCACACAGCAGGGTGAGCACGGGGGTCTCTCAGGTCTGACCCTTTGCTGCCTGTGAGATGTGACATCACAGCTCTTCTGTTTCACTGCAGCTTTGCTCTGCTTTGAGCTGCTCAGACAATTCCCCAGAGGAGTTTCTTGTTTTCCTTCCACTGAGATTCCAGCTCCAATGTGAAAGTTGTTTTAATCACTCCGTGGTGCACTGGTCTGCTGCATTAATGACTTACCTGCTGCCAAAGCTCCACGTGCTGTGCTTGTGGGGCTTCATCTGTCAAAAAAATCGGTGTCTCTGTCTCCTTAAAACCATTTGGGAGAGTTGTTGTCTCCATAAAATCCTGGTTTTGCTCCGAGTGGCTCAGCACAAAATGGAAGTTGCTGAGTTATGGATGTGTGTGATGCAGATGCTTTGAATTGAGGAAGGGGCTCATTTGCTTTATTCTTTTTATTCCCACTTCAGCATAAAAGAGAAAGGAGACTTTGGGGAAATGGAGATATGAGGGGAAGCATCCCAGAAAGGCAGTGTGGAGAAAGCACATTTGCTGTGCCTGGGAGGAGGCGTGGTGGGGAAGGGAACAGATAATCCTTCTCCTCTGAAGATTTCAAAGCAGATGAGCCTTGCTGTTTACTCCTTTGCTCTCCATTGTGTGTTTCCTTCATGTGGGAGCCCACGTGTGCTCGTGTGTCTCGAGGATTTCACCCTGTGGGTGGTTAATGCTGACTTTTTTTTCCCCTCTTTACTTTTTGTCCTGGAGACAGAGAGTGCAGTGAAGGGCAGTAGACTATAATCTGAGGTCACGGATCATGCCTTAATTTTCTGCTGTCCTGAAGCCTCACAGGGATAAAAGATACTCTCAGGAACTGCTTTCATGGTGTTGAGAGTTTGTTTTGGTGCCCAGTGGCTTTGCTGAGCTTTTAGTTCCTCTCTCCAGCAGAGCTTTGTGCACTGAGCTGGTGCAGCAGGCACTGAAAGGACCAAGGTTTCTCTGGCAGAGAACTGGCACTTCTCCAAAGGGCTGAAAAACACACTCGTGTTTATCCTTTATTGCAACCTTCCATCTGCTCCCACCTTCAGAGTCCTCTGTGTCTTTTATGCTCAAATCTCGTACTCTCAAGAATTTCTGTGCTGGGGGTGGCTGAGGGCTGCAGGTCCCTGAGGGTGCCAGGCACTGCACACACAGGCCTGGGCAACAGAGGGACATGAGCTGCAGTGAACACGAGATCTGGGGTGGGAGGATCTCCTGAACAAAGCCCGAATCCCTTTCATCCCCTCATAAAAGCAAGGGGAATTTCAATTTTTCTGGTGGCAAAACAAACAGCAAGTGCCGAGGCTGTAATGGTGAGGCTGGGAGAAGAGGGCAGTGAAGCTCCCACACGGTTTTGATGTAGTTTGAGTCACTTCAGGTGGGTTTTGCAGCATTTCTAGCAACGCATTCAGCTCAAACCCCCATCAGGAGTTCAGAGTGTTTGCTGTCCATGGGTGCCTTCTTTCTGTCCTCGTGTTTCAGCTCCATTTCCCTTAGTGCAAAGGAATGTTAGCATCCCCTCACTGCCCTGCTCTGAGGTGGCCTGTGGGCCCCTCACTGGCCCAGCAGCAGCGTTTTGGGCCACCTCGAACTCCTTCAGTGTTGGCTGTGCTCAGTGCCTCTTGTGCCAGCCAGCGCTGCCTGACCGCGTGGGCAGGAGGAGTTCGGCCCCATGACGCTGCTCCAAGCCCTCCCCGCAGTGGGTTGGTTTCTCTCAGGTGAGAGCTCAGCTGTTGTTGCCCTTCCCCACGGCTCTGTCCTTGTCCCCAGAGGAGCTGAAGGCGCCGCTGGAGGAATACGTCAACAAGCGCTACCCGGGGCTGGTGAAGGTCGTGAGGAACCAGAAGAGGGAAGGGCTGATCCGAGCCCGCATCGAGGGCTGGAAAGCGGCCACGGGCCAGGTCACCGGCTTCTTCGATGCCCACGTGGAGTTCACTGCTGGCTGGTAGGTGCTCGGGGGCTGCAGTAACCAGGCAGTGTCCATCCTTTTGTAGGGATGTGTCCCTGCGGAATGGCACACAAGTCCTCTGCCTTGTTAATCCTTCTCCAGGATTCCGTCAGGATTCCTTCTGGATGGAATGGCATGATGGGAACCTACGAGGAAAACCTCTCCTTGCCCTTGGTCCTTGTAATCCTTCTCTGTTCCTTGCCTTTATGCTTGCACTTTCCCTGCTCCCTACTTACATTTTTCAGGATGATTTCCCATTCCCTTAGCCTTAAGTAATTCCTGCAAGTTTAAAAAAGCCCAGGCAGCAAAGGAATGAAGGAGAAAGTGTTTCCCACTTCTGTGCCCTTTGCTGGATCCCAGTGGGGAAGGCTCAGATGCTTTGGATTGATTTGTTTCCTCTGCTGCTGGGAATAAGTGCAAAGGTGCAGAAGCAGCAAGAGGTGTTTCATAAGGATTTTTTTTCAGAGAGATTCAAAATATTTGAGCTCAAGTGGCTCAAGTTTGAATCTATATCATGACAGGAGCCTGAAAGGGATTTCTTTTTTCTTTAACAAAGAGTAAAAAGTAAATGGTCCATGTTTAGAAAAGTGGAGGTGGAAGAAGCTAAGCTTGTGTTGAATTTGAACACAGTAACAGCCACAAAAAACCTGTTTGCAGCTGTTAAAGCCAGAGTTCTGCACAGCTACTGAATCCTTTTTAGTGCCAGTGCAGCTGGAGGGGGTCTTTCAGGAGCTGTTTGTTATATTGGGATCTGTATTCCCAGAGGAACATTCCTCTCTCTGGTCACTCAATCCTCACACCTGATTCACTGAGGAGCTCCCACTGACTGAGCTCTTGTAGCTCTTTTTTAGGGATAGACAGGAGGCATTTCTGCACTGTGGGCTTGGCTCTCTCTATGTTTCCCACCTGCTGCTGTTACTGGGGGCACTGGGAGTACCAGTTCCCCCAGATTCCCCCTGGTGTGGGCACACTGAGCTCAGCTGGCTCTTGGCTGCAGAGGTGAGGCTGAGCACATCCCCTGCTCTGAACACGTGCAAATGGCCCAGAGATGACATTTTTAGCTATAAAGCCATCAAACTGCATCCCAGAGATGAATTTTTTAGCTGTATATCATCAAACTGCATCCCAAGGGAAAAAAAGATCCTTCCAACAGTCCTGCTTTCAAGAATTTACCCTGTTCTGCCTGGGGTTTTGGGATCTGGGGGAAGTCTGGGGGGAGTCTGGACTAGTTCAAGCGTGGTTTAAACCAAGCAGACCCTTCTTGGCCTTGCTTTACAGAAGGGAAGGTTTCCAGCCAGGCTTCCCAGCCCATGGATCATGTTTGCATCCAACACAGGAAGGACATGGAGCTGTTGGAGTGGGTGCAGAGGAGGAACGTGAAGGGCTGGACCACTTCTCCTGTGAGGACAGGCTGAGAGAGCTGGAGTTGTTCAGCTGGAGAAAAGAAGGCTCTGAGGAAATTCCAGAACCAAAGGGAGCCCTCAAGAAAGCTGGAGAGGGACTTGGGACAAGGGCCTGGAGTGCCAGGACATAGGGAATGGCTTCCCAGTGCCAGGGGGCAGGGATGGATGGGATATTGGGGAGGAATTGAATGGAAGCTGCAGAGAACTGACCCTCTCCTGCTGTGCTTTGCCCCTGTCCCCCCAGGGCCGAGCCGGTGCTGTCCCGGATCCAGGAGAACAGGAAGAGGGTGATCCTGCCCTCCATAGACAACATCAAGCAGGACAACTTCGAGGTGCAGCGCTACGAGAACTCTGCTCACGGCTACAGCTGGGAGCTGTGGTGCATGTACATCAGCCCCCCCAAGGACTGGTGGGACGCCGGGGACCCCTCACTGCCCATCAGGTACGGCCAGGGCTGGGGGCACTCACTGACCGGCAGCGAGGGCAGGGAGGCATCCAGCTCCTGTGGGAGAGCTGGAGAGGGACACACAGAACCCTGGAAAGACAGGGAAAAGGGGAATGGCTTCAGACAGAGCAGGGTTAGATGGGATATTGGGAAGGAATCCTTCCCTGGCAGGGTGGGCAGGCCCTGGCACAGGGTGCCCAGAGCAGCTGGGGCTGCCCCTGGATCCCTGGCAGTGCCCAAGGCCAGGCTGGACATTGGGGCTGGGAGCAGCCTGGGACAGTGGGAGGTGTCCCTGCCATGGCAGGGGTGGCACTGGATGGGCTTTAAGGTCCCTTCCAACCCAAACCACTCCATGGTTCTATGAAAATGCAGGAAGATGAAGTGAGGCAGCCACCTTGGAGAGTCAGGGACAACGTCATAACCCCCACCAGCTGTGTGACATGAGCCAGGGAGGGTTTGGAAGGGTTTGGGGTTTGGAAAAGGGTGTTGGTAACAAACACACTGGGGAGGTGCAGAACTGTGCAGGTTTGGCCAGTCTGGTGTTGCAGTGCAGGTGACAAAGCGGTTTTGCCTCAGTTCCAGTGTTAGTTTGTGCAAACCATGAGGAATGGGGAGGTTATTCCCATGGAATGGATTGAGTGTGGATCCATGGAACACAGCACTGTGTTTTCCTGAATGGAAAGTCCCTCTCCTCCCAGGGCAAGCGTTGGAGAAATGTGTCTCAGGCTGTTGTAACACTCCAGCTGAAGGGTTGGCAGCTCTGAAATGCGCTCCAGCCCTGCCAGGCTTCAGGGGTGGGATGAGCCCAAACCCAGAGCAGGAGGGGAGGGGAGAGCTGGGTGTGGCTGGGAGCTGGGGCTGCTCTGTGTGCACAGCTCACAGGTGTTCCCTCCACGGCCCCCAGAGATCACAGGTGAAGCTCTATCAAGAGTGGTGTCTGGCCAGCAGGGTCGGATCCCCCTGGCTCCTGGCGTGGTTGATCTGGAGAAGCCTCGTCCTGAGGCCCAGAGCAGCTGCACGATGTGGTCCCTGCCTGCTGGGAATCCTGGACTCAAGCAGCTCTGCTCTGTTCACTGACATAATCCCTGGGAGCTGGAATTAGGTCTGTCCCCATTCACACTGAGACTTCTTGTTATTCCTTTGGTTCCCTTGTTCCAGGCAGCTCATTCAGCCCTCAGAGGAGGAACTGTCAGTTTATTCTGGACAGGAATCAGGGCTTTGACAAATAAACAGTTATTTTAACCAAATTCAGGCTGTTGGACTTGTTTAAGGATGGCTGGGCCATGCAGAAGCCAAAGCTGAGGAATCCAAAAGCCTTTGCAGGTGAGGTGTGAGCAGTGTGGTGCTGGCAGCTCTTGCTGGAGCCTCTGGAGGGTGATAAAAGGGGATCAACACTGCTGGGATAAACCTTTCTCAGCCAGTAAATACAGCAGTCAAGGAAGAACAACCTCTTTTATTAAACCAAAGTGGTGCAGTTGGGAGACCCAGGAGTGTCCCCTGTGACTGTGGCACCACCCTGGGAGCTGGCTGGGCTTCAAAACCTGTCCCTTGAGGTGACTGAGGCAACTGGAGCCCCCAATGTGACATTTAGAGATCTGCAACACCTTCTGCTCTGTTGTGCTCACAGAACAGGGTTGGAGTTTGTGTCAGTGCACTCAGGGGTGCTTAAGGAGAAGCTGGGGCAGAGCCACGTGGAGAGGGACAGCTTTGGTTTGGGGAAGGTGTTTGGGGGCAGGGGAGGTGAGGTTTGGTTGGTTGGTTTCTGGAAGATGTTTGATGTTGGTTTTTGGAAGGTGTTTGATGTGAGGGGAGATGAGAAGGCAGAGAGTGCTGAGCTGAGGAGTTTCTGAGCTGAGACCTGAGGGGAGCTGGAGGGTTGGGTGATCATGAAGGGTTGGAATGGGGAGGTCAGGACCTACACAAGGAGGATTTGGGTTCTTTAGGATGTGGCTTTGCCCCAGGCTCCCCAGATATGAACCAGTTTGGGGTTACCAATGAGCCAGGAGTAAATGGGGTCACAGGGATGTTGGACACTTCCACAACACATTTCTTGTCCTTGGTTTGGTGCAGAGAACCAGAGGTGCTGCCTGGGGATGGATCTGCTGCTGACCCACAGAAGGGAAGGGTTTTCTGTGGGAGTTGGCTCCTGCTGGCCAGAAGGTCCTGTTAGGTTTTTGTGGTGCTTGTTTTATCTTTAAAAAATGTAGGCATGGTGCTAAAATCTGGGCAGGACACTGAGCATCACATCCATGCATTTCATCTGATTGCAAACAGTCACTGACAGGAGGAGCTGAGAGAGGTTTTTATCTGGGGTTCCTACAACCCTTTTGGACACAACCCTGGAGCAGGGGGTGCCCCATTATCCCCAGGACATCCACAGCCTGGTAATCCCAGGGATCTGCCCGCTCAGCTCCATGGAAAAGAGACCAGAGGAGGGTTCTGGAGACACCTGGATTTGTTAAAGGCATCTGAAATGTGGATTCTGCTGCAGAGGCCTCAGGGGTTTGAGGAAGCCCAGGCGAAGGACACAGCCCTGAGACACCCAGGAACCTCCCAGCCGTGTTGGATAATCAAACACCTGAAATATCATTGCTGGCAGGCACTGGGGCAGGATTAGAGAAGATAAATGGGCAGTGTCCCCAGCAGGAGGCTAATGGCACCTCTGTCCTGTTGGGGAAGCACACACAGACCAGAAATAACGACAGCAGTTCTTTCTGTGCCACACAATGCTGTGAAAATCTGCACTTTGCAGCAATATTTGCATGGAAGGGATGCCAGTGCAGTGCTCCACGTGCCTAGGCATGGGATTAGAGGAAGTTTGGAAGTTACAGCATACAGAGGTACATTAGTTTTTTAGAGATATTTTAGGATGAAAGGATGGGAGTGAAGTAAAGAGCTTCTCCCTTATTTTTGGGTTTCCTCTCGGTGCGTGGGGACTGTGGCAGCCCCAGAAGTTCCCTGCCCACCAGAGCTGCTCCAGCCCTGTGAGCCCACAAGTGACCAAATTCACTCAGTGGGGACTGGAGACAGAACTTGTGGCTATGTTTGGGGCAGTTTTCTCTCGTGGCTAATTCCCAGATATGATTATCCAGGCAGAGAGCTGATGGCCTCTTTGAAATGAAATTCGTCTAAAATATGGCCCAGTCTCAAACTGGCTCCTGCTTCACCCAGTAATACCCTGCAAGAAACAGCCTCACTGAATCCCTGGGGGGAATTCTGCTCTAACACCTGGGCTCTGCAGTACATCTGCTGCTGTATTTTTGTCACATTAACATTTAAAATGCTGATACACCAAAGATCCCCCCAGTCTCAGCACTAGCTGGGCCTGATTT
Organism: Corvus moneduloides; assembly: GCF_009650955.1. NCBI lineage: Eukaryota > Metazoa > Chordata > Aves > Passeriformes > Corvidae > Corvus > Corvus moneduloides. The sequence goes on from NC_045495.1 coordinate 10,012,804, forward strand.
CACAGCCAGGCTTGCCTTGCCAGGCTCTGCCTACCTCTGTGCAGGAGATAAAGCTGTGATCCCAGGGTAATGGATCGTGGCTGAATTAGCTCTCCCAGAAGAGGCAGACAGAAAATGACATCGGAAATGGTCATCACAGAGATCCTGATCTTCACCACAGCGAGGTGCAGGGCTGCTGGGATTTCCTGCTGAGTGCTAGGAGGGAATCTGTGCCTGCATTCCGTGGCTGGATGTGCTTTGCTGTGGAGATGTAGCCAGGATTGATCCAGTTATTGATGACAGGTGTTGATCAGAGTTTGCTGAGGGCCCAGAAACCTGTGAGGCCACAAAAAATGGAAGAAAGCTGATGCTTTCAGTGACCTGTGCGAAATCCAAGTGAGATCTTTGGAGATGCTGTGAAACAGCAGATTGATGACCTGGTCTTGGCGTATCCCATGGTGGGACCCAGCTTTTTAGTATCCTCAGGAATGATTTATTTCCCCCTGACAAAACATGAGCTTTTTTGAGGTTCATTGAGGTCTGGAGCCTGTTGTTTCACTGGTGTGAACCCCAGAGCCTGACCTGGTTTGGTTGTGTCGCATCAGCTTTGGTCCAAAAGCTGCTGAAATCTGGGAGGTTTCTGGCTCCATGTGCTGATGGTGCTTCAGAGGCAGCCCCAGGATTTGTAATTACAGGTGTGAGACACTGATGGCTCCAGGGGTCTGGTCCAGGAAAACAATGAAACGCTCTCCTGCCCCTGGATCTCATCCAGGAGCCACATGAGTGAACACTGAGCAGCCCTGGGGCTGAGGGACACTCACCTGAGCGTGGAAATGGGGCTGGCCACACCTTTCTGCTGGCAGGAGTTGTGCAACCTGGATCTTTGCTGCCTGGGTCCCTCAGTGGTGGGGGGACAGGGCAGTGAGCCGCTGTCACTGGCATCACAGAGCCTCTGAGGGTGGAAAAGCTCTCCGAGACCCTCAAGGCCAGCCCCTGAGCAGGTGCCCCCATGCCCAAAAAACCACGTTGTGAGATGCCAGGTCTGCCCATTCTTGGAACGCTTCAGGGCTGCTGACTGCACCCTCTCCCTGGATAGATTGGATTATTTACAACGTGATGGATTTCCTGACTTTCTCTTTGCCTTTTCCACACGTGGCTGTGCGGAGCCTCAGTGGCTCCCTTGGTGAGCAACCCCCATTAGGTGTTGGGGCTGGAGAAGCTCTCAGGTGGCTCCAGAGGTGACAAGAAGCCTCTTTCCAAGCCTGCCATGCACAGATGGCAGCTGGGAGCCAGCTTTTAGGTTAAACTGGGCTTCAGACAGGGCTGTGCTGCAGATGTTTTATGTGGCACTTCATCTTTACTGGTGCTGGAAGACAAAAGCTCATTTAATTAGAACGAAGATAATTGTGAGGAGGAAATGGGGTTTGAGAGTTATGGATCAGGAAAGAATAGAAGGGCTGATAGGTTTGGGGTTCTTTTATAAAGATGAAAATAATGTTAATTAACCCACCCAATTACCTGCTGTCTCAGCCTCACGAATGTTAATGAGTTTGCTCTTGCAGTGTACTTAGGAAAGAGCAAACTTCATCCCAGGTGTGGGAATGATGCAGGGGTGGAGATGGGAAAAACAGAGGGGTTTTAGGTTATTGAGTATGGCCCAGGAGCGGGGAGAAGGTTCTGCTGCTTAACAAAGAGTTTGTGTTTAATTAAAGTGTTCCTCAGTCACAGAGCTCAGGGGGTGCTGAGCTGCCCCTCTCTGGTGGCTGGGCTTTCACTGGACCTTAGGGATTTGTGGTGGGATCATTATCATATTTATTTATTCATTCCAGAAACCACTAACTATTGATTTTTCCGTGGGGCTTCCTGCAGCCACCATCCCGTGATGGCATTCAAAAGCCCAAAGGTGTTTTCTTTGTTTTAATTAAACAAATGCTGTTTCTTTCCTCATTTAGTCTAATTCCTAGGAATTAGGAATTCACTGTAACAGCCTGAAACTTCTGTGCACACAGGATTTGCACAACCTCTGAAGTAGCTATGGGCTCTTGGGAATAACCTCTACTGCCATAAAAAGATGGAAAAGGATCTCCGTGCCTGGGACAAGTGGTTCCTGTGGCACATCCCACATCCACACCCTTGCAGGGTGAGCAAGGTGCACATCAGACCCTCAGTAACAGATTCAGACAGGTTTGCTTAAACTCTTATAAATAATTTCATCACCACTGAGCTGCTCAAGGTGGCAGAAGGCATCTCAGGGATGGTGCCTGGACACAGGTGTGAGGAAAAGGCAGGATTTTCAGGATTTGTCCTGGGTTTCTGTTGGTTTGTTTTGAAAAAAACTTGAGGCATTTGTACAAAATGCTGAATATTTTTTAAATTGGTTCTTTCTGGCTTTAACATCTCCAAACTGCAGGAAGGTCCCTGATTCTGTGTGAAGATGGTTTAAAATGTTCTCACTCTTCTGGCATTTGGAAGTTGAGGGAAAGATTTCCATAGGAGCCAGATGTGGGGCAGTGAAATGAGAATTTGTTTTTGGAAACCTCATCTGGAATGTGTGAGAAGATGGTGGTGTTTGCTTAGAGGGATGGGATGGGATGGGATGGGATGGGATGGGATGGGATGGGATGGGATGGGTGGGAATGTCCCAACAGCTGCAGAAGGCTCATGGAGCTCTTCAATGGCTTCATATGAAATTTAAACAGATAAAATTTAAATCAAACAGGAAGATAAGATGTTGGCACTGGTGATCCACCCCAGGCTCTAAAGGCCAGGCCCTCTCCTTGAGCAGCTCAAGGAGACCAGAGCTCTGTGTTGGCCACCCAAAGGCTTTATCTCCCTTGAGGTCTGGTTCTCCTCCATCCCTGCACTGGCTGCAGTTCCATGCCAGGGCTCAGCATCATTTCCAGCAAAATCCCTGGAGCCCCAAAGGACTTTGGGCCAGACCTTGGTCCAGCATGGGAACAACCTGGCAGTGTCCAAGGCCAGGCTGGACATTGGGGCTGGGAGCAGCCTGGGACAGTGGGAGGTGTCCCTGCCATGGCAGGGGTGGCACTGGGTGGGCTTTAAGGTCCTTCCAACCCAACCCATTCCATGATTCTGTGATTCTTCCCCAGGCAAGGCTTTGTTGGTGCTTCTGGAAAGAGCTGCTGCAAACATCTTGTTGTGTAAACACCTGAACAAAATCAAACCCATCCATCCTGAGCTCCTGGAGAGCTGTGCTTCCAGGGGTGTGAAGCTGAAACCCAAGGTCTGATCACTCCTGGCTGCCACAGAGAATGAAGCTCTGAAATCTTGAAAACAAATAACAGAAGAATCCCAGAATATTTTGGGTTGGAAGGGACTTTAAAGCTCACCCAGTGCCACCCCTGCCATGGGCAGGGACACCTCCCACTGTCCCAGGCTGCTCCCAGCCCTGTCCAGCCTGGTCTAGTAGAGAAGAAATGGAGGGATTTTTTTTTGTTTAATTAGCATCAGTCTTGTTTGGGCTCGAAATGTAGGAGAGGGAAGATTTAGGTCAGAATCATGACCTCAATAACTTTGTCATCCATCTCCAGATTAAATTAAAACCATCAAGTGCTTTATCAGCTTCTAAAGTACTCCAGCAAGAACCTCTTCAGTGTTCTCAGTTTGGGTTTTCCTTTTAATGCTGAGGGTTTTTTGGGGATGATTTGAGGCCACATAGTAAAAAATCTTTTAATTGACTTTCTCAGTTTTTATGTTAACGGTACTGGGAGAAGTGATCCTCAACTGGCTGCACAAAGTGGCCTTCACTCCCTGGTGTGCTAATTTGAAGCTCTTAAACTTCCCAGAGATTCCCTGTGGTGTGAGAAAGCTGCCACGGACGTGTTGGAGCTCAGATTGCTGCTGTTGGGCCCCTTTACGAGGAATTCTTCATCTGCTGGTTTTTAATGTCACCTAATTTAGTGCCAAGTGTAAAGAAGGCTCTGTAATAACTTGTAGTGGTGTCAGGTTTTACAAGATGAGCAGATTGATGTCACTGCCTGGAGAGCCTCTGCTGAGGGGGCACCTGAGCTCTGTGCACCCGGGGCTGGTTGGCAGCAGCCCGTGGGATGAGCAGGCTCTCCATGGATGTCAGTGCTGGATCCTGGTATTCTTGGAAGGGAATCTCCTTGGGATTGGCTGCACCCAGAGCAGAAGATCCTTGCTGAAACCTGGCAAGGTCCCCACCAAGCACCAGGGTTTGGGGGACGGCCCAAAGCCATGTGATTCTTCTGTGGGTTAGGGAGAAGCTTCTGGAGTGGAGGAGCTGTGTTTGTGTAGCTTCCCAGTGCTGGGGGCAGGGCTGTCACAGCGCCGTGGCAGAGGGACCCAGCTGGGCTCCTGCCTGGCTGGTTTGGCCAAGTGACCTTGCAAAAGCAGTGTTTGAGCACCCTTGAGGTGGGACATTTGGGGGCATGGAGTGGGATTTGGGTTCAGTATGAAATACCTGCCCCAGGGAAGGAACGGGGGACATCCATCCGTGGGGGCTGAGGCTCCAGGCCAGCTTGGTGCAGATGGAACCCCCTGCAGCCCTGCCCAGCCTTGGGTGGGGCTGCTTGTTGTTGCCAGGACATTTCCCTGCTTTGCCTGAGAAGTGGCTGGCTGGAGTCAGTAATTTGGGGGGGCTCCTTGGTTGTTTCAGTGATTCCTGGATGAAAATAAATGCAGGAACTCTTGATGATGGTGCAAATTCCATCATCGTTCTGGGCATCCTGGGACACTTATAAAGGCTTTAAGGCTGTGATTGTCCCTCTCTGCTCTGTGCTGGGGGCAGTGTAAGAAAGATCCAGAGTTACTGGAGATGATCCAAGGGAGGGACAGGGAGGTGGTGAAGGGCCAGGAGGGGTGGGATTGTTGGGTGTCTGTGCAGAGCCAGGAGTTGGATCGCTGATCCTGTGGGTCCCTTCCAGCTCAGGTTATTCTGTGATTCTACAAAACCACCACTCTAGGCCAAATTAAAGGTGTTACTGCAAGTAAAGCTGAAATCCCTCAAGCACCAGTCAGCCCAGCTTCCCCCTGAAAGGCCTTGGAAACTGGGCAGGGACACTGAGCCCCTGGCTTGTCCCTCCAGGGGGGGAACAGAGCTGCAGGCAAGGGAGCAAATCCTCCTTCCTGAAGGGAGCTGTAGTTTATTGGCAGGAAATGTTCATGTAATCCATTTTCATGAAGAAAACCACGCTGGCCATACTGGAAGCATTTGCTTTTGTATTTTTAGAGCTTTGCATAAGAGAATTATTTTGATTAAAAAGAAAAAAAAAATTATGCTCCTGGTTGAAAAAATAAAACTACTTGCACTGACAGAACTTTAATCTGAGCCCAAGTCACAAAACCAGCCTTTATTGATGTCAGAGTTGCTTTAGAAATGGAAAGAGTAAACAGGATTTGGCCTTTAATTTGTGACGGGTTTTGATTTTTTCAGAGGCATTAAAGAGACAGAAAAGATGGGTATTAAATTATTTAACAATTGCTAGGAAAATTAAGCTTCAGAGAGCCTGTTTTCACTGCAATAATCTTATTAATAAAAACAAAACAATCTGGGGCAGCACCAATATTCGGAGCTCATACCCCGCTGCCTGAATTGTTTCCGAGTGGTCCATGAAGTGATTTTGGAAGCCAAAGCCAAGCTGAGCCTTTTCTGTGGTCTGTTCACACTTCCCAGGAGAAAGCTGCCATTGATGGATTATCCAAACATATTTTCCCTCTAAAATCGAAAGCAGAGGGGAAAAATATGCGAGGAGGAGTTGGGGGAATTTGGCTTTTTGAAGTTTTTTTTTTTTTTCACTGGCAGATGGCTTTCAAGTGATTTATTGGCCAAAACCAATCCATTTTCATTAGAATGCAAGTATTTAATGACTTTGGAGGTGGGGACTCCAAACAAAGCAGTGATAATGGAGCCTAGGGGCGCTCGGTGACAAAGCAGAGCAGCCCTTCATCAAACAGACTTTAGAGAGCGTTTGAGAACCAGGGCTGAGGGCTATGATTTCCTTTCATGTGCACTTTAATTCACTGTCCTTTGCAGCCAGCAGTGCATAAATAGGCCTAGATTAAATTAAAGGGAAAATAGATCCTTGCTCTCATCCTCACGGGCTGCAGCAGTAAGTGCTGGATGCCCTGGGAGCTCCCGGCCCCTCAGCCTTGGAGCATGGGAGGTTTTCCAAACTCTCCCGTCCCTCCCTGCCCAGAGCCCCTCCTGCTGCTTTGTGCTGGACTGAATCTCCCCCAGATTCCACCCTGGAATGTCTTCCTGGTGCTTGTGGAGTGTCTTCCCAGGGATGGGAGCAGGGCCCTGGCAAACCCAAAAGCCAGGGGGGCACCTCCCTTCATCCCGGGTTCCCAGCACAGCTTTGAAAATCTGCAAATGGGAAATCTGAGGGAGAGCAGTTGGGAGGGTCCTGATGGTCCGTGAGACCCCACCTGCAGAGCTGCCCCAGCCCTGGCCCAGCACAGGGAGGAGCTGGAGCTGCTGGAGGAGCCCAGAGGAAGCTCCAGGGTGATCCAAGGGATGGAGCAGCTCTGCTGGGAGGAGAGGCTGGGAGAGCTGGGATTGTTCACCTGGAGAGGAGAAGCTTTGGGGTGACCTCATTGTGGCCTTCCAGGACCTGAAGGGGCTATGGGAGGGCTGGAAGGAGACTCTACAAGGGCCTGGAGGGACAGGACAAGGCAGGTGGCATTAAACTGAGAGTGGGTTTAGATGGGATATTGGGATGGAATTCCTGGGTGTGAGGGTGGGCAGGCCCTGGCACAGGGTGCCCAGAGCAGCTGGGGCTGCCCCTGGATCCCTGGCAGTGCCCAAGGCCAGGCTGGACATTGGGGCTGGGAGCAGCCTGGGACAGTGGGAGGTGTCCCTGCCATGGCAGGGGTGGCACTGGATGGGCTTTGAGGTTCCTTCCAACTCAGCCCATTCTGGGATTCCATGACACCTGTGGGTGCCCCCACCCTTTCCCCACCTCCCCTCTGGGGATGAACAACTCCAGAGTTGGGATTTGCTGCCTTCTGCACCCACACCAGCTCTTGGTGGAGTTACTGCTGGGCTCTTTCAAAGCACAGCTCGAGCACTGCAGCCTGCACTGCTGCCAGGGAATTTTGGCATTCCTGTGTGAGTGAAGTCACCCAGGAACATGTTTTAGTTGCTGGTTTTGATCCTGTCAGTGCCTGGAAATGATGTACATGGGGCTGGCTCTGGGCTCTCTACCCACAGAAGCCCATTTGTAGGAGCTTCACAGGTGAGCATCAGCCCTGCTCATCCTGAAGGGCCTGGGGAGGTGCTGGATCATCCCTGCTCCCCCTTCCCCACCACGAGCTCCTCAGCTTTGGCTCAGGGGTACGAACCCTACCTGGACACACCTGAGGTGTGGAGGAGTCCTCAGAGCTCATTAGGATTTCTGGGGTCTCCAAATCAGAAACCCTCTGTGCTTGCAGTGCTGAGAGGGCCTGGGCAGAGCCAAAGTCTGTTGCAGGGGGATGGAGGCTGGGAGCAGCTGGTGGGAGCAGCTCTGGCCGAGGTTGTGCCGTGACAGCTGAGGGAGCCGTGAGCCCCGTGGTGCTTAATGAACACCTTTTCCAATCCCTGGTGCCTTGTAGCTGCTGTACTGTCAGAAAACGAGCAGGTCCTTGCTAATGAGCACAGCTTGGGGTTGTTCTGAGCCTGATCTGACTCGTGCTCGCTTTGCTCTGATCAATGCCTGGGCACGCTCGCCTCTGCTGGGGACACGGAGCTGCTGCGAGCCTGCCACAGGACACAGAGAAATCGGGTGTCTGCGAGGGGCTGGGGCTGCTCCGGGCTCATCTGCCCTGGGGAGCAGCCTTTTACTGCCCTGCAGCCCATCCCCTCCCTTCTTTAGGCCTGGTTTAAATTTGCAGGTGTTGAGGCATTGGTACGGAGCTGGCACGCTGCAAGCCACAGCTGTGGGCTGTGCTGGGTTAATGCCGTGCCAGCCCTGCTGAACACCAGCCTGGTGTGTCCTTCCCCCTCCTCTCTGCACTCTCTGTGCTTTCCCTTCAGGAAAAAGTACTCTGGGAGGGGAAAAGAAAAGGACACGAAATACTTAGGTGAACATCTGCCAGCGTTTTTGAGTGCTGCCGTAAGACCTCAGTGGCTGCAGCAAACTGATCTGAATGGGAGACCCGGGCTTAGGAGGAGGGTTTGGTGCTGGGAAAAGGTGGCACAGGGTGGGCTCCATACCCAGAGCAGCCTCCACAGAGGCTCCTCACTCCCTGCAGAGAGGCAGGCTCAGGTTTGCTCTGTCAGTCCTTCCCAAAGTCACTGCTGGGACTGTTTGGAAGGAGCTCTTCCCTCTGCTGAGCAGGGGATTGGTGCCTGCAGAGGCCCTGGCCCCCTGTGACCAGCCCTGGCAGCACCAGCACAGCTCTGCTCTGCTGGCAGTGAGGAAAGGCATCAATCACAGCCCCAGATGTGCACCCTGATTGCCTCCCCGTTTATCACTGCTGCTCTGTCAAGCCCAGCCCTGGGAGGAAAGAGCAGCTGACAGGTTTCCAAGATTCTCCACAAATGGGACTTAATGGCCACGTGATCCCGTGGTTCTGGCTTCTTTTTTAGGGAAAAGTTCTTTTTTTTTTTTCCTGTTGCAATGACAGAACTTTTTCTTGAGATGTGGGAAGTCAGCTAAGGCAGGGTGCCAAGGAATTGTGCATTTCTCTTGGTACAAACTCCATGCAGGCAGAACTAAAAACTTGGAGAGCTACAGGCTCCAGGGAAGGTGCCACGTGAGATTTTGAAACTGTGGCAGTCCTGAGTGGGACTGCAGTTGAACCATTAAATGTGTCAAGAACATTTGCAGCCAAAACAGAGGCAGGAGCAAAGGCTGGCACTGAGAAAGGGTGTGAGGATGAAGTTTGATGCATTTTGCTCCAGGTTTGGAGGAATTGGGAAGCTCCCTGGTGGGCTGTGTGCACTGGAAGGGACAATAAGGCAGATCATGATAAGAAGCTGTTGGGATGGAGTAGTCGATGCAGGAAAATGGGAGTGTTAAAAGCTGCTCTTCCCTGCATGTGGTGGAATTTCACAGAGGGATCAAGCCTTGGTCCTTCCACCATCCCAGGGTGCTCCAAGCCCCGTCCAGCCTGGCCTTGGACACTTCCAGGGATCCAGGGGCAGCCACAGCTTCCCTGGGCAGCCTCCCAGGGAACAATTCCTTCCCAATATCCCATCCATTCCTGCCCTCTGGCAGTTTGACCCCATTCCCCTTGTCCTGTCCCTCCAGTTCCTGATGCAGGGTCCCTCTCTGCCTTCCCTGGAGCCCCTCCAGACCCTGGAAGGGGCTGTGAGGTCTCCATACAACCTCCTCTTTCCCAGGCTGAGCAATCCCAGCTTTCCCAGCCCGTCTCTCCGTAGGGGAGGTGCTCCAGTGTCCCCACTAACCTCATACAGCACCTCCCCTGAGCCTCCTTCTCTTTCCCAGGGCATTGGGATGTCTCAGTGCATTGCTGGCTTCTTCTTGGGGAAGGAAAGGGATGGGAGCACTTCCTGAGAGCTCTATCAGCCTCGTGTTTAGGCTTATCTCTCTGCTCCACTTGACAGCTGTGTGGGTATCATCTCCAGAGCAGAAACCAAACAAACTCCAGGAGCTGTGAGTTCTGTATTTTCCCTGTGTCCGTAGGCAGCTGCACTTGTGTGTGGGCAGTCATGGGTTTGTCACTTTTCTGAGAGGGAACAAAATGAAAAATCTGGTTTTCTCGGAGATGACAAAGTCTGCTGAAGCTCTTTGCCCATCCTCAGTGTGAATTTCAGGATCTAGGTCTGTCTAATCCACAAGATGGTTTGTTTTCTTTGTGTTGCAAAGCTCTCTGTCCACTGGTCACCAAACATTTTGTGTCCACTAGAATATTCCTGCTGGAAGAACACTTGGTTGGAAGGAGAGAGAAGCACACAGGGTGCAGTTTTAAGGGTGGGGAGCTGAGCTCTGGCTGAAGACGCTCTAAAAATAAAGTGGAAAGGACGGAAAGGAGCGATCCCAATTCCTTTTGGAACAGGAATGAGGAGATGGAGGAAGCAGATGGCTGCTTTGCTGGATTGTTCCGTCTGATTTGGGGATGGGAACCTGCAGTTACTGCCAGGAGAAATCACTTGGGAATTCATGGGAACAAGCATACCACAGGATTAGCAGTTTTTGTGGGCTGTGGCACCAGGCTGGTGGTGCCTCCACATCTTCCATCCAGAGCGGCTCTCAGCCCTGTCCAAGATTTCCAGGCAGGCCTTGACACAAAGCAAGAGGCTCTGCAGCCCCAGCAGTGCTCAGGGCTTGCAGCAGAGCCACGTTTTCTGTTTTAGCAGGGCAGACAATGTCGTTTGAGTGCTTATTTTCCAGGCAGCAGTGCTTCCCTTGGCCTAGCTGGCCATAAATCAGCCCGCATTCCCTGTGTGCCTGCAGAAGTGGCTTTGTTTCAGCTCTGAGGGAGAATTTGCTGCCCCTGCAGTCGTTTCTTTTTCAGCTTTTGTGAAACAGGCTTTAATATGGAAATAAATCATCAGAGCATTACTAAATTAAAAATAAGCATAGAAGCAGACAGAGCTGCCAAGTTAAGGTTAAACTTGGAGCAGGAGATCAGATTTTGGTTTCATCAGTCTTTCCTCCCACTCTTTGCTTAATTTGGTGCTTAAATGAGCCTAATAACTGCTGCAGAGCTCTGCACACCCAGCTGCTTTGGAGAGCAGTCTCCTGGTCCTCATGTTCTTATTTTGGGTCACACACATCACTGCACTGATGTGCTGGAGCTGTACTTGTAGATGCCACAGTTTATTGGGATGCAGAAGGATTACACTTGCTTGGAGCAGAGATTAGCATCAAGTTTACCTCCTTCCCTGGGAGCAAAGAGGAGCATTTCCAGTCCACTGGCAGGTTTTGGGTTGGCTTTGTTTGCTCTCATACCTGACCCCAGCTCACTTTTGAAGAGTCTCGAAGCAACAGCATCATCAGGGGGAAAAGTCATTGTCACTGACAGGGAACTGGGAACTTCCCAGGGACAGACTGGCAAAGGGATGGAGGGGCCTGATGGTCACTGGTGCTGCCAGGGATTTACAGAAATGTGCCCAGAGTAGGGGAGGGTGGGGAGGGGCTGGCAGAGAGCAGCTGTGGCTGCCCCTGGGTCCCTGGCAGTGTCCCAGGCCAGGCTGGACAGGGCTTGGAGCAGCCTGGGACAGGGGAAGGAGTTCCTGCTGTGGCAGGGGGTGGAACGAGCTGGTTTTTAATGCCTCTCCCAACCCAAACCATTCCAGGATTCTGTGTTTCATTCCCAGGCTGAGAGCCCTGAGCTGGTGTCTGGAGCAGCCTTGAATTTCACAAATGCTTTTTCCCTTTCAAAGCCTCATCCTTAATTCCTCTCCCCCTCCATTCCCAGCACTTCAAGGAATGGGATGATATTTTCATCCCGTTTTTCCTCTTTATTTTACTGAAAGTTCACTGTGGCAAAATCCTTGAGCATGTTCCTGCCTTGGAGAGCTAAAAGGAATCTCCAAATGGTGCTGGATGTGATCCGTGGGATCCATCCAGGACTTTGCTGAGTGCTGGCCACTGTTTGTAGTGCTCTGTACAGGTCCTTTGCTCTTGGTTTTCCATAATCTCCATCGGTTACGGGATGCCATTGCCAAACAAATGAGATGGTAATTAGCACGGCAACATCAGAGGAAGTTGATTTTCTGTCTGTAATAGGGATGATGATAATTAAACATGCATGACCTCATTGGGTTGAATAGGAATCAATTCAAATTAAAGCTGGCCGGGAATTCTTTTCCTCCTGTGAAATTTTTTGGAGAAAGCAAGAACAACATAACAAGTCCTAATGAAAGGAAATTGGGCTGATTTGCACCCTCAGTATTAAAAAATGAAAAAGCTGGGAGATTTTTCAGGGATGGAACGTTTGATGGTACCTGCCCTGCCCTGCCCCAACTGTGTGTAAATGCCCATTTTGATGAAGTTTTTCATTTGGAAAAACAAAGTTCAGAACTTTCCAGCTGTTTCTAACACTGTTTAGAAAAACTCAGCTCAAACACGTGGAAATGCTTCCCCAGTCTGTGTCCAGAGAGCCTCTGTGGCCAGCAGGGCACATAAATTAGTTCTGTAACATGTCTTAATTCCTTGTGCATGAGTGAACTCATCTCCAGTCTCACTGGAGCAGCTGCTTTTAAAGGGAAAAGATTTGTTATTGTGGAGATGGAACAACAGAGGGGTTAAAGTTGGAAGCCCAAGTCTGGGGCCCCAGAAAGGAGCTGGTGTTGGCCTCACCCTCAGCCAGAGCGGTGGCACCTGAGAGGCTCCTCTGGAGTGCAGGTGGGAAAGTGTTGGGTTAAATTCCTTCTTTTTGCCATTTTTTTTCCCAAAGGAAGTTTCAGTGGTGCCTCAGCAGCTGCAGCCAAGCTTGCCCAGAGCTCCTGGGTTCGGCTTTTGGGAGAAGTGTGAAACCTCTCAGCCTGCAGGCTGGTTTGGGCCAGGGCAGGGAGCTGAAGGATGGGAAAGCAAAGCTTGGGTAGTGCCAGGATTGTGTTCTGCATTTTGGGTTTGCTTCCAGGCCTTTGGTAGGAGCCCTTCGAACCTGTGGGATTCATCGAACATGGGAAGGGGCTGAAAGCGAGATCCTCTCCCAGCCACCAGGATGAGGCTGCACAGAGATCTGCTGGAAGCAGCTGATGCTTCCCATTTTTGATCAACATCCTGAACAAGGTACTGCACGTGTTTGCTCTGGGACAGTGCTGTCCTTTGGAAAGGGCCATTGAGGGAACGGCCTCAGGCTGGGCCAGGGGAGGCTCAGGGTGGGCATCAGCAGGAATTTCCCCATGGAAAGGGTGCTCAGGCCTTGGCAGGGGCTGCCCAGGGAGGTTTGGAGTGCCCATCCCTGGAGGTGCCCAAGGAAGAACTGGAGGTGGTACTCAGAGCTCTGGGCTGGGGACAGGGTGGGCATTGGGCACAGCTTGGTCTGGGACAGCTTTTCCAACCTCAGTGATTCTGGGATTTTCTCATCCTTCCCCCTTCCCTAGGGAAAAGCCAATAAATCTTACATCCAGTCAGAGTGAAACAAATGCTGAAATCCTTCTTTCTTCTCTTCTTGGGAAAAGTTTTTTTTCTTCCCTGTCCCCAGCCCTTGGTGTCACTGGGTGTGGTGGGAGGTGGTGGCTTAAATTCCAAGTGTGGCCCCTGGTTCCTGTTGGGATTTGACACTTTTTTACACCTGTGATGGGGCCATTTCTGACTCAGATTCTCAGATTGCCCCATGTGTGATAAATGACATAACACAAGGTCGTGTCTGTGCAGGTGACACTCAAACCACAGCATGAGAGGTGAACACACCAAATGTGTGGCCAAATACTGCCGTGGCTTTGGTTTGGATGCATCCACTTAAACTTCCATGTTTTCCACATGGATTTTTTCATCTGCCACAAGCATCCTTGTGAACACAGGGAAGTGTTCCTGAGGAGAGATGCAAGATGCATCTCTGATAGCTTAAACTAGCAAATCCCAGCTTTGTTTAGTTTTCATCTCATCCTGGCTTTGCCTCATTTAGGCTCCGTTTCTGCAAGACGGGGCAGTCAGAGCTGGGTGTGATGGGTTTATTTTCTGTATCCTCATAGGCTTGGCTGGACACGCAGGAAGTTCTATCCACAGGCATCGGCTAAAAGGAGTTTCTGGGGCTGCAGGGATCCCCCCACTGAGTTCAGATGAAGGCAGCACAACAGGCTCAGTCCCTGATTGGAACATTCCTGCTGCCTTTCCCCGTGCCAGCTTTCCTCCTGCATTTGGCCACAGAGCGGCACAGAAGGCAGCTCCTGCCAATGGCTTTCCAAGAGGGAAGAATGCAGCCAAGGCTCCTTCAGGCACTTTCTACCCAGTGGTTTTTATCACACCCCATGGAGTTGTTCACTGAATGCCCTGGGTTGGAACCTAGGCCTGTGGATGCAGTGGGGCTGTGTGTGCTCAGCACATTGGGAGATGGGTCCTCTCATAAAACAGTCACTGGACAGAATATCCTGAGCTGGAAGGGACTCACAAGGATCAGCAGAGTCCAGCTGCACTGGACAGCCCCAAGAATCCCACCCCGTGCCTGAGAGCGTTGTCCGAACGGTGCCATTTTCTGGGCTCATGCACAGTTTTGTGGGGAAAAGGGGCTAATGGTGACTCTGGAGGGTGTTTCACTGCCTCCCTGCTCCTCATCAGGTGGAGCTCTCAGTGCTCCCTGTGGAAGAAGGATTTCTCCTGGAGCAGCTCCTCCCTCAGTCCCCGGGAGCTCAGTACCTGCTGCCATCCCACAGGTGTGGGCAGGGTCCCTCTGCCTGCATGGGGCTCATGGGGCCAAGGGGGGATTCCTGGGGGAGTCAGCACAGCTCCCACAGGTTCCTTGGACTGACAGCAGGGAAGAACCCTCCTGTGGTTATGTCCATGCATTTGCTGTTGTCTCGTGTGAGGGCAGTGGGTGAATCCCCAGCTCGGGCTGGGCTGCTGCCATCACGTGTGACCTCTTCTTGGGGTGGAAAAGACCAGAGTTGAGTCAACAGGAGAAGATTTGCTATGCCAGTGGTTAGGAGAGGTGGGGAACCACAGGCTGGGCCCGGCTGGAGGGGACCCCAGAGGGTCCCTGGTGCCACCTCCCTGCTCAGGCAGGGCCATCCCAGAGCACAGGGCACAGGATTGTGCCCAGAGGGCTCTGCAATATCCCCGCTGAGGGAGACTCCAGCCCCTCCCTGGGCAGCCTGTTCAGGGCTGGGCCCTGCCCAGGGCAGCAGTTCTGCCTCCTGTGCAGGGCAATTGCTGGGCTCAGGCCCTGCCCGGTGCTCTGGTGCCACTGCTGGGCACTTTTTAACTCCTGAGCTGCCCTGGCCTCGCTGCAGGAGCTGCAGGAGTTGTGTCCACGAGGTGTGCTCACCATCCCACGGCGTTTTTCTGGGCAGGGGAAGTTAAACTTGTCCATTGGAAGTGGGATTTATAAACACAACGAATTCCATGAGAGCTGAGAGCTGTGCTGGGCTGGAGGATCAGAGGACGTGGTGTAACAGGACCTGGAGCTGTTCATTAGGACAGATCTTGGAGAGGAGTTCTCTCTTCTGCCTCTTAATTGCCCAATCAAGGCCGAGACCAGAAAGGCAGGATGCAAGTGAGTGCTGCTGCCCAAGATGCTGCTCTAATTAGAGCAGTCCCTGAACCTCATCCAGACTTACAGTGTAGTATCAATTCAGGTTAAATTGGGAAACTGAGCAGAAAATTGCTGTCTGGTGTTTGGAGTGGTTTCTGCATCTTAACATTATCTGATATTGTATCATTATGTACTGATGCAAAATGCCAACGAGTAATGGCAGAGCCCTGCAAGTAATGACACCGGGATGGGAGAGCAGGAAATAGTGAGAGAAATTTAATTTCTTATGCAGTTTCATGAAATAAAGTCAACTCAGGTACACACTTGTTCAGATTAAATATAATGATGTGTGTCTGCAGCCCGGGTCTGCCGGGAATGCACATCCAGAGGCTGGGGATGCAGGGGGGAGAGTTGCCATGGAAATACAGCCAATGTCACACTTGCAGCGCGTTGCAAATGGCTCATGTGTCATGGCTCATTTTCCAGAAGAAGCAGGGAAAACTGAGAATTAAGGGAAAACATCTTTAAATGTTCGCAGCAAGGCACGGCCGGGACTGTGCGGGGACAAATGTTGGGAGCCCTGAGTGTTTGTGGGGAGAATTTTTGTTTATCCCAGAGAGGTTTGGGTTGGAAGGGACCTTAAATCCCATCCCATTGCACTCCTGCCAGGGGCAGGGACAACTTCCACTGTCCCAGGGTGCTCCAGGCCCCGTCCAGCCTGACCTTGGACACTGCCAGGGGTGTGGATACCTCTCCCTGTCCATCTGAAGCAGAGCACAGCTCCGTGGAACAGGGCTCTCACCCAGCACCCAGGCAGCCCAAGGATGTCTGGGATCAGCAGGACAAGAGGAAGGAGGGGGTGGCTCTGACCCCACAGCTCCTGTTCCCGGGCTGGGGGTAGGGAGTGATGGAGCCCAAAGCACAAAGGGAGCCCAAAGCACATCTGTGGTAGGGCTTTGCAGCATTCCTGGGATCCTGCCTGATGCCTTCTCCTTCCTCCTGCTGGGACAGCACAACTGGACACACCCCTGGGCTGGCTGGGCTTCCCCTCCCTGCCCTCACGGGACTGCACAGGACGTCAGCTTTCCCCCAGTTTGCTCCTTCCAAGCACTTGGCAGCCCAGTTCCTGCAGTTGCCTGTTCCTTCCTGAGTTGCCTGAGCTGTGCCAGATGATCCAGGGTTATTGCTGGATCTGTCCTGTAAGCAGGAATTCAGTTGCTGGCTCTTGTGTGGACTAACCCAGCTCTCGCTTTAAAATTGGATGAAGTGCTCAAGGGTATTTTTCTTATCTTGTTCTGATTTTTGGGGGGGAATAATGGTTTTGCCATGCAAAAATAAATGAGGCTGCTAGACAAACAGCTTGGGTTGTTAGAGCCTCCCTCCAAGTAATTATGGTGTAATTCAGGCCTCTGAAATAAGAAGCAAACAATAAATAAATGATTAACTTGTCTTTAGAGTGTTGAAATCGCTATGTATTTTAAGGCTGAAGTGGGTAAATAGGAGCAAATGTGTGTTTGAACAGGCAATAGAGGAGGGACAGAAGGATCAGGGAACCAGAATCCATGAGAATTCCCAGCTCAGGACCTGCCCAGCTGCTGCCTGGGGTCAGTTATCTGTTCCTGCTATCAGCTTCCCTGTGGGATGGGTGTAACAGCCCGGGGCTCAGGTGTGTTTGAGGTGATTTTTGGGGTGTCACCTGGGAGTTCTTTGAAGGACAGAGCCGTTTCTGTATGCAGAGAAATGAAGGAGCTGGCCAGTTCCTCCCTGGTGGAGAAGGCACTGGTGCTGAGGAAGAATTTGGGCTGTTTGACTGGAATGGGACTCAGTCCTCACCCACACGAGGCCCACACTGTGCCTTTTACAGACCAAGTGCCCCGGGGCTGAGGTCTGCAGAGCCAGAGGGTCCCTGGCACAGCCCATGGGTGCTCCTGCTGCAGGAGGGGAGGCAGGCACAGAGGCACATCCTCCCTTTTCCTCCATCCTTCCCTTTCCCTCCATCCTTCCCTTTCCCTCCCCTCTCTCCCACTCCAAGCAACTTGCCACCTTCAGCCCCCTGAGGTGAAAAGTGACTCAAATTGGAATGTAAAGCTGGGGGCCCTCACTGTGGCAGCAGAGGTCTGTCAGCTGCCAGGTCCCACCTGGGTGTGAGCTGGGCAAGTGTCCCAGAGCTACAGCTCCAGGGAGAGTTTCTTCTCTAAAGGAAGGTGATGCTCCTTAAAATGAAGTGTCATTTCTCTCTTCTTGCTGATATATTTCCTTGAACAGCAAAGAAAGGCTGCAGAAGAAAATTGAGTGGAGTTCCTGCCGAATTCAAACACACTGTAGTGATAAATATGGTTCTGAATAAACCTCCTTGTAGTCACAAATCAATTAATCTTTTTTTTTCCCCGTGTGCTCCATCCTAAGGATTTACTTTCTCATTGAGCTTTCCGAGCTCGTGCAGTGCCTAATTCCTCACCTGGATAAATAACTGGTGGCATTTTTATTCCACAGCAAAACAGCATTATCTTTCTTGCTGTGTACAAGCAAAGGGAATTTTATTTATTTGTTTCTTTATTTTCCCCAGAGCAAACTCTGGGAGCTGGGGCTTGGAATAAAGCAGAGTTCAGGGCTTGCTGAGGAGCAGCTCTGCCATGGTTCAAGGAGCATTTGGACAATGCTCTCAGGGACAGGGGGGGATTGTTGGGGTGTCTATGCAGGGCGAGGAGCTGGACTGGCTGATCCCTGTGGGGCTATTCCAGCCCAGGATACTCTGATTCCATGAGCAGCCTCAGAGACAAGGGGTCTCCATCAGTTTACTGGAGCCCTTTGGTTTGCCAGACCCCCTTGGCTGAGGATGCACCGTGGATTTTTAGGGAAGGGCTGTCCCACAGTTTGGGCAGAGCTCTTTTCTGCTCTTGTCCTGCTCAGAGCCAGCCTAAGGCCCTGCAGGGAGTTCAGCTCAGGGCTGGGGTGAGCAAGGACAGAGCAGAAACTTCCCACCTTGTGTGGCAGGAGCTCCTTCTTCAGCTTTCTGCTTCTCTGGGGGTGAGTTAAGAGATTAAAGAAGACCAAGCACAGGATTGAGTGTGAAGCTCCCGTGTGCTTGGTGGCACCTGGAGCTGCAGCATATCCTCAGCCTGGGCTGCTCTGCAGGGACAGAGACTCTGGAGGGAGCCCAGGGCAGGTGGCTGAGTGTCAGATCCTGAGTTCTGGGCAGGGGCTGGGAGCAAGGCACAGCTGACCTGGGAATTCATCAGGAATTGGACTGGAACTGGAGAACTGCTGGGTGTAAAAAGAGCAAAGGAGCTGGGAAGGGGCTGGAGCCCCAGGAGCAGCTGAGGGAGCTGGAAAGGGGCTCAGGCTGGAGCAAAGGAGGCTCAGGGGGGACCTTGTGGCTCTGCACAAGTCCCTGACAGGAGGGGGCAGCCGGGGGGGTCGGGCTCTGCTGCCAGGGAACAGGGCCAGGAGGAGAGGGAACGGCCTCAGGCTGGGCCAGGGGAGGCTCAGGGTGGATTTTGGGGAATATTTCTTCATGAAAGGGTTGTCCAGCAGTGGTGGAGTCCCCATCCCTGGAGGGGTTTAACAGCCCTGTGGATGTGGCACTTGGGGACGTGGGGCAGTGGTGGCCCTGGCAGTGCTGGGGGAACAGTTGGACTCAGTGATCTTTTATAACCCAAAGAACTCCATGATTTTATCCTGATCTCTCCTGCCAGCACTACCTAGTGCCAGAACACCTCCTGAGTCCCAGCAGTGCAGGATATCCCTGTTGGACTCTTTCAGCTCCCCTTGCCCACACCCGCATATTGAGATGTGTGACAGCTCTGCCTCTGCTCCCTGCAAACACAGGGGAGACATTATAGGAAATAATCCATGGTCTTGTACTTCTGAGTGAACTTAAAAAGCTCATGCAAAGGTCTGCTGGATGAGCAGCTCACTGAGCAATGCAAACATCCCTGACTGGCTCCTTCAGTGCTTCTGCAGGATGAATTTCTCAACTCTTTTCTGTTGTCTTTAACATGTGAGAGGTGGGATGAGGGTGATCAACATCCTCATCCCACAGCCTAAAAATGGAGTGGCCATTGGGTTCTTCCTTGCCCAGGTGGTGAAGGTGAAGGATGCTGCACAGAAGGGGACAATCTTTGGGAGTGCTGTGAGACTCTGGGCAATGGTAATGGGTGGTAGAGAATTTGTATCCTGAATTATGAACCCCCTGCATGTTGCCACTGGGGTTTGCCTCACAGAAATGTTTCTAAGAGGAGAGGGACCAGAGCAGGAAGCTGGAAGTCAGCTTGCACAGGCCCCATGAGCTTTCCTTTCATCCCTTGTAGATGTGAAATATTGACTCAAGTTCTGAAATCCTGAGACATGGATATTTAAAATCTCTGAGGAGCTCTTCTGCTCTGAAAGATCATCTCTCATTAGCATCACATCAAGGATGCTCCCTGAAAAGAGGAATCTTCCCTGGGTATCAGCACAGAGGGCCATTAAATGCCCTGCTTGGTTTTTGTCCTGGAGTTTCTGAAGGAGAGGGTTTTTTCTTTTTGTCTGGTTCTGTGTGATAGAGAAAAAAGGCAAGGGAGTATTAATTGTGTGCAAATGCTCTTTCAAAAGTCATGGAAAGGGTGAGCTCCTGGAAGGGGTCTTTGTGGAAGGTTTGGGGTTTCCCACCACAGGATCTGGGCTTTAACCAGCAGGTGAGAAAAGCCTTCTTCTGCCTGTAGATGTGGCAGGGAACAAGGTGGGGCTGGGATGAGGCAGAAGGATGCCAGGGAGTGGCTGGGTGCCTCCTCTGTCTCAGAGAAGTGTCCTGCTGCCAGGATATCCTCTGCCAGCACTGAGAGTCACCAGGCCCAGATAAATTCACAGCAGCGAGGAACTGTCTGGAAATGACAAAGTTTGCCAGCTGCAAACATCAGTTACAGCCAGCAGCAAAGGGAAGCAGGAGCAGATGGTTCATAAAGCATCGTGGCTGCTCTAGGAGTTACCAGTTTAATTTACTGGTGGCAATGGCAAGCCCTTGTTATCAGCTTGGCCAAGGGAGTCTCCTTTTGGTCCACAAGATCCATCTCCTCATCCTCCTTTTTTTGCTTTCTTTCCCTGGGAGGAAGGAGGGTGTTCAGCATCAACCCCAAGCTCTGGTTGTGTTACACATTCCCTCCTTGACCTGGTGATACCCTGGTGGGAGTTTTGTCTCTCTCTGTATCACAGAACTTCCCAACAAAGGTCCCAAAAGTTTGAGCAGCCGTGTGTGGAATCCACAGCAGGAGCAGCCCGTGGTGCAAAGGCCTGGGAGCGGGAAGGGCTGGAGAAAGGTGTTCCCAGGTGCAGTGAGGTGTCAGAGGTCCCCCAAGGCACCCATCTGATGCCTTGAGGGGCTGCCTAAAAACAGAGGGCAGACAGAATTACGAGAACACAAGCGGTTACATTTACTGAAGGGCCTTCAGGTACATTTAGAGCACTCAAAGTCCCCGGGGGCTACACCCAAAATGGACCACGGGGTGATGGGTTTTTCATACTTCTGTAAGTTTGCTCCATTTGCATATCGGGGGTTAATCCTCCGATTACAGCTTCAGGTAATGAAGTCATTTACCCTGAGTTTGCTCCTCCCCAACTCACTGTGGTTTACATTTCTCGAGGCCTGAGGCAGTGAGGTGTCCTCGAGTTCCAGGCCTGGAGAGGAATTGTTTTGTCTGACCAGGATGGGAGAACAGCAGCTAACAGGCTGTGTGGAGTTTAGAATTACACACTAAAGAATCACAGGATATGAAAAATATAAAAGCGGAAGTCCTAAGGCATCACGTCACATCAGGCTGGGTGGCAGGACTGCAGCCAGGCTGTGCCTGAGAGCCAGACTCCAGTTCCCAGTCTCAGCAGGTTTCTGTGCTGTAGCTGCCTCCTTTGGGCTCAGCTCGCTGCAGGGCTGGGCTGAGCTCTCAGTCTGGCACAGCGTGGAACAGAAAACAACTGATCCCGCTGGGAAAAGCCCGTTGTGGTACGTGACATCCCCTGGAAACCCTGCCAGGGGTGGAGGTGTCACCCACAAACCTTCCTGGCACACCCAGAGCAGCAGCTTTGGCGTCCTAAAACCTGAACAACCCCAGGGAGTGATGCAGGAGGGTCCAGGAGCCCTCAGCACTGCAGTGAGGGTGCCCTGGTGACCCCCAGGCACACCAGGGGACTCAGTGGCCCAGCAGGACCCTGCTGGCCCTGGCAGGGCACTGACAGCAGCAGGGGAGGGACTCTGATGTATAATCCATGAGGCTGGCTTTGTGACAGCTCTGTCACTGCAGAACCAGGTCCCTGGGGCTGTGTGTCACGAGGAGCTCCAGGGAGCCCTCCAGGGCTTTGGCAGAGCTCGGCTCTGGCTGCTGCTAAAGAGAAGCTGCAAATGTCACAGGTGGGACATTTTCTGAAAGCACCTGTGACTGCTCCTGCAGGGCCTCCAGGGGTGCTGGGTGTTGGTGTTTCCCACCTTTTGCACCTGAGGCACCAAGGGAGTCCAGCTGTGGAGAGATTTCAAGTTGTGGAAAAGTTTATATAAAGAGTTTGTAGTGATTTCATCCAAATCAGAGGCTGATGGGACAAGCCACAAGGACAGCCTGGCTTTGGAAAGAGGGACTGCAGTGACACTGGCTTTCCCAAAAAAGTTCTTCTTTGGGAAGGCTCTGGAATATCTGTACTTCCCAACAGCAGGGCTGTGCTGCTGTATGCCCATAATGGCTCCAAAATCCTGGCACAACCACAATTGGCTGCTGGGTGAACAAACTTTGGGATTTAAGAGCAGCTTTGGAAAGGCTTGGGAAGATGGAGTGAATGTGGCAGGGGACATGGTTGGGATTTCTCCATGGCCTGAGTGGCCTCGCTGCCGCCGCTGGGAGCTCCAGCACACGAGGAGCGCCTGAGCTGCAGAGCTGGGCAGGGGCTGGTGAGTGTGGGATGTCAGGGCCCAGCCCCAAAGGCACGAAGAGCAGGGAAGACACCTGAAAATGCAGGTTGCTGCCCAGTTCTCTCCAAGTATTTTCGTGGGAAAGCTTCCTGCTGCATTGCTGACAACAACCAGGTGACCAGCTGAGGGAATTTGTGGGGTAACACCTCACTAATATTAAGCTTCCCCTGCAGTATTTGGGAAGCCAGTGGGATGGATTTCAGAGCCATTTTTGTCAGAGCAGTCAGAGAAAAGAGAGATCTGCCCCAAATCGATGAGGTTCAGCATTGTGGGTGGCCAGGTCACCTTTGGAGATTGGATTTTGGTTCTGAGCATCTCTGAGCACTGCTGAGTGATTTGCTGCAATGAAGAGCTGAGGTTTTGGGATGCAATTGCCCTTCCTCATGAGCCAAAACTTCACGAACTCCTGTAACTGTCGCTCACTGTCAATGGAAACATTTACAGGAAATGAACTTCTCGATGGACAACTGCTCCTGCCCCCAGAATTCCAGCAGAATCCCTTGGTTTTCTTACTGAGATCAATATGTACTCATCCAGCATCACCCTGCTCAATATTCAGCCTCTGAAAGGAGAGAGGGGGGCAGAAGTGAGGCAGTGGAGTTGCAAATGCAGGTTGTCAAGGATAAGGAGAGTTAAACTCTCCCAGAGCTGAGCTGGAATCCTGCTGGACACGAGGTGCTGAGCATCCTCATCACCCACGAGATCCAGCTCTGGGATCTGTCTCAAAAAAGTTTCTGGTGCTCAGCACCTCACAGGATTTGCCCCTTTGTGCAGGAAGAAGGATCAGACAAATACAGGCATATTTATCTGCTGAGTTTTCAGCAGGAAAATGGATGAGTTTGGAATTACTTGCCATATGTTCCCCTTTGGGCATCAGGCTCTGCACTCTGTGCCTTGCTGCTGGGGACTGGAGTGATGGAGCAGGGGAGGATGTCAGACCTGGCTGCCACAGCCCTCCTCCTTTGCTCAGCAGCTTTGAAACACCAATATTTAATGCAGTGTCTTCCCTTCCTTCTGCTGCAGCTCCCCCCGGACCTTTCCACCCACTCGCGCACTCAGCATGTTCTGCTCCCCCTCACATATGGCACGCAGAACTTTCCCTGGATTAAAACCCTAACCCGGGGAAGATTTGATGCTCCAAAAAATGTAGCAGTGAAATCAGAAACACGAAAATATGAGGGCCACTGGAAGGGAAAGGGATTCCACCTGGGAAATAACAAAGAGATCTGTCTGCAGCATGTCCTGCTGCGTCCGTGAGCAGGGGTTGGACGGAGCTCTTGGAGGAGCTGAGTGTTTAATCAGGATGACTTTGAGCACCTGGCTTTGGGAAAGGGGGGCAGAGCCCGGGTCTGTTGGCAGGTGTGTGTCCCCGAGGCCGTGCCCTCCCCAGGCCCGCCCTGCTCCCACAGACCCTCCTGCATCCCGGGGACCTCTGCTGAACCCACTGCCCTGGGCTGGGCCTTCTCTCCCATCACAGTCCCTCTGGGGGGCGATCGCTGCTCCTGGAGAAGCCACCTCGGTGTTAACCAGGCTGGGATGGGCAGCCAGAGGTGTGTTGGAGAGTCTGGGGATGTTCAGGGTCTCAGGGAGCAGTGCAGAGGCGCTGAGGAAATCCGCTCTGCCTCCCTGCAGGGGTTGTGTGCAGCTGCTGGCTGAGGGTGAGCCCGGCGAGGATGAGCCCGGCTCTGTCCTGAGGGTGAGCCCGGCTCTGTCCTGAGGGTGAGCCCGGCTCGGCCCTGAGAGTGAGCCCGGCTCTGTCCTGAGGGTGAACCCGGCTCGGCCCCGAGGGTGACCCCAGCGCTGCCCCGAGGGTGAGCCCGGCTCAGGGACTGAACCCAGCTCTGCCTTGAGGATGAGACCGGCTCTGCCTTGAGATGAGCCCGGCTCTGTCCCGAGGGTGAGCCCGGCTCTGTCCCGAGGGTGAGCCCGGCTCTGCCTTGAGGATGAGCCCGGCTCTGTCCTGAGGGTGAGCCCGGCTCGGCCCCGAGGGTGACCCCAGCGCTGCCCCGAGGGTGAGCCCGGCTCAGGGACTGAGCCCGGCTCTGTCCCGAGGATGAGCCCGGCTCTGTTCCGAGGATGAGCCCGGCTCTGCCTTGAGGATAAGCCTGGCTCTGTCCCGAGGATGATCCCGGCTCTGTCCTCCACAGGGCCCTGTGCCCCTGCCCTGCTCTGTCAGCCGCTGGCAGCCCATCCTCCCGCAGCTTTGGCAGCGAGGGCAAAGGGAAGCTCCTCAGAGTTCATCCCCGTGTGCAGTGCACACTGCCCCGAAGGACATCAGCTCGGAGATCTGCTCACTCCTGTCACCGTCATCCCCGCTTCTGAGGCTCCTCAGTGCACCCAGTCCCTCGGACGGGCTGCCAGCATCTGCCCCCGGTGCCTGAGTGCCCTGTGTGTGCCCTGGGAGCTGTGCCCAGCCGCCCTGGCTCCCGGAGTGGCAGCAGGAGATGTGGGCACACAGAGGGCCCCGTGCATTCCTGGGAAGGCTGATGGGATTTTCAGGTCAAATGTCTGGAGTGAGCAGCTGTGCTTGGTCCTGCTGGCACTTGCCCATGTGTTGAATAATGGTTTGTGTTAGTGCTGGGGCAGGAATCTGCTGTGCCCCAAAGTGATCCTGTGGTGACAAGGGCAACAGGGAGCTGTTTTCTGAAGATGTGGTAAATTTATTGGCTGTGCGTGGCCCTGGATCCAGCCTGCCTGCAATGGGGCTTGCAGTGCAGACAAATTGTTTTTAAAATTTTGCCTCTTTATTCTCGAGGTCCTGAGTGTGAATCACCTTTAACCAGCAGAGGGGAGCTGTTGCTGCCATGCTGCTGCGCAGGGAATGGTGTCAGAGGAAAGCAGAGCCGAGATGTGATGGGGATGGCATCACCCCTGGCATTAATGTCACCTCTGGAGCTGAGCCTCACAGAATCATGGCATGGTTTGGGTGGAAGGGACCTTAAAGCCCATCTTGTTCCATGGACAGGGACACCTCCCACTATCCCAGGCTGCTCCAACCTGGCCTTGGGCACTGCCAGGGATCATGGGGCAGCCACAGCTGCTCTGGGCACCCTGTGCCAGGGCCTGCCCACCCTCCCAGGGAACAATTCCTTCCCAATATCCAAATTTCCTTTGTGCTGATCCTTGTACTGAGTTCTGTCCAGTTCAGCCCCACATGGAGCAGCACAGGGCTCTCGAGCTGGCTGGGAATGTCAGGAGGCACCATCTGGATGCTGGGTTTGACTGAAATGTTGTATTCAAGCAGAACGAAGGCAAAGTCCTTTCCAAGAAAACAGTGCTGGAAACCACCCTGGATCTGCCTCTCAGCCGTGATGTTGAATGTTTTGATTGTCAGGGCATCAGGGCACTGCATGAAACATTTAATATGAAAATAGATCAGGAAATTAGTTACCCGAATGATGAAGTTGTAGAAGATTAACCTGTGCTCTGTGGCAGTGCTTCCCCAGCACCCCTTCTATTTCCTGCTGGGTTTCCATCTTTTCTTTGTTGCTCAGGAATACAGAACTGAGACAGTGGCATTTGCTGGCAGCTCTCACGTTCCATAAAGAATTCCAAGGATTTTAAATCCCTTTCCTGAGCCTGGGAGATGCAGTGCAGATGTGGAACAGCGAACTAAGGGAGTGCACTTGGCTTCTGCAGGGGGTTATTTTCACAAGAGCCATTCTCCCTGTCTCAAACCTGCATAAATTTTATTAATAGAGGTATTAGAAATCGCATTGCCTTTCTTATCCTCTTTGGTTGATGGAAACAACCCTTACACCACCAGTTTAATTTTTCTGAAGTACTGCACTAAAGTGATTTCTGTGTTTGTACAAATGAAAATACCTTCTTTTAAAAATTAAATTGGAGCCGTCTGCTTGTTTTGCAACCAGAATCCCTGATCCCTCTGTGTTGATCGTCCCCATAATGAATTATTCTTTGCATTGGGGTTAAAAATAACCCAGCCCCAAAGGCAGTGCCCTCCAACCCCACTTTGTTCTTGACTTGTGCCGAGCCATTAACGTGAGAGAGCCCCAAGCAGGTACCTGTGCTGTGGGTGACCTTGGGGACAGGATTCCCTGCTTTGGGCAAGTGCACTTTAGTTTTGCCTGGATTGCTGTGGGCAGGAGAACTGCTGTGGGCAGGAGAACTGCTGCTGGCAGCTCCTGAAATGGCAATTTTGAAGCCTGCATCATGTTCCAAGGCAGCTGTTCAGTTCTCAGTGATTTTGGTCAGGGATTTTGGTTTCCATCATTATTTGGTGGGAAGGACGTACCCTGTCTTTGTGCAGCTGAAGGGAAATCAGGCATTGATGTCACCTGAAACAAAAATGTCACTTTGGGGGTTTTCGGGGGGGTTTATCTAATCAAAGTTTTCGAAACAGGAAGTTAAGAGAGAATTGTTAAGAGAAAATAGTTAAGAAGGCTGCAGGGGCAACAGGCAAGGGGTTGTGGTGTCTTTGCAGTGGGTAAAATAAAACCAAACTGGTCGATAAAGAGCTGATAAGGGCTTTGTGGTGTGTCTGCATCCTGATTCTCACAGGGCCACCAGAGATCACGGCACAACCACAGCCCTGTGCGTCCCTGTCCCGGTGCTTGGACTCTCAGTGGGTTTGTCCCTCATGACAGAGAGGGTTGTAGTGGCTTTTTCTGCCACAGCACCACCCTCTTTCAGCGCTAAACCCTTTGCCATCTCTCTGAGCAGGGGCTTATTGACTGTTTACGAGTGGCTGATAACCCTGTGGAAAATCCCAAAGCAGCTGGTGTTGAATATTGGGGCTTTGCAGCCCAGAGAAGAGGAGAGTGTGCAGCGACCTCACAGCACCTTCCAGGGCCTGGAGGGACTCCAGGGGAGCCAGAGAGGGACCCTGCATCAGGAACTGGAGGGACAGGACAAGGGAATGGGGTCAAACTGATAGACAGGAATTTAGGTTAAATATAGGGAAGGAATTGTTCCCTGTGAGGGTGGGGAGGCCCTGGCACAGAGAAGCTGTGGCTGCCCCTGGGCCCCTGGAAGGCCAAGTTGGACCAAATCAGCTGAAGCTGATTGCAAAACCCTTTCTCCTCTTGAGCCCAGATTTTGCACTGACTGGAGAGGGACGGGTCAGGCTCAGGCCTGGCGTGACCGATTGTTGTGAGAGCCCTGCCTGTTTGCCTGTGCACATCTCCCAGCTCCAGCTCCCGCACACCCTTCCAGCCAGCACACAAAGGCACTTTGTGCCTTGCCCCCTGGAAGCAGAGCTTCCAATCCAGCACTGGGATGAGTCCCCGAGCCTCCTCCGGGCCTGGATGCGTTTCAGATTGGGATGGCTGTGAAGAAATCCAGGAGTGCTGCAGCCTGGACAAGCTTGGGCTCAGAGAGGTCAGGACGTTCCCCTTTGGATCCATCCCGTGGCTGCTCCACAGGCTGGGAATCAGCTGGAGCCAGCAACCATCCCTTAAAGGTGTCCTGCTGCATCCAGGAGGAGGGCCAGGGTGGAAGGGCCAAGTGCTGCCCACGCTGGAAAACAGGGAAATCATAAAACCAAACAAGGTTTTGAGGTCAACTCTGCAAGGATAATTGTGATGTTAAATTCATGCAGTTCTCACTACAGACCTACACAAATGTCTTCCCATTAAGGAATTAATCACTCTTGCAGGTTTTTCCAGAGCAGTAGGATGAGAATTTGCTGCTCCAGAGTCCAAATCTGGTGGATTTGGGGGCAGCCAGGCAGTGGTGGGGCACTGCCTCTCCTCCTGCATCCTGGGATCCATCCTGGGAGAGGATGTGGTGTTTTTCCAGTCAAAATGGTCCAAATCAAACAGTAAGGATAGGTTGGAACAAGTGGAGAGCAGGAAAAGAGTCTCATTATAACACACAGGGCACGGAGCCTGGCATGGGGAGGAGGAAGCACACACGGCTGTTAGCCAGGGCACCAGCCTCTTTCTCTTCAGTTTAGCTTCAGCTTCCCTTAAAATTCTTGCTGTTTATCCACTTTGCCCACACGGGAGCCAGAAGCTTTCCTGCTCGTTTCTGTCAAATTAAATTAATGGGGAGAAAAAAACGACCACACAGATGCTCCAAATCCCAGGCTGGAACTGCAGAGTTTTGGCTCTTGCAGCTGACTCTCAGTGTGGTTTAAAAGCAACTCTCAAGGCACTTAGGGCACTCAGAAAAGGCAAGAGAGCAGCAATTTTTGTGCTTGAAGGGAGAGCTGAGTTTTCCAGCCAGCTCTGAAAGGTGAGCTGTGGAATCTGGGGGTGTGCACGTGTGTGATGGGCTGATCTCCTGTGGCAATGCACGGGGCTTTTCCAATACCTGCATTGGCCAGATAAGCTTTTCTGCTAAAATAATTGTATCAAAAAATAGCTGGGAAGCTTCTGGGAGTGTGAGGGAGGTGCCTCCCCACCTGGAGCTCCCAGCAAAGCACCTGGGAGGGGCAGGGATGGAAACCCAGCCAGGGACAGAGAGCCCTGCATGTGTGCTTTGGAGATTTGACTCTCTTGGGGCAGTTTGACATTTCTAACATCACTCAAAGTCATCTCCTTCTTTGCAGCCAGCACAGGACCTGGAAAGCAGCTGCAGATCCAGTGGCCCCAGTCACAACTGCACTGGGATGAGCTTGTGCAGCCACCCAGGGGCAGAACGTGTGGGTGCAGATCCCAGTTTTGTGCAGGGAATGAGGAAGGTAGAGGGGGCAGCGGGCAGGGCAGGGCAGGGCAGGGCAGCAGCCAACTGCTTTTACCTTCTGCTCCTTGCACTGCCAAGGACCATGAGCCAAGGGGAGAGGAAATGAATTGATGGCTTTAAGCATGTCTGAGAACCCAGACTGTCCTTCTGGAAATGGCTTTGGTTTGGCTTTTTATGGGCAACTCAGAGCTTCTCCTGCCACCTCTCCAGAGGCCCTTTCCTTTCCTTTCCTTTTCCTTTTCCTTTCTCCAGAGATGCTCCAGATGAAGGGCTAGAATCCCATGTTACCCCAGGAATGCTCCATCAGTAGTGCCCTGGTCATGGATTTCCTTTGCCCCCTAAAAACTGCTGGAGGGTGGGAGGAGTTCCCAGACCCCCAGGTGGAAGGCAGCAGTTTTGTTTGTCAGTGTTAATTAGAATGAGCTGGTTTGGTCTCAGTGGAAGCAGCTCTGGAGCAGGATTAGGCTGGAATGGATAAAATCAGGGATGTGAAGCTGTTGGAACTTGATGCCAAGGACATGTTTAGAGTTTTGCTGAGTTGAAGAGAAGATCAGGAGTAAGCACTGATCCTGGGGAAAATACATATTTTGGGGTTCTTTCATATCTTCTAATTGCAAACATCAGGTGCTGTTTGCAAGATTAGAACCAAAATTGGCCAAACTGTTTCCAAATGCTGAGGGACAGAGAGCTCTGGGGTCCCAGCCCAGGGAGGAAGGAGCTGGAGCTGCTGGAGGAGCCCAGAGGAGGCTCCAGGGTGATCCGAGGGATGGAGCAGCTCTGCTGGGAGGAGAGGCTGGGAGAGCTGGGATTGTTCACCTGGAGAGGAGAAGCTTTGGGGTGACCTCACTGTGGCCTTCCAGGACCTGAAGAAGCTGCAGGAAAGATGGAGAGAGACTTTTACAAGGTCCTGGGGTGCCAGGACACAGGGAATGGCTTCCCAGTGCCAGAGGGAAGGAATTGGGAAATTGGGCAGGAATTGTTCCCTGGGAGGGTGGGCAGGCCCTGGCACAGGGTGCCCAGAGCAGCTGGGGCTGCCCCTGGATCCCTGGCAGTGCCCAAGGCCAGGCTGGACATTGGGGCTGGGAGCAGCCTGGGACAGTGGGAGGTGTCCCTGCCCATGGCTGGGGTGGCACTGGATGGGCTTTGAGGTCCTTTCCAACCCAAACCAGTCTGGGACTCTGTGATGGTTCAGGGTTATTGATGAGAGCAAAGTTTTGCTTTGGTTTCTCCCCTGCCTGGGAGATTTTTCCCCAGCATAGGTTATTTCAGTGCCTTTGCTGCCCCTGCTTCCCTTTGGTGCTGCCCAGCTGCAGGCAGGGAGCAGCACTTCCTGGGAATGTGAATCTGGGCAGGTTTTTTTGGGACAGAACTGGATTTTTTTAAAACTTCCAGGCAAGAATCTCTAAAATGCATCACAAGCCCTCAATTTGGGGTTTAATGGTTCCCTTAATTCCCAGTGAATTCCTCAGCGAGAGCCTGCCAGCCACAATTTAGTGTCACCTGTGAAAATGTCAGTGTCACCTCTCAGAGCAGGGGGAACTGGAGGAGGATGTTGTGCAGCTCGGCAGCAGCACTGAAGTGCTCAGATGTGTTTCAGGTGGGGATTAGGAACCTTTCCATGGCAGCCCTCGTGCCATGGAGGTTGTGTACACATTTATCCCACAGCTCCAGGAGAGCCTGGGGTTGTCTCAATCCCCTCCTTAACATCTCCACCTCCTGCCCCTGCATCTGGCACCCAGATGTTGCAGCTTCTCCTCTGCTCTGCCTTAGGCTGTTAAATCAGCACCTTTTTTCTGATTAAAATTCCTGATTAAAAGCTGGAGTGGAGTGAAAGTGCTCCTGGCTCTTTCAACATGTGGTGCTCTGTAGGAAAAGGGCACAGAGGGCAGAGCTGTTCCTCCCTGCAGTAAAACCAGCAGTGGCTCCTGGCACAAGACTGGAGCTTTTGTGTTGGTTTCCCACAAGCAGGAAGCCTCTGCAAAGCCACAGCATAAATGCAGGTTAGGTTTGTCCAAGAGCCAGAGGGCAACTGGACTGGAATTCTTGGAGCATGTCCTTAGGGAATGAACTCACGGCAGCTCCTGGGTTGGTTCCCCAGCCTTTGATGTGCAGGGCTCTGCAGGTGATCCCCTGGCAAAGGTTCCTTGCCAATCCCGCTTCTTTTCAGGACTTCAGGCACTGACCTCCCCCTCTCCAGTCCTTCCCAGCCTGTGGATTCCGTCAGTCTGGATTGGTTAAAGGCTGCAGCCTGTTGGAGCTGTGCCAGGGCAGACTGCAGATCCTTTCCCTCCTGGAATCTGACACTGCTCAGCTTCGAGGCAAAACACGAGGAGGACTCAGCCCTTTGGCCACAGCACTCCTGGAGCGTGAGGCAGATCCTTCCTGAGCCACATGGGAACGGTGCAGCCCTTGGGATTCCCCGGGCCACGGTGTCGCCTTGCCCAAGGAGGTGGGAGCAGCTCCCTCTGCTCCCAGCTGCGTTTTTATCCCTCAGGCTCCAAACCTGCCCTGCAGAGCTGGGAGACCCCCCCATGCACCCCTCACAGCAGGACTGGCTGAGTGACAGGCAGGTCCCTCCCGTGCTGTGCCAGCCCTGGGACTGGGGAACCAGGACTGCCTTGTCCCGCTCCCTCTCAGCCCTGGAGCTTTGCTGCCACGTTGGCCGTGAGTTGCAAGGAAGCCCTGCAAGCACAGGAAGGAGCATTGCTGCTGAGTGCTGTGTGTGCAGCCAGGGAATGGGGTTCTGCTCCTCAGGACCACAGTTGGAGGGGAAAGGGCCCCGTTTCCTGCATTCTTTTGCTCCCTGAATGCTGGCAGCAAACCAGCTCCCCTCACGTGCAGTGTGGAATTAAATCCTGGCTCTTCAGCTCCAGTTCTGCCTGGGCTGATGCCACCTGGACACACGGCTGAGCCCCTTCATCCCAACTTGGCACCTCATTGCCAGGTGACAGAGGGGAGGAGCTGCCTGGGGACGGCCCCTGGCTGCTCAGTCTGTGAGCCAAACACATTTTTTTACATTTTTCTTACATATTTCCTACAGGAAGGGGAACTCTTGTCACCCAGGAGCTGGCTGAGGGTTTTGCCAACAACTTTGAGAGAGCTTTGAATGCAAGTCTCCACTGGGAGAGGAGGCTCAGCCTCCAGAAGGCTGGAGTTCTTCTGCTCTGGAGCCAGGCTGGGAGAGCTGGGGGTGTTCAGGATGGAGATGAGAAGGTTCTGGAGAGAGCTCAGAGCCCCTTGCAGGGCCTAAAGGGGCTCCAGGAGAGCTGGAGAGGGACTGGGCTCAAGGGCTGGAGGGACAGGACCCAGGGAATGGCTTCCCACTGGCAGAGGGCAGGGCTGGATGGGATTTTGGGAAGGAATTGTTCCCTGGCAGGGTGGGCAGGCCCTGGCACAGGGTGCCCAGAGCAGCTGGGGCTGCCCCTGGATCCCTGGCAGTGCCCAAGGCCAGGCTGGACATTGGGGCTGGGAGCAGCCTGGGACAGTGGGAGGTGTCCCTGCCCATGGCAGGGGTGGCACTGGATGGGCTTTAAAGTTCCTTTGAACCCAAACCATTCTGTGATTCTATGCTTTTAAAAAAATCAATGCATTTGGTGATTAATAAACCCCACAAACAATGAGCCAAAGCGAACTAAAAAAAGCAACACCAGCACCCTCCCTGCTCGAGAAAAGAATGTAAAAGCCCCAAGCAGCTGTCCCAGAGGGGGCTCATGGTGAGTGTGCCCCAGGCCAGCAGAGGTCAGCCAGGGCTGTGCTGGTGCTCAGGGTTTGCAGTCAGGAGCTGATCTGCAGCACTCTCCTGGTTGCCCTGTGCTCAGCACTGCTCCACTCTGCCGGTACAAAGAGCTCTTGCATCACTTTGTGCCTCCAGCCTGTGCAGCTGAGGCAGGAAACACAGATTTCCATGGGTCTGCTGGTATGCTCAGGGTACCTGGGATGGGGTTCCTGCTTTGGGAGCTGCTGGCTCTGAGTTGCCTGACCCTAAACAAGCAGTTGGGATAAATCTCTGTGCAAACATCGGGCTCTGTGCTTTGTGGTTGGGTGGATCTGCACGAATCCAGGTGGAGGTGAATCCCAACCATCTTCTCCACCCCTGAGTTCCCTTCCCTGGCAATCATCTTTACCAAGCTTGCATTTCCATTTCGCTGCAGTTTTGCCCATTTTCATTTTTCTTTCCCATCAGCTCCGCTCGGTGCTTTAAACAAAACAAACCCAGCGCTGAGCAATGAGAGTGACATTTGCTGGTAAAGGCTGGAGGCACAGGATGGATCTGCTGTGTTTCCCTGGAATTGTGCTGCTGTGCCAGGGATGCGTGAAGGGTGAGATGAAGCTGGGAGCTGCCTCCCCAGAAATAGCTGCTATCAAGGAGGTGTCACAATAAATGCATCGCTCAGCTCCTCGAGGTGCTCACGGGGCTCTTTCACTGCTCCCTCGTTTCCCAGCGAGTGGAGCTGCTCCAGCTGTCAATAACCATTCCTCACACCCCGTGATGTGCATGGAAATCGCTCACCTAAACTCTGTCTGCAGGAATATCCCTGAAATTCCCCAGGACTGAAGGCTCCTGAG
Source organism: Corvus moneduloides (assembly GCF_009650955.1). Lineage (NCBI taxonomy): Eukaryota > Metazoa > Chordata > Aves > Passeriformes > Corvidae > Corvus > Corvus moneduloides. The sequence continues at coordinate 10,045,997 of NC_045495.1, forward strand.
TCTTTCCCAGCTGTTGCAGGGATCCTTCAGAGAGCACCAGGGGCTGTGCAAACCCACTGCTGATGGCATTACCCACCACAAGCTTCCAGCAGCACCTGGAATGTAGAGCTGAGGAGGAATTGGTGTTCAGGAGCTGCTGCTGAGGGTTTGAAGGGGACTGGGACCAGTGGGTGAGGTGTGGCTGTACTGGAGATTTGAATGTGACCGTGCAAAATCACCCCAAAATCACCCTGTGGTGGCAGAGGGGCTCTGGGGCTGCTCCCCCAGCACAACCTGACCGAACCATGGCCTCAGCCTTTCCCTGCTCTGCTGTTCCTCTTGGTCCTAGGAGCTGACAGGAACTTGTGCTCTGTTCTACCTGTCAAGGGAATTACTTCTCAACTCAGCTTTGTGGCAGGCCACAGTTCCTTTGTGTGCTTGTCCCCAGATGCACAGCTCGGGCTCGCAGCACCTTTGTTCCAGGCAGTGATTTGCTCAGGGAGATTCCTCTCCTGATTTCTGCAGTTTGGTTTGAGTGTTCAGAGATTAAAAATGGTGTTTCAGCCGTAAACAGAGCGGGTCTGTTCTGGAGAGATGCTCACCCGAGCCCATCTTCACCTTTACAAGTCAGTTTATTGTAGTTTCTTTCAGCTGATGTCACTTGGAGCAAGTGGAGGAGCTGCAGGAGTATTTCAGTGGAAGATAGGTCAGAAATCGCTGCCCAAGTCCCACTTTGGGACCAAGCTCAGGGTGTTAACTGTGATCCTTCAGCCCCAGCTCGGTGCTTTAACCAGGGCACGGTTGTTGTTGTGCCTGAGACAAAGGGAACTTCGTTTATCTGTGAAATTTGCTCATTGTGATTTTTATGCTCAGTGGAGAGGAAGAACACGCCTGAAAATCAGCTGCTCGGCTGCCCTTGAGAAAAAATACATTCATGTTAAAAACAGCAAAGTAAATAACACGTCCCTGTTAAGTGCCTGATAGTTATACATATTACATCCCAGAGTAATTACCATTTAATTAGCACTCTGGCAGCAGTGCAAGGAGATGGAGCTACAGCACAGTTACTGCTGAAGGGTCGTGCTCCTGATGAGGAATTCCTGCATTCCTGGAAGGGCCCTTCAGGGAGTGTGAGCAGCACCAGGAGCCAGCCCCCCAGGGCAGCAGAGACCCCAAACCTGCAGGGTTCCTATTGCCTTGGCCATGAGGAACGAGGTGCTCCCACCTGAAAGGCAGTGGGAGTGGATTTAGGATTAGATTTGGGATTAGATGAGCACGTGCAGTCTTGGCCACCCAAACTCTGGTCACCATCTGAGGGATTTCTGAGGAACTGTTTGGTCCCCTTTTCTCTTTCCCTTTTGCTGCACTTCATTTTGTTGTCGGTCAGGTTGTAAGTGCCAAGTGTTAAGGAAATCAGTGCCATTCCTCTTTGAGTATTTTTATATTCAATACAAATATCTGTTTCCTTTCTATTGCACCTGATCTCTAGGGTTTGGCGAGGAGAGGTTGAAATGAGATGCTCTGCAAGGTTCCACCCTGAACCATTTTGGGACTCTTGGAAATAAAAGGCCACAAAATCTTTGCCCTTGCCAGAGGTGAAATCTCAGCACCCACGTGCTGTCACTGGGGAGTTCGAAACGGTGTGAATCCAAATCCTTAATGTGGAATTTATGATGAGACTTCACTGTCTCTCGAGGAGCTGGGGACTGGTTGGAAGGTGCTGCGAGTGTGAAAGCCCGGATCTGGTGGGGCCCAGAGCTGGGCCAGAGTGGCTGCCAATTGTGGGGTATGCCCAGCCCCTGCCCTGGAGGGATCTCTGCTGGGCGATTGCAAAATCTCTTATCTCAGCAGAGATCCCTCCAGGGCAGCCAATTAGCACAAATGAGCTTCTAAACTACTTCTGGGGGAACTTTGAAGCCACTGGTTGATTTTATCCTCTTTGCATAGGCAAACACTGCCAGTTTAATGGAGAATTCCCCTGGGATTGCAGCCCCCAAGGAGCTCGGAGGAGGTGCTCGGGGCTGGGTGCTGATGATTGATGGTTGCTGAGGGTGGTTAATACGGGGGTGTGCTCTCCTTACCTGCCAGGCCCCCAGAAGTAGTTTAGAAGCTCATTTGTGCTAATTGGCAGCCACTCTGGCCCAGCTCTGGGCCCCACCAGATCCGGGCTTTCACACTCGCAGCACCTTCCAACCAGTCCCCAGCTCCTCGAGAGACAGTGAAGTCTCATCATAAATTCCACATTAAGGATTTGGATTCACACCGTTTCGAACTCCCCAGTGACAGCACGTGGGTGCTGAGATTTCACCTCTGGCAAGGGCAAAGATTTTGTGGCCTTTTATTTCTGAGAGTCCCAAAATGGTTCAGGGTGGAACCTTGCAGAGCATCTCATTTCAACCTCTCCTCACCAAACCCTAGAGATCAGGTGCAATAGAAAGGAAACAGATATTTGTATTGAATATAAAAATACTCAAAGAGGAATGGCACTGATCTCTGGAGCAGCAGCTTTGCTGAGCAGTGATCCCCAGGTGGGGACACCTGCATTTCCTCACCTCCAGGCTCAGATCAGAATTTCAAAGTGCCCGCTTTTGTCAGAGCTTTATCTCCTGTTGGTGACCACGTTTTAACTGATGAGACAGCAGCGAACATCCCTCTCCTGGTGGAGCCCAGGCTGGGGCTCAGCTCCTGGGGCTGCTCACAGGATGAGCTGGATCATTTCTGTGTGGGGCAAAGGGAACAGCGATTTCCAGATCTGCTCTGAGGGGCACAGCTTTAGGGGACCAGTCACAGAGGGAAAATAAAACCAGGTTTACCAGGTACTGAGCCTTCCTGACTCCTCATCTCTGCTCATCTGGGCTCCCTTTGTGTCTTGCCTTGATCTGCAGTGCCTTTCCAGGCAGGGAAAGTGTTTTTCTTGCATCTTTCAGTGGCTTCCAGTATGAGCCAGTGCACAAATGAAAATCCTGCTCTGCTTTATCTCAGCCCCAAGCCTGAGACTCTGTGTGGCCTCTCCTGTGGGAGTGTCCCTAATAAATCCCAGTGAGTGATCACAGTTATTCCCCCAGTTCTGCCTTGGTGGATAAATGGGGCCCATTAAGGGTCAAACCCTCGGCATGCAGATGTTTGCAGATGTGCTGCAGGGGCTGTGGGAAGGACCCTCAGCCCCCTGAGCTCTGGGGAGGCACCTGGACCCATCCCTGTGTGCCAGAGGGTCCCCCCAGAGTGAAGGACAGAGTATCCCTGAGTGCCTCCTGCAACTGCCAGGAAATGGGCTCAAACGAGCAGCCCTGTTCCAAGTTCATCCCGAGGGACAATCCTGGCACTGCAGCTCTTTCCTCTGTTTCTCAACAGCACCATTGGAAGGAAATTATCAAATTGACTTTGGCCAAGTTCAGGCAAAGCATTTAACTCCTTTGTGCCTCTGTTTCCTCCTCTGGCAGGTGAGTCTAACACCTGGATGCTCGTGAGAAAAACCATTTCTAAATCAGTTCAGTGCTTTCCCCACTGGAGCTGCTGAATTCACTGCTGATACTGCTGATACTTGGCCAAGGTGGCTTCTCTGGGGTTTGTACTCTGGGACTCAGAGTGCGGCCCCCAAATGCTGCCCCTGCTGGGACAGAGGGGACAGGAGCACCAGGAGCACTGGAGATGTCACCTGGGGCTGTTTGCAGTGATGGAGAACAGCCCCAAACACCTCCTGCACGTTCTCCTGGCCCTGGGCAAGGCTCAGCCCAGCTCATGGCTCTCAGCCTGGAACGCTTTTCCAGGTTGGTGCCTTTTGTGAGGTCCCAGCTGGGTGGATGTGAGAGCTGGATGGGATTTGGCATGAGGGCTCCTGCCGTGGGAATGGGATCAGCCCTGATCCTGGGGCCGGAGTTTCACTTCAGGTGACAAAACACAGAGAGCTGGGGACAGCTGCTCCCTGCACGTGAGCATTTTGGCAGCCTAGAGCAGCACATCCATCGGGGAGCTCCTGCAAAAGCGCCTGCGGTGTGAAGGAGGTGTCCAAGCATCCAGGGATCCTCAGTGCTGGGCCATCCTTGGGGTTTTAGAACACACCAGGAAGGAAAAGGCTTTAGGCAGTGACTGAGGCAGCAGTTTTCATCTTGGAGGGGAAATTTTGCTGTTGAGCTTGGAGGAGGAAATCGAAATCAGCAGTGGTTCCCAGGCTGTGCCTGAGCTCAGGGTGGGCACCAGTTTTGGATGCTGCTGGGGTTGGCAGCAAGGCTGGGAAACAGCCAGTCCTTGCTCAGAAGGTTGTTACCACCAGTGCTTTTCTCCCCAGAGCCTGAGGGGTCTGGCAGCCACGGCAATATCAGCAGTGAATTCGGCATTCCAACAGGGAAAGCACTGAACTGATTTAGAAATGGTTTTTCTCACGAGCAGCCAGGTGTTAGACTCACCTGACAGAGGAGGAAACAGAGGCATAAAGGAGTTAAATGCTTCACCTGAAGTCCCAGAGCAGAGAACAGTGACAAAGTCAAATGTGTGTTCAGCAAGGTCACAGGCATGGGTAGATGTAAGAGGTTTTTTTAAAATCCAGTTTTCACAGCCTCCTTGCCATTCAAAGTTTAAGTGGTATTAATCTCCAGTAAATTCAGTGAAGCCATTCAATCCAGCATCTCTTTTATGTGGTATCTCTTATTTTTAATTTGTTTCACAGGTTCTGTGGTACTTAGCAGGGCAATAAACCCGCTGGAAACAGACAATTAACCCGGGGCACTGGGGCAGGGACACCGGAATCGTGCGGGGAACAGCTCTTGGAGATGCTGCCCTGGGGATGGGATGAAGGAAGCGACGCTGCTGGGGGCTGAGATGCCGTTCCCTCATGAACATTCCTGGCAAACAGGTCCAGCTTTCTCCATTCCCCTGGCAGTGAAGGGGCGCTGGGAGCGTGGCTCTTCCCAGCTCCTGCTCTGCATGGACATGTCCCACAGTGGAGGCAGAGGGAAGGTGTGATTCCGCTTTGGACACATGCTCTGTGTGTGACGCTGCATTCTGGGCTTTTGCCATCAGGCTCCTGCCTGGGCAGTGCCAGCAGCCGCCTCCTGCTGCCGCCCTGGGCTCGGACACTCGGCCCTTCCCACAGAAATCCACGGGCTGAGGTCACTTCCAAAGCAAACCCCACTCCATGAAATGCATCCTGCCTGCCTGGGGTGTTTGAGATTCAGAGGAGCTGGGATGGGGTAAGGAAGGTTTGGGATGGGGGCACCACTGTTTGGGGTTGGGAGGAGCTGGGATGGAAATGAGGAATCACAGAATCACAGAATTGAATGGGTTGGAAAAAACCTTTGAGATCGTCAAGTCCAAGCTATGACCCGACACCTCCTCATCAACCAAACCACGGCGCCGAGCACCACATCCAGGGACGGTGACTCCACCCCCTTCCTGGGCAGCCCATTCCAGTGCCTAAGGAAGGGTTGGAATGGAGGCACTGTGGGTTTGGGGTTGGGAGGAACTGGGATGGGGTAAGGAGGGATTGGGATGGAGGCACCACGTGTTTGGGATTGGGAGAAGCTGGGATGCAAAAGAGGAAGGGTTGGAATGGAGGCACCATGGGTTTGGGGTTGGGAGGAGCTGGGATGGGGTAAGCAGGGATTGGGATGGAGGCACCACGTGTTTGGGGTTGTGGCTGAGGAGCCCGTGGGGAGAAGGCTGAGAGGGCCAGGGCCAGGCAGGGGCGTTCTGCCTCATCCTCACCCTCTCTGTTGCCTCCTGGATGTGGCCCAGCCCTCTCTGAGGACAGGGAGTGGGATGAAGCCGACAGGGACAATGGGCAGGGCCAGCTTTGTCTCTGGGTCTCTGGTTTGCTCTGCTGGACCTCATTTCCCTGTGCAGGAACTTCTCTCAGTCCAATCCCATTTCAGGGAACGGGCTCACTCCAGCTCCAGGCTCTGCCCGACCTCTCCCATCCCAGCCTCCCCCTCCAGGGACCCCAGGGGCCAGGTCAGGCTCTGCAGGACAGTTCCCAAGGGAGTGGATGGTCCAGAAGCCAAGTGCCACTGGAAACCAGGCCTGCTGCTTCCCAGTGACTTTTAAATTCCTCCAGCTCCTCTCCTCTTCCTTTCTCTGCCCCAGGCCCTGAGGGAGCAGAGCTTTCCTCCGTGGCTGTGCAGAGGGCTTGGCTGCAGGTGCCCTGAGCACAGGATGTCACCTGGCCATGGTGGCAGCTCCAGGGTGTCCTGGGGACACTCAGCAGGGATGCTGCCCCTCAGCCCCCCCAGAGCTGTCCTGCTGAGCTCAGACTGGACCCAGTGTGGTGCTGCAGTGGCTGGACTGGTCAGGGAGCAGTCAGAGCTGGAGGCTCCATCCTGGCATCCCTGATTCCCAGGACACAGCTGGCTGCCAGTGGAGCAGAGGGTTTGGATGGATTCTGCCTGGGGCAGGCTCTGGCTGTCCCTGTTTGATCAGCAGAGGGGTCAATCCCTAATGCCACATCCTTGTGTTCCATTTCCACACAAATAATTCCCTGGTACAAACCTATGTTTCTCATCCCAGGCTTTAATATTTATTTATTCCCTGAGCACAGAGGGGACAGCACTGGCAGTTGTTTCTTTTGCAAGCAGCTCCTTAATCTTGCCTCTGGCCAAGAGAAAATCCAGTGTTTTATCCCAGAGTGTCACTTGCAAATGGAGGTGGTGTTCTTCCCTTCCCTGCTGTCAACAGGGAAATCATGGATAGGCCACTAATTAAAGCCAGGGGCTTTAGTCTGGTAATTTACCTGATGTTTTCTACATATTGTGAGTTGGTTGAATTTCAGCCCTGGAGCTCAGAGGCTCCCAGTTTCCTGCTGAGATGCTGGGTCCCACCAGTGAGCCCCAGCTGGATCAGGGAAGTGCAGAGAGGCAGCAGGAGTGGGAAATCTCCAAATGGAAAATGGGATTGTTTCCATGAGCCCCCAGCTGGAGTCCTGCACAGTTCTGGTGTCCCCAGTGTGGGGAGGACATGGAGCTGTTGGAGCAAGGCCAGAGGAGGCCATGAAGTTGATAAAGGGACTGGAGCACCTCCCCTATGGAGATGGGCTGGGAAAGCTGGGATTGCTCAGCCTGGGAAAGAGGAGGTTGTATGGAGACCTCACAGCCCCTTCCAGGGTCTGGAGGGGCTCCAGGGAAGGCAGAGAGGGACCCTGCATCAGGAACTGGAGGGACAGGACAAGGGGAATGGGGTCAAACTGATGGAAAGTGGGTTTAACTGGGATATTGAGAAGGAATTGTTCCCTGGGAGGGTGGGCAGGCCCTGGCAGAGGTTATTCCATGGATTCCCCATCCCTGGCAGTGCCCAAGGCCAGGTTGGATGGGGCTTGGAGCAGCCTGGGACAGGGGAAGGTGTCCCTGCCCATGGCAGGGGGTGGAATGGGATGAGCTTTAAGGTCCCTTCCAACCCCACCCATTCCAGAATTCCCTGATTGGAATTGTGTGAGTTGAGTGTGTTAAATTAGGAATGGCAGGGTTGGGAGAGGGACCAAGAACTTTCCTCTGGGCAGGTAAAGGACTGTCCCAATGTCCCAACTGTGGGGCAGTGCCCTGTGGTGTGGAAGGTGAGCAACTCCATGATCCAAGTTTATTAAAAGCAGCAGCAGTTTAACAGGAATTGGACACCCTGGAAGTTCTTCCAGTGTGTTCTCAGCCTCTTGCAGTCAATGGTAAAACCACTAATTACTTTTTTAATATCTCTTTTCTACATATTTTATAACCTGCTCTTTAGTGTAAAATCGGAAGCCAAATCCAATTGTGGGGGAAAATTAATTTCCTCGAATTGAAGGAGCAATCTCCTTGAGACTTTTTAATCATTAGATGATAACTGTGAGCTAAAGAAAGGAAGAGCATTAAAGTAACTTAATAGAGCAGGATAAACGTTTTTCCCAGTATCTCCATCATCTTTATTTAGAGATCCATGAGGAGGATATTTCATAAAAGCTGCTCTTCTTGACCTTCCTTCCCTTGTTCTACAGAGGAACCAACCAAAAGAATGGCGAGGAAGGAACACTGTGGAGTTCTGGATACACACCCAAGAATTCTGCCCGACATCTCTGCTCTTCCTCCCTGCCAACTTCTGCTTTTCCTTTCTCATTGCAGGGAGAATAGCTGTGGGGACAAATAAAAATGCATTTGGCTGAGCTGGGTGATTTTTAAAAACAAGCTCTGTTAATGCTTTTAATTAAGGGGCAGAGGAACAAGAGGCTTTATCAGCTCTTTGTCTGCAGGCCATTATTTCGTTGGGGATGAGCGATCCATTATTGTCAGCGGCCACCTTTTTGAAGGATTTACCACCAAATCAAATGGTGTTTTTATTGAAATTGTTGAGCGCTGCTGGATTCCTCATTTATTTAATGTGGAGGCATTGTTAGAGAGGAGAATGGAGCACTTAATTTGGATTGCTTGAGGGACCAGGAGCGATGCCTCGGGAGCTTCCCGGTGTCCTGGGCTGGAACAAGATGTGCAGCACAATGGGAAAGAGGAAAACGTGAAGGTGAAGTTGCTAAATCCCAGTTAAGCTGCTTCCAGCAGAATTTTAGGAAGGATTGGTGGCTCTGTGCTTTATAAAGTGAAGTCATGTTGTGAAGTCTCAGGAAGGAATTGTTCCCTGTGAGGGTGGGCAGGCCCTGGCACAGGGTGCCCAGAGCAGCTGGGGCTGCCCCTGGATCCCTGGCAGTGCCCAAGGCCAGGCTGGACACTGGGGCTGGGAGCAGCCTGGGACAGTGGGAGGTGTCCCTGCCCCTGGCAGGATGGAATGGGATGGGCTTTAAGGTCCTTCCAACCCAAGCCATTCCATGATTTATAAAAACAATGAGAGAAGCCCTCTCAGGGTACAGCTCCTGTTCATGGCTCCTGAGTTGTTTCCAGCCCAGAAAAGCTCATTTACCTGGTTGAGAGTTCCCAGTGATCCACATTATTGGGTCCAAAATGCAATTTCCTTTGTCTGAAACTTTCACCTGGATTCTTTTTCTGGCTTTTGCCTCTTCTCTGAGTGCCTCTAACAGGTTTTGACTGGAGAAGTCAGAGGTTTCCACACCTATTCCTGGTGGAGGAGATGAACTGGGTTGTTCATACTCTGGAAAAAACCAGAGCAATTTTCCCTTCTCTTAAATTCAGGAGGTAATCTAGGATAATGGAACTATTAGATTTGGCATCTGTAAGGTGGTTATCATTTCAGAAGGAATTGTTTCTGTTAATGGCAGTTAACTTGCTACAAATAAAGCAAGAGAATTGAAATCTTAAGTACCAGCGTGGCAGCAAACCATGAAACATTATCCTGCTCCGTGGAAGGAAGGCTGAGCCAGCTGTCAGGGAAGAAATCTATTGGAAAAACCCTCTGATGGATTCCAATTGGAGCTAATTTAACATGGCAGCAGCACCCAGCTCTTCTACTTTCTATTAGAAGAATTAAAATGTCTATAAATAATATTAAAGTGGGCAGACGCTTTCATCCAAGGAGCTCGTGGTTTGCACCAAGGTGAGTTTGGTGGCTCTTGGTGGAGCTGAGCTGTGAAATCCTTGGAATTACTGAGCCCTGGGCTGCCCCGGGGACCCCAGGAACTCCTGTGGCAGATTTGGGCACTGTGTGAGATGCAGATGGAGCCTGGGCCTTGCTGTCTGTGAGCCAGGGCTGGGTGAATTTGGGGCTGTTCTCCACCTCTGCAGGCCAAACCTGCTTAGTCCAGCCTTGGACAGGACTGGAATGGGCTTTGAGGCAGGATTTGGGGGCTGCTGTGGAAACACAGGATCCTATTGCCCCGTTCCTACCTCTGCAGCTTCCCTCTGGAGAGCAGGCATTCCTGGGTGGTGTGGGATTGCCAAGGGCCATCCCATCCCCCTGCTCAGAGCTCGGAGCTCAGGGTGGGCAGGGAAGTCCTGGAACTCCCCAAAAAAATCAAACTCTGGCAGGACCTCGCTGTGAAATTCATTGGCAGCTCGCTGCTGGACTCAGTGGATCCCTGGGTTTTTCCTTTACAGCACGGATTCAGAGAGCAGCCGGCAAACGGGAGAGTGCTTTTTGTTGGGGAGGATGAAAGTTTGGTAAGAAAGTTTCACAGGTGTGTAGGCTTGGCAGAAAGATCTCTGAATGTAGAAACTGGGGATGAGGTAGAAATGGAAGCAAGTTTTGATATAGAATAAAGGATGTTTTGCTGAAACACTGATCGCTGAGTAACTGAGAAGGCAAAGGTTGGAGATGAGTTGGAAGGAGATTTTTATGATTAGAACAAAGGTACGTGACTACAAACAAAGACATGTTTTTCACCAAGTAAATAAGTCTCAAGAAGAGCATAAGTCAATAGAAAACGTGTCTTTACCAAAAAGAGAGATATGGCAGGCAAACAAGAAATGTTGATGTAGGAAGAAGAAGAGAGGTCTAAGAATTCTCCACTGTAAGCTTAAATTGTAACTTACTTACTCTTGTGATTGGATAATAATGACTATAATATGGTGATGGTAGTAGCTATGATAGGCTATAGGCAAATGTAAAGGTATTGTGTGTGGTGCTTATTGGTTGTTATGTGTTAAGATACTCTGCAAAGAAAAGTATCTAATGCTTTGTAACTTGAACAGAAAGCGACTTCAGGTATGCCTACAGCTGGAGCTGGCAGCTGTAGGGCTGGCTCTGGATACCCGCTCCCTGAGCTGCTGTAACCTCGCCTATGCAATAAACAGCTTTCAAGAGAGCCGCCTGAAGTCCAGACATCCTCCGTGAAACTTTCTCCTATAGCTTTTCATGTTTCTGTTTTAGCCCAGGGAACATGCCAGGGGCAAACTGTGCACAGCAAACAAACACAAACCACGGCAGCAGCAGCTGAGTGCCCCCGAGCAGCCCGAGCAGAACCGCTCGGGATTGTTCAGCGCTGGGCTCTGGGCAAAGTGCAGTTTTAGGGAGAGGGTTGGCAGCGCTAAGCGCTCCAGAAACGCCCTGAAATGTGATCTCAGAGTGTGTGAATCACAACTGCATCCTCATCTCAGGGCAGCTGTGGCAGCTGGAGAGCTGGTCCAGGGGTTTGCAAGTAATGAGGGTCATTAGGAACCACAGCCCTCTACAACGTCCTTAAAATTGCACAGTTACGACAGATTCACCCCGGCACTGTGTGTGTCCTCCCTCTGTGGGCTATTCCATGGGTGCTCCCAGCTTCCTCACTCCTGCAGTGTGAGCTGAGAGCTCTGAGCTGGAGCACACGAGGTGCAGGATGGATGTGACACCTTGATCCCAAACCCAGAGCCCTGCTGGTACTGGGGCGGCTGGGAAGCGACCCCACAGATGGTTCTGCAAACAGTTCTTAAAGGATTTGCTGCTGCAAATCTGCAGCGAGCTTGTTGCTGGCAGTGATGGCTCCTTTCCAACTGGAAACCCTCTTTCCTGGAACACCCTAAAAAGTAGATTCCATCCTAAAATCTACTCCATGCTGGACGTCAGAGAAAGGAAAGGGCATTATTGTATTTCCCTTGTTTATGGGCAGAGCTTGTACCCTTGCCCACAGACACCCCAAGGGATTTCCAGCAAAGCCACAACCTGAGTGCTCCTCCAGAATTTAACCCCAGGAAAACCCTTTCTCCATTTTGAAATGAGCTTGGATTTTGGGCAATTCATTGCAACGGTAAAAATTTTGGACAATTTGATTGCAGTGGTAAAATAATGTCTTCAAAGGCACAGAGCTCACTCACTTCCACAAAGTCTTTGGGATAACCAGTGGTGGGAAGCACCTGAACCCAGCAGCTTTGCAGAAATGAGCCCATGGCCCAGTTAGGGCTGGGAAACGTCCCTGACTGTGCATTCCTGTGGTTTCTCCCGGTGCAGGACCCCGGCCATGATCGGCTGCTCGTTCGTGGTGAACAGGAAATTCTTCGGGGAGATCGGGCTGCTGGACCCCGGCATGGACGTGTACGGAGGGGAGAACATCGAGCTGGGCATCAAGGTTTGTGCCACCTGGGCAGCAAAAATGTCACCTCACCATGTTGTAAGGAACCCAAAGCTCTTACTGAGTTGGCCTGAACAGTTACTGGAATCCTTCAGGGGAGCTGGGAGGTGATGGGATTCACAGCATTTTAATTTCACTTCAGGGGAGAAAAATGCCTTGGTTTTAGGGGTGAGTTTAATTTTTTGCCTTGGATTTTAATCTGTCTGACCCGATGCAAAAAGCTGCTGAAATGAAAGGGCATTTCCAGCTTGAACTTGGCTGTGCTGCCACAGTGTTGCTGGAAGTTACAGGGATCTTAAATACCAGGAGAAACATGGTTGGGTGAGCAGCGTTTGGGGGTGCTGAGACTGCTGTGAGTGTCTCGGGAAGACACAAAGCCTGCAAATCTTTTCCAGGCATTTAGCATCTGCAAATAAAATGTGTTCACAAGCACAGAACCTGCTTTGAACAGCTTTGAGCAGTGAAACTGATGCCATGAAGATTTTTGCCTTTTCTTTTATACCCCTGTTATACCTTTTTACAACTTCTGTATTCCCAGTGCTTTTGCCAACATTCTTGGACTTGTTTGTCAAGCTGAGAGACTCAACATTTTAGAAGCTTCGTAGCTGGGGATCAGTGTGCCCCAGACCCCAAGGTCCTCTCCAGAACACATTCTGTAAACCAAGATAGAACCATCCAGGGGAAGGTTCCTTGGGGAGGGGGGGCTCACTTGAGCCTCTCATTGGGGAATCTTGGATAGATCTGCTAATTAGTAACACCTATAAGGTTATACCCAATGTTGAGGGCACACACACACTCGGCGGGGTGCATCTCGGTGCATATGACCTGGACGTGTGCACCTAAGGATCCTTAAAATAAATACCAAGGTAAAATCCCTTTTCCCCTTCTAACTGTGTATGACTCTTGATTTTAACACCAGGAAAAGGCATCAAAACTCTACGAGCCAGGATTTCAGAGCTGCCTCAGTGCCGCCGCCCCAACACCATCCCTTGATTACTGTGTACAGTATTAGATCTGGCTTAGTGATTCGAGTGTTTACACACACTGAAGTGATTCATCAGCGATGAATTCCGTGTTCAGAGCAACCCAGGATGGCAGAGTCTGCGGAGATTCTCCCAGGCATGGTTTGGAGTGCAACACTCGTGCATTAACGAGCTCACAGGGGGAGGCTGGAGACTTCTAACTGGGGAAATTGCATTGATTATGCTGTTGTGAAAATGAAAAATCATTGTTCAGCTCCGAGATTTACCAGAGGATATTTGCTTTGCTGGCAAGGCAGAGGAACCTTCAGAAATCTGTTGTTGGCTATGAGGAGCAATAACCTCACTTAAACAAGGGAGTGGAAGTTGAAGGCTCTAAATGTGCCACAGAGCTCCTCTCCTTGTGATTCCTGCTCATCCTGCAGTGGGGCTGGAGAGATCCCTCTCCAAACCCAGCTCCTCCTGTGGCTCTCCTGGTTTGTGTGGATTTGGGATTTTTGGTCTCATCGTGGAGCTGCTCTTCTCACAGTAATTCAGCTCATTTGCCTGGTTTGGGGGGATTTCACTCAAGATTGGCTTTTTAACTGGAAAAATCAGATGGATGTCTCAGAGAAAGTGGTGAGCATTTGTCCTCTTCTTTTTCACGTGCTGGATTTTTAAATAAGGCCAATAAATATCCTTTTGGAAAAAAAAGGAATCCTTCTCTTCCCCAGTTTGACTTTCCCAAGCTTGAGTTTCTAAGCGATACCTTTTCCCACTCAGGCTGTGGGTTCTGGTCAAGGTTTTTAAATTATGGGTGGTTTCGAGAGCCAAAATACTTAAAAACCTGCCTTGTAAGACCACACAGAGTAGAATTTTAAAGATTCTCGAGCTCCAGAAATCAATCTCTGTGCAAGTGTCTCCTTTAGTGACCAAGATCTCGTGGCACAGTGGTAAAGAAGGACTCTTTATTAATAAAATGCTTTTAAGGATCAGTGAATAGAAAATTACGAAGGCTTTTTGGGGGTGTTTTGCTGTTTTGCCTGAGAAGAGGCTGTCTAGAGTCCCAGAAGTAATTTGGGGGTTCCTTGGTTGTTTCAGTGATTCCTGGATGAATATAAATGCAGGAAGTGTTTCTTTGCTTGTATGATGGAGCAAATTCCATCATCGTTCTGGGAATCCTGGGATGCTTTTTAAATGTTTTGTGGATGTGATTGTCCCTCTCTGCTCTGCACTGGTGCAGCCTCACCTCAAGTCCTGGGAGTGGTTTTGGCACCAAAACATCTAAAAAATCTAAAGCCAGAACTGCCCAAAGAACAAAAAGGAAACAATGAATTCATCGAGGCCACAAGAAGGAGGTGGAAAATGTGGAGTGTTTCAGGCAAAAGCAGAAGCTAACCCTGTCACGGGAAATTCAATCAAGGAATCTGAAAACCATAATGAGATAAAGAATTGAGAGGGTTGGGCTGGACTAACCTGGAAGGGCCAAAGCCCTGTAAAGGGTCCTGTTTTATTAATGTGCTTCAGGGTGGGGGAGCCCCCATCCCTGAGGGGTTTAACAGTGGGGATGTGGCACCTGGGGACATGGGCCACTGGTGGCCTTGGCAGTGCTGTGGGGGCACGGTTGAACTCAAAGACCTCAGAGGAATTTTCCAGCCTAAAGAATTCCATGATTCCATACATGGTGTAAAATGAGCTGCACTGTGCCTGTTGTGGGGAAACACCTGGGCCTTGTGTTTCTGTCAGTGCCGAGTTCAGTGAGCAGAATGAGGAAAGTCCTGCAGGAGCCTCTTAAAACCCCCTAAAAACCCTTAAAGGAAGAGCCCTGTCGGTCCCATTTGCAGCGTGGCTCTGGGCTCTCTGCGCTCTGGGATTCCACAGTTCCATCGCTCGAGGCTCCCCTGCCCTCCTGGGGAGGCTGTGGGGTCACTGGGGTCTGTGGGTGCCGTGGGTGCTGCGTCCCCTTCTCCTGGCCCAGCTCCTCCTGCTCTCTCTGAACGAGCTTTGGGCCAGCTCTTTAGCCCTTTTCTGTTTGAAGGGGTTTCTGCTCTGATTTCATAAACCTGGTGCCCAATTCTCATGGCTTGACAGTGCTGCTGCTGCTGCTGCTGTGGGTCCCCAGCAGCTCCAGGTGGGAATTCTGGCACAGAGACTTCACTCCCCATTCCTGCTCCTTCCATTGAAAAGTTGTTTCTTCCAGAGCTGTTTGTGGTTTTCAGTGTGTGATTAAGGGGGGAGGCAGCCTGTGCCCTGTGCCTTGCCTGTGCTCTGCAGGGAGCAGCCGTGGCTCTCCATGGTTACTCACAGACATTCCCTGAAGATGCTCCATGCAATTGTGTGTATCTGCTGGACTAAAGATGCCAAAGTCTGTGCCATGGCTGCTGCCACGATTTCAAGCTCTGGGATGGGCTGCAAGGTTCTTTTCAGAGCATTTCGTGCTGGTGTCATGCATTGCTAATTAAAGTTATTTGAGTTGTCTTTTCGAGATTAATTTAATCAATAGGGATATTATTACTACTTTGATGGTATCATTTGTACAAATTGTCACTTGAAGAAAGCAATTAACTGAGAATGCTTATTAGCTGATCCATCCCACACCTTATTTGTGCAGCAGGAATCGATTATTGGATTCATTAAGTCAAGCACAATTCAGGGATCCCTTTGAGGTTTACGACTGACTTGAGCTGCTTTTACTGCTGCTGTTAAATGGGCTGAGGGTCAGGGTGGATCTTTAGAAGTATTTCCAGAAGAAAAGTGTGGCATCTCCTCTTTATATCCCAGACTTTTCCCCCAGAATTTGTCCTCTAGATCCAACAGGGCAGATCTCTGGTGCTGCCAAGCCAGGGGATTTATGTGCATGGAGCAGATGCAGTGGCATTCCCAGGCACGGGAGTCATGGAATAATGGAATGGTTGGGTTGGAAGGGATCTCCATCCCATCCCACCCCAGCCATGGCAGGGACACCTCCCACTGTCCCAGGCTGCTCCCAGCCCCAGTGTCCAGCCTGGCCTTGGGCACTGCCAGGGATCCAGGGGCAGCCCCAGCTGCTCTGGGCACCCTGTGCCAGGGCCTGCCCACCCTGCCAGGGAACAATTCCTTCTCAAGATCCCATCCAGCCCTGCCCTCTGGCACTGGGAAGCCATTCCCTGGGTCCTGTCCCTCCAGCCCTTTCCAAAGTGTCTCTCCAGCTTTCCTGTGGCTCCTTCAGGTCCTGGAAGGCCACAGTCAGGTCACCTCGAAGCTTCTCCTCTTCAGGCTGAACAATCCCAGCTCTCCCAGCCTTTCCTGAGTGCTCCATGTGCAGCTTTGGAAATAAAGGGGTACAACAAGTTGTTGTTAGAGGTGATTTCAGCAATCAGAGCCTCCTCCTGCAGCTCTTCAGGCAAAAGTGACCCCCTGCCCTGGCAGGGACATCGATCCTCCCAGGGGTACCCCGGCTCTGTCCTCTCAATTTCAGAAACCCTCCAAAGAGATGTAATGGCATTTAAATGGGACAAACCTCCTGCCTGTTTAGTTGGTATCAGTATGATTGTTCATTGTTGAAATATTGAGAGCAAAAGAACAAAAGCAAAGCTGTCAAAAAGTGTGTTTGAATTCTACACGGGAGCCTGACTCTCTCCGCATCCAGAGAATCAAATCTTTCTCTTCCTGCTTGCATTCTCCATAAAACTCTGCTGTCTCTTCCTGGGAAGAAACCAAGTGAGGGTGTTCAGGGCAAGCAGCTCTTCCAGCATCTGGGGGGCCTGAGGTGAGGGCTGGGCAGCCCATGGGAGCAGAGGGTTCCCGTGGGTGGGAGCAGAGGGAGGACAGCAGAGCTGCCGGCTGGGAGAAAGAGGCTTTGGTTTTATTTGGGTTTTTTTCTCCTCTGTTTTTATAAAAGCAAATGCACTGCAAGCACAGACTGGCCTTGCCAGCCTGACTGGGAACTCAGGCTCCATGAGGCTTTGCATGGAATTGCCATGGAGAGTGGTGGGTGGGAGTGTAATGGGGGCACTGTTCCATTGTTGGATGGAGGTTGGGCTGGGTTTGGGCTTGCAAGGAACTTATATCTAAAAAATAGGGAGTGCCTGTCACCAAAATGGAAGAAACATCCCTGCTTAGGGTGGAACTAATTGTTATAACGGAGGCACTTTCTGCCTCTGCCACATGTCTGTGGAAATGGGGTTTGTGGGATTTTGATCATCCTCCAACGTCTCCCTCTCAGTGCTTCTGATTAATGAATTCAAGTCTGGGTGCAGGCAGAGGGAGCTGACACAGACTGCACCCAGAATCCCTGTCCATCAGTGCCTGGTGTGAATTCCAGCATTCCCAGGGACTGTCACCTCTCCTGGCACACCAGGGGATGCGGGATGTGGAGCGTGGTGGGATCCAGGATGATGCATTGTTTGGAAAAGCCTGTAATTTATTCATGAGGCTTTATTAGGCTTTCAGGGTTCACAGGAGACAGGGATGAATCCAGTTCCTTGTGGGCTTTTTGCCCACCTCACTTTGAGGAGCCTGAATTAGTCATGGAATTGCGGGTGCTGCAGGGAAGGGCTTTTCTGGGACGTGTGGGAACAAATCCGCTCCGGTTTCCGAGGGATGGGCTTGGGGCAGCACAAGGGGAGTTTGCTGCAGGTGCC
This sequence comes from Corvus moneduloides, assembly GCF_009650955.1. Lineage (NCBI taxonomy): Eukaryota > Metazoa > Chordata > Aves > Passeriformes > Corvidae > Corvus > Corvus moneduloides. The sequence goes on from NC_045495.1 coordinate 10,063,459, forward strand.
TCCCCAGCTCTGCTCTGTGGTTGACTGCAGGAGGTGTGGGCACCCCTGGCTGCAGGGAGGGAGGGAGGGAACGTGCCCTGGGCCAGCTGAAGGCTTTGGGGTAGAATTCCCGGGGATTTTGTTCTCTGGGGCCCGTGTACTGTTCAAACATCCACTCTTTGGACATCCCTGAGGAGCTGTGGTCTTCCCAAAACTGGCCAGGTGGAGATGAGGCAGAGCCAGTGGAGGGGATGTTCAAGTGGGGCTGTGGGCAGGAGGGGAATCCCAGAATCCAGACTGGTTTGGGCTGGAAGGGACCTTAAAGCCCATCCAGTGCCACCCCAGCCATGGGCAGGGACACCTCCCACTGTCCCAGGCTGCTCCCAGCCCCAATGTCCAGCCTGGCCTTGGGCACTGCCAGGGATCCAGGGGCAGCCCCAGCTGCTCTGGGCACCCTGTGCCAGGGCCTGCCCACCCTCCCAGGGAACAATTCCTTCCCAAAATCCCATCCAGCCCTGCCCTCTGGCACTGGGAAGCCATTCCCTGTGTCCTGTCCCTCCAGCCCTTGAGCCCAGTCCCTCTCCAGCTCTCCTGGAGCCCCTTCAGGCCCTGCAAGGGGCTCTGAGCTCTCCCTGGAGCCTTCTCCTCTCCAGGTGAGCACCCCCAGCTCTCCCAGCCTGACTCCAGAGCAGAGGTGCCCCTTGGGCTTCCCCTGGACTTCCTTCCTGTGCTGGGACCCCTGAGCTGGACTCCCTCCAGCAGGGAATGAAACCCTGTGCTCACCTATCAGGGAAAGAAATGCTGGAGTTGGAGCAAGATGTGGGAAAAGCAACAGGGGAACCACTAAACCTGGAGAAGTTTTATTTATCAGCCGTGGGAGTCGCAGCTGGCCCGGTCTGATCTGTGGGATGAAGCTGTGTGGGAATGGATCAGCTCTCCCTCCTCCATCTCCAGGCACAAGGGGCATGGAGCAGCTACCCCAGACCTTGGGATACCCAGGGATGCCTTGCTGGGACCTTGCAGATTCCTGCAGATCAGCAAACATAAAAACAAACCCATCAAAAGAGGTTGAAACAATCAAACAAAAAACCCCACAACCCAAACTTGCCCACGATATAAACTCAAGACCAGTATTGTGTAAGTGTTTTATCTGTCAGACACCAAAATCCACTTAGAAATTGGGGCTTAAGGATGTTTCCAAATAAAAATCAAGTTAATTTGGAGGAAAATCAGAGTCAGGGTAGGACTGACCTTGGAAAAGCTCCTAGAAACACTGATACACCAGGAATACACAACCTCCATCTGTTTATTTGTACCTGGACCCCTGTTAGAGGAGATTTTGCTCTTCGGACTGATTGTGGCGTGGTTGGAAGAAATATTTCCACCCCTGAACAATATCCAATCACTGCCTGCATTTATTTTAAGAGCAGGAATCAGCACAAGTGTGAGTTCAGCCCCGAGGTTTGGCATCTGAGCTGTCAGCTCAGGATTTACGGTGGGTGCTTGAGGGTGCTTGAGCTGAAGCTCTGCTCTCATTTTCTAAACTGGTAAAATGCTTTTCATCCCAGCCTTCTCCATGGAGATGGAGCCGTGTTTGGATTGTTTCTGAGCAGGAGGAGCTGGGGGTTGTGGCTGTCCCTCCTTGGGAAGGGGATGGCAGGAGGCTCCCGGCTCACTCCCTCCTGATAGCAAAGGATTTGTCACCCCTGTTATCTGCTGGCAGATGGGATTGGGGGGGGAGGGAGAAGAGACTGATATTTTCACCCCAGCTGATTCTCCTGTTGTCCCTGACAAGTTGATTTTTATGCTGGGAAGACACTGATCATCTTTGCTGGGAAATGTGACGGCTCTGCCCGTGCAATAACCGTGTGAGAGTCACTGGTGGGTGAAGAAATCCATTTCAGGACTCAGCCATGCCTCGTTGTCACTTGAAACTCTGGCAGGTGTCAGCTTTTTATGGATTTTCATGGGATTGGTGCCTCTGGCAGGCAGTGGTTGGGATTTGTCAGGGGTTGGTTTAACACTGGGCCATGGTCAGAGCCTACCCAGGGGCCTGGGTGGTGAAATCCAGATGTGCAGAGCAGGCACAGCATCGCTGTGGCTGTTGGGCTGTGGGGAGCAGGACGAGGGGCGGGCAGGTTCCTGGGTTGGCAGAGTTTGGTTTGTTTGTGCCCTCTGCCAGGGGTTTCAGAAAATGGCACCCAAACCCTGAGGGAGCTCCCGCCGTGCTCAGCTTTGCTCGGACTCTGCTCCTCCTGCTCAGCAGAACTCATCCAGGTTGCTCTTCCCACTGAACTTTGGGGAGGTTTGAATTTCCCCTGCTGTAGGGTTTGGCTCTCACTGACTCTCCACTGAGGTTGCTCCTCCAGCAGGTGCTGCCACCCCTGCCCACACCCAGGCTGGGGACACCAAAGACACCTCCAGTGCCCCCAGGACAGTTCATTTTTGGTTTTCCATCCCACGCTGTGTTTCTTGGGCATGACTTCCATCCCTTTTACTTCTCCTGGGCTTCCAGCTCTCCATCCTCTGTGGGGAAGGAGGTGGCAAAGGAGGTGCTGAGTCTGCAGTTTCCCCCTTTCACTGAGTGCCACGTCCTTGGACACCTCCAGGGATGGGGACTCCAAACCTCCCTGGGCAGTTCCAGTGCCTGGCAGCCTTTTCCAGGAAGAAATTCCTGCTGATGTCCAAGCTGACCCTCCCCTGGTGCAGCTTGAGGCCATGTCCTTTGTTCCCTGGGAGCCGAGGCTGGGATGCTCAGGAATCCCTCCATCTCATCCCCAGGGATCCCTCAGTGCTGCCCCTTCCAGGACCTGTCCCCAGCCGCTCCGTGCTGGTGTGGGGAGGACTCAGGGACTTCCCTGCAGCAGGAGCTGGCACGGGGGGTGCCAGCAGGGAAATAAATCATTTCAATTCCATCCTGCCCAGCATCCTGCAAGGCACACTGCTTCCCTTCTTTATCGGCCCCCTGGGCCCTGGGCCAGCCCTTCCTGTCCCATTGCCTGGGCCACGGCCCCATTTCCAGCCCTGAGATCTCATTACTGCAGGGATGATGCATGAGCTGGAGCAGCCCTGGCTCCCCGAGTGCCTGGAGGCTGCGATTGGGTCAGGAATTGCTGAGCTGCAGCAAAGTTAGGCCCTCTGGAAGGTGTTTTATAGCTGCTCTCCCTGGAGGACAACTGTCCTCCAAAGCATTCCTGGGTGCCTGGAACAAGCACTGAAATCTGCCCTCACTCCTCCCCGTGCAAGGTGAGCAACAGCACATTCGCTCTGTGCGTGTGCTGCGGTGTCTGGGATAGAAATTACCCCAGAAATCAGAAAAACCAGGCTTGTCTCTCCCTAAAATCCAACTCCCAGCAAAACTGACCTTTGTCTTCTGACAAAAAGCCACTCTTGGGAAATGCCGAGGAAAATGTGACGTGGAGCTACCCACCAAGAAATGAGGCTCGTAATGAACTGAAGGGAGGCGTGAGGCGTTTTTTCATCCCATTACATTCCTAAAGCCTTTGGAAATCTCCCTGCCTGGCATGACTGCAAAGCAAAGGGAATTTTTTGTCTTTTTGTCTGTCCTTTCTTACAAGCAGACTCACTTGTGATGCACCTGCTGGGGCTGTGGGACACACAGGTCTCTTCCCACTTCTGCCAGAGCCACAAAGTTGGTTTTAACCCTCTTCTGGTGTCTGATGACTCAGGCAGGGCAGGAGCAGCCCTGGCTCATTGAGTGCTGGCTTTTTCCAGGGATGAGAGTCTCTCTTGACTCCAGATTTCTCCTAAGCTTGAGGATTATCCCTGGTAAGATGTAATCAATGCTGTTCCACTCCTGTGATTTTCAACCCAGAAGCTTGGAGTTAAAAATTTCCAGGCAGCTTTTGGTGTGTTTGGGGTCTCTGTGAGGCTTTGCTGTCGTCCTCTCTCAAGGACTTTGAGGTCAAACCTGTTCATTTTTACAAACAACCCCCTGTTTTCCATGGGCCCTCGCTGCAGTCGAGGCTCTCAGAGCTGGCTAAGCTGCGTTTCCTTCTCCTCGGAACTGCCCCTGGCCAGGGAATGCAGCTGGAAGGCTGCTGGGATGGCAGGGAACAGACTGACAGCATTTCCCTGCCCACATCCATCCCAGCCCTGCGGAGCCAGCGGGGAATGACGGTGACACAACAGTCAGACAGTGACCAGACACTGCCCCGGCCCTGGAGCGAGGCAGCTGCGCTCCAGAGTCAGGGAGGCCTTTCTGCCTCCTCCACCATCCCCTGCGGCTGCAGCACCCAGCAGCTCCTCCTGCATCCCCCTTGGACACCCAAATCCCTGGGTTTGGGGTGCTTTAGAGCCCTGTGTTTGCTGTCAGCCCAGGGCCAGGCTGGATGGATCATGCCACTCCCAGCCCCCAGTGCTCCCCAAACCCAGCCCAGGGTTTGTGTTCCAGTCCCTGCTCCTGCCCTGTGCCCGAGGTGTGGCTGGGCATGCTCCCGCTGCTGGCACCAGCTCCACGTGCCTGGAGTGCAGAGCAGGAGTTTGGCTGCACGATCCTGCCTGGCTCCAAGGCTTTGGGAAAGGCTCTGGAAGATCCCTGTTGGATCATGCCACATCCAGCCTGTGGCTCCCTCTGATCCAGACAAATCCTTGAGCTCGCTGGGCCTGGTTTGCCATGTCCAGGTGGATTTTGTGTGCCTGAAGCTTGGTTGGGGTAGGAATTACAGCACCTCCTGTGTGTAGGGAAGGCGTTGGCATCCTTGGGCTCTGCCAGGATCCGTGGCAGTGCTCAGGAGCAGCAGCTGCTTGGTCCTCTCACATTCACTGGCTCCCTTCTCCCACAGTTTTCCCAGACCTGAGGGACTGCTTCAGTGCAACAAGGAGGAGAAAATTCCCAGCCAAATTTAGCAGGAACTCATCCCTTATCTCCTCCAGCCATCCTGGAAAATCCCCCCTTCCCTTCCATGAGCAGCAGGAGCCCAGCCCTGAGCGCGTGTCCCTCGATATGACACCACTGAGCCTTGCCCTGAGCACCCCTGAGATAACAGTGGGAACAACTGGACAGGATTGGCATTTCCCTGTGCATTTATCCTTGTCTGGAGTGTCCTCATGATCCCCACGGAGCTCTGTGGGAATCCTTCCGAGCAGCATTCCCAGGCGGAGCTCCCTGGGAAAGGAACTCCCTCACAGCGGTGAACTTCCTGTGCTCTGAGGTGATTCCTTCCTCACAGCCAGACTGCTGGCTCAGGGCTGATCTGATGGCTCTGATGCACCTCTGCCTAAGGCCTGAGAGGTGTTTAACCTCTTTGATCCCTCTCCTGACTCCAGGGTTTCCTCAGCAGTCCCTCAGCTGGGAAGATGCTGCCGCTTGACCTCCTCGGCTGCCTCCTCCTGCTGGAGCTCACGCCCCAGCCCTATCCTGCCTCAAATTCCATAAGGACTCAGTGGTTTACTCAAACTTCCTTGGCTTTGCCTAAAAACTCGACCACTGAGGCACTGGATGCCATGGAACTGAAGGATCTATTGGGGCTTTTCTGCACTGGGGTTGGAGCAGTGTTTCCTATCTCTGCCTGAGCTGGGTGGAAGCTGCTGGTGCAGGAAGCAGATCAGAAAATGAAATTGAATTCCACCTCTGAGTGCCCAGGCTGGGATCCAGCAGAGCACTTAACTCCCGGGCACCTGGGCAGCCCTTTCCATTTTGGGGCACTATTTCACCTGCTTAAGTGAAGTTCTGGATCGAGGCCTCTGGACTGAACCTGAGCCATAAGGGTTAATACTCCCAGAATTAAATTCTCCCTGGAAGAAGGTGGTGTTGCTCATCCCCGTCCCTCCAACGAGTGCTTCCGTTTTATGAGCTAATTAACTCATCTGGCTTTAAAATACAAGTACATCCTTCTTGGCTTTTGTCATGTGTCACCACCTTCCAGGGAGTTATGATGTCTTATTTACACAGGAAATACAGAAGGAGGGAAGTGAACCTGTTCAGTGCTGAAATTTATACCCAAAGCCATTATTCCATATTCATCTACAGACACAAAATACGTGTTAATTAACCGAAGTGCTGCTAGTGGGCATATGCAAATGAAGTGGCATCAATCAGGCCACGATCACCTTTTTTTTTTTGAGTTTTTCCTTTATCAAGAAATACAGCTTTGTGCTGACTGCAGCTCCTTAATACCAGATCTGTGCCTTGAAGTTCAGCCTGCAAAGAGCCTCAGAATCTCCCAGCACTGCAGAACCCACTGCAAATGATGCAGCTGATAATGAAGAATTCCTGTGTAATCCCAGGGAGGAGAGAACTGTCTGGGCCTGCCTCAGGCACAAAGAACCCCCGTTTGTTTTTGTAGGAGGTGTTTCATTCTGTCAAAGCAGCAGAGTTAAATTGAGAGAGACAGTTAGGCATAAATTCACATTTGGACTAAATATATCTAACATCAGATGGAAGATGGGAGTTCTGAGTCTGCAGCTCTGCTTTTCCAAGGCACATGGTGACAGCAGGACCCACAGGATCTGCCCTGGAGGTGTGACAAGTGCTCAGAGGGGGATCCTGGGTGGTCTGTCCCTTCCCTGCTCCCTGGCTGCCACTGCCAGAGCCACTGGGGATGCTCCTGGCACCTCAGCTTTGAAATTCCTCAGCTCTTTGCCCAGCACTCTGCACACCCCTGTCCTGCACAGCTGCCAGGCCAGGGCAGGGGGTCCTGCCTGCAGGAGGAGCTTTGGCAGTGGGCAGGCCTGGGGCTGACCTGTCTGCAGCAGCTGCTGCATCTGGTTGTACCTCTGGCATCATTCCAGCACTGATGGTGCTGAGGGCAGAGCAGGGTTCTCAGAATCGCTTGGTGGGATGCATTTTGTTTCCTTCCCAAAGGAAATATTGGATATTACTGATGAGCCAGGACGGGGGGAAGGGGCTGGATGGAGCCTTGTAGAAGAGCTGGCAAATTGTGCTTGCTCTCTGGTCTTTTCCATCCAGAGATGTTATCCCCCCACCAAAGGGACACAACTGTTGATTTTCACCTTTCAGGTGGCCCAGGAAGGTTCCCAGTGTGAACCCCAGCTGCTCTGGATTCCTCCTGTGCCTGCCCATTTTGTCCCCAGAGCTCTGGATGGGGGGAATTGATCCAAATCCCAGGACTGAACCGTTCCCCTGTGATTTTTTGTGCTGTCTGGACACATTTCCCTCTTTCCAGTCCCCTCCAATCAGTGTGAGCTCCAGGAGAGTGAACCCAAACCCACACCTGGGGTTCAGCTGTCACCCCCCATTCGGTTGGGTTTGGTCGACTCCGCAGCTGTAGAGCTGCAAACAAACACCAACTTTGCATCTGGAAGTTCAATGCTTCTCCTCTCCTTCCTAGGATTTTGGGTTTAAATCCATCTAAATGTACAGAATTACACCTGGTTTCTATTCAGCGTTTTGGCTTTGGCCATTCTGAAACCCTGTGGGTCTGCAACAAGCTCGTGCTCCTCGTTGGATTATTCCAGGATCAGGAACCTGGCCTTTGGCTGCGAACATTAAACCCCAGCATTCCCCAGCATTTGGATTCTGCTCCAGATCTTGTAACCTCTCACCATCCTGGTGAACTCGGATTTTGGCAGGAATTGTTTTCTCCTTCTCTGTGCTTGTTCCAGAGGGTGCTCGGAGGTGGGGAGGCACAGGAGATGGCCCAGGCTGTGGCCCAGGGGTTCCTGCTTCCATGGCCAGCACAGATGTCTTCATTCCACCCTTGAAAAAAGCAGAGCTAGAAGAAAGCTGCACTTTCCTGATGTTCCCAGCAGCTCCTGCTCCTCCAGCCACAGCCCAATCCCCGAGCAAGGGGCAGAGTGTGGCTGTGGCACCTGGGCACCCAAAATGCTGCTCAGCCACGTTCCCCACACCAACCTCCCTCCACAGCTCGAGCTACCCACGGGATCCAGGGGCTGCAACCACGTTTCCAGTCCAATTTCATCACAGCCACCGAGTCCCCGGGAGTTTTCTTGGGTTCCTGCTGCCTGCACAGGGAGGAGCTGCTGCCCAGCACTGGGGACCTTGACACTCCACTGTCCGTGGTGCTGCTCAGCTGCCCCCTCATCCCACACCATCCCATCAGAGCACGGCATCACTTTTCCGTGGCTTTGCTTTGCTAAAGGCTCTCCCAGCCCCGTCACTGACCCCATCTGCTGCAGCTGGGCTGCACCTCCTGGCCAAGGGTTTGTCTCCTGTGCTGCCCGGAGCTGCATCTCCACTGCTTCTAAGGCCACGGAGCAAAAGCTTCCAAATCAGGCTTCCAAATGGCTCAGGAAGCAGACCCAGGTCCCCGTGGCTCGGGCTGTGTGGATGGCAGGAGCAGCAGGAGCAGCAGGAGCAGCAGGAGCAGCAGGCAGACCCTCTCCACCAGGGCACCTCACTGGTAATTTTTGCTGACAGCCCAAAAGCAGCCAAGTGAACCATTGTAAAAGCCCTTCAGAACTGTTCATTTCCATCATTTGCTGCTTCTGTCAGGCACACGGAAGTGTGTCTTGTCATGTCTTTTGTCTCATTTTTACAAGAGTTCTGTTGTCTATTTAGATTAAACTACAGGAGCAAGCAGTTGCTCAGGGATTAGCACTGGTGTGATCCGAGCGGTGCTCGGGAGCAGGAGCAGGGTGGTTACCTCAGGTGGAACTGTCAGGAAATAGATTTTTTCCTGCTGTATAAGCTCAGATGTGGCAGCTGAAGCTGCATCCAGCGTGGATGGATCCCCAGTGGAAGGACCAGCCCACGGAGGGGGTGTCTGGTGTCCCCAGGTGAGGTGAGGGACTGGGGACAGGTTTGGATTCAGCTGCTTCGGGGTGTCTGGGAGCAGGTGCTGCTGCTCTGATGGGTGCTGGGTTTGAGGAGCTGGTGCCAGGGGAGCCTCGTGCCCTGGGGAGGTGAGGATCCTGCTGGGAACCACCTGGGCAAGAGCCAACTCCCTCGGGAGGGAAAAGCTCCTGACAAAAGGGGTAGGAGGTGTGGGATTTGTGTCATCCCTGCCTCCAAAACCCTCTGGTGGAGATTTGCACCCCAGGGTGGGGAGCTTGGCCCTATGTCCTGCTTCAAAGTGCCTCTTCCTTCTGAAATCTCTGTTATATTTAAATTTATAAGCATTTACAGCAGCTGTATTTTCATTTTTTGGGAGGAACACGTAGACACTGAATCTTTCTCACCTGTTCCCACACCTTTATGTCCAATAAAATTGAGAAGTATCTTCCCAAAAATGAGCAGCCAGGGGAGTGTGAGCCTGGGACACCTGATTTCATTTGCTCCAGGGGTAGCACTCACTGTGTTTAATGGATTTGCTTGGCTTTCTGGGACACATTTAAAAGGGGAAAATGTGTTTATTGGCATCAAATTTAGAAGACCTGTAACATTTAAGAGGGAGATATGTTTGAAAATGTGATATGAAATGGGGAATTGTCAGTTTTGCTGTCTTTGCAGAAGTTCTGGCAGCTTTACTGACCATGTTTCTGTGGTGCAGATAGAATCTGAGCCCTAAAAAACTGAATGCATAATAAAATACCTATGGCATGCCATCATTTCTGGTTATGTTACTGTAACTGGGGTGTATTTCTAAAGGCAATCATCGCTGGAGAGGAGAGAGGAAAACACAGAGAGAGCTTTAAATTTCATTAGACACTGAAACATCTGAAGGAGGAACTCTAATGGTTATATATAATAAACCTCTTTTTTTATCTTCCCATAAAATTGTATCTCTTTTCCTTTTTCCCCTCAAGTTGATCTGCCTTGCAGTGTGCAGGGTTCTGAAATAAACCGATGATTAACTAAACAACAGGAATTCATAAACCTCCTTATTTTATAGCAGCGTTTAAGGTAGTGCACAGTGCCTGCTCCCCAAGCTGATCTACGCCCTCAGGTCCATTACTGGAGCTGCAGATAAACGAGGTGTGTTTTACCTGGTGGAGGTTCTGCTCAGGCAGTTCTCACCCTGCTGGTGTAAATCCAGGGCTTTATGGAAGGAGAGGAGCAATATTCTTTATAGGTACAAGGAAACATGACCCAAGGCTGGAGATCTCAGGGGATGATGTTGCTCCTGCTGAGCTTTTCTCAGCACAACCTCAGGAAGTGCAAAGAAGATTCCTTTTCCTGGGTTTCCATATTTCCATTCCAGTTAGGAGCAAGTCCTGGGGCTGCTTTCCTTACTGGGAATCATCACTGGGAGGGAGAAAGGAGAGCTGTGCTCTAGAGGAGCAGCTCAATTGTTGTCAGGGAGAGCATTTAGCTCCTGGCAGATAATGGAAATAGAGCAGAGTGAAGAGTGTCTGATGGAGGCAGCTGAAAGGCGTGGAAAGCACTGTACAGATGCTGCTGGTGATCACCTGGAAGGGCTGTGGCTCTCGGAGCTAAGCAGGTTTCTCTGTTAGAATTGCTCCCGGGGTGTTTGCTCCCTCGGAGGTGGAAGTTTTGTGATGGTTGAGCCACGTTTGATGCAGGGTCCTGCAAGCCCCATGGATTTCCCTGCCCGTGTCCCTCCTGGGCCTTGTGAAACTCTGTCCCCTCCTCTGCATGGAGGTGTCACCATGGCAGCTCCTGCAAACAGCACCTCTGAGTCAGTGGCAGCAAAGCCACGGGGATTTATCAGGAAAGGAGCTGGGAATAAACTGCTCTGGCTGCCCACACCCTGCCTGCTCTGGGACTGCAGGCTCAAAGGTGATTCCAAGCTGGAAATGGTTCAGAGGAGGTGATGGAGGGCACAGAAGGGCTCCTTCATCAAGGGGGGAGTGCTCAGCAGAGAGAGTCCGGAGCCTGGAGGGAGGAGGAGGATGTGGGAAAGCTCTAAATCAGAAGTGATAGGGAAGCAAAAAGGCTTTTCCCTGGGCCCTGCCCTGAGAACACAGAGGGGTTTGGAAACACCGAAGGTGCTGCTTTACTCTGTGCATGGGTACTTGGCTGCTGCTAAAGGTTCATTTGTTCAACAAGTTCCTGCATTAATTCCTGGAAAAGCCCACTGAGGGCTATTAAATGCAGAGAAGGTTGCTTCTGGCTCTAAATGTCACCCCCATCTCTGCCCAAGGCTGCAAGTGAGCTCTGGGGTGGCAGAACTGCATGTTCCTCCTCTTCACCAGGCACTAGCTGTTGGCTACATCCAGCACCACTTCCCAGTAAAAAACCTGGGCTTGGATTTGGCTGAAGGCAAAGAGAGAACTCCAGGATTTTGCCTCTGCTCAGCCTCTTCCACCCTGCCCTTTCCCCCTCATTTTGCTGAGCACGCAGCAGCGTGTTGGTTGTGGCCTTGCAGTGCTCTGGGCTTCTTATTGAAGGGTCTCCTCTTCCAAACCTCATGGAAGAATCCTGGGCTATTCCTGTGCTTTAAAAGGAGAAGAAGGAGTTGGGCCCGGAGTGGTTCCTCCTGCTGAAGTCTCACTCCTGCTCCGGGAGTTTGGATAAGGGCCTGAGGGTGGCTCAGCTCTGGGGATGAGGAGGGATGGATCTCAGTCCTTGTTTGCCCTCTGCCTGTGTGGCCTCACTCCACAGCTCCTGTGTGTTTGCAGGACAGCTCTGGCAGAGCCCGAGAGCACAGGAGATGCCCACAAGTTTACAGCAAGTGATTTCCGAGTTGTTTGTGCTCCCTGCCGCCAGCTAAACCCTCAGATGGAGGGAAGTGCTTGGCAGTGGGAAGGATTTCTTCTGACAGAACAAATCAGCTCAAAATCTCCTTGCAGGAGAGGTTAAGCACAGCAGCCCCAGATCTGTCACAACTACACTCACTTCATCATCAAGGCAGACAGCGTTCTCTCTTCCGCAGTGAGGAGTGTGCTATTTGTTAACCCTTTACCCCCTTCCCTTCTCAGCCACTGCCCTTTAATCAGCTGTTAATCAGATTAGGGGGCCTGACTGCCTCCTCCTCGCTGTGTCCCTGCTAGCCCAGCCGAGCCAGTTAAAAGGCAGATGCTACAGAATTTTCAATTTGATTTTTTTTCCTGCTGTTGCTCCTCGTTTGACCCTTCCTTTGTGGCTCTCTCGTGGAGATGCTGGGAGATGGAATCTGTTTCCTTTTGTGGGTGCTGTGTTTGGCACCGGGGCCCTGCAGCGAGGCCCGATGCATCAGCGCTTCCGTTAAGTGACTTCAGGGAGGTTTAGCTGGGCCATAAAAGCCGGGGCTGGGCTGAAAGCTGAGGCACAGAGGCTGCAGGTACCCCGAGGCAGCAGGGATGGGCTCTCTAGCTCGATGAGCTGGGGAGATGCAGCTTACAGAGCAGAGCTCAAATCTCTGTCCTGAGCAGGGCCAGGAGCAGGACTGGATGATCCTTGTGGGGCTCTTCCAGCTCGGGGTACTCTGTGATTCTATAAAATGCTTTTCTGGCACTGCTGTTATTACCAGGATTTGTTCTTCCACACGAACAGCAGGTTAGAAAGGAGATGAACAGAATCGATGCAGCAGCAGAGCTCAGATAAAAAAAGAGACTGCAGGACACATTTATAGTGCAAAGAAAAGCAGCTTTGAGTCTCCACCTCAGAAAAGTTGTTTCTCTTCTAGGAGTGATTGAAATGCTGCTTTTAAAAGGGAGAAAGAAAAAGCATTGAGGATGCTTGAGGCTCAGTGGAACAGCTGGTGTGTCCGTGTCCCGGGGTCGGGTCAGCACAGACACAACTCCCTGGCCCAGCAGGGACACGTGGAACGTCTGGAGACGTTCAGCAGAGGTGACACCAGAGCCGGAGCCATCAGTGGGAGACAGCTCCTGCCCTGCAGTGAGCCCTGACCATCGGTGCTCTGTTCTGGAGCATCCCAAACACTGCGGGAGCCACACCCCTCACACCCAGCAAACCCTGCCCGTGTCTATCATTTCAAAGTTCGGCTTTCCCAAGCCCGACCAGCCTGTGCTGTAACTGATTCCCAGGCTGGCCTGTGCACAACCAGGAGATGGCCTCGATGATCTCTGGGGTTCCTTCCACCTCGGGATGGATACTCCGTGCTGCATCAGCTGTTCAGGGAACGGGCTCCGGCTCTGGCCAGGCACTGAGCTCTGGGGGATTGTCCTGTTCAGGGCCTGCAAAAGCCTCATTCCCAGACTGTCCCTCACTGTGCCTTTCCCTGCTCCATCTCGGTTCCTTTGGAAGGCACTGCTGTTTAAAGGCAGCAGATGCTCTCCCGGGCAGGTACAGATATCAAACACTTCTCGCCACGTCTCGCCTCGCGGTGCCCGGGAGCTGCTGCTCCAGTCCTGGAGCTGTCCTGGCAGTTACAGGGTCAGATCTCAAAGCAGATGCTGCTATTTCCCCATGAACATGTGCAGGGCAGCAGGTAACAACTAAAGTCACCGGAAAATGCCCATTTTTCTGCTCTCCTGCTTTTTGAACCGATCCATAACAAATTCTCTTGGAGGTGGAAAGTGGCAGCTCCGTGGTGTTTGCTAAGGGGAAATCTTGAAATAGGGTAAACTCACCTGAATTTCTGAGTCTTGCAAGCATAAAAAGGCAAAAAGGCAGTCTTTAGTCTGGCATTTTCCTGTTTCTCTTGGTTACTATCAGAGGAGGTAGAAATCTTCTCTTGGAATGGGATGTGGCAGTGCCTGTGGTAAATGGAGCCCGGGGGTCTTTATGGGGTTTTTTTAATATATTTTATTATTGTTTATTATTGTTATTGTTGGCTGGTCCTCAGGGCAGAGTATTCCTGAATTTAAGGAACCACAGAACCCAAGTTTATTGCTGTTTGATGATGAAGTAAGGGCTGCTGAAGTGATGATGAGCACGGTGTGTCCCTAAGCATGGGAATGCAAAGCCTTGGGCTGTGCCAGAAATCCTGGGAGCACCCAAAAATGTTAACAGGCATCACTTCCAGGGCATCCAACGCCAGCCTCTTGGCTTTGCTCTGCTGTTCCCCTTTCTGGATGATCCAACAGGCAGCAGAATGAGGGGCAGGCATGTGGCTGTCCTTTGTGATCCAGCGGGCTCATCCCTGTGGGAGTTCTCCTGGCATGCTGCTCGTTACGGTATCGATGTTCCAGTAAATGCAGTCGTGGGACTCAGCCCTGCTCTGCTCCCAAGGACTTCGGGAGATGTGGGACTCTGCCCCCTCCCAGCACAGCAAATGCTGCCCTTGGCTGAGGGGGGTCAGTGCAGGACTTGCAGATGTGTTTTCCCTGAGCATGTGTTTGGGTAGCCGCTGCTGCTGTGGAGTGCTGCTTGTGGCTGGCGTGGGAGGGAATCCAGCAGTCCCAGCAGAGCTGAGCCTTCCTGCTGGCTGCGGGATGGACGCTGGTGACAGCAACCACACTGTGCACTGCTGGCATCACGGTTCCACAGCACAGTCCCTTCCAAACCTGGGATCTGCATACAAGCAGGGATTGAGCTCAGGCCTGGCTGAGCTCTCCTGGTGGTTTACGAGGTTTCCCTGGGCTCTGTCCTCCCAGATTTGTATTTTCCAGGATCTGGGCCTGCTTTCCGTTCTCACTGTGTCTCTGGAGCACCCGCTCCTGGTGCTCTGGGAAGTGGCCAGAAGCCAGTGAGGATCTCCAGGCTGCTGGGAGGGGTTTGTGAAGGGATTTAGTGCGTGGCCTGATGTCCCCACGGGGCTGCAGCTGGGTGGAGGTGGCTGTGCCCACAGCTCCCTGCAGCACAGGCACCCCATGCCCCTGCTGGGGCTCCCCTGGACTCCTGCTCCCCTTGCTCAGAAACACAGCTTGGGCACATGTTCTGAAAGCAGGAGAAGATGTAACTTGGGTTATTTCAGCAGGAAAAAAATGCCAGAGAGCTCCAGGTGAGAGGGGTGTGTCAGGGGAGAGCCACGGTGTCAGGGATGGGAGGTTTCACTCCCAGGAGCTGTGTGTGAGTCTGAGCCAGCCCGGCTGTGTCTCCAGGCAGGGTTTGCCCACTCTGCAGCAGGCGTGCAGGGTGGGTTAACATCAACACCACGGTGCCAGATCCTCCCTGGCTGAACGTGGCTTGCACCAGCACCATCTCTTCATTTCCATCACCAGGTAAAATACGCTGCAATGATGAATATTGCCTCTTCGTTTAAAAATGACGTTAAAAAACCATCTCTCTCCCTGGGCCTGCTCCAACCTGGAAAAGTCTGAAGGAGAACAGAGCCTTGGTACCTTTGTACATCCCTCTGTTAACCCGAGTGCCATGAGAGCATCACCAGCCCCACTCAAACGGGGGCTTTTTGCTGAGGAGGAGCCTCAGGTGACCTCTGCGACCTGGCAGTGGCTGGGACTGCCAAACCCTGCACGTTCTAAAATAATTCCGAGAGGGAAGTACGGCAATGCTGGCAGTGGGAAATGAGCAGGGCAGGGCTTTTCTGAAACCCTGGCTGCGCTGGACAAGGTGGCTTCTGGTGCCTTCCTGCAAAGTCTGCCTTATCTCCAGGGAAGGAAGATTCCTAATTGAGGAGCTGCATGCTGCACCTTCACCCCCAGCTCTGATTTATGTCTGCTGCTGCTGGAATACATATTCATGACAGGTTTTGCATAGAGCAAAGCAAATTATTCTTGTGGAAATATATAGGGCAAGGATCCTTTCCGTTTGTTACCTCCTCGAGTGTCTCTGGTGATTGGAATGAAAAGCAAAGTGGTGGCTTTGGGTCTGCATCAGTCTGGGAGGGAAGCGGGGCATTCCTTCGGGAGCAGTGCTTTGGAAAGGGATGTGGAGGATTCACAAATGCTGATGGACCCTGTCATTCACACTTGGCTTTATCCCCAGATCACTCCTGTACATCACTACCAGAGAATTCTGGGATGGTTTGGGACCCTAAAGCTCATCTCAGGGACACCTTCCACTGGTCCAGGTTGCTCCAAGTTCCATCCAACCTGGACACTGCCAGGGATCCAGGGGCAGCCACAGCTTCTCTGGACACCCTGTGCCAGGGCCTTCCCACTCTCCCAGGGAAGGATTTTTTCCTGATACCCAGTTCAAATCTGTGCTCTTTCAGCTCTTTCACCGCTTCACAGAATGAACCAGGTTGGAAAAGACCTTTGAGATCATCAAGTCCAAGCTATGACCCAACACCTCCTCATCAACCAAACCACGGCACCGAGCACCACATCCAGGCTTTGTTAAACCCCTCCAGGGACGCTGACTCCACCCCCTTCCTGGGCAGCCCATTCCAGTGCCCAATCACTCTTTCAGTGAAGAATTTTTTCCTGATATCTAACCTAGACTTCCCCTGGCACAGCTTGAGGCTCTTTCTTTATCAGATCTATTGTTGGAGCGGGATAAACCGCTCCCCATGCGGTGCTGGCCCAGCCTGGAAGTGGCCATGTCACTGAGGGTGAGTTACTGGGGTGTGGGCACCTTGCCCTGTCTGCCTGCCCACAAATACCAACCCCTCGATCTTCCCCAGCACTGCCAGGAGCAGGCAAATGCCAGAGCCCAGGGAGAGCTGCTGCTGCTTCCTGATGGCACATGAGCTTTTAGCATGCTGTGGAGATGAGATCTCCCGCTCAATTAATACACTGTGAACTCCAAATAATTACTGAAGGAAAGAAAGGGCTCCAAGTGATGGATTATGTCCACAGCCGAGTGTGTCCTCAATGAAGGCAGGTTGGGACTGCTCCTCTCCTGGAGAGAAAATGCCTTTAGAAAGCCCATGCCTGGGTCTGTCTGTGCAAATCCAAGCTCCTTCCCTTTTCCACTTGAATTATAAAATGTTTCTGTTTGTTTTATACAAGCATTCAATTGGCTTTGATAAGGAACACGATGTTATTTACTGTGCTTTAGCCTTGTACTTTAATCTGTGTTTTAGCAGCAGAACAAATTAACTGCTTTCTCCATCTCCAGGCAGAGCTTTCTGGTCCAGAGCCAGCTGAGCCTCCCAACAAAGGATGCTTTTAGTGCCTGCATCTTCTCGAGCTCCCATCTTTAGTGGATTATTTTATTATTCTGCCTCTGATTGGAGATCAGAAGCGGCTGTGTTTAAAGCTCTGTATTTACACTAAACCAGCATAAGCCCCCGAGCTGCAGCAGCCTGGCTCTGCTCCATGAAGGGCACCCCGTGTTATTCCCTATCCTGGGCTCTGCCACAGTCACAGGGATCTGCCACACGTGGAGTGAAGTGGCAAATGCTGCCTGGGCAGCCAGTGATTATTAATCCTGGGAATTAACAGATGGGGAAATTTGGAAGCTAAAGAAACCTCCCTGAAAAGGAGTCATCTTCTGTAGGGTGGCAGCAGGGCCAGGGCAGGGTTTGTCCCCTGTGCTGGGCACTGCTGTGGTCACCCGGGGTCAGTTTTGTGCCCCTCAGGACAACACAGACCCTGAGGGGCTGGAGCGTGTCCAGGGCAGGGAACGGAGCTGGGAAGGGGCTGGAGCCCCAGGAGCGGCTGAGGGAGCTGGAAAGGGGCTCAGGCTGGAGCAAAGGAGGCTCAGGGGGGACCTTGTGGCTCTGCACAAGTCCCTGACAGGAGGGGGCAGCCGGGGGGGTCGGGCTCTGCTGCCAGGGAACAGGGCCAGGAGGAGAGGGAACGGCCTCAGGCTGGGCCAGGGGAGGCTCAGGGTGGGCAGCAGCAGCAGGAATTTCTTCACTGAAAGGGTGCCCAGTCCTGGCACAGCTGCCCAGGGCAGGGCTGAGTCCCCGTCCCTGGAGGGGTTTAACAGCCCCATGGATGTGGCACCTGGGGACGTGGGGCAGTGGTGGTGGCCCTGGCAGTGCTGGGGAATGGTTGAACTCGGTGACCTCCCAGGGCTTTTCCAACCTTAAAGAAGCTGGAATTCAGCATCCTCTTCCCCAGCCAAAGCTCCATCACTCTGGTGCTGCAGAAAATCAGGGAAAGCCTCGTCACTGGTCACCAAAGCCTCTGTATCCCTGAAGGTGTTACCCCGGCAGTTTGGGGTGGAAGTGGTGGAGAACTTCAGGCTGTTGTGGCTTTGGATGAAGTTTTCTGACCAGATCCTGCTGAAAGGGATTCCAGGTCGTAGTGAAACAGCCACTTTCTTCTGGCCAACATTATCACAAAAATCATTATTTTTGTGCTGGAAAGCTGCTTATCCAAACCTTGCCCAGCCCTGATTCTATCTCGGTTCTCTGGGGAGGATTTCGAGGAAAATTGTGTTATAAATTCACTTGCATTTTCTCCCCCCACTGCCTTCACAGTAAAAAGCTAAAACCTCCCATAAAATATCTGGTTTTTCTCGGTCCTCGGTTACAAATCACTGGATTTCATGTGCTTTCCCACTCGTCCTGTTCAAATATAGATTGTGCCATGCATAGAAACGCAGAATTATTTAAGGCTCCATTAAAAAAGGGACTCTAAAGCTCTTGGTTTTTCCAGGTATTTGTGTCTTTGGGCTGAATTCAGGGGGAAACCACTGGCAGCAGAACTCAAATTCTCTGTCCAAAAGGATCATTTGGACCTTGCTGAAGCTTTCCAGAAGTCAGAATAATCATACTGCAAATTCCTATTCCCATCCCATGTCCCAGCTGTGACACTTGCCAGACAGAAAATCCCTGAAATGAACCCAGGTGCTGCAGGAACTGTGTGGAACAGTTTCCCTGAGGAGAGAGGACACCTGGAATATTATTTACCTGACCACGAAATGGAAACAGTGTTTAGGAGATGAAGGGTTTTTCTTGTTTAAGAAGAAGGAAGGCACAGGGAGGCAGAGCTCTTGTGGTGCAGGTTCTGTGTGTTGCCCTGAATTGGCTGCAAAATTCCTTGGAAGAAAACCCTGAAACTTTCTCCTTGTGGGAATGTTTTCACTGGTTCCACACAGCTGATGGAAAGCTGTGCTGCTGAGAAATCACCTGCCTCAAAAGAGAATGTAGGACAGGATTTTTATGGCACCTTGAACTCTTGCTGGAATGCCATGGGATGATTCCAATGATTCCACAGCTCAGGATACAGGGAATTCTCGGTGCTCCTTCCCTGCTTCCCACCACCAGTGGAGCAGGGGCTGGATCCACCTGCCCTTCCTTCCCAAAGAGTTTCCAGCAGCTCCAAGTCTAATGAAGTCTCCTCTTTCCATGTAACAGCCCCACAACCCCACATGGATATGGAATATCTGGATCCAGCTGGGTGAGAAGTTACCATTGTGGGCTGAAGGTGTCTCCCAGCTTCTGTGCTCTCATTTCCTCTGGAAAAGCCACAAGTGCAAATCTGGGAGAGCCTTGCCCACACTTTTCCTTCAGCTTCGGTGCCTTTGGCTTCTCAGTCAGCCAACCTGGGCAGCTCCCACTGTCCCCAAATTCCACAGAAACCCAGGGACCCGGGAAAACGCTTCCCTGCGAAAATACTCCTGCAGAAATGGCTTTCCTGGAATTTCCTGTATACATCCAAGTCCCAGCCTGGCACTGTGCTAATAGCCACGAGCAGAATTAATTAAAATATAATGGACAGCCTGGGAAATGAAACTCAATTTCACATCGGGTCTGGAGCCGAGTTATTCCGACATGAATGTGGTAATAAGTGTTGGGAATGCAGGTGAATATCCTGCAAATTAAAGGGGGAATGAAGTGTTCTCTAATTTTATCTGGAAAAACACATGAAGGATGGCAGGGGGGCAGCTGGTGCAGGATTAATCACTTCCCAACCCCTGTGGCTGGGCCTTGAGGACACTTGAATGGCTGCCTGCTTGATCAGGGAAAAGAAAAGGAATTCTGGGCATCCTGCCCAGCACAAACAAAAGGTGCCTTTAACTGCCTGCTAGTGCCCACTTTTTTCCAAGTTAGTTTTCCTTAAAGGCTTTTATTGAAGCAATTATTATCTATTTTTCCTCATTTAGAAGAATCCACGGGAAGAGCTGAAATGTTTGTGCAGTTGCTGCTCATGATCTTTATGGAGTTTAAACCAGTACAGAAAATTATTGACTTGTGACTCTGAGCTGGCTACGAGAATTTGTTCCTTCCCAAGCAGCAGCCACGGAGAAATCATCCTGGCTCTTTCTATTCCAATTTTTTCCATCATTTTCTTGTTATGGATCTGAACTCCCGCTGACTCCCGGGCTTGTTTTTGCCAGGAAAACAGGCTCATGCTACTGGCGCTTGTGGAGAGGGGTGAGGGACAAAGGAAAGATGTGGCCTGAACTGGGGGCTCTTGGATGGGTGGAAGCTGCTACCAAGGAGAAGATGCAGCAGCTCCCTGCTTTTATAGCTCCTGTAAATCCTTGGATCTGGCATGGAGTAAAAATGCTCCAGCCCACCACAGACAGCCCTGCTGAGGAACGAGCTGTCTGCAAGGCCGGGGTGGCTGTGGTCACTGGGGCTCGTGGGGACCCTGCAGGAGGGCTGGAGGTTTGGGACCCCCCCCAACCTGACCTTCCCTGCCCCACTGAGCTCCTGTCATTCGGGCCTGACTCTGGGGAGCAGCTGAGGGAGCTGGGAAGGGGCTGGAGCCCCAGGAGCAGCTGAGGGAGCTGGGAAAGGGGCTCAGGCTGGAGCAAAGGAGGCTCAGGGGGGACCTTGTGGCTCTGCACAAGTCCCTGACAGGAGGGGGCAGCCGGGGGGGTCGGGCTCTGCTGCCAGGGAACAGGGCCAGGAGGAGAGGGAACGGCCTCAGACTGGGCCAGGGGAGGCTCAGGGTGGGCAGCAGCAGGAATTTCCCCATGGAAAGGGTGCTCAGGCCTTGGCAGGGGCTGCCCAGGGAGGTTTGGAGTGCCCATCCCTGGAGGTGCCCAAGGAAGGGCTGGAGGTGGCACTCAGAGCTCTGGGCTGGGGACAAGGTGGGCATCGGGCACAGCTTGGACTGGATGATCCTGGAGGGCTTTTCCAGCCTCAGCGATCCTGGGATTCTGGGGTCATCTCTGAAGAGGCAGGAGGGTGCTGGAGTGCTGGAGGTATGACCAAGGAAGGGGTTTAGATCACCCAGTTAAGGTTTCAGAGATTCAAGTCCCAGTTGTCCAACGTCCCTAAAACCACATCGCCTGCGAGCTCTCACTACAGGTGGGGCTGCAGGGCTGGTGTTGGATTTGCTGCTTCCCTATATTGTCATCAGACTCCCAAAATTGTTTGGGTTGGAAGGAACCTTAAAGCCTGTCTCATTCCACTCCCTGCCATGGCAGGGACACCTCCCACTGTCCCAGGCTGCTCCAAGCCCCAGTGTCCAGCCTGGCCTGGGACACTCCAGGGATTCCAGCCACATTCCTGGGGGGATTGGTGGCTGTGCTCTTCCCATGGCCCATTAATGCTGCTCCAGCTCTGGCTGTGCTGCTGCTCCTCTGCTTTCCTGGCCTGGCTGTTGTTCAGAGGAAAAAAAAGTGCTTCATTCACCCTCTTCTTCTCTTCCCTCCCTCCTGCGCAGCAGATGAGAGCAGGGCTGAGCCCACAGGGCTCACATTCTGTTCCTTAGAAGGAGTAAATGAAAACTGGGTCAGGGCTTTGGCTCAGGCTGCCCTCGTCTCCCTCCAGCCAGCATGTCCTAGGGGTTTGTGGTGTTGGATGAAATCACATCTGAATCCAATATCCTTCATCAGCTCTGTTTTCAGGATGACAGGGAGGGGATGTGTTGGAGTATATTTGATTTTATCATTTTTGCCTACTGTGGCTCTTCCATAAGCTCTGAGGACTTGCCCAAGCATTTTTCACCTGCAGCATTCGGTGTTGCCTTCTAAGGGTGCCCTCAACATCTCAAGGTCTCTTCAATGCCCAAGGGAAACCCTGGGCTGGCTGTTCAAGAAGGAAAGCTGTTGGCTGGGGGGTACCACAGCTGTTTCACCACACCCCTGTGCCTGAATTTCTACCCCTGATGCAGCTCTTTCAGGGCAAACTTTCCCTGCAAAGTGGCCAGGAAACAAGGCTGAATGAGTCCTTGGTGTGTTGAGGGCATGGAAGGAGCCTGGAGGAATCCCTGTGGAGCATGGCAGGCGCAAATCCATGCATCCCATAATAAATCCCATCATAAATCTGGGATAGCTGAGTGTGGGGCCTGCCAAGGACATGGCAGTGACCCTGCCCCAGTGTGGTGAGGGGGAGCTGCTGTCCGAGCTGGGATTTTCTGGGAACAGCCGTGTCCGTGCAGTTCTGTAAATCTGGATGAAATTCCACGTGGCAGTGGATTTATGTGTTCAAAGTACGAGCTTGGAAAATTGTGGATGCTTCAGAGTTTAATTACAAACTGAACTGTGTTTGCTGTCTGCAGCAGATTGAGGAGGGGGATTGTGTCCCTGTGCTCAGGTGAGACCCCACCTGCAGAGCTGCCCCAGCCCTGGCCCAGCCCAGGGAGGAGCTGGAGCTGCTGGAAGAGCCCAGAGGAGGCTCCAGGGTGATCCGAGGGATGGAGCAGCTCTGCTGGGAGGAGAGGCTGGGAGAGCTGGGGGTGTTCAGCCTGGAGAAGGATGTGGGTGTGTCCCAGGCCAGGCTGGATGGGGCTTGGAGCAGCCTGGGACAGTGGGAGGTGTCCCTGCCCATGGCTGGGGTGGCACTGGATGGGCTTTAAGGTCCCTTCCAGCCCAAACCGCTCTGAGATTCCATGAATTCAAACAATTTAAAGTGGGAATTTGTCAGGGGTAGCAGAAGCTGTGGATTCTTGGAGCACAGCCCAGGGGAGGAGTTCACTTCCAGGCTCTCCAGGACACTCAGTTATCAGCAAGACTGAGAAAAGGAAGGAGGGGCCCACCAGACTTTAACACTGCTTGGAAGCACCAAATAAAATCAGTTTTGTGATCTGGGTGAAATGTTTAACTCAACATCTCACATTATAAATGTGATTATAATCAACATTTCACATTATAAATGTGATTATAGTCAACATTTCACATTATAAAAGTCACTGCAATAAAAGGACATTTTGATGAGCAGCCTTGGCTTTGGTGATGTCTCATAAGTGAAGCAGCAAGATCAATGAATAAGCCCTGTCTCTGCTTTACCTTTTCTCTTAATATCACAGTTGATGAGTTTTAAGTGCAGGCAGCTAAAAGAGGAGAGGACAGGACAGGGTTTGTCCCAGCAGTGGCAGCGGGGGACCACAGTCCTCTCCCTGTCACCAGGAATGTGTTTCCCAAGTCTGGACTGGAGTCAGAATGACTGGAGAAGAGGACAACATGACAAGCAGGACAGTAAAGAGAATTTCAATGGCTGAAGAGCAGGGGTTTGGAAAAGCAAGGGAACAATTTCCTGGCGTCGCCCATCACAAGGAAGGTGTTTGTCCTCAAAGCTGTTGAGATAATCCCATTTTTCCTCAGGGCCTCTGTAACCTCCCACCACTCTGCTTCCCACAGCCTTTCTGTTCCTCTCTCTTGTCACTTTGAAGCTTCCCCTGGTTTGAAAAGCAGCTCCAGCATTTCCTACCCTCGGTCCCCTCCCAGTGGCTCCGACACGGGGGGAGATTGACAGTGGCCTTTATCTGAAAGCAGAGTATGAATTTTAGTCAATAGAGAATGAGGGCTGCTCTCAGCTTTCATTTTGTTTTCTCAGCCTGGTTAATTGTGGGCAGGAGTTGCTGTGCCTGTCTGGGCACAGCGCTACGAGGAGCTGCCTTGCAGTGCCTTAATTGAATTCCTGCGTGCGGGGAACCTTTGGGATGCTGGGGATGCTCCCACCCAGGAGGGACTGAGCAGCCCTGCACCAGCAGGATTATACATCAGTGCTTATATATTGGGTAGAAATGTTATTATAGATATTATTATGTGGATTAACTTCCTTGTGAAAGTCAGGGCTGCTTTGTTTTTGGGGAGAGGGAAATTGTGGCAGCATTAATGATTAATTTAAATGCCATGAATTTCTTTGAGGATGAAGATTCCATGGACCAAGCCTTACACCAGCTGAAACTGCTGAATTTGGGAGCCTGAAGGCAGAAATGCTGAAGCAGCATAACTTATTGTTTCCCTGTTTCCCTCCTGCTCGCAGCTGGGATAAGTTCAGAGCATGAATTGAACCCCAGCCTTTTCTCCTGCCTGATGAGATTCAGGTTTAACATCCTGGCCTGGTCCAGGCTTGCATTCATTCCAGGGATTTCATGAATTTCACCATCTTCGCTGCAAAGCAGGGCTCAAAGCTGCAAAATGACTTTTCTGCAAAGTGAATGTTGTCAGTTTGAGCTTCCTGATCAGGAAAAAAGATCCATTTCCACGTCCCCTCTGAGCCTTTTGTAGGGAATTTGCCCATCTGGCCGTGGTTCTGTGCAGTCTCCTGGGTGTGAGCAGGCACAGAGTCTTCAGCAGCACAGATTGGGACTATAAATAAGCAAAGAGCAAGATTTTTTTCCTTTTTTCCCCCTGAATTCTTACCATCCTCACTTATTCTCTGTAGCAAATGTAATATTTCACCTGTTTCCAGGGCACTGGAAAGGTCAGTCCTTTGCACAAACCAGCACTGGAGTCGTGGCCTGGCTGTTGCAGGTTCCTTCTGGAATTCTGAACAACTATTTTATACTTTGGTTCCCCGTCTTTAAAATGGGAATCAGGAGTCTTTTTCTGTGCCTTTTTATGCAGCAGGGAATATATTTGGCCACAATACTCTGCAAATCCAGCTCCCAGTGAATTGCCACTAATTCCAAGAATAAAAGTCACGTGGTACCCTGAGCTGATGGTCATGGAATCTCAGAATATCCAGATTTGGTGAGTTTAAGAGATAAAGGAACAGCTTCGTGAGGACCTTAGTGTATTTTCATGTCTGAGCTTTGAGGTTTGTTGAAAATGAGGATTTTTCGAAGGACTCAGTAGGCAGTGCTGCACCAAAACACATCACAGCCCTGGCTGGGCAGTGGTGGCAGCAGCTTGTGGGGGTATTTTGGCCTGTTTGCCATCTACTTTTGAATATTCATGCTGTTATCAAACTGATATCAAAGGAAATCACTGAATCATTAAGGTTGGAAAAGACTTCCAGTGTTTAAGTCCAACCTGAACTGCTGAACCACACCACAAAGTGCCACGCTTTTGAACAAGAGAAGTCTTAAATATGACAAAATAGGCTTGAGCTGCTCTTCAAGCAGCTGGGAAGCCTTGGCAGGGCAAGCAACAAGGTAAAAACTCAATGCCCTGAAGATCAGACCCTGGAGATTTTGTGACTGACGTGACTTTGCAGGGTGCTGGCGTGGCTGGGAGCCTGCGCTGGGCCCGTGCACAGCCCGGTGCTGCTCCAGGGGCTGCCCATTAATTATGCAATCACTCATCCTGGGCTAATTAAGCAGCTCTGTTTGTGAAAGAGGCATCGGGGGATTGGCTCCAGGGCGTTTGTTTAGAGAGCACAATGCAGTGTTTGGGTTTGGGCAGTCAACCGTTGTGATCCCATAGTGATCCCATAGCGATCCTGTTGTGATCCCATTGTGATCCCATAGCAATCCCATTGTGATCCCATTGTGATCCCAGAGCAATCCCATAGTGATCCTGCTGTGATCCCATAGTGATCCCATAGCAATCCCATTGTGATCCCATAGTGATCCCATAGCAATCCCATAGTGATCCCCTTGTGATCCCATAGTGATCCCATAGTGATCCCCTTGTGATCCCATAGTGATCCCACAGTGACCCCGCTGTGATCCCATGATCCCGCTGTGATCCCGCTGTGATCCCACAGTGATCCCACAGTGATCCCGTAGTGATCCCACTGTGATCCTGCTGTGATCCCATAGTGATCCTGTTGTGATCCCATAGTGATCCCATAGCAATCCCATAGTGATCCCATTGTGATCCTGTAGTGATCCTGCTGTGATCCCATAGTGATCCTGCTGTGATCCCATTGTGATCCTATAGTGATCCCATCGTGATCCCATAGTGATCCCATCGTCATCCTGTTGTGATCCCATAGTGATCCCGTAGTGATCCCATAGTGATCCTATAGTGATCCCATCGTGATCCCATTGTGATCCTGTTGTGATCCCGCTGTGATCCCACTGCGATCCTGTAGTGGTCTCATTGTGATCCCATAGTGATCCCACAGTGATCCCGTAGTGATCCCATAGTGATCCTGCTGTGATCCTGTTGTGATCCTGCTGTGATCCCATAGTGATCCTGTAGTGATCCCATAGTGATCCCGTAGTGATCCCGTAGTGATCCCATTGTGATCCAGCTGTGATCCCACAGTGATCCCGCTGTGATCCCACAGTGATCCCACGGTGATCCCATCGTGATCCCGCTGTGATCCCGCTGTGATCCCGCTGTGCCCTCGGAGCCGGAGTGGATCCAGGAGTGTGCCTGGAGCCAGCAGGGTGGGCACGGGGTACCTGGCCCCACCTTCCCTTTGGGCTGAAGCACTTGGGGAGGGGGAGGAAGTTCTTCTCTGCGAGGTGACGCGGCGCCTGCTGGCCTGGCCCTGCACCGGGATTGCCCCTTCCCGTCTCTGCCGGAAGGTGTCGGACAGTCCCTACCCATGGCAGGGTTGGCACTGGGTGAGCTTTAGGGTCCCTTCCATCCCAAACCACTCAGGGGCTCTGTGATTCCGTGACCCTGCTGCCAGCCTGGTGAACGCGGCTGTTCCTGCTGGGAACAGCTCCTCTCTTAAAGGGCTTTCATCACCCTGACACTTTGTCACTGAGCTGGGCTCAGGTTGCCTGGTTTCGGGTGCATCTTGAGGAGGCCAGGATGCCACAATTCAACCCTTTTTTCATATAAAAACTGTCAAAGGGATGGAACTGGTCACAAGGGGTCTCAGTGTGACCCCGAGTCCTCATCTGAAAGGCAAAAGAAGCTCTTGGAGGATGCGGAATTGCCAGCAGTTCCCAAGAGCTGGGCTGGTGTATCAAACGCCCGTCTGATCGCTTGGGTCTGCTCATCTGGGAGTGTTTGGGGTGGCGGGGCAGGGGAAAGAGAGCCCCATGTGGGAGCAGCCAGCAGGAGGGGAAAGATGGAAGCAGGAAGCTGAGATCAGAGCAGATACTCTGGGACAGGGAAATGTGGCAGCTGAACAGAAGAGGCTGCTGGTGCCCACAAAGTCGAATGAAACCAGCCCTTGTGAGGCTCAGAGGGGTCCAGCAGAGACTTTACCGCTGTCCCGACAGCTGCTGAGCAGCCACAGCCCTGCTGCCGCGTTTATCCCTCTCCTGGTGTCTCCGTGGGAGCAGCAGTGACGCGTCTGCTGTGTTGTCTCTCACACTCGTCCCGTGGGCGTCCTGTGCAAATCACAGCTTGTTTACCTACCTCGTGTGGAAACGTGGGATGAAGTGTGCCCACAGAATGAATGAAAAGCTCAGTGAGCAGGAAGGTAAAGTGGTCCTTTCCAGGGAAGGTATCTGGGATGACTGGCAGTCCTCAGTGTGTACCTGCGCTGCATCGGGAAAATATTTTGACAGTTCCAGCTGAAAGCAGGCTTTGGAGTTTGGAATTTTTTTTTTTTTTTTTGAAAGAACCATGGTGTGGAACACAGCTTTGATGCCTTAATGGAATCCAGAGAGCTCAATAATATGCTTCAGGGTTGGATAAAAGAGAGGAAAAATTGCTTCCAGCACTTTTATGCTCAAGAAAAACAAAGCCCAAATCATCTCTCTGTGGTGTCTGATCTGTAGTAGTTTAGCAGTGTGATATCTAAGTGCAGCTTTGGTAGAGCTTGCTGGGACTTCTCAGCTCAGGGAGGAGATCCAAGAGGGCTGGGACATGCTCTGAGTTACTTTAGATTGGCCTTTCTTTAAAATAAAGAACACAAACTGCAGCAAGGCCCAGGTGGATGGGCTGATTTTCCAGGATCATGTGCCCATGGCTCATTGGGACATGCAGGAAATCAAGCAAAGGTCACAGGAGTCTGTGTGGGTGAAGAAGGAGCTCCTGACACATAAAAAAACCATTTCAAGGGTAAAAGCAGATCCAGATCACTCAGAGGGAATCCAGACACTCTCCAGGCGTGTGAGGGTGGGATTGGGAAAGCCAAAGCCCACCTGGAGTTGAATCTGGTGGAAGATGTGGAGGGCAACACCAAAACCTGCTGTGGGTCATTCTGAGGTGGAGGAGGACCAGGAAAAGTGTGGGGCTGCTGCTGGATGGGGCTGGGCAGCTGGAGAAGGGTCAGGTCCCCAATGCCACCTTCATCTTGGTCAGGCTGGTCCTGGAGAACCCCCAGGTCCCCAGGACCAGAAGGAAGGTCTGGAGCAAGGATGACTTGGAGGAGTCGTGTTGGCCCTGGAGTAAACAAGATGTGCAGGAGGGTTGTGTTAGGGAACATAAATGAACTGGACACACACAAACCCCTGGGCCCCCAGGGATGCTGAGGGAGCTGTCTCATGGCATCCAGAGGCCACTCAAGTGTCTTGGAAAGCTCCTGGCAACTGGGAAAGGTTCCTGAGGACTGGAAGAGAGCAAATGTCACCCCTGTGTCCCAGAAGGGTGGGAAAGAGAATCGGAATTACAGCCAGTCAGCCTCAATTCCATCCCTAGGACGGGATGGAGCAACTGATCCTGGGAGCCATTTCCAGGTATCTGAAGGTCAAAAAGGCCACAAGGAAGAGCCCACATGGATTTATGAGTGGAAGTCATAGGTGACCAAGGCTTCTGTGCTGAGCTGTCAGGCTCAGGGGTGAGGGACAGCAGGGCACAGGTATGGACACTGTCACTGTCTCCTGTGACACCCCCGCTGGGGAAGGGGACACTCAGGAGCTGGGCTCAGTTGGGATCAGGGCCACTGCTCCAGGCAGGCCAGTGGCTTCTGTATTCCCACAGGACAGGTGGGTGTTTCCAGTGCTGGGCTTTCTGAGGGCAGACACATGGAATTGCACAGGGAATCAGCACAGTCCTCGCCTGGGCTCTGTCTCATCCGTGGCACACCCCTGCTCATCACAAGGTGCGGGTTGGCTGAAGGCTGGAGCGAGTTCAGAGGAGGCCACAAAGCTAAAAAGGGAATTAGAGCATCTTGCCTATGGATACAGGCTGAGGCAATTGGGGCTGTGCAGCCTGGGAAAGAGGAGGTTGTGTGGAGCACAACCTCACAGCCCCTCCCAGGGCCTGGAGGGGCTCCAGGGAAGGCAGAGAGGGACCCTGCATCAGGAACTGGAGGGACAGGACAAGGGGAATGGGGTCAAACTGAAAGGGAGTAGGTGTAGATTGGATATTGGGAAGAAATCATTCCTTGTGAGGGTGGGCAGGGGCTGGGATGGAATTCCCAGAGCAGCTGTGACTGCCCCTGGATCCCTGGCAGTGCCCAAGGCCAGGCTTGGATCATGCTGGGACAGTGGAAGGTGTCCCTGCCCATGGCAGGGGTGGGATGAGATGATCCTTGAGGTCCCTTCCCACCCAAACCATTCTAGGACTTTTAAGGTACCCAAGCTGTGACAACGAACCCTTCAGCCCAGCAGGGCCGTGCACAGCCAAGTGAGCCAAACGTGGAGCTGAGATTTAATCTTCAACCCCCCCTTGCTGTAGCTGCTGCTAATTCCATGTTCCCACAGACTCCCAGGAAGAGGCCCCAGGAACTCAGGCTGTGCATGGCACCTTCATAATCCCAGCTCCAGGAGTTCATCTGTTCCCTCTCATCCCCCCTCCTGTGCTGCTTCTCACCAACAGCTCTGGAGATTTTTGCCTCTTTTTTTAGCATTTCCCCCATCTCTTTATCTGCTTTTTACCCGTACATCCTTATCCTTTTTGTGGAGACAGCCTCATCTGCAGAGACCGTGCTGCAGACAGGGAGCAGCAGTTCTGGGAGGGTTAAGGAAATAGTTATCTGCAGATTAGGTAGGGATGGAAACAGCCAGCTCCAGTTTATCTGCTCTTGCTCCTTGTTAATTGTCACTGGAGAGGAAAGGGGTTTTATGGTTCCAGTGATGGAGAGCTGATAACTGTTTTAGTTTTACAATCTCACTTGTTCCAGGCTCATGACTCACACTGGAAAGGGAAAAAAATTGTCTAAAAGATCATGAGATAGCAGCTGAACAGCTGCTTTCTTTGGGCCAAGCTTCATCCCCTCATTCCCAGGACAGGATGAAGCCAAAGACACGAATTGTCCTGCCAGCCTGAGCACTGGCTGCGGGTCAGACACCCCTCGAGCTGGTTCCTTGCTGGCTCTTTCTGTCTGGTGTGGATAGAGCTGTGTCAGCAGCCAGAGAATCCCAGAATCCCAGAATGGTTTGGGTTGGAAGGGCCCTTAAAAACCACCTGGTTTGGGCAGGGACACCTCCCACTGTCCCAAGCTGCTCCCAGCCCCAATGTCCAGCCTGGTCTTGGGCACTGCCAGGGATCCAGGGGCAGCCCCAGCTGCTCTGGGCACCCTGTGCCAGGGCCTGCCCACCCTCCCAGGGAAGGATTTCTCCCCAGTATCTGATGCACTGCTCTCTTCTGTCAGTTCAGTCGCTGCTCTGGGGAGGTTTGGGGTGTGTTGTACTCATGCAGACTTTTTCTGTTCCTTTTTTGCTCCCCTTTCCCCTCAGCTTTGGAAGTGAACATGCTGCACCCAGGTCTTTTCTCCTCCTTTTGGCTGCTGGTAAAAATTCCTGTTGGAGGGAGCTAAGGAATTTCTTCCTCCTCTTGTAGCCGTTTGCACTTAGTTATTTTTATGAAGGAGGAATAATGATTTGCAGATGGCAGAGCAGAGCTCTGTAAGAATGTGCCTTTCCTTTGAATGTGTCTTTTTACCTTGGGCTGAAGCCAACAGATTTAAGAGTCAGAGTGAAATCACATGGGGCTGATCAGAGACTGCCAGATTTGATCTGCCCAGCTCTGGATTTTTGATTTCTCCTTCATTTTGGTGGCTCTTGCCGTGGAGAGTTTCAAGAAGTGCCCAGTGGTCCCTGGACCTGCCCTTCTCAGGGGTGTCAGTGGGTGCTGCCTGCGGGCACCCCCCCAGTCATGTGAGTCATGGATTAACAGCTCAACCTCTGAGACTTGGGGCTCATTATTCTGTTTTTTAATCCTCTCGTCATCCCAGTTCTCACCAGTCCTTGCACTCCTCAAGTGAGTCACCGCTTGAGTTTTCAACCATGTTTTCTTCCCGTGTTTCTCTGCAGGTTTCCGGCTGGTTTATAGATTTGATTTGATGGTGTAGATGAGCTCAGAAAGCTGTGATTGTTTGGCCAGCAGTGGCTGTGACAGTGTGACAGTGTGGCTGTGACAGTGTGACTGTGACAGTGTGGCTGTGACAGTGTGACTGTCACTATGACTGTGTCTGTGCAGTTTGGGGTTGTACCTGCAGGTTCCACCAGGGGTGGGACAGCCCTGGGCCTGCACTCACAGCTCAGTTCCCTGGGTTTATGGCAGGCAGAGTCTCTGCCGTGGCATCTGTTGAAACAGAATTGTGTAGAAATTAGCTGTTTAGTCTTAATTAACCTAATTAGTGAAGGGGGGAGCTGAGTGCTCCCCTGGGTGCAGCTCCAGCTGTGCCCATCCCTCTCCCTCCACAGCAGGGAGACCCTCAGGGACCAGGGGCCTTTCCTGTGCACAGCCAAGGCAAACCAGATGAGTCTGGCTTAAAACTTGTTCCAACAAATCTCTGTTTTCGGAGGAATTTGACTCTCCTGCTCCCACCTGCCCCCGGGATGGTCCTGCACAGGACAGGCCTCACATCCTCACTCACACTCTGGCTGTCTCCAGCCTGCAAAGACAAAAGCTTTTAATTTTAATTTTTTTTTTTTTTTTTATTAATCCATTTATTCTGCTTAATAAGGACTTAACGACAGCTTGAGCTTCTCGCTGGTGACTGAATATTTTAGTCCTTATTCAGTGTCTGGTGAGGTTTGTAGGAATTTGGTATTGATTTTGATAGGCATTGCCTTAGGCCTAAAAAATGCCTCTTCCACCGGGTGCTCACAGGGGTGAAGGCAGAGACCCAGGAGGGTGGGGGTGCCAAACCTCAGCTCTTCCTAAGCAATCCCACGTGAGGATGAGCTCTGTAATACCCATCTCACCTCTCTGGAAATCTCTCTCTGTGTCTGGCCCCACTGCTGGGCTGTCTGGGGGGGTGGGAGGGATCCAAGTGGAAGGAGAGGTTTGGGTTGGAAGGACCTCAAAGCCCACCCAGTGCCACCCCTGCCATGGCAGGGACACCTCCCACTGTCCCAGGCTGCTCCCAGCCCCAGTGTCCAGCCTGGCCTTGGGCACTGCCAGGGATCCAGGGGCAGCCCCAGCTGCTCTGGGCACCCTGTGCCAGGGCCTGCCCACCCTCCCAGGGAACAATTCCTTCCCAAGATCCCATCCAGCCCTGCCCTCTGGCTGTTTAAAATGCTTTATTTCCAGAACAGGAAGGGAAAATGAGAAAAAGAATTGTTTTCAGCTTTCTTTTCCTTTTTCGGGGTGTGAAAACTCTGAGGTTTGGTTTTCATTTAGAAAATGCAGAAAAGGGGAAACACGACCGGTGTGAAAATGAGATACAACAATGGGGTTTGGGCAAAGCAAAGCACTTTTGAGAAAAACAGCAACTACAGTTTCATTGTCCTGAGTAATTGCTGCTGCCTTTTGGAGGGAGTTGAACACCCCTTAATTATGGATTGCAGATGATGTGGGCTGTGACCCCTGACAATGAAGAAATTAAATGCTGCCTTTGAATCCCCCATTTGTTTGACATCTGCTATTAGTTCATTTGAAGGGATTTTACAGGTCTGGGACTAGGCCCAAGTCCCTCTGCCACCGTCACACGATGCCATTGGCAGCACCAAGGATTGCTGTGCTTTGAGCAGCACATGTGGGACCCAGCAAAATCTGCTTTTAAGGCAGGTGGAGTGGAATCCTGCCTCTGTCCTGCATGTGTGGAGCTGAGGGGAAGTTCAATCAGCTGCTGTGAGGCTGATTGCCACCACGTAGGGTTCACTGCTGCTGTGGTTGTGTGAGTCTGGTGGGCAGCGTCCACAGTTCAGCCTGTGTGTGTCCTCCCAGTGCTCCCAGTAAATCCCAGCAGTGGGCAGACTGGACAAGCTCCAGCAGCGCAGTGCCTGTGCTTGTGTTCTGCTCTGGTGTCTTTGTCTGGGACTGGTGAGGATGAAAAGGAATTTCCAGATCGTGTTTTCAAGGAGAGGGAGTTGCTGGTGCCTGGTGGGTCGGCCCTGACTGGGCAGAGCCTTGTCCATGGGATTGCTGCTGGGACCTCGCTGAAGCCAGGCTGGGCTTGGACTCCTGGGCAGAACAAAGCTCAGGACAAAGGCTGGGGTTTAGGCAGCACAGCACCCCAAACACCCTCATGGAATCCTGGAGTGCTTTGGGTTTGAAGGGCCTTAAAGCCCATCCCATTCCACCCCTGCCATGGGCAGGGACACCTCCCACTGTCCCAGGCTGCTCCAGCCCCAATGTCCAGCCTGGCCTTGGGCACTGCCAGGGATCCAGGGGCAGCCCCAGCTGCTCTGGGCACCCTGTGCCAGGGCCTGCCCACCCGCTCAGGGGACAATTCCTTCCCAAAATCCTACCTATCCCTGCCCTCTGGCAGTTCAAAGTACAAAGAGAAGTTTTTTCCTCCTGTTTTTTTCTGGAGCACGGGAGTGTGGGTCCCTGGGAAGCTGAGTCACGGCTCTGTGCTGGAGACATCTGTCTCAGCAGTAATTAGAGGAGATGAAACCCATCAGTGACAAGCTCTGTCCCAGCAGTTGGAGCTCAGATTCTCATTTCATGCTGCAGAAGGATGAGTAATTCTAAATAGCTCTGCAGACGTTTAAAAGCACCCAAACCATGACAGACAGCAGAGAGCAAATGAGAACAAGGTGAGTTATTAAATGCCTGCTGAGCACACACAAAGCCCCATTATCCCTGAACACTGGTACAGGGGCTGTGTGTGTTGTGCCTGTGCTGTGCTCCCCGGGTTGGGGCAGCTTTGGGGACATCACACCTCAGCCTTTGTTTCCCAGCAGCTCCCTGGGCTCTGAGCTGGGCTGGAAACAGAAACTCAGCTACTCTGTCCTGGTGCTTTCAGCAAGAAACTCCCCATTAAAAACCCAGGGGAACCATTAGGTGGTGGAAGGAGTCTGTACCCTCAGACAGAAGGCTTGGAACACCCCGAAATTCCAGGGAGGAGCAGGAGAACCCCAGCCTGTCTGAGCTGTCCATGGCAGTGAGGAAGATGGAGCAGCCTCCAGTTAAACCAGTGAAGAGCTGAGAGGCGTTTCCAGCTCCAGGGCCTCGGAGGAGCAGCTCCTTTTGCACCTGAATGCAGCTTTTTAATTAAACAAAACTTTTGCCAGTGTTTTGTGCCAGGAGTGCCAGCCCTGGTGGGGGGTGCTGATGGCATTGGCACTGCCAAGTTCAGGGGCTGGGATGGTGCCCAGGGCTTTTGGAGGGGATGGAAGTGTTTCCATTTGCCTTCAGGAACATGGCTCGCACTTTGGAAGTGTAATTTGAAGCAGAGCCAGAACATGGCCCAGGTCTCATTTTAAAGGGAATTTGGTTGAAGGCTTTTCCTTGCTTTAAGTCCTGCAGTGACTTTAAGGCTGCCTGGTGACTCACAGGGAAAATAAAATCAAACAAATAAAATAGAATAACCTTAATGTGCTGGCGTGGCTTGCAAAATGTGAGCAGTGCTGGAGAAGTTTGTCTCCTGTGTGACTTTGAGGGAGCAGAGGGATGCAGCAAAGCCACCCCTGAAGCTGCAGCAAAGAGCACTTTCTCCAGCAGAAAAATTTAGGGATAAATCTGGGAGCAATCAAAGTGGAATCTTCTGATTTTCTGCTTTGTTCCCATCTCTTCTGGTTTTGTGTGTTCACAGGAAATTTCTATATTTGTCATTTTACGCTCGTGCCAAGCCCAGGGATGCTGATGAATTAGGAACTAATAACAATTAGTGTTGAAATCTAAACAAATGAGCAAGGAATGAGTCACAACTTTGGTGTGACCTGAGGACACAGCATTGCTCATTGTCCCTTTTCCTCTGCCTTGTTCGCTTTCTACATTCTGCTTTTCCAAAACGCATCATTTCTATTTGGGTTTGCAAATGCATTTCAGCAAAAAGCCTGAGAAGTTTCCAAAACTGCAGCTCGGAAATGTAGAGTTGATGAGGATGTTTGGTTGCATTAAATCTGAAATTTTGCTCCACTTTTATTTTTATTATCAATTATTTCGAGTTTTGAACTTCACACAAACCCAGGCATGCAGACACCCTCCATTCCAACAAGCTCTAAATGCAGCTCCATCCATTCTGTTGAAAAGCTCCCTTTCCTTTCTGGCAGAATTTCACTGGAACCACCACTTTCCAGATTTTTGAAGATAAAGCTTTTAGATGCTTTTGACTCATCTCTGTTTTTCAGACATGGGCAGTCTGAATTCACAGCAAATCCCTGCCAGGGAAAAGTGTGAGACTAGAGCAGAGATGTTCATGTCCTTTGTTTTCAGGGTGCAGTGGAGTCTCACAAACTAAATTATAGGATAATTGAATGTCCCGAGTGGGAAGGAACCCATAGGGATCATGGATCCAGCCCCTGGCCCTGCACAGACCCCCCAACAACCCCATCCTGGGCATCCCTGGGAACTCCTGGAGCTCTGGCAACCTTGGGGCCGTGCCCATTCCCTGGGGAGCCTGGGCAGTGCCCAGCACCCTCTGGGGGAAAAGAACCTTTCCCAAAATCCAACCTAACCCTGCCCTGAGCCAGCCCCAGCCCTTCCCTGGGGTCTGAGCACGTGTGGCTGTAAATCTGTGCGTGAGGACGAGTCCTGTGCCACCGCTCTGGGATTTGGAGCCTCTGTCGTGTGTTTGAAAGGAATCAAACAGAAGGAGCTGCTTCAGCAGGGAAGTTATTAGTGCTGGGTGCCCTTGAATGGCAAGGCTCGGATTTGGAGGGAAAAGCTGAAATGAGACATTTTCCATTTTATGATTTTGTCTGTGGAGAAAGTCCTTTTAATCTCAATTTAATGAAAGTCGGCTCAAGATGTGTGAGTGACTGGGAGTGCTGGGGAGAGACAGGAGCACAGCTTGACGGGGGCTCAGAGCAAGATGGAATTCTGCTTGAGATGAGGCAGAATTTGGAAGGGGCTGGGTGACCCCCATCCTCCTGTGTGGAAGGACCTGGTGCTTCATTTTTCATTTCTTTATTCATTGGGGAATTCCAAGCCGTTTATACCGGAATGATTTCCACAGACGAGATGGCAAACGTGGCAGAATGAATTAATCTGGTGACAGGGACATCAGGAGCTCCCACCTTTCCCAGCCTCTCAGACCAAAGTAAGGGCACAGTCTGGCCCTGTTTGCTGTATGGGGGATGTCCAAGCCTCCTGCCCTTGTCCTTTTCCCAGTGCCTGTTCCCACAGCCTTTCTCCCGCTGCAGAGTGGGAAAGGCTGGGGGTGTGCAGAGCACCCATCCCACCAGGGCAGGAGGCTCCTCTGGGCCTTGGTCTTGGCCTTCGCTGGTCCCTCACAAAATTCCTTCAGAGAGCCCCAGCCAGCCTTGTCCTGGCCCATGGTGACTTCCAAAAGATTGGTCCAGCTGAGAGAGGGGACAGGAATGTGCCCTCTGTGGGCCTCACAGGGAGAAATCTCTAGAAAGGTTTGCACCAGGAACTTGGCCAGGTGAGAGGGTGACATCACAAAGAGCTTTAGGCTCGCTGCTTTCTGGGGACATCACATCTGCTGGCAAAGCCACTCTGTCCCACAGTCAGCCCAGGCTGTTGTCCCACTGTTCCCAGTGCCCTGCTGCGTTTGTGCCCTGCTCCAGAACCCAGCGCTTGTTGCCTCGGGGGGTTGGTGTCACCAAGGTCCTGCAGATGGGCTGGGGGTCCTTCTGTGAATGGCTTCACTGGGGAGGCAGAGCCTGGCCAGACACCCAGGAGCTGCCAGGGGTGCTGTGCCAGGGGTGCTCTCCCAAGGGTGCTGTGCAGCTCCACCCACACCACCTGGGCTCCCGCTTTGTCCGTTTTTCCCTGTTTGTTCCTCCTCTGGAAGCTCTCACTCCCCATCCTCTTCCCATGGCTCTCACTGCCCACACCTCAGCTGCTCCCCAGGAGCTGCTGGGGCACAGAGAGCTGCTGATGTGGGAGAATCCAGAATCCCAGACCAGTTTGGGTGGGGAAGGACCTTAAAATCCCCCTCTTCCCACCCCCTGCCGTGGCAGGGACACCTTCCACTGTCCCAGGCTGCTCCAAGCCCCATCCAACCTGCCTTAGATTCCCTGGGTGAGGAATCCATGATAAGAAATCCATGCCTTTCCCTGCACTCTCTGCTCTCTGGCTCTACCTGAAAGAAGGGAGAGCAATTCTCCTCCCCAGCAGCCTGATTCCCTTCCCTGCCTGCTCCTCAGCCCTCCCCAGTCATGGAGCTGCGGGAAGGGGAAGGGCTGAGGAAATGCCTTTTCCCCGTGTGAGAAATGATCTGTGAGAATGATCTTCCTGGAAATGTCTGATTAAACAATAACCATTTTCCTATTCTTGGTGGGTTTTGAGATTCTTTTCCAGGGAATGGCAATGAATCCCTTCTGTTCGAATCAAATCTCTGAGTGTGTGAGCTCCTGTGAATGGACACGGAGAAATAAATGGAAACAGTCGCTGTTTTTATCAACAGGCTCCCTTGGGAAGAAGAATTCCAGAGGAGCTCCTTTATGGCCCTGTAGTAGCACTTTGGGTGACAGTCTGACTGCACTGGGGGGCTGGATCCCTTCCACTGCTCTTATCCCTAATTGGGAGATCCAGGACAGGAGGAGGCAGGGAAAAGATGAGGCCTGGGGGAGATTTGGTGCTGCTAACCAGGCTGGCAGGGCCGAGTCAGGGAGTCAGGGCATCGTTTATTTATCATTTATATTTATTTTTTTATTTTTTTATTATTGAGGGATACATTAATTAGTGATTTTTTAAAAGGGCTGTGTTATGGAAATAGAAAGAAATGGATGTTGGGTGACCTTAAATAATGACTATGCAGTTGTGGACTTAGAACTGAAATTTTTAAAATGTATTTGATATTTAGGGAGACTTCCACACAGAACAGAAGGAGAGAAAGCCCGGCACTATCCAAGGAGTAAACAGAGTCCTGTCAGATAAATGCAGGAAGGTTTTCCTGTCTGGTTTTCCCACAGTCTCTGTTCTGCACGTTTCACACAAAATAAGTAATATCAGGTCCTAAACCTTGTGAATAAATCAATGAGCTGAGTCCATGACCCCTGCAGAGGTGGCTTGGTTTGCTTTGATCCAAGCCTCGGGATGCAGCTCGTGCAGAAATGACTGTTTGCACCAATATCCAGCACAGTTTAATTCCCCCCAGGGATCTGACTGCTCAGGAAAGCAGGGCTTTTATTGCCTGTCAGAATTCCTTAAGGTCTATCCCTCCCTGCTTGGCAGTGTGCCTGTGCTGCTCAGCTCTCCTGATTCAGCTCCTCTGGTAGAGCTTTATTGGAAGTCTTTGATCAGTAGAAGTAGAGATTGAGCTTCAAAAGCCTCCAGTTTGTCACCAGCCTTTGTTCTGAGAGACCCCGAGCACAGTTCAGGTCCTTGTGTGCTGCTTGCTGCGTGACCAGAAGGAATTTGTCTCCTGATCCATCTCAGCAGTGTTCATGGCTCTGCTGGAGAGGGGATTTTAACTCTGCCAGGGAACGCAAGCAGATGGCGCAGAGAGTGGCAAAACTGTGGCAGAGCTCCTGGTCCCCAACCATCTGGTCTGGAGCTTGGCTGGACGTTTCCAGCCCGCAGCTGGGCAGTGGCAGGAACAGCCCCCGGATACGGATCTGTCCTGGGCAATGGGCACATCCTGGTGCCCCTCTCTATTGAGGGGTCCCAGATCCCCCTGGCCCTGCCTGGGCATCACTGCAGGGACAGCTGGTGGCAGTGCAGTGTCCCTGGGCCTTGGCAGGACACCAGAGCAGCTTTGGTGCTGGCTCCCTCTGACTCTCCTGGGCATCAGCACTGGGCATTCCCTCCTGTCTGACCCACGCTCAGCTGGAATGCAGCAATGGGATTCACAATGTCCAGCTCCAGAGGCCCCGTCACAGCAAGGACCTGGAG
Organism: Corvus moneduloides; assembly: GCF_009650955.1. Classification (NCBI taxonomy): domain Eukaryota; kingdom Metazoa; phylum Chordata; class Aves; order Passeriformes; family Corvidae; genus Corvus; species Corvus moneduloides. The sequence continues at coordinate 10,102,025 of NC_045495.1, forward strand.
CTGGTGGAGGAGCCCAGAGGAGGCTCCAGGGTGATCCGAGGGATGGAGCAGCTCTGCTGGGAGGAAAGGCTGGGAGAGCTGGGGGTGTTCAGTCTGGAGAGGAGAAGCTTTGGGGTGACCTCACTGTGGCCTTGCAGGGCCTAAAGGGGCTCCAGGAGAGCTGGAGACGGACCGGGGACAAGGGCTGGAGGGACAGGACACAGGGAATGGCTTCCACTGCCAGAGGGAAAGAATTGGGATCTTGGGAAGGAATTGTTTCCTGGGAGGGTGGGCAGGCCCTGGCACAGGGTGCCCAGAGCAGCTGGGGCTGCCCCTGGATCCCTGGCAGTGCCCAAGGCCAGGCTGGACATTGGGGCTGGGAGCAGCCTGGGACAGTGGGAGGTGTCCCTGCCCATGGCAGGGGTGGGATGAGCTTAGGAAGCACCATCAGTGTGGCTTTGAGCACTGACAAGGAGTAAAATACCTTGGGTGTGTCCCTGGGTGTCCCTGGGTGTCCATGTGTGTCCCTGGGTGTGTCCCTGGGTGTTCCTGGGTGTCTCTGGGTGTGTCCCTGGGTGTGTCCCTGGGTGTCCCTGCTCACAGTCCCATCACCCAATCCCCACACTCAGACCCTGCCTCTGTCCCTCCCTCTGCATTTTCCTGCTCTAAACTCTGGAGCTGCTCTTTTGACAAGTTCCTTGAGCAGTGTTCCAGCGGGATGGGCAGAGTCACAGCCAATGTGATCCATGCAGGAACATCCATGGAGGAGCCTGGCTCCCTCAGCAGCTTCCCCATGGGGAGTGGTGGGAATATCTGCAGTTACAGATCACAGAGCAGTGGGCATGGAGCTCCAAAGGCTGGCAGCAGCTCCGTGGAGCCGGGCACTGTCAGCTCAGGAGCTGCTCCATCACTCAGCTGCCTCTCTGTGCATAAATAATTCTGTTTCAGAGCCACCTCCCATGGTTCCAACACTCCCTGGCACCTTCCCCGTCCTCCTGCCACTCCCCACATGGAATCCTGTTAGGCTGAAGAACCGGCTGTGGATCATTTCCTCCAAAGGCTTTTTGTGCATGAAAAATAGATCAAAATCCCGGGGAGCTATTTATGCTGGTTTATTTTTACAGCTCTGACAGAAATGGTAATAGGAAAATGAGATCAAGATGCTTTTGCTACATTACTGGCAATAAAATAATAAAAAAAGAGCAACTTCCAAGCAGATCAGGGTCAGATCCTGCAGGTAATTTCTGTGCTGGAAGTGCACAGAGCCCAGCGTGTTCGGCTCCTTCTGCAGGGCCTCCAGGTATTGTTGATGCTGGTTTTGAGGCACTTGTCTTTTATGAGTCTGTAATAATCTTTGCATTATGCTATTACAACATAATCAGGTCCTTGTCACGCTGCCAAGCTGAGCAGATAACATCAGAGCACTGAGGAGTTTCAGCTCTAAACTCATTAGGAGAGACCCAGATTTGTTCCGCGATCGTTCCAAAGCTCTCCGGAGCTCCGTGCTCTGCAGGGATGTGCTCTCAGCCAGCTGGGGGCTCAGGAGGCAGATCTGGGCTCCAGCTCCAGCAAAGCCTGCGAGTTCAGCTGGGAGAGCATCTCTCCAAGATGGGATTTAGAAATACTCTGCTCCTCTTTTTTAAAAAATTAACTTCTGGGAGCACGGAAATGACAAAGCTGCAGCAGCTGTGGGTGCTGTGCTTTCATGTTGCAGAAATTCAGGTATCGCTCCTGGTGCACTGGGAGGTGGAATGCTGCTTCCCAGCAGTTTTCCCAAGCCAAGGGGATGTGGACATTCATCATTGCAGAGGATCCTACCCGTGCTGTACTTTGGGATCGGAGTCTCTGAAATGCAGCTTCCCACCGAGCCCCTTCTTACGGCTCTTTGCAGGTGCTAAGGTCAGATCAGTCCCTCCTGCAGCCAGGAGCGAGGCACTGTTCAAAGCAGGCTGGGTTGCATTTGTCAGAGTATCACAGCGGAAATTTGCCATTGGAAAAGCCCCCAGTTGGGGCAACCTCCATGGCAGTGTGCGGGAATGTTCTCCTGGAGAATCCCTGCTCTGCACACGTGTCTTGGTTTGAAAGACAGGTGTCTGTTAAGGAAGGCAGGAGCCTCCCTTGGAATGGCAGATGAAACCCCTTTCCCTCTGAGTTATTATAATTTTGAAATCAAGGTGCTTTTAGGCAAAGATGTGGGCAATAGGAATAACAGTTCTTTACTATTACATATCGATATGTGTATAACCAGTCGAACAAACAGCAACAACTCTGGCAGTAACAGCGAACAATCCCAAACCCAGCGCCAGCCTTCTCGGCTGTCGGGCCCTTTCCCCTCGGGTGCAGTTCCGCTCGCAGCCGGCAGGGGCGCTGGCGGCTCCCGGTGAGCAGGGCAGGTGCGATGGTTCCCCCGCGGCTGCAGGGGGCGCTCCGGAGCGAGCTCGGGGAGCACGCGGCACCGGTGCCCTGGGATCCCGGGAAGGGATGGAACAAAGGCTTCACAAACCCCTGGGCAGCCGATCCCGGTGCCTCAGTAGGATCCTCGGGAACAGCAGGCCGGAACAGCAGGGACGAGCACAAATCCCGGGTGGCAGACGAGGTGTATCCAAGCGGGGAACCCCCCGGAGGTCAGGGCAGGCAGGGCGAGCACGGCTACAACGCAGCGAAGGCTCGAAGCAGCGGTGGGGCAGGGCAGCCACAGCCCGGCCTCCAGCGGGGCAGGGAAGGTGGGCCGGAGGTCCTGGGATCTTTCTCCGCAGAAAGAAAAACAGCCAAAAAGAACCAGCAACTCCTTTCTCTGCAGCTTCTCTCTCCAAACACCGAGAGCGAACTGACCTCACACCCAGGTGAAACAAAAGAGTAGCCAGGTCTTTTGTTTTCTCTTAAGAACCCTGAGATTTGTATCTTAGTAACAGAATGGGGGAAAATTCCTTTAACAGAAAAAAAACTAGACCTCTTAAAACCCCAACAACACATGGAGATCTGGCTGTATTCTGCCCTCTCAATGTGTCAAATTTAAAGTCTTTATGTTGCTTGAGGATGAAAAGTGGTTATTACCCATTTTTGCTGCAGGCTAGGGGCAGTGGAGTACATCTGATTCCACTCTCCTTTGGCATTTTTAGATGCCATTACAAAAGGAATTAATTTAGGAAAGATTGGACATTTGGACACTGGACAATTGGGACATTTCTGTTATTGGTCTGGCACAAAACACATGGGAACCTGTCCAAAGTGGTATCATCCATGACGATAAAACAGGAGAAAAGGAGAGCCAAAGAAGAGAAGAATTAAGTTTTTAAAACGTGTTCTAACCCTGTCCTCCCAGTTCCATTCTCTGCTGGAATGGATGTGGGCTGGGATGGGCAGGTCCATTCAGAAATCCCACTTTAGGGAGATGGCACATCTGGATGGATCCTGGGCCTGATCTGGCTGCTTCTGAGCCTCCCTAAAGGTTTTCTGTGGCCTCAGGAAAGAGGAAAGAAGTCTACAGGTACAGCAGTGAAATTCCTTTTCCTGTTCCAGCTGCAGGACGTGGAGTCTCCTTCACTTCTCCCTGCAGCTCTCCAGGACAATTCCTCAGCTGTTCAGGATAGAGCTGTGCAGGGATTTGCAGCAGGATGTTCTGGTGGGCCCACCCAGGGCTGCTGCCTCTGCCAAGGATGTGCCAGAGGGTTTTTGTTCCTTCTCCATCCCCCGGCTCTGGATGTGGGGCTGGATGTGACCTTTGCTGAGCCTGGAGGAGCACCCAGTGATGACTCAGGGTCCAGCTCCCATCTCTATGGAAATGCACCCATGAGAAATACCAAATACCAGCCAGCCTGCAGGCTGAGGGCTGTGGGATGGGATTGGCACCCATAAAGGGCCACCAGCTGCTGATGGGGACGTGTTTATCTCCCCAAACTGGGATTGAGCTGGCTGGGATGGGGGTGTCCCACTGCTCCATTCCACAAGCCTCGTGCCAGAGAAACCATGGAAATAAAGGTTCTGCAGGGAGCACAGAGGTCTGGGGAGCAACTTCTTCATCCCATTGCTGACAGCATGAGCCTGGCCCTGGGGACCTCCTGCCCTGGTGTGCTGTGGGGACGTGGGATGGGGCACAGCCAGGGGGAGCAGGAAGGATGGGAGTGCTGGCAATGTGGCTGTACGTGTTGTTTGTTCCCACAAAAGCAGTAACTTGGAGAGGTAAAGTTGCTCAGAACTTGGCAGGAGAAATGATTCTTTTGTTGCCTTCTCTGCTGTTTCTCAGCTGGATTATTTAGCCCTTTGTCCTGGCACATTGGGAATTATTTCAGCTGCCCCAGTAATTGTGTTTCCCCCTCAGCTTTGGAAGGCACTTGTCAAAGGAGGAAGGGGAGCAAAGATAAGGCAAAGCTGGTAAATGGGAAATCTATGTCTAATTAAGGCAGGGGCTTGCTAATCACCTGAGAAATGAAGTTATCGGCCGAAAAGCCAGGAGTGGGTGGAATCAAAGTTACGGAAGGCTTTCCCCCATTTCCTTCTGTCACAATGCATTGGGAGATGCAAAGTTTCCCTTGCTTTGCATCAACTGCAGAGCTCCAGCTGGTCCACGATAGATTTCAGTCTGAATAGTTAAAATTCGGCCAAGCCACGGGCGAGTAAAGGCAGGGTTTCATTGTGGGTGCTCATCGTGGGTGTCACACCACGGCCAGCACCCAGGGTGGTCACTGTCCACTCTTCTCTGGGCACCCTGTGCCAGGGCCTGCCCACCCTCCCAGGGAACAATTCCTTCCCAAAATCCCATCCATCCCTGCCCTCTGGCACTGGGAAGCCATTCCCTGGGTCCTGTCCCTCCATGCCTTGTCCCCAGTCCCTCTCCAGCTCTCCTGGAGCCCCTTTAGGCCCTGCAAGGGGCTCTGAGCTCTCCCTGGAGCCTTCTCCTCTCCAGGTGAGCACCCCCAGCTCTCTCAGAGCACTGGGAAAGCAGCTTTCCCTTTGCAGCTGAGGCCTGCAGTGTGCTGGCAGAGGAGATGCTGGTGCTGGTGGAAGCTCCCCGTGCCCAGGGAGGTACCTGGGCTTCCCCTGGGGCTCTGCTGCCCCTCGGCATCACCGCTGAGCCCTGTCCCAGCCCGGGCTGGCCCTGGGCAGGCCCTGAGGTTCCTCCCATTGCACAAACGCTCTCACACCCCCACAGCAGCACCGTGCTTCCAAAGGGTGGTTGGGAAGCAAAGCTGGCTCGCGCCATCCCTGGAGCACATCCTGTCACAAGGAGAGCTTGTCATAACCAAAGTGTGCCTCCCACAGGGAATCAGGAAGTTGGAGAAGGCCTCTGAGTCCAACCATTCCCCAGCACTGCCAAGGCCACCGCTAAGCCTGTCCCCAAGTGCCACATGCACGTGGTTCTTGAACACTTCCAAGGACACTGACTTCAGGGCACTGCCCTGGGCAGCCTCTTTCAACGACTGACAACCCTCTCAGGGAAGAAATTTTCCCAATATCCACCCGAAGCCTCCCCTGGCACAAGCTGAAGCCCTTCCTTCTCCTGTCCTTTGTCACCTGGGAGAAGAGACCAACCCCCACCTGTCGTGAGACTCCTTTCAGGTAGAAACCAAGAAGGTCCCCCTGAGCCTCCTTCCCTCACGTGCCGAAGCTCCTGGAAAGCAGATTTAGCAGTGCAGTGTCAGCTGTGCTGGGGCATCTCACTCCTCGAGACAAGGCACTGCTTTTCCATGCTGAGGACAGTCACATTTTCCTTGGAAAAGAGTTACAAGTTATCCCCCAGCAGCTTTCTGCAAAACACATCAAAGGTCTCTGGGTGATGGCTTCGGTTTCTGTTTGTTCCTCTGGGGTTCCTTCACTAGAGTTTGCCATTATCTGGTTGTTTATAAATCCCAGTGTTTTCCACGGCTTTGATTCCTCCTGTGTGTGGATCGATGGAGATGTTATTGAGTCACCCTCCTTTTCTGAGGGCAATGGGTCTGGTTTTAGTTCTGTATCACTTCACGGGTGAAGGAGTGGCAATTTAATCATTGTGTGGGAATGGGAATGTCAGAAAACAGGGAAACCTGGAGACTTGCTCATCAAATGTAACCTGCTGAGCTACTGTACCCCGAGCCTCCGAACATGGCTATGTGTGAGAGGGACTGGGGACAAGGGATGGAGGCACAGGACCCAGGGAATGGCTTCCCAGTGCCAGAGGGCAGGGCTGGATGGGATATTGGGAAGGAATTGTTCCCTGGGAGGGTGGGCAGGCCCTGGCACAGGGTGCCCAGAGCAGCTGGGGCTGCCCCTGGATCCCTGGCAGTGCCCAAGGCCAGGCTGGACATTGGGGCTGGGAGCAGCCTGGGACAGTGGGAGGTGTCCCTGCCCATGGCAGGGGTGGCACTGGGTGGGCTTTGAGGTCCTTCCACCCCAACCCATCCTGGCATTCTGGATTCCATGAACAATGTAATAGGATTCTTCAGTAGGAAGGTACTCCATGTGTCAAAGGGCTTTCCTGGGATCAATGGCTGCTCCAAGGTTCCCAAAGAGCCTCCTGCCCTCAGGGCTGGGTGCCACAGGGGTGAAGTCAGGGCTGGGACATTGGGGCAGGTGCCTCCCCTCCTGCTGGGAGGATTGGTATCCACTGGGCTCTTCTGGCTGTGGAATTCTGCAGGAATTCTGTGCCCTTGAGCCGTGGTCAGTGCAGGCCTGGGGCCTCACACTGAGCTTGTGGGGCAGGCACAGCTCCAGAGCCTTGGGGGGTTCACTTGGGTTGCAGCTCCCTGTGCACCTCTTCACCTGCAGTTTGGGTGCAGGAGGGGCAGAAATTCCTTGTGGGGCCACGTGGGAAGAAGCAACTCCTTCCTGGGACAGTGATCCTGTGGGACTTGTGCAGCCATCCCTGGGCCATGGCTCTCTCTGCTCTGTTGTTCCCAGCAGAAATATTTCTAAATACCTTCTCAAAACAGGGATTTTTTAGTTCCTAATGCCAGCTCAGGCTCCGTTTAGGAGGTGATGTGTGCTCTTCCCTTGGATAATTCCTGAGTTAAGTTTGTATGGCTCCCTCTGGGCCAGGCTGTGGATGTGTACCCAGGCAATGCCCTTTGCTCAGTGCCCAGCTCTCTGCCCCCACAGGTTATTCCAGTGTGCGAATTTCCAGGTGGTTTGTACAGATATTCCTGAAATTTAAGGAAGCTGCCATGAATTGTTTAACTGAAGCACAGCAGGACAATGGGGTGACTTGGGGCAGGCTGCTAGAAAAGCATGTTAATTATGGTTTTAATAGTTTTAAAGTAATTATTCTAATTTTAAATCAAGACAAAGCCTAACAAATCCCCAAAAGTACAAAACTGTGAGATGCTGGGGGTCACTCTGGAGTGGAGGGTTTATTCAGTGTAGTGTTTGAACCCAGCAGCTCTGGGAGCACCCAAGGGCAGAGCTCATTCCCCTCTTTCACCAAGGTGTTGAGAAATTAAAGAACTGAGCAGAAATTAAAGAACCACGGGAAGTTTCTGCCTACGGAATGTTCCTTTAAAAATATTTTTTTTGTCCTTTGGGGTTGCCTAGTTCAGCTCTGGTTCACTTTGCCTGTTGCAAAACTTGAGTGGCCCTTGTTGACTCGGGGCGGGAGGAGGGAGGGGAGGGACAGGGAGGGGCAGGCAGGTCCCTCTCCCAGAGACCAGCTCTGAATCCCCGCTGGGGCATGAAATTGTCTTTAACGTGTCCTGAAAGGTCAAACCACAGAGCAGGAGCAAAATGGGATTTTTTTCTGCATGTTTATGCACCAGCTGACACAACAGGCTCAGGTTTTGGGGGGGGCTCCTCTTCTGCAGCAATCCAGGTGGGAACAGCAGGAGGAGCAGGGGAAGGTGTCCCCTCGCTGTCCTGTCTCTGCGGTCACCTGGGCACGTGTGGCTAAAGCCACCCCCGGGAGGTGACGCCTGGCGCTGCTCCAGGCAGGAGGCTCCTGGTGCTGCTGGAAGAGGGAACTGAGCAGGGTCCATGAAGATCAGGGACTGCAGATGGGAGGAAAGGTGGTGAGCCTGGAAGGGATCCCAGTCACGCTGCGCGTTACAATAACTGTGCCAAATGATAATGCAGAGCAGCCTGCAAAATAGGCAAAACTGGGATTATTAGGCCTGCTTGGAGTCGGGGTTTGGAATGATTGCCCGGGGGCTGCAGTCCTGGCTGGAAGGTAAATAACTTCTTGCTGCTGACAAACAGGTGGGGAAGAATCCAGGTATGGCAAGTGTTCCTGCAAATCCCCTGGGTGTGAGATGAAAAGAGCATCTTACAAGATTGTATTAACTTGTAAACCAGGATTTAAGGGAGTTTGAAGCAGCACGTGAAAGAACAATAGTGAACAAATGGTTTCAAGTGGGAGAAATCTGTCCCTGCCATATGTTTCACTGGCTCATCCCTTCTGCAGGAGGGGATCTTGGAACTGTTTGAACTATTCCAGTCACTAGTGCTTTGTATTTGAGAGGAAACACAGGTCCCACACCAGCTGAGGGATAGACCTGATCCCTCTAAAGCTTTGAGCACAGGTTTTGCTCTGGGCACAGGTTAATTCAAGAGTTGCTTGAAAGCGGCACAGAGATCATCTCAAACTTCCCCAGACTCTCTCGGTGCTGGGCAGAGGCCTCACGTGGCCGTGGGGTCGCGCTGGAGTTTGAGATGTGACGCTGTGCTCGCCGGGATGGTGTGGAATCCTCCGAACTCCCCTCTTTCCCTTGCTGCCCACGGGGGTCGTGCCCGTGCTGAGGGAGCTGTGGCTGTGTTGCAGGTGTGGCTGTGTGGGGGCAGCATGGAGGTGCTGCCCTGCTCCAGGGTGGCCCACATCGAGCGCAAGAAGAAGCCCTACAACAACAACATCGGCTTCTACACCAAGCGCAACGCGCTGCGCGTGGCCGAGGTCTGGATGGACGACTACAAGTGGCACGTCTACATCGCCTGGAACCTGCCCCTGGAGGTACAGCCCGGCCTCGTGGTCACTGTGTGCTTAAACCCTGAATTATGGAGCGTTTAGTGTCCCTAAGCACAGCCTGAAGCCCCCAGGGCTCAGCCCCAGCAGAGCTCCCTCGGCTCTGGGGGAGAGGCTCCAAACCCTGCAGGCTTTGGGGGGATTCCTGCTGTTCCCCCAGCCTTTTTTGTGTGGTTCTAGGAATTAAACCTGCCTTGTGGTGTTTGTCTCCCCACTGAGTGTTTGCCCAGTGTGAGGGGATGTCCTGACACTGCTCTGCAGATGGAGTCTGCCTCGGAGATTATTGCTGTCAGCAGCGTTAGAGCCTCAGGTTTATTCCATGTCACATCCAGCCCAGCTCGGGTTCCCAGCTCACGGACACCGATCCTGCCCAGAGCTCCCCACGGATGTGTGGCCCAGGGCTGGCTGGGGCTGTTTGTTTTCCCAGTGCTGGGAAGTTGAAAGGTAAAGGATTGGACGTTGGTGGCTCACAGAAGGGGATCCCCTTCCTTTTAAATCTTCTCCTTAAAGAGCTTTGCTGGATCCTTTTGTTTCTGCCCAGAAATGGTCAGGTTTTCTTGGATCTGACACAATAATTTTGGTGTAAATCCTGCCATGTCACAGCTTGGTGAGTCTGGAAACCCATGAGGTGCCACCAGCAGCTCCAGGTGAGCATGTCCAGGGACAGGGATCCCTCCCTACACTTCTGGGAAAGCTCCACAGGCTCCAGGAGGAATTTCTGCAGGTCCAAAGCTGCTCCTTGGACTCTGCCCTCCCTGGGTCTCTAATCCTGGAAGCCAAGAGCATCTCCTGGCTCCAAACGCTGCCTGGAGCAGTCCTGGCAGGATCAATGCCCCATTCCTGCCCCCGGCACTGCCAGGGGAGGAGCAGGGAGCTGGGGATGGGGAGGCAGCGACGCTCCGGGGTTACGGGTGGGATGAGCAGGTGAACGAGCACTGGGGGCTGCCCAGTTTCACTGAGAGGTCAAACTGGTGCCACAAGTGTCCAGCCCCACTGTGAGCTGAATTATTTCCAGCCACCCCTTGGTGCTAAAAATGAACACAAAATCTTCCTGCTTGGCAAAGGCCCAACGAGCTGCTGAGTCCTGGTGCAGCTGCGGGAGCATTCCCGGCTGGTGTCTGCTCCAGGCCTCTGGAAAACCAGGGAAACACAAAAACCTGAGCTGCTGCTGCAGCTTTCTGAGCAAAGGCTCCGTCTGGGGACAGCTGCTGGCGTTTGGAGCCGTGGAGTCACAGCTTTGTGCTGCACTGGGAGCAGCCTGGGAAGGGCCAGGAGCTGCAGGTTCGTGGTCCTGGGGTGGGGGGATCCAGGGCCAGGAGGTACGAAAATGCCAGGAAAGAGAGGAAGAGGGATGGAAGGAAAAACTGTTCTCCCAGGGAGCTGCAGGAGGGCTCTGCCTGGGACAGGCACCGCTCCAGGTGGGAGAGGAGGAGCTGCCTCCAGGACTGAGGGAATTTGGGTGTCTCTTAAAAAGAGGCTTCAAGATCCAAATGCTCATGGGCAGGCATCAGAAATCCTGATCCTTGGGCTGGTTCCTTTTCAGAGGCGAGGCACCATGCTCCTGCTCAGGAACAGCTTTGGAGCCTTGCAGAAAGGATTAAAATCCATCCTGTACAGCTGGGGAAAGGCAGGGCCACATGGATCAGCTCTGGGGCTGGGAACAGGCCTGGGTGACCCAAAATTAACTCGGGATTTTATGCAGATCTTCCCAATAGGTCTGGGTTCCCCAAAACCCATTTGAGATTTTTATACAGGTCCTTTCCCCATCAAATCAAGATTTAATTTGAGGGAAGCCTGGTTGGATGGGGGGTATTTTATGGATGTGCACTGGATTATTTTGGGATGGCAAGGCAAAGCCCTGCCCTGACTGTTCCAGGTGCTGCCTGCCTAGGCTGGGCCCCACCTCGCCCACTCCATCCCAGCCTGTCTCCACCGAATCATCTTTATTTTTGCCTCCCAGCGACCAGTGGCACATTGAAACAGTGCCTCTCCTAAAGCAGAGTGAATAATTCATTAGGAGATCATTACAAGCGTTGTAATGGAAAATTGCTTCCCCAGCTGTGTTTAATGATCGCTGGGAAAGACAAGAGCAGGAGCCACAGCAGAGTGCAAGAGGAGAAGGGGCTGCTGTGGCTGCCCCGCTGCCTCAGCTCCGCAGGCTCCACGCTGGGATAAAGGGGGGCAGCTCTCCAGCCCTGCCCGCAGCTCCCGCAGGGTTATTCCCCAGGACAGCTTTGGCTGCTTCACCTCTGCAGGAGCAGTGGGGCTCTGCCGTGTCTCCAGGGAGACCATTCCTCCCTGGAACTGCCCAAATTGCCAAGAGGTTTCTCGGAGGTTCAGCCTCAACTTCTCTTTTCATGCAATTTTTATCCTTTCTTCTCAGCCGTCTGCCTCTGCTGTATTTGAATATTAAACCTTTCTCTCTTTTCTTCATTCTTTTCCCATTTATTTTACACCTTTTACCCCTCCCTTCCTCTGGGTTGTGTCTCAGTGGGGTCACGGTGGGCTCAGGGAAGGGTTTTGGTGCTCAGTGCCCAGCCAGGGTTTGCATTTCCATCTTTGAAATCCTGATCTCCATTTGCTGCTAAGCTCTCCTGGAAGTCCTGTGCCTCAGAACCCAAACAGGAGGAGAAAGCTTTTAAAAACACCTTATTTAAACATCTCAGATGGATCCAAACCCAGGGGAATTGGGGAGAAGACTCCCCAGAGTTTCACTGCGCTTCCCACATTTCTTCCAAACCTTTTCTTCTCCGTTTGGCTCCTCTTTTGTAAATCATCCCCCAGGACTGAAGCCTGTCCAGCACCAGCCTGTGGCCATTGCAGAGAAGTTGGTGTCCCCTTCTTGCCGTGGCTCTGGAACCCACAGCTTCCTCCTGATGATTTCAGGCCTGGACACTCATCCCAGAGTCCCTGGAATTACTCAGCCACTGGCTGAGTTTGGAAAGCATCTCAAAGCTCAGGGAAATACTCTCATTTTTACCTTTTTTTGGAAGTGTGACCGTTCAGTGACATCCTGTTGCTGTTTTCCAGAACCCAGGCATTGACATTGGGGATGTTTCCGAGAGAAAAGCCTTGAGGAAGAGCCTGAAGTGTAAAAACTTCCAGTGGTACCTGGACCATGTTTATCCAGAAATGAGGAGATACAACAACACCATTGCTTATGGAGAGGTAATTCAGTCCCTGAGCTCAGCCTGGCAATGTTTGCAGTCCCTGGAGAGAAACAGCCCCAAAGGAGAGGAGTGTGAATCAAAACTGACTTTCTGTGTGTAATTATCCCAATTTGTAATTATCCCATCTGCTCCCAGTTTCTTCTAAAAACCAGTTTGGGGATTTATTGTTGATCCTGGAGACTGTATAAAGTAAAATATTTTAATCCATCATTTAGTAAAATGACAGAAATTATCCCCATTTCCCGTTGACTCCGTGGATTAAGGAGCTGTATTTGTATTTTTAATACTCAGGCATCTTCTAAAACCTTCTAACTTCAACTCAGCCTAATGCCTGACAAGGTCTCTGGAGGATTCATTGCCTTGTCACAACAGCTTAAGGACAAGATAAAATAAGGGGACTCAATTCAATCTCTGCTGGCTTTGAAACCATTCTGGGAATATAGAAAGAGTCATTTATGGGAGCTAATAACAAATACTCTGCTGCAATGGAATTGATGGAGGAGTGGCACCAGGAGGAGGCTTCTTGAAGCCTGGGCACCCCAGATGGGTTATTCATTTTAGGAAAGATTTGTTATCAAAGTTACTGAATGTCTTCAAGCTAAAACCTCCCCAAAAATTCTATTTTCATCGAAAAAAGAAATTTCAGAGAGGTTTGGGTTGGATAAAAGCCCAGCTGGAACAAGGATGTGATGATTCCAAGGGGATCCTTGTTCCAGCTGGGCTTTTTTCCCTTCCTCGTTGAGCACTTTGAGATTTCACTGAGATCTGAGGGGTTCTGCATCGATTTCAGGCTCCTTGCAGCCCAAACCTGGGTTTGTCACCACCACCCGTGACCAAACACAAAGCCAGCTATGTGCAGGGGCACTGCCCCTCGGAATGGGGGCTATTATCCAAAACCAGTCATCATTAACCTGGATTTAAAGAAAACTGACAGAGCTCTAAACCTTTCTCTGCCTGGTTATTCCTGGTGATACAGCAGTGAGGGGTGGAGAGGATAGAGAGGGCTGTGCAGCATTTTCCTGCGTATCTCTGATAAGAGAGGGCCTTAACTCTGCCCCTTTTGTGCCATAACTCTGCCCTTTGTGGGCCTTAACTCTGCCCTTTTTGTGCCATAACTCTGCCCCTTTTATGCCATAACTCTGCCCCTTCTTGTGCCATAAGTCTGCCCCTCTTATGCCTTAACTCTGCCCTTTTTGGGCCAAAACTCTGCCCCTTCTTGTGCCATAACTCTGCCCATTTTTGTGCCTTAATTCTGCCCCTTTTTGGGCCATAACTCTGCCCTTTGTGTGCCATAACTCTGCCCCTTCTTGTGCCATAACTCTGCCCCTTTGTGTGCCATAACTCTGCCCCTTCTTGTGCCATAACTCTGCCCCTTTGTGTGCCATAACTCTGCCCCTTTGTGTGCCATAACTCTGCCCCTTCTTGTGCCATAACTCTGCCCCTTTGTGTGCCATAACTCTGCCCCTTCTTGTGCCATAACTCTGCCCTTTTTGGGCCATAACTCTGCCCCTTTGTGTGCCATAACTCTGCCCTTTTTCGGCCATAATTCTGCCCTTTTTTGGGCTATATCTCTGCCCTTTTTGTGCCATAACTCTGCCCCTTTTGGTGCCATAACTCTGCCCCTTTTTGGGCCATAACTCTGCCCTTCTTGTGCCATAACTCTGCCCATTTTTGTGCCTTAATTCTGCCCCTTTTTGGCCATAACTCTGCCCTTTGTGTGCCATAACTCTGCCCCTTCTTGTGCCATAACTCTGCCCCTTTTTGGGCCATAACTCTGCCCCTTTGTGTGCCATAACTCTGCCCTTTTTCGGCCATAACTCTGCCCTTTTTTGTGCCATAACTCTGCCCCTTTTGGTGCCATAACTCTGCCTCTTTTGGGCCATAACTCTGCTCCTTTTTGGTGCCATAACTCTGCCCTTTTTCCCTCCCAGCTCCGGAACAACAAGGCCAAGGACGTGTGCCTGGACCAGGGCCCGCAGGAGAACCACACAGCAATACTGTACCCCTGCCATGGCTGGGGCCCACAGGTGAGGGTGGCACTGCCACAGCCACGTGGCACCACAGGGGACAGGGTGGGGCCCTGCAGCTTGGCTGTGCCCTTCACTCTCCGGCGTTAAACACACCTCAGATAGCACAGGGAGTTCTCCCAGCAGCTCCTTCAGTGTTTTCTGGATTGCCACAATCCTGCCAGAGCTGCAAGGAAAAGCCTTGGGGAAAAAAAAAAAAAATTGGAAATCTTTGTAATTTGGAAGTGTTGAAAAGTTGAAATTTTTGCGATTTGAAACAAACAAAAAAAAATTGAAATTTGTCATTTAAAATAAAACCTTCCAGACAAAGGCAGATAACAATAATCATGGACATGATCTGAGCATTTCTTTCCCAAGGCCAGCTTGGATGGGGCTCTGAGCACCTGGGACAGTGGAAGGTTGCAATAAGATGATCTTCAAGGTCCCTTCCAACCCAACCCATTGTGGGATTCTTTCTCTTCCACCCAGAAGAATAAACCCAGACCAATGGGGTAAAGAAAACAATTAGTGCTGAGGTAATGAGCCATTTTGCTTGGCTGGGAATTGTTTTCCGGCACTCCTTTTGCCTCTCCAAATGTTTTGGAGCATCTGGGGCCCAGCAGGCTCAAGGAGGTTCATTTTCAGCTGAAAAAAAATGTACAGTTCAAGGGATGGAAAAGCATAAAAATCCTGTTCTCACTGCACAGTCACCCTGGACTAAGTGATCCCAGGGTTCATCTGAGCCTGGACTGGGAACTCACGGAGCTGGGAACCAGCTGTGGGGTGGAGAAAATCCCACTTTGGGTTATCCTTGCCTTAAGCAAAGCTCAGCCCCTGGGGCTGATGGAGTCCCTGCTAAACAGAACCTGCTCTTGCTCAAACAACCCCATTTTTCTCTTAAATGGCACAACCTGCCTTTTGCACTCTGTGGCTGGGAACTCGAACCTCTGAGTGCGTTATTGTGGGAGAAACTGGGCTGGGCTGACATTGGTGCTGACCCTGGGCTTTGGGATGAATGGCTGAGAATGGGTTATTTATTTTTCCCTCTGTGTTATTGGGATTAAACTTAATGATGTTTTCTTTCCCTGCCTGAAGTTCTGAAGTCAACTTTTGCTGGCTGCCTGGAGCTTGCCCATTTCATCCTTCCTGGGCTTCCCTCTGCACATTGTCCCTTCCCTCTTTAGCTGAGAGCCAGTTCTTGGCAGTTCCTTTGTTTCATGATACATCCAATTAGTGAAACTCCTGGAAAATGCTGGTTTTAAGCTGCTATCAGCAAGTGCAGAAGCTTGGAAATGGCCTTTGTGACACCATGAAGGAAATTGGACTTTACCTACAACTGTTTAATTAATGGGCTGCAGGTTGTAATTGATGGCTGGGAATGGAATTAGAAGTAATGCAAGCTCTGGTTTGTATATATATATTTAGTTTTTATTTATTTGTGTGTATATGAAACCCCACAAGGAGTTGTTGGGCTCCTGGGGAGTTACATCCCAAAGCACACCCGTGTGCTCAATGTGTCCCCCCTTCCCTCCTTGATCCTGGGGCCCATCCCAGACATTTTGGCATCCCAGACATTCCTTATTTCACACTGAAGAGATGGTTTCCCTGCCAGCCTTGGCAGGAAGGAGGGAGGGGCAGGCATGGGCTCCCTGCTGCCACTGTCACATCACGAGGACAGCGGGATTGTGGCTCCCGTTTCCTGCCATGCCAGGGCTGGTGGGATTTCCCTGGAAGCCCTCCCTGTTCCTAAATGCAATCCCACGCCATCCCTCAGCCTGTGGAGGAGCAGCCCAGCTGGGAGAGGGGGGAATGTTGTATCTGCAGGGGGGTGATTTGTGCCCTTCAGGGCAGGCCAGTTTGTGTCCCATCCCCAATTCCTGCTCTCTCCTGTGGCTGCCCGTGGGTTTAAGCTGAGCCTGGATGCAGCTCAGGGTGGTGCCTCTGAATGCAGATGAGATCTTGGCTTTACTCACTCATCCCTCAGTGAGGAAAAATTTGGGGGGGTTTTTCTCTCATTTTCCCTTCAGCTTTCCATTCTCTTTCTTTCATTCACTTCCAGGTCAAATCATGATGACATTCCATCATCATCCCTTTATCCTGTAATTATATTGAGGCTGCTGATGGATTTTTTTCCTGCTTGATGGCTTCATCGTGGAGGCAATCCCTCCTGGAAGCACCTTGCTGTAATGATGTATGGCACTAATAACGCAGCAATAGCTCACTGCAGTGACACAGCCATGCTGATATATTAAGGTGATAGAAGGCACTATAATACTATAAAACTTAAGATAATGTTCACCCAGCAGAGCATTTCATTTAATTATAGGATAAAATATGTTTTGCCCATTTAAGCAGCAGAAGTTGAGGACAAAGCCATCAATACTGAGCTCATGGGGGACACGGCAGGAGCAGGGGTGACCAAACAGCACCCTTTAATCAGATTAAATTGTGGTAAAAGGCAAATCCTGAACGTTTTACTGATGGCTGCTAATTGATGGTCTGCTTGGAGCAGAAGGGAAGCTAAACAACCCTAAATTATTTTCCAATCGAGTCAATGAAGGTCATCAAGGCTTTTATTTCCCAGGTGCTAAGATGTCTAATTAACTTTCTCCCATCCCTGAGATGCAGCCAGGCAGAAATTGCAATCACAGGAGATGGATTGGAGGTGCTGCTTTGCCGGGGGGATGAGCCCCAGCCCCGGGAAAGGGGCTCAGGCTGGAGCAAAGGAGGCTCAGGGGGGACCTTGTGGCTCTGCACAAGTCCCTGACAGGAGGGGGCAGCCGGGGGGGTCGGGCTCTGCTGCCAGGGAACAGGGCCAGGAGGAGAGGGAACGGCCTCAGGCTGGGCCAGGGGAGGCTCAGGGTGGACAGCAGCAGGAATTTCCCCATGGAAAGGGTGCTCAGGCCTTGGCAGGGGCTGCCCAGGGAGGTTTGGAGTGCCCATCCCTGGAGGTGGCACTGAGTACCCTGGGCTGGGGACAAGGTGGGCATCGGGCACAGCTTGGACTCCGTGGCCTTGGAGGGATTTTCCAACTCCAGTGATGCTGGGATTCCCCCCAGGGACACCTGAAGGTGGGAATGTGGCCAGGTGCAGTTTCCTGGAGGGGATTTACTGGAAGGATGTTCCCAGGGGCTGAGGGTGTGAGTCAGTGCCTCTGCCTGGGGATGTGGCTTTAACCCCATGGAGGGGTTAAAGACCTCATCAGTTTTAGCCACTTTGAAATGCTTGGCTTGGGAATAGTTTTAAACTGTTTCATCTAGTCCTTCCTACTTGGTCTTTCCCTTGTTTCTTGGCCTGTCCCAGGCTGGGCTGGGACCCCTGGCTCGCTCTGGAGAGGAGCAAAACAACAAAAGAGGAATTAAGGCTTGGAGCACCTCTCCTATGGGGAGAGGCTGGGAGAGCTGGGGGTGTTCAGGATGGAGATGAGAAGGTTTTGGAGAGAGCTCCGAGCCCCTTGCAGGGCCTAAAGGGGCTCCAGGAGAGCTGGAGAGGGACTGGGGACAAGGCATGGAGGGACAGGACCCAGGGAATGGCTTCCCAGTGCCAGAGGGCAGGGCTGGGTGGGATATTGGGAAGGGATTGTCTCCTGTGCCCAGAGAAGCACAGAAAAGCTGTGGCTGCCCCTGGATCCCTGGCAGTGTCCAAGGCCGGGCTGGACAGGGCTTGGAGCACCCTGGGATAGGGGAAGAGGGTGGGAAGAGATGATCCTTAAAGCCCCTTTTCCTCCCAAAGCACTCAGTGATTCTGTGATTCTCTGAAGACATCCCAAAAGCAGAAACTTGGGTGGGACTTGCACTCACAGGTCAGATGGGAATTTTGGGAATAACCCCGCTCAGGGCTGGCTTGGAGGCTGCAGTGGGGGTTGCTGAGGCCCTGCTGTGTTTGGGGGGTGGCTCAGGCCCTGTGCTGGCCCAGCCCGTGCTGGGGCTCCCTTTCCCTGCTGTTCCCAGAGCAGATATCCCACCTGCCAGCTGCACTCCCTGCCTCGTGCATCCCATCCCTGTTTGTTCCCCAGCTCATCCCCACCCTGCTCCCTTCCCGGGCAAGGATTGGATTCGTGCTCGACTTATTTTCCCCAGCACGTTGGGCAACAACGTGTCAGAGCAGAGATGCCAGTGCCCTGTGGGCATGGGGCCAGCTGGCTGGGGACAGGCTGCCAAAAGCCATCCAGAAGGGAAGAGCCTGGCACGCTCCTTCCCAACGGGCCGGGAACATCTCAGAGACAGGAGATGGCAGGGGACTGGCACTGCCCACTGGGGACATCTCGGTCACTTCTGCCTCTGTCCTGGACAGGGTTTGTCTTTGTTTTGTCTGGGCCTTTTTGCACCTTTTCCTTCCTGCAAGGCTGGAAGCATCATCAGAGAATCCTGGAATGGTCTGGATTGGAGGGACCTTAAAGCCCATCCAGTGCCACCCCTGCCCTGGCAGGGACACCTCCCACTGTCCCAGGCTGCTCCCAGCCCCAATGTCCAGCCTGGCCTTGGGCACTGCCAGGGATCCAGGGGCAGCCCCAGCTGCTCTGGGCACCCTGTGCCAGGGCCTGCCCACCCTCCCAGGGAACAATTCCTTCCCCATATCCCATCTAAACCCACTTTCCATCAGTTTGACCCCATTCCCCTTGTCCTGTCCCTCCAGTTCCTGATGCAGGGTCCCTCTCTGCCTTCCCTGGGAGGGGCTGTGAGGTTTCCACACAACCTCCTCTTTCCCAGGCTGAGCAATCCCAGCTTTCCCAGCCCATCTCCATAGGGGAGGTGCTCCAGTCCCTGAACTTCAAGGCCTCCTCTGGCCTTGCTCCAACATTTCCATGTCCTTCCTGTGCTGGGGGCACCAGAATGCTCTGAATTCAGTGCTCAGATGCCAGTTCAGATGAGCTGCATGGTTCAAATCCCTCTGCCAGGCTGAGAGCACCGTGTGGCTCCAGGCTCGGCTTATTGAAGCATCCAGAGGAGGCCACAAGGATGAGGAAGGACCTTGAAGAGAAGCCACGTGAGGAGTGGCTGAGGGCACTTGGAATGTTCAGCTGGAGCAGAGGAGACTGAAGGGAGACTCATCCCAGTTCCAACTTCCTGGTGAGGGGAACAGAAAGGACCAGAGACAGGGAGCGGCTGGAGCTGGGTCAGGGAGGGTCAGGCTGGAGATCAGGAAAGGTTCTTCCCCCAGAGGGTGCTGGGCACTGCCCAGGCTCCCCAGGGAATGGGCACGGCCCCGAGGCTGCCAGAGCTCCAGAGCGTTGGGACAGCGCTGCCAGGGATGCCCAGGGTGGGGTTGTTGGGGTGTCTGTGCAGGGCCAGGGCTGCGCTGGGTGATCCCTGGGGGTCCCTTCCAGCTCAGGATATTCCAGGATTCTGTGATTGTCTTGCAAAGGGCTCTGGGGACAGAAGGGCACATCCTGCCCAGGGGGATGAGATGGGGCAGCTTTGCCCCCAGAGCAGCTGGGGCTGCCCCTGGATCCCTGGCAGTGCCCAAGGCCAGGCTGGACATTGGGGCTGGGAGCAGCCTGGGACAGTGGGAGGTGTCCCTGCCCATGGCAGGGGTGGCACTGGGTGGGCTTTGAGGTCCTTTCCAATCCAACCCATCCCAGGATTCTGTGGTCAAGGTCTGGGCTGCTCCTGACCCCTGCTGTGGTGAACACCTGGCAAATGAGGATCAGGGAGATGCGAGGAGCTCAGGGCCTGCTCTGATCCACAACATTTTCACTCCGAGTGTAACTCCAGCAGCACCTGGGAGCAAAGCCAGGCCCAGCCCAAGGGAGCCGGGCACCGTGGCTGGATCTGGGGTTGTGAGCTGGAGTCTGACCCTGCTACATTGTTTTAACTTGCTTTCCAGTGTTTAATTATTCCAGCGCAGATAACCCAAACTCCCAGTGGGATTTACAGCCTCTTCCCTGGCATCTGGGTCACAGATATGCTCAGTTAATTAACGTGCTGAATCCTCCTTACTTGTCTGCTGGATAATGGCCTGATTCATAATTTAAATAAGCAGCTGTGGAGATCTTTGCCTTGAACTATAAAAGGCAGGACACTGGCATCCCTTCCTCCTCACTCCAGAATCTAAGTGTGTTTAGGGAAATATTGTGGTGGCATTCCTTGAAATGGAGGAGTCCTTTGTGTGCCCGGTGTCCCCAAAACCATCATCCCTGCCCGGTGCTCCCATCCTGCACCCCTGGGCAGCCCAGGCAGCCCCTGGGAGCTCTGGGCACTTGGATCTGGTGGGAATGGCCAGGGGTAGCTGCAATCCTGAGCCGTGGGACAGATCCAGGCTCCCATCCCGGTTCTGGTCCCTCTGGCCGGTGCTGGTGCCCCATTGGAGCCCTGGGGGCTGTGCCAGGCACCCAGAGGCACCGGCCCAGCCAAGGCTGGCTCACCCAGCACACCAGGAGCCGGGCCAGCAGCACCAGCCAGGCCAGCTGGCTCCAGCTGGAATCCAGGGAAAACCATCCACTGCCCCATCCCGCAGCGTTCCAGGAGGCTGGAGGAGTCTGCTCCGGGAGGGTTTAAGGCTTGGAATTATTCCTACCCCTTCCTGCGTCTCAGTTCCTCACCTGCATCTGAAGAAAACCACCCCAAACAGGGAGAAGAGGCTGGGGAAAGCTGGGATTTGTTCCCTCCAGCTCTGCTTTCCCCGTGCATCCCCACGGAATTTTCCAGGGGCTCTGCTCCACCGCCCTGTCCTCTGTCCCTCTGTACCGGTGCTGTGAGGGTGCTGACGGTGTCCCTGCTGTCCCCTGTCCCCAGCTGGCTCGATACACCAGGGAGGGGTTCCTGCACCTGGGGGCCCTGGGCACCACCACGCTGCTGCCCGACACGCGCTGCCTGGTGGACAACGGCAAGAGCCGCTTCCCGCAGCTGCTGGACTGCGACAAGGTCAAGAGCAGCCTCCACAAGCGCTGGAATTTCATCCAGGTGGGTCCTGGGGCTGCTGCTCTGCTTCCCAAACCTGGCTGGGACACAGCCAGTGGGACAGGATGGGATGGGATGGGATGGGATGGGATGGGATGGGGTGGGATGGGATGGGACACAGCCAGTGGGACGGGATGGGATGGGATGGGACGGGATGGGACGGGATGGGGTAGGATGGGACACAGCCAGCAGGATGGGGTGGGACAAAAGGGAAATGGTGCCATGGAACAGCAAGTTCCAGCTCCTGGGGCAGAGGGAAAAGGTTAAGAGGGATCAGGGCAGCATTTCAGGACAATTTCTAGTCTCAGTTTTCCTGTCTGGTAGCAGCAAGGTGGATCTGGTTGTGTCTGGTCTGCCAATGACTTCCAGGTTCCGTCGTTGTGGATAAAGAGTGAAATTCATGAGAACACTTCTGCCCCAAAGCAGAGTGTAAATAATGCAGCTTTCACAGAAGTGCCCCACCCTCCCACCAGCTGTGGGCTTTAAAGGTTACAGGTGTCCCTTGGGTGCTGCCAGGGCCAACGGATGCTCACTCCATTTATTTGGGGAATTATTTTATTGTTTGAATTGCGTTCTCACCCAGCTGAGTGCCCCTTCCAGCAGTGCCCAGGGCTGCCCTCCTGCCCCTGGTTTGCTTCACAGGCCAATCTTGTCTTCATTTTTCCATCTTTTCCTCTTCCCTTTCCCTGCAGAATGGGGCCATCCTGAACAAGGGCACGGGCCGCTGCCTGGAGGTGGAGAACAGGGGCATGGCTGGCATTGACCTGATCCTTCGCAGCTGCACGGGGCAGAGGTGGACAATTAAAAACTTCATCAAGTAGAGGCTGAAAGAGTCAGGGGAGTCTGACCTGAGTCACGGCTGCCTGGGACTGATGCGACTGCATTCCTTTGGAAAGGATGGAATATCAACCAGAGCTTTACTCGTGTTCCTGGGAGAGGACCTGGGGGAGATGGGCGTTCGTGGCTTTATTTTTATTGTATCTGAGTCTCCCCCAGCTGCTCCCAGCTGTGTGGAGTGGCTTGGAACTGCTGTTGCCTCTGGCCAGCACTCCCAGAGGTGCCACGTTCCCTGCTGGAACGGCTCTAAAGCTGTGAGCGTTTACTGACAGGGAATTCCTGCTTTCCCACCCAACTCGCAGCTCTCCCAAAGGGCTGGGGAGGTTTGCACCACGACCTTGGACAGACCTGCCTGGCAAGTGTGGAAACTGAGGAGCTTGGGAGAGGAAAAGGTTCCCAAGCCCCAAAGGAGCCGAGTTTGGAAGATTTGGTGTTTTGCTGGGTCCTCGCTCTCTTTTCCCTTCCCTGCCCCTGCATCCAGCAGCCCTTTCCCTGAGTTTTGGAGCAGCAAAACGCACCTCAGTAGCTCCCAGGGATCTTTCCAACCCTTGATCACAGCAGTTATCCAACAAAACGCAGTGGAATAAACCCCTGATCTCCCCTTGCCCCCCTCCCCATCCCCCAGACGCTGCTGTTGGCCAGGCCAGCACCGCCCTCCATGGAGACCCCGAAGGGCTTCCCCGGGAATGGCCTGGGATGTCTGCCTGCCCTGCTGGTGACAGCAGCAATGTTCTCCTGAGCCCTGAGCACCCCTGGCCTGCCTGCTCAGTCCTGGCCAAGTCCCCCCAAAGCTCATCACCCTTCCTGAGCCGTGGGAGGGGCAGGGAGGGAGGCCAAGGCACCAATAAATGGCAGCTTGGCCAAAACTCTGTGCCCTGAAGTCCCTTCAGGCTTGTTACTCTGGTGGAGGGATCTCTCCTGATCTTTTTTTGGCTCTCAGTAATCCTGGCTACCAAATCTTGGCTACCAAATCCACCTGGGAGACCTCTGCTCGGGGTCCTGAGGTGTGGCTGCCTGGAGAGGGGAAACACGGTCCTGCAAAGTTGCTGTACATGGATGGACGCAGGCTCTGCTCAGCAGGGAGGAGAAACCAGCCCATCTCCTGTCCTTCTCCCAGAATAATCCTCTTCGTGGCTGCCCTCTGGCTAGGGTGCACTAAAATAGATTAATATATGAGATGTATGTGTAAATATGTTTCCCAAGCTGGGATGTGCACAGAGTCCTTTGCTGCAGAGCACTCATGCCTGTCTTCCATTTGCATTCCTAAACATCCCTGGATGTTTAACGAGCTGAATTTCCAATGCCATGCAGCAGGTTTATAAATGATGTTTTAGTAATTTATTGAACAGAAGCAGATCTCTCTCATTGTTCCTTCTACAGCAATGAGCATCACCTAGGACTGATTGTTCATTTAGGCTTTACAAGACTCCCTCAACCACTGGGGCCGTCTCTGATTTTTCCCTGCCTTCCTTAATGAAGTAAAACCTCTTAGTTGTCCTGACTTGCAGAGTAGAGAGTCAATGTAGAATTTTGCTCTCTTTTTCGCTGTTGCATCATCTCTTGTGTAATAAATTTGAGCACTTCCAAACCCAAAATGACCACAAGTCTGTGGGTGCATGAGCCAGCTCCCCCTGCCTTTGTTGCTGCCTTCCAAGAGAAGCAATTTCCTGGCGGATCCTGAGGGATCTGAGACCCCCCCAGCTCTGGCCCAACTGCTCAAACGCCCTTAAACTGAGCAGATATCGGAGGGGAGAGCCTGAGTGGGTCAGGATAAGCAACCCACCAGCCCTGGGATGTCGGCTGTGCTGTGACTGAGCGCAGCTCGAGCCCTGCCAGCGCCCAGGGTGGCAGCGGATGGCCTTGGCCACACGGCACGGTGCAGCGCCGAGGTGCCCCAGCCCCAGCTCCCGCAGCGGGGCTGGACAGGACCTGTGGCCACTGCCTGGCTCCGGCCCTGGCCGTGCTGAGCTCTGTACCAGTGCCTGCCTGTCCCTCTGGGATGGCCGCGTGTCCTGGCACAGGCGCTGGGCCGGCGATGTCCCCGTGCCAGGCGGCACAGGACAGGCGGGGGTGAGGATCCTGCTGCTGCTGAGCTCTGGCATCCTTTGGAGTGTTCAGGGTCAGAGCTGCCTTTCCTTCGTGCTCCAGAAGGAAAAGCAACCCCTGGCTCGGCACAAGGAAGGGGCGGTGGAGATGAACGCCGGGCTCGAGGAGCCTCGGGTGGGGCAGAGCCCCTGGGGAGGTGTTGGCCCCTTCTCCCTGCTCCACCTGCAGCTTCCAAGCCGCTGGAAAGAGCAAAAAGGAGCAGAGTCAGGAGCAAAATCAGGCTGAAAAGTGGGAATTGCCTCTGCTGTTCTGTCCTGACGCCGTTTGTGACTGCAAAGTGACGCCGGGCTGCACCCCGGCCCCGGAGAAACCTGTCTGAGATCTGGGCCTCATTGTTGCATCTCGCTTATCTCTGATCATCTGTTAATTGCTTTAAGAAGTGATCTCCAAGTGGTTCTTATTAAATATCTGATTTGAGCCGTGCCTCTTGAGTGATTTTCAAAAGACTCTCGCCGCTGAGATGCAGAGGCAGTCACTCCCGTCCCTTACTCATTTAATAGGAGAGCGCTGCGGTTTTAATGAAACTTCCGTCTTTGAAAGAAATGGAAATGAAGGAGAGATCAAGAGAGATGGTGGGCACAGGTTAACTCGCGTTCCATCCATCCCTGCTGCTGCCAGGATAACAGTCACACCCCACGGGCTGGGAAGAGATGGAATGTGGGCAGTAAAGCATCATTTGCATCCCTGAGCCCAGGCCGGGTGTCCCTAAATGTCCCCAGATGTCACCTGGAGCTCGGGGCACTCCTTGGACCCCCTTCTTTCCATCCCTGTTCTCCTGAACACCGGCTTGGTGCTGTCCTGGGTGGGGGGAAGGGTCTCTGTGGAGGCACCGTGTGACCAAAGGGAGCAGCAGCAGCAGCTCTGCCCCACCCCGAGCCGGGGCACAGCAGCTGAGGGGA
Organism: Corvus moneduloides; assembly: GCF_009650955.1. NCBI lineage: Eukaryota > Metazoa > Chordata > Aves > Passeriformes > Corvidae > Corvus > Corvus moneduloides. The sequence goes on from NC_045495.1 coordinate 10,126,841, forward strand.
GTCTCACCGGGGCAGGGGCACATCCAGCCCTGGTTTGCAGCCACAGGGCTCTTGCAGGATGGCACAGGATGGAAACCTGAGCCTTGTGGGGAGCATTTCACACCCCCAGGGCTTTTCTGGGGCAACATCCAATGAAAATGGCTCAATCTAAGGGGCCTCAGAGCAGATGGAATCACAGAATCATGGAGTGGGTTGGATTGGAGGGACCTTAAAGCCCATCCTGTGGGCAGTGCCACCCCTGCCATGGGCCACCATGGCACACCTCCCACTGTCCCAGCCCCAGTGTCCAGCCTGGCCTTGGGCACTGCCAGGGATCCAGGGGCAGCCCCAGCTGCTCTGGGCACCCTGTGCCAGGGCCTGCCCACCCTCCCAGGGAACAATTCCTTCCCAAGATCCCATCCAGCCCTGCCCTCTGGCACTGGGAAGTCATTGCCCCCTGTCCTGTCCCTCCATCCCTTTCCAAAATCTCTCTCCATCTCCTTTTTGGCTCCTTTAGGTCCTGCAAGGCCACAATGAGGTCACCCCAAAGCTTCTCCTCTCCAGGTGAACAATCCCAGCTCTCCCAGCCTCTCCTCCCAGCAGAGCTGCTCCATCCCTTGGATCACCCTGGAGCCTCCTCTGGGCTCCTCCAGCAGCTCCAGCTCCTCCCTGGGCTGGGCCAGGGCTGGGGCAGCTCTGCAGGTGGGGTCTCACCTGAGCACAGGGGCACAGGGACACAATCCCAGTCCCTTTCCTGCTGCCCATGCTGGGATCAGCCCAGGGCTGGGGGGTTCAGGGCCGGGACATGTCCAGAGTCACCCACAGCTCCCCCAGGGCCTTCTCCCGGGGCTGCTCCAACTTCATCCCAGCCTGGATTGATCCTGGGGGTCACCCCAACTTGAACTTGGCCTTGTTAAACCTCCTGAGATTCCCAAGGGCCACTTCTGGAGCTGTCCAAGTCCCTCTGGATGGCCCCGCCCTCCGGGGGTGTCACTGCACCCTCAGCTTGGTGTCACCTGCTGAGGATGCCCTTGATCCCTTCGTGTGTCGTTGATGAAGATATTTATTTAAACACCACTGGCCCCAAAAGTGACCCTGAGGACACCACTGGTCACTGATGTCCAGCAGGACTCTGAGCCATTGACCACGACCCTCTGGAGGCACCAGGGACTCTTCCTCTGAGGAGCTTTGTGCTGCCAGGGCAGAGAGCAGAACTTGCAGAAGGTTCTCTCTAAGCCCTCAAACGAAGCCCAACTCTCACTTCAAAGCCAAAAGTTGAACTCCTGCACTCCCAGTGGCAAAGCCTCTGCTCGGGCACGGAGCAGTATAGGAGAAAGTTTCACGAAGGATGTCTGGACTTCAGGCGGCTCTCTTGAAAGCTGTTTATTGCATAGGCGAGGTTACAGCAGCTCAGGGAGTGGCTATCCAGAGCCAGCCCTACAGCTGCCATCTACAGCTGTAGGCAGACCTGAAGCCGCTTGCTGTTCAAATTACAAAGCATCAGATACTTTTCTTTGCAGAGTATCTTAACACATAACAACCAATAAGCACCATACACAATACCTTTACATTTGCCTAGAGCCTATCATAGCTACTACCATCACCATATTCTAGTCATTAGTATCCAATCACAAAAGTAAGTTACAATTTAACAAGTTACAGTGGAAAATTCTTAGACCTTTCTTCTTGCTACATCAACATTTCTTGTTTGCCTGCCATATCTTTCTTTTTGGTAAAGACACGTTTTCTATTTACTTATGCTCTTCTTGAGACTTACTTACTTGGTGAAAAACATGTCTTTGTTTGTAATCACATACCTTTGTCCTGCTCCTAAAAATCTCCTTCCAACTCATCTCCAACCTTTGCCTTCTCAGTTACTCAGCAATCACTGTTTCAGCAAAACATTCTTTATTCTATATCAAAACTTGCTTTCATTGCCACCTCATCCCCAGTTTCTACATTCACAGACCTTTCTGCCAAGCCTACATACCTTACCAAACTTTCATCCTCCCCAACAGAGCAGTTTGGGCACTGATCCACTGCTAATGCCACAGAGCTGGGCACTCCGGGGTGGGACGAGGCACTGGGAGCTCTGCAGCTCCTCCTCACAGATGGGAAGCCATCCTTGCTCGGGTTGGGGCTGGGAAAAGCATCTGTGGCCATTGGGAGTCTCAGCTGGATTGCCAAGGACACTGGGATGAAGGACTGAGGCCTCTCCCCTGTCACTGCCAAACTTGAACGGTCCTTTAAACATCAGAAAGACTTTGGGCCACTTCAGGGACAGCAATAAACCCTTCCAGCTGAGAAAGGTGAGGGGCTGCGCTCCTTTTACTGCAAGGCCATGATCTTGTGGGGCAGCTGATCCTGAGTGTTGGGGGCAGGAGGTTCCTGGAATCACTGCCCTTATCAATCAGAAACTTCCCCAAATTAATGATGGCTCGAAGTCTCCCTGCAGGCAGGAGCCACACAGCCCCTGGAGCCAGGGAAGCTCCTCAGCTCTCTCGGGAGTTCAGGGGACTTGGCACTGCTGCGTTGGGAAGCTCGGCTGTGCCTTTGGACAGCAACACAACCAAATAAAAAACCAGAAATGAGGAGCTTCAGAGCCCAGCAACCTCCAGTTATCCAGGAAATCCTGTCAGGAGCAGGAGGGTTCCGTGTCACATCCCAGAGGACCAGTGTGACAAACCCTGTCTGTCTCAGCTGGAGCCATCCCAGCTCCTCCCCCCAGGAAGGGCTCAGGTGGGGATTTATGGCAGGAAAAAGGGTCAGTTCCCATTTTCTGCTGGTTCAGGTGACTCCTGCAAACCCCAGCCGGGAATTCAGCCCAGGTGCTTTGGATCCCATTGAGCTGAGCTTGGCTATGCTCAGGGCAGGGAGAAGGAACAGCCTGAGGAGTGGCTCCAGGGGCTCCTACAGTGCCAAATATTCCTTTTGAAGCTGTTCAGGACTCCCAGCCTGGAGCAGCCACCCTGATCCTCTGTGTCAGGAGTTCCTCTGACAGCAGGCAAAGAACAGGGAGAAAGATGGGATAACCCTGGGAGCTTTCCAGAGGAGGAATTCTTATTTCAGTCCCATCTGGTGGCTGGGAGTTGTCAGGGGTCACAGCTCTCCAAATGTCTTTGCTGGCTGTTCTAATCCCAGGTTTTATTGTTATGGGCAAGAACCCAAGCAGGAATTAATTTCTGATTGTGCTCTTGGAAATGTGGGAGGGAAAAAATCCAGAGGGGCACAAGGGGCTGAGCTGAGCTGCACAACCACAGCCAGCACAGGGATCCTTCCAGCCTCCCTGGGCTGTTTCCTGCAGGGTTCCCCACCATGGAAGAAGTGCCTGAAGCCTCATCCTTGGAAAACGGGCCCAGGAATGCAGCTCCGGGTGGCAGAGGGAGCCCAGGGATCCTCGGCAGTGCAGGAGCTTCCCGAGGCTGTGGAGATGCTGGGCTGGGAGAGCTGTGCTGGGCATGGCCTTGGCTGGCTCTGGAGAGCACCCAGCTGCTCCCAGCCACCCTCCACAGCACGGCAGGGGGAGGAAATTACATGGAAATCTCCTGGGGTGGGAGAAGGGCAGGGAGGTCACTCCCCAGGCACTGATTTGGGGAACAGTGATTTGATTTAGTGCAGTTAAAAATGGGGTGGGTGGTGAGAGACAAACTGAAACCCCAATAACCCTGTTTTGCAGGCTCAGCCTCGCTCTGGCATTCCCAGCTCTGGCATTCCAGGCGGTGCAGGTGGATGGGATGGGGGTTGGTCCATCACACTTTGCCTGTGGATCCTTCCTCACACCTTCCCCCTGTGCCATCCCGGGGTGCCTTCCCGTGGGATAAATTCCTTCAGGAGCTGCTCCAGCGTGGATCCCCCACGGGCCACAGCTCCTGAAAGAAAACCTGCTCTGGGGGGGGGCTCTCCAGGGGGGTCTCTGCTCCCCTCTGGATCTCCAGGGCCTGCAGGGGCCCAGCTGCTCCATGGAATCTTGGGGGAATCTCTGCCCCTGGAGCAGCTCCTCATCTCTGCTGGGCTCGTTCTCAGCCGTGTCCCTCCCTCCTCTCTCCCACAGCAGCTGCACAGTGATTTTTACCCTTTCCTGGATGTGTTATCCCAGAGGTGGCAACAGCTCCAGTGCTGGCCTTGGCCCTGGCACGGCTGGTCTGGAGCCAGCTGGACCCTGAACTCACACTGGGACCCCACATGGAGGAGGGCAAGGACAGGACAGCTTGGGCTGGGGAGAGAGGGAGGGATCACTGCAGAAATGAGGGATCATTGTGGAAAGGAGGGATCATTATGGAAAGGAGGGATCACTGTGGAAAAGAGGGATGGCTGCGGAAAGGAGGGATCATTACGGAAAGGAGGGATCGCTGTGGAAAGGAGGGATCGCTGTGGAAAGGAGGGATCGCTGTGGAAAGGAGGGATCGCTGTGGAAAGGAGGGCTCCATTTCTTGGAGCAGCTCGGAGCCTCTGAGGATGCTCCCCCTCGGAGGGGTCTCTTGGGCAGAGCTGTCTCCTCTCCGGCAGCCTGGGAAGGGATGGGACAGCTCCAGCCGGGCTCTGTCCTCCCCGGCTCCCTCTGCCCTCCCCGGCTCCCTCTGCCCTCCCCGGCTCCCTCTGTCCTCCCCGGCTCCCTCTGCCCCCTCCCGTGCCCTCCCCACCCCAGGCTGTGCTGGGAGTGCAGGGGCAGCGCAGGAGCCGTGGCTGCGCCGCTGTCACCCCGTGCTCAGCTTTGCCCCTTGACCAGAGTCAGCTTCCCCGGACCTTCAATCCCTTCATGTTTCCACTTCGGTGCTATTTTTGTCCCGCTTTCCCTTTGTCTTCAGTGCTGTCTTGTCTCAGTTTTGTGTCTAGGGCTGCCTCGAGTCCCCTCTTTGTTCCCTGCAGGAGTTTGCTCCGTCCCTGTCCCCTCTCGCTCTGTGTGTTTTCCTTTTTTTGCTCCTTTTCCTTTGTTATTCCTTTTGATTGCTTATTTCCACTTCAGATTTTTTTTCACTCTTTCTCGTTCTTTCCTGTTTTATCTCTCTTCTTTTTTTCCCTCTTGCTTTGTTTCCCGCTCAGTCTTGTTCTCTCTCCTGATGGTTTTGTTCTTTGTGTGTGTTTGGATTCCTCACCTCCCGCTTTCCTGCCCAAGTTCTCATTTTGGGTGGGAAATCAGCCTGCGTTTCTTTCCTTAAATTTTAATCAATCCAAATCCTTTTTTTTTTCTTTTTATTGCTAAGAAGGAGACATCAGCACAGCTGGTGCCCATCCTGCTGCAGTGCCTTGGCACAGGCTGGAAGGTGGGGATGCCATGGATTTTCCAGATTCCAAGACCCCCCTGCCATGGGAAGGTGCAGACCATGGGTGGATCCTGGTTTCAAGCAGCAGAAATCCCTGATGCTTGGGGACACATCTCTCTGAGGTGGTGGGATGAGCCTGTGAGGGTCTGGATCACCCGTGGACATCCAGAGGGGAAAGGGATGAGATGGGACAAAGTCAGTCTCAGGAACCTGGATTTGCTACAGGCTGGGATTGTCTTTTTTTTTCTAATAAGGATAAAACCCCCAAAAATCCTCTACTAGTCTTTACGCTGAATGAGAGGAGCAGAAGAAATGCCTGCCCAGGTGCCCTGTGGTGGTGGGAATTCCAGGGGAAACACCAGGAGATGTGGGGCAGGAAAAGGGGAATCAAGAAAGGGAAATGAAGGGATGAGGGCCAGATTTGGTGAGATGAGCACTGGGCTCATCCCTGGGCTGCTCCCTCTGGGATGGGTCTGGCTTTGGCCAGAGGACAGGGCCTGACCCAGCACAGGGAGCTGCGAAGGGCCAGCCCTGCCATGGCCACCAGCAGCACCTGGGGCTGGGCTGGGAGGTGCTGGGCAGCTGCTCTGTCCCCCAGCGTGGCCAAACACAGCCCCTTCCTGGGGGATTTTCATCCCATCTGGTCCTGAGCTGCTTCCTCAGGCACCCCTGTCCTCCCTGGCAGAAATGGGCTTTGTGTGTCCAGGCTGAATTTTCCTGCTGGAATGGCAAACTCGAGCCTTTCTCCCTTCCCAGCCCTGACAGGAAGGCTGCGTGGGTTCTTTCCTTCTGTTCTTATTTCCCGTGTCAGGCTTCTTCTGATCCAGAAAAGATCAAGCCACCATTCTTCCGTGTTTCCCCATCCCAGACCAGCAGAACCCTCTGGTCATCATGGATCCCAGAATCCCAGAATGGTTTGGGCTGGAAGGGGCCTCAAAGCTCATCCCACTCCACCCCTGCCGTGGGCAGGGACACCTTCCCCTATCCCAGGCTGCTCCAGCCTGGCCTTGGACACTTCCAGGGATCCAGGGGCATCCACAACTTCTCTGGGAAATCCCTTCCAGCCCCTCACCACCCTCCCAGGGAGGGATTCCTTCCCAGCATCTATGAAATAAATCCACGGCCCCTGGAGCCAGAAATCCTCCACGCTGGGTGCAGAGGGGCTTCGCGCATGCCGAATCCCGGCTGGGAAGCGCTGGAAGGGCCCATCCAACGGCCTGACGAGAGCTTGGCCCCGTTATAATAAATAATATAAATCATCAACGCCGTTAATTACCGCAGCCAGGCCGCGCTCTCCATTCACTTCCCCGCCCGGATAATTTCCTCGCCTCCCGCGTTGAAGCGGAGCAGCTCCTGCTGAGCGCCTTTGCCGCAGTTGATAGCGCGGTAATTAGGACGCCATCAGTGGTTAAACTGTTCCAGTAGCGCCGGGCCCGCTCCTCAGGCCTTTGATGGATCTCTCCGCGCTCCGGAGATCGCAGATTAGCCGGCGGCTGTCCCCGGCTGCCGGCAGCAGCGATCCGATCCCCGGCCGAGCAGGGCTTTCCTCAGGTGCGCTCCGCAAACGCCGAGCAGCGCTGGGGCTGGCTCTGGAGCTGGCTCTGGAGCTGGCTCTGGAGCTGGCTGCTCGCCAGCCCGGCCGGCAACGCGGCCCGAACCCTCCTCCCGGCCCGGAACCTCCTCCCGGCCCGGAACCTCCTCCCGGCCCGGAACCTCCTCCCGGCCCGGACCCTCCTCCCGGCCCGGAACCTCCTCCCGGCCCGGAACCTCCTCCCAGCCCTCGCCGATCCCCGTCAGCACCGATTTCCTTCTCCAGGCGTGGCGGGCAGAGGAGAGGGAGATTCGCCCCTCAGTCCGGCAGGAATCATGGAGCGGTGGGATTTGCAGGGTGAGGAGGGGGAAACGCTGCTTAAAATGTCCCTTAATGTTTGATGGCCTACGGAATGAAGGGCCCAGCGTGCTCCAAACCTCCCTGCAAAGAGGCGGGAGGTAAAACCTGTTTATTACCCAAGCCTTTAAACCTTAAAACATTGGGATGAGCCAGCTGCTTTTCCTGTTTTGAGGAAGGATTTCCCCCACCCCACCAGTCTGTGTGGGAATTTATGGGAAGTAATCAACTGCCCCGTTTCTCTGTGGTTTTGCTGTTGAACTGCACTGGGACACATCCAGTCAAAAATGCCGGTCCTGGTCCTTGAGGGGACCCAGCCATGCCCAGGGCCCTGGAACCCAAAACTCCTCCTGCTCCCATCCTGTGCAAGAGGGATGAAGTTTTCATGGGATCACAGAACATCCTGGAAGGGACCCCCAGGGATCACCCAGTGCAGCTCCTGGCCCTGCCCAGACACCCCAACAACCCCACCCTGGGCACCCCTGGGAGCTCTGGCAGCCTCGGGGCCGTGCCCATTCCCTGGGGAGCCTGGTCCTCGGGTAAGTGGGGCCTTAACCTGTGTAACTGCATCCTAGAATGTCTCACTCAAAGCCTGGACTCGTGTGAGACTCTGAACAGCACGGGTAAGGTGGGATTGCTTTCCAGAGGGCTTTATTGCCGTGGCTGTGATGGGGGGGGAGCACCCGGGGTTCTGTTGGGTTTGGTTTAATTATTGTTATTTGTGTGTAAACACACCGAGAGCTTGTTGGAACCACTGGGCTGGAAAACTGCCTGGGAGGCTCCTGCTCCTCTCCACAGCGTTTAAACCTTTCATGACTGTTATTTCCCAGCCTCCTGCCTGCCTCAGCTCCGGGTGTTCATCAGGACAGACCCCGCGTGCCCCGAGCCGGACGGGTGTTCCCGGGCTGGGAGTGATGGAGCTGCAGCTCCTGAGGGAGAGATGGGCACTGGGAAGGGTGTTTGGGAATGGTCCTGGGCTGGGAGTGATGGAGCTGCAGCTCCTGAGGGAGGCATGAGCACTGGGAAGGGTGTTTGGGAATGGTCCTGGAGCTGGGCAGAGCTGGTCCTGCTCCAAGGAGATGCCTGTGTGCAATGTGCTCACCTCTGGAGCCCCTGGAGAGCCAGGGGGGAGGGTGGGTGCTTTCTCCCTTGCTGGATTTGGGGCTTTCCCCTTTCTCTGGAGCCCCTTGAGCCGCAGGGATCTCCAAATCTCTGCTGTGCTTTACATTCCCACTACAGCCCTCACTTCTGGCACACTCTCACCTGGGAGGTGGCACAGGGCGCTGCTGTCACCACAAAGCCACTCCCTGTCCCCTCTGCAGCGAGGCTCCCGAGGGTCCCCATCCATGCCCACTGTCCTGCGTGCCCCAGAGCTGTCCCTCTGCCCAGGTGGCCCCGGGCAGGTGCTGGTGCCCCTTGGCCAGGGACTCTGGTGCCACCCAAGAGGGACCCTTCCCTCGTGTCCCAGGACAGAGCACTCCCACCTCGGTTGGAGGGAAACACTGAGGTGCTGGCAGGTAGAAAATAAATCAGTTTCAAATAATAAAACCTCCCCCAAAGCAGTCAGAAACCCCAAGTGCAGGAATGGCCTGGAAGAGGATGGGTGACCTTGCTGGGGACATCACCAGAGCAGAGGAAGCAGGGGGGCAGTGGGGGTGCCCCATGGTGGGGTTTTCACCCATGGTTGGGGGGGTGACCCATGCCCAGTGCCCTCGGAGAGCTCAGGAGGGCAGGGGAATTGGGAAAGGTGTGAGTGTGGCGGGTTTGGTGCCCCAGGTGGCACTGGCAGGACGTGTCCCCCGGCCCCCACATCCCTGTCCCTGGGGTGATGCTCTCCAGAGTGGGATCCAAACCCCACGGGGCTCAGGAAATGGGTGAACCACTTCCTGCCCTGAATCCCAAATCCCATATCCTGTGGGTTGGGATTTGGGATTCAGGGCTCTTTGCATCCCTTAAAGCCCCTCATTGAAGGATGGGGGGCACTGGGGGCCTGCCCAGGCTGAGCTGTGCTGGCCAGGGATGAGGCACGGGGAAGGGGAAGGCAAGGGAAAGGGAAAGGGAAAGGCAAAGGCAAAGGCAAAGGCAAAGGCAAAGGCAAAGGCAAAGGCAAAGGCAAAGGCAAAGCTGCTCCTCCAGTGCCACCTTGTGCCTGAAAACCAAACAGCCCTGTTTGGTTTTGGCTGTGCAGGGCTGTCACAGGGGGATGGCAAAGTCCAGGACATCCCTGTGGGGCTGGCAAATCCCAAATGGGGCCAAAAAAGGCTTTTGGATAAAGCTGTGAAAGGCTCCCTCCAGAGCAGCCCCCGCTGGGAACTTCAGGTGAAGCTTTAACCAGCCAGGCTGAGCCCAGCCTTACCTGAAGGTTTAAAAATGCTTCATGTTCACCCAGCTGGAGAGGGCACAAAGGTGGAGGCTGTGCCCCAGCACCCTCAGGGTGCAGCTCCTGCCCCCTGTGCCAGGGCCTCACCACCCTCACAGGGAGCAATTCCTTTCCAATATCTAATTTAAATCTCTCCTCTTCGAGTTTGAATCTGCTCCCCTCTGTCCTGTCAGTGCCTGCCCGTGTAAAAAGTCCTTTCCCCTCCTTTCTATGTACCCCCTTTAGGGGCTCTGAGCTCTCCCTGGAGCCTCCTCCTCTCCAGGTGAGCACTCCCAGCTCTCCCAGCCTGGCTCAGAGCAGACTGGGAGCATCCTCAGGACTTGCTCCAAGAGCTCCATGTCCTGTCTGTCAAAGTGGGGAATTCCAGGGAAGGAGGAAAGCCTGACCTCTTGAAAGCCCAGTGGTGGGACACGAGGGAGAGGGGAGGGCCAAGAGCCGGGGCTGGAAGTATCTGGAGAAAACAGGGAGCTGGGGCAGCCAGAGCTGACCCAGTGCTGTGCATGCAGCAGAAGCACCAGCACTGGGAATTCCTGGGTCTTGAGAATCTTGGACTTTTCCAACACAGAAATCCTGTGAGCTTCCTAAAACTCCACCTGAACTACTTGGAAACCCTTCATTAGAGGCATCTCTGCACACCACGAGTGACAGGGAAGGATTCAAAAGGGGCAAAGGGAACCCAGGAGGAGGAAGGAGCAAGAAGGGAAGAATCATAAATCTGCCCTTTGGAAAGAGCACCTGGGGCAAAAGGCCTGGGTTTCCCAAAGCAGCCACCTCTGGAGCGCCCAGAGGGATGATCCTGTCCTGCAGCTCTGGGACAAACCCTGGGAAAGGCTGGATTTCCTCTGCAGCTCCTGCCAGGTGGGAGACAGGCTGAAGGACGGGGTGTCCTGGGTGGGTCCCCGGGAGCAGCATGGCCCCAAAGCCTCTGAAGAGGCACTGCAGGCAATCCATGGTGTGCTAATTATCCAACCCTTGGGAATGAGGGAGAGGGAGAGGGGCTGGGGTTTGCAGGGCTGGAGCTTCACTGTAAAAGCTTTGACAGGGCGGGGAGGGGGCTTGGAGCTGCTCAGAGGAGACAGAGGGACTTGCAGGAGGGCTTTGCCTTCAGCAGCACCTCCCAGTGCTGGGACCTCCTTGGGGCCAGGGTGGGCAATTCCAGGGGCATGGGAAGTGAAACCCCCAACTGGAGCTGTCCTGGGCTCCTGCAGGTGTTGAGCAGGAGCATCCACTAGGAAAAAACCTTTAAATCGCACTGGAATTTCTTCATAGTGAGCAAGTCCTTGTGGAGCTGAGAATCCTGGAATATCCTGAGCTGGAAGGGACCCCCAGGGATCACCCAGCCCAGCCCCTGGCCCTGCACAGACACCCCAACAACCCCAGCCTGGGCATCCCTGGCAGCGCTGTCCCAACGCTCCTGGAGCTCTGGCAGCCTCGGGGCCGTGCCCATTCCCTGGGGAGCCTGGGCAGTGCCCAGCACCCTCTGGGGGAAGAACCTTTCCCTGAGCAGCCCCTTCCAATGCCTGACCACCCTTTCCAGGAGGAAATTCCTCCTGATGTCCAGCCTGCCCTCCTGGGTGCCTGTGGTGAGCTCCTGCCTTATCTGAGGCCTCAGTCCTGATCTCACCCACCACACTCCAGCCTCAGGAGCTGGGAGCTGCAGGAGGAGTGGTGGAACAGCCCCCACTCACTGACAGCTCAGGTCGTCCTCACTGGAATTTTTTCCTACTGGAAAAAGCCTCCAATTAAATGTCCAGCAGAGCCAGATCCACGGGACTGGAGGGCTGAGACACCAACAAGCAGCACGAGGAGCTCCAGCTGTGCACAGCCACAGGCCCTGCTCCTCCAGGGAGGCTCCTGCACGGAAACACCGTCAGATTCCAGTTCCCAGGGGCTTCATGGTGACCCCCAAGGATGGCACAGCTGGCCTGGCACCCCTGCAGCTGTCAGGGTTGTGTATTTGTGCTGGAAAACCAGGAGTCATCCACTGGATCCCTTGGAACCTGCAGGGTGGGTGTTTGCAGCTTTCCAAGGGCAGGGGCAGCTGTTCCCGGCTGGGAATTTCTTCTCTTCTGGTTTCCGAGCCTAAAGCTCCTTTAGAGGAGCCGTTCAGCCAGCCGGGACGTCTCCTGCCCTTCCCAAATAAACCTGGTTTCACTTTCCACCACGAGAGGTCCCCAGGATCCTGAGGAAAAAAAAAACCAGTTGGAAAATGCGTGCAGGAGCAAGGCTGGAAGCAGCGGTGGGGAGAGGTCTCGTCCTCTTCCAGAGGAGACTTCCAGCACATCCCTGGCTGCTCGGGTCTGGATCCTCGGGGTGAGATCCCAACTTTCCCAGCAGGTTTGGGAAAGCTGAGGTGCTCCCAGCACGGTCTGGGAACTCTTCAAGGGAGGAGCCAAACCAGAGGAAAGCCAGGGTTTTCAGGAATGGGATGTACCGAGGCAGCTGTGGGGAGGTTGTTTCTCCTCAGGGGTCGGGATGTCTCCAGGGGCTGGGATCAAATGTCCAAATTTCAGCCTTTTCCCCTTTCCCAGCCAAGGGGGGGCTCAGTCTGTGCCCACAACCCCCTCAGGAGGATGAACACATTCCTGAGAACACATCCCATTCTGTTAACACAGAATCCTGGAATGGTTTGGGTTGGAGGGACCTTAAAGCCCACCCAGTGCCACCCCTGCCATGGCAGGGACACCTCCCACTGTCCCAGGCTGCTCCAAGCCCCAATGTCCACCCTGGCCTTGGGCACTGCCAGGGATCCAGGGGCAGCCCCAGCTGCTCTGGGCACCCTGTGCCAGGGCCTGCCCACCCTCCCAGGGAACAATTCCTTCCCAAGATCCCATCCAGCCCTGCCCTCTGGCACTGGGAAGCCATTCCCTGGGTCCTGTCCCTCCATGCCTTGTCCCCAGTCCCTCTCCAGCTCTCCTGGAGCCCCTTTAGGCCCTGCAAGGGGCTCTGAGCTCTCTCCAGAACCTTCTCATCTCCATCCTGAACACCCCCAGCTCTCCCAGCCTGGCTCCAGAGCAGAGGAGTTCCAGCTCCTGGAGCATCTCCGTGGTCTCCTCTGGATTCATTCCAACAGACCCACGTCTTTCTGTGCTGGGGGCAGTTGTTGCTTTCTTTCCTCCAGGAACTGAAGAAATTTTTCCTCACATCCAACCCCAACCTGCCCTGGTGCAAATGGCATTTGAAGAAGTCCCTCTGTGCCAAGGGTGGGTCACCTTCTCCTTCCCCCGGCATCTCCACATTCCCTTGGCTCCCAAAGATATTGGCTTGTGAGTCTGAGGCAGAAACTCGGGATTTTTGCTGATCTTTGAGTTTGGGAACTCTTCAGAGAGGGTTTGCAGCAGTGGAAGTCGTTCCAGACCTTTCCAATCAATACTCCAGCAGTTGGAAGAATTGCTTTAAAAGGCCTTGAGGACAGAGCTTAGTCCGTGCAAACACTGATATTGTCCTGACCTGATCCTCATTAATCCACCCGGCCACCTCAGAGCTGGGAGTGCTTTGTGCCGAGGCACTGGGGGCAGCAGTGCCATTTGAACGTCCCCACGAGGCTGGGAGGTGGCCGGGAGCGCACTGCTGTATTTCCTTCCCCCTTCTCCTCCCCTCGTCCCGTTCTCCAGGCTTTTCCTTGGCTCCATGGCTCCCTGATTCCCATGCCCCGGGCACCATCACCCGCCCTCTTCTCTCTCAATGTCTGTCACAGCAAACCCTGACCGAGCCCGTGCTCCAGCTGGGAATTCAGGTCTCGTGGGCTGGAGGAGGTGCTGGCCAGCCCTGGGCACGGTGATTCCATGGACATGGATGCCATCACTCGCAGGAAATGCTGCCCTCAGCCCCCGAGGTGTGGGAGGCCCTTTGAGTGAGGGGTTTTCATCTTCAGACCCATCTTCAGATATCTGCCAATCCCTGCTGGATTCTGGGGTCCAAGCAGAGCTGAGCCTGTGGGAAGCCAGCAAAGGTCCTGGGTGCAGGGAGGGATGAGAGCCTGAGGACAGAGAGGGGACAGACACAGAGCTGGATTTAGGGGGTGGTTGTTAAAGAAGAGCCCAGATCTGGGCTGGATTCCTGGAGGAAAGAACACTGACTCCAGGGAGCCCCTCCTGTGCTGAAAGGGGCCCCAGGAGAGCTGGAGAGGAACTTGGGACAAGGGCTGGGTGCCAGGACAAGAGGGAATGGCTTCAAATTTACAGAGTGTGGGTTGGGTGGGATATTGGGAAGAAAATGTTCCCTGGGAGGGTGGGCAGGCCCTGGCACAGGGTGCCCAGAGCAGCTGGGGCTGCCCCTGGATCCCTGGCAGTGCCCAAGGCCAGGCTGGACATTGGGGCTGGGAGCAGCCTGGGACAGTGGGAGGTGTCCCTGCCATGGCAGGGGTGGGATGAGATGAGCTTTAAGGTCCCTTCCACCCCAAAGCATTCCATGATTCCGTGACAGCCCCTTCTGAGGGAAGCTGGCAGGGGATGAGGCCCTGCTGGGGCAGAGCCTTTTCCCATGGACAATGTCCTCCATGGGATTTCTGCCAGCCCTGGGCTCCTGCAGGCCTGAGGCAGCACCTCCATGGAGGGCAGCACTGAATGGCCCAGGAAAGCTGAAATTATCCTGCATCCTGCATCAACAGCCTGTTACGATCCCAGGGGCCCAGAAGGAATCCCAGGAACTGGCTGTTTGGAGGACAAGGTGGGAATAAAGGGCACAAAAGGGATGGTTTTGCCCAAAGGTGCCATCTTTTGGTGCTGCAGTCAGAGAAGAGCACAGCTGGAACTGTGTGCTCTGGGATGTCCCAGAGCCTCTGGGGGTGCCCCCATCCCTTTTTCAGTGCTCCTGCTCACTTCAGACATCCTGGGGCTTTTTTCTCCCTGTGCCTTGGCCATTTTCCAGAGCAGCACAGGATGCAGGCAGTGATGGTTTGTGAGAGCCGCTCCGAGGGCTGTGATAAAAGCTGGCAGCGCTGCTGCTGGTGTGGGATCAGCCCACACGAAGGGCTGCTCTCCCTGCCCAGCCTGGAACTGAAATCACTCAGCTGTGCCATGTAAAGGCCTGGCTTTGATAGGCCTGCCCAGAAAGGTTCTGGCTTTGCACACAGATTATTATCAGAGGTGCAGGGGGAGTGCAGTGAACCTGCACAGCCAGAGCTCCACGGGGGGGTGGGGGGGAGACATCTCCTCTTGCCACTAGATGTCATAAACTGCTCTTTTTCCTCATTTTCAGACCTGCTTTCTGTGCTTTCAGCTGCTCCATCGCTTGATGAAGGCAGTCACGTTGATAATCCCTGAATAAACTCCTCTTTTTTGGATTTTGGGCATTTTTTTCCCCTCTAAGTCATGCTTAGCTTCACGCTTTTTTTGCCACCTCACACACACGTGCCAGCACATTCTTGCTGCCACGCTGCAAATGCCACGCTGTGGCACGTCTGCTGCGAGCTCAGAGCTCTTTTGGGCTTTGATTTGCATTTTTAACTTTCAGCTGCTCCAGCATCTTCCCTGAAGCGGTGGTGACATTTGTTCTGTTGCTGAGCAGAACAAATGGTGAGGTTTAGCTTAGCTCACTTAAGTCCAGCTCAGAGCTCGTTGTGTGTCTGCTCTGTGCTGGGGCTGGGAAGGTGAAACCAAACCCAGCCCAACCCTCCCAGAGCAGGCTGCATTTTGTCCAGAGATGGTGAATCCTACAGAGGCACTGGGCAGTGACCCAGCAAATCCCTCTGCTCTGGGAATGTCCACCTGGAGAAAAGAAGGCTCCAGGGAGAGCTCAGAGCCCCTTGCAGGGCCTGAAGGGGCTCCAGGAGAGCTGGAGAGGGACTGGGGACAAGGCATGGAGGGACAGGACCCAGGGAATGGCTTCCCAGTGCCAGAAGGCAGGGCTGGATGGGATATTGGGAAGGAATTGTTCCCTGGGAGGGTGGGCAGGCCCTGGCACAGGGTGCCCAGAGCAGCTGGGGCTGCCCCTGGATCCCTGGCAGTGCCCAAGGCCAGGCTGGACATTGGGGCTGGGAGCAGCCTGAGGCAGTGGGAGGTGTCCCTGCCATGGCAGGGGTGGCACTGGATGGGCTTTGAGGTCCCTCCAGTCCAAAGCATTCCAGGGTTCTCTCAGCATCCCAGCTTTTCCGGAGCTGGAGGAGCTGTGCTGACCAAGTAGCAGAAACCATGGATTCCCACACTTCACCCTGGTTTGATTTGAGGACAAATCCCTGCTCTGAGCTGTGCAGCCCTGTCAGGCCCAAGGGACAGACAAGATTCCACCTGGGTGGTGCCAGAGCCCTGGATTGTCTCCGGGAGATCTCCAGGTCCCTGACAGAAAAGCACATATTTGTGTGTGAGCTGCGTTTGCTCTGGGAGGTGCTGGCCCTGCACACCTGGGAGAGATCAGACATTCCTGAAGACCCAGTTACAGATCCAACACAAATGCTGAGCTAAAAAAATAAGGGCTAGAAAACCTCCTCCTGCTCTTTCATCTGTGGTGCTTCCTCAGAGCTGTTCTGTTTCCCTAAGGAAAAAGCTGGGAATATAACAGGAGGGAAAGAAAAGGCAGATGAAGTCGTGCTGCTTGTTCAGAGCAAACAGGCTGCAGGGATCCGAAGCGCAGCCTTTGTTCTTCCAGAATATCCATCTTGCAGCCCAGAGGAAGCTTTGGGGATGTCTGACAGCCCCAACAGGTTTCTCTTCACCCCACACAGTTTCAGGGAGAACCCTGGGATGAGGGCTCTCCAGCCTTCCTGGTGCTCCAGATGTTGTTTCAGGTGGGGAGAGCACGGGAAGTGCTGGATCACACTGCCACAGCCTCATAAATCACGGAATCATTAGGGCTGGACAAGACCTCCAACTCCCCCAAGTCCAGCAGTGAACCCAGCACTGCCAAGGCCACCTCTGATCCGTGTCCCCAGCGTGTTCCTGGCCACGGTGTGGCACAGCACAGAGGGGAATCAGCTGCAGCCTGAGGGATCTGCGTCCTGCAGCAGCTCCAGCACTTTGCCTGTGCTCTCCCCACTCCCGGGGCTGGTGTGGGGCAGGGCTCTGGGGACAGCCTGGCCCCACACGTGGGGTTTTAGTTTTGGAGGGGTAACAAAGAGGAAGTGTCATTTTAGGGAGTCAGTTCTGAAACGGATGGAGATGAATGAATCGAGGAGCTGAAGGCGGCTCTGGATGTTGCTCCAATGTTTCTGTGGATGGATGTGGAAAGGAGGGAAGGAAATGTCTCCACTAAACCCCAGAGGGACCTTCAGGAGATGTGGGGCAGGGCTGTTGGTTTGACCTGGCTGCTCAGTTCTTTAACAACCCCATTCCAGGAGCCAGCCGAAGGAGGCAGGACGTGTTCTCATGGGCGGGGTGGATTTCTGGGAGTTAATTTCCAAAGATAAACACAATTATCAGAACTGCTCATTACCCATGAATTACCTCCATGGATTATGGTTCCCCGGGATGGAAGGTCTACTCTGTGAGAAGTTTAAGAAATACCAAAATAAACCAAGCAAGCCCACAAACTCCGAGAACAACAAGGGAAGCAAACCTGCCATAATTAGGTCCCAAGGGATGCTGATTCCCAGCTCGATGGAGAAATTAAGTCAATACAATGGAATGGTTAAATATTGACTGATCTGTAATATTTAATCAAGGAGGATTCATACTGCTCCTCTTTCAAAAGAGCTTGAGCTGCTTGTTTTATTGGCTTTTTAATCAATGCTTTAATTATATCAGTGCTCTAATTTCATAATAAGCTTACATTAATTAAGGCAGCTCCTCTATATGCAGAGAGTAATGGGAAAACCAAACCAAATAAGAGGAATGTGCTGTTCTCCTGCTCCAGAAGAGACGGAGACTGTGCTGTTTACACTCATTTACCCCTGAAAAGGGAAATGGCACCAGGAATTTGTGGGACTCAGAGTGACCAGGAGTTCTTTATTCATGCTTAGGTCAGCTTTGTCTCTCATTCAGTGAAAGATTTGTGGAAATAAGAACTTGGCTCAACATGGTTTGTACCAGGTTGTGCATCAGATTTCTGGGGGAAAAAAGTGTTTGGGTATAATGGAAGATGAATGGGGATCCCTCCCAAAATGGGCCTCGGAATCTTGTGGTGGATGTCAGCTCTAGCAGAGGGACAAGGGTGAGAGGAGAGGACTGAGCTGTTTGTTAAACAGGGAAGTTTCTCCTGGTGCTAGGGACACTCAGATCCACACAGGTTGGCAGAACCATGAAGTTTTCCCAGCATTTTTTCCTTCAGATGGGAAGAAGTGGATGGGTGCAGTTTGGATGCTTCACCTGGGCCTGTTATCCTGGATCAACGAGTGTGGGGCACTGCCTGGATGAGCAGCTCATTAAACTGCCGATTAGCACTGCTGATTAACACTGCCCATTGGCACTGCTGATTAACGCTGCTGATTAACACTGCCCGTGTCTCACTGCTGCTCTCAGAAACCAGCGGCTCCTCCAGGGTAACCATGGTTAGGATCAAAACCTGGAAGGGAAGACGTTTAGTGCTGTGGTTGGAATAAGTCCGGGAATGTCTCCTTTCTTTGCCCACCCCACCCCAGTGACACTGGGGACACCTCAGGGCCTGTGGTGGCCTGCGAGGTGCTCCTGGCTGGAGGCTTCTCCTGCAGCCTCATTCCTGCTGCAAATGCCACTGGAAAAGCAATTCCTCATCCTGTTTTTCCAGAGGCAGCAGGCAGGCAGTCTCCTCCTGCTGAGCAGCGGCTCGGGAAGGCAGCGGAGTGCTCCTGGTTTGGATCAGGACAGAGCAGGAGCAGCCAGCCCTGCTCCTGAGCCTGCCTCAGCGTGCCAGGGAAGGAGCAATTCCCTGGGATCCAGAGAGCAGCACTGTCTCAGCCAGAGGCACTAAAACCTTGGGTGAGATCATGTCTTGGAGCGGGGCGTGTTTGGAATGCCAGGAGGGTGCTGTTATCCCAGGATTTCTTTGCCGTGCAACCAGACCTCCGCAAGGCTGGACCATTTCGATACAAGGGATTTTTGTTAATGAGGTCACGGTGGCTGGAAGGGCTCCTCTGTCCCCGGGGTCACAGGGACGTCAACAATGCATTATTTCACACTTAGACGTGATGCAGGCAGAAGGGGATTTGTGCAGCCAATGAGATAAGGTGTCCCAAAAGTATTAAAAAATGTCTGTGGCTGTATAAATAAGTTAGTGGGAACTGGGATGTGTTGAACAGGCAGCTTTTTGGAGCTGCCCTCAGCTGATGTTGCCACATCTGGTGATTGTCATCTTCTATCAGCGTGAGGAGGCTGTGAGCTGTAAAGGGAAACTGCCTTGTGAGGATGCTTCATTGATTTTATTAACACTGGGTCTTGGCTGGTTCTTGCTGCTGGAAGCTCAGCTCAGCCGGGGGCATTCTCCAACAATTCCATCACGAACCTTCCCAGTCAAACCCGGTGAAAGGGGTGAGAGTACAAAGAGCACTGAGCTCCCTCTGCAAGCGTGTGAAGGACGTCTCCATCAGTTATTGTGAGGCCATCAGGATGTCAGGGTCCCCTAAGCTAAGTTTAACAAGAATTAAATGTTAATTTAATTCTTCCTTTGGAAGGGCGGCACTGGTGAAACTGAAGCAGTAACAAACCCAGTGAAGGGATTTCTGCCTGGGTTCCTGCCCCAGCACTCACCACTTGCACGGGCTACAGGGACAGCGGGACCTGCTGGGGCCCTTCAGAGCTGCCCCCACTGGGACACGTCCCCAGGATGTCAGAGGGGCCAGAGCACAGCCAGCCCCACCAAGCAAAACACATCGTCCCCACCCTTCTGCCTGGACATCGTCCCCACCCTTCTGCCTCCCTTGAACCCTGGTCAGAAATAAATTGGGGAGCATGACCCATTGTACTAGTTTGAAAGCAAACCAGTGAGAGATTCCAAGTCAGAAATACAATTTAATAGGAAAATTAAAATAAATGCAACAGAAACACTGACAGAGTCAGGGTACAACCCAACACCCTGTTGGGTGGTGGCTGCAGTCCTCTTTGAAGTGATAGATACGGTTCTGTTGAAGCAGTGATCCTGTAGAAGGGTCTGGTCTCCTCTGAAGGTCCAGGGGTGGTTATGTAGCTCTTGTCCTCCGGGAATCCAGTAGGTCAGGGCTGACTGCGGTGTTCCAAACCTCAGATTACATCCAGGATGGAATGCTTGGTTCCTCCCCCTGGGTGGAGCATCTCACAGTGGGATGATGTAATTTTGAGAGTCACGCAGTGAGGCTGGATGGCTCAGTAACAGAAGATTTCCCTCCGGAGGGAGTTATCAGGGATGTGTCACTGGAGAGACAAAGAACCCTGCCCCAGCTGGTTTTAGCAGCTGGCGATAGAATACACACTTTTGGTTACACCTTACATTGTAACCTGTGACACCCATGGGTGCTGTGCTCGTGGAGATCCCCTCCTGTGAGATTGCTTTCAGAAACCATGGCAAAATCTCTGTCCTCTTGAGGATCTTCTTCACTTCCTTCCTCCTCCTTCCTTCAGCACTCCCTACTCCAGCCCCTTGTCTCTGCTCCTCTTCCGGAGGGGCCAGCAGAGCCCAAGGAGCAGGACAAGGCCTGGGGAAGGGCCCAGCCCTGCCAGAGCTGCAGGACAAGGAGGAGTTCGGCTCCTCAGGACACGCAGGGTCCGGCCGGGCTCGTCTGCTCCACGTGTGCACAGCTCTTGGGAAGGACAAATGACCCCAACTGCCCCAAGGCAGGAGCACGGAGCAGTGGGGGAGCCCTGGATAAACAAGCAGTGGAACCAGAACCCAGCAGAGCATCAGCTCTGGGGCAAAATGCCCCCAGCTCTGGGGCAGCCGAGCAGCTGGGAGCCTCTGCCCCATCCTCAACTACTCAACAGCAGCATTGAGTGCAACTTATGGACAAAACTACAGACAAAACTATCCCAGAACTATCCCAGAACTATAGATAAAACCATCCCAGAACTATAGACAGAACCATCCCAGAACCATCCCAGAACTACCCCAGAACTATCCCAGAACTGTCTGCAGAGTCCAGCTCCCAGAGGGAGGGCAGTCTCCCGAAAGGGAGGGCAGGCAGTGTCTGGGGGGAAATGGGAGTCTCTGTTCCCGGCTCCTGGCACGGGGCGTGGCTGAAGGCAGTGGTGAAGGTGTCCATGGGGCTGGTGGCGATGGCACGGCCTCGGCTCAGTCCAGGAGAACCCAGTCGAGGTGCTCCTCTAAAAGCCACCTCAGGTCATCGAAATCGCTGTCCTCTTCTTCTTCGTCCGCTGAGCTGCTGCTGGATTTCTCCTCAGAGCTGTTGGGGCTCTCTCCAGAGCTGCTCGAGCTCTCCCAAGCTCTGCTGCTCCTCCTTTCCCCGAGGCAAAACCACAGCCCCAGGAGAAGGAGCAGCACTCCAGCAGCAGCCCAGAACATCCACTGGTGCATGGCAGTCCAGAGCAGGGCTCCCCAGGTCCCGAATCTCTGCTCCAGGGCCTCCTGCTCCAGCTCCTGCAGCAGCCGAGCCATCTGCTGGTTCAGGAATTCCTCCCACTGCTGCATCCGCTCACGGGTGGCCTCGTCCAGCCCATCCCCGACTGGCTGCAGGTACTGGAGGAGGCTTTGCACACACCAGAGCACGAGAGTTGTGAACATGGCCTGTGGGATGAGCAACAGAGGGCTTGGGTGGGGCTGGGATGGAGGGAGCTGGCGCTGGGGGATCAGGGATGGGAGCCACGGGGATACGGGGCAGGAATCGGAGGGCCCAGGCAGCTGGCAGGGGGCAAGGCCTGTCCCAGTGCCCCTGAGTAGCCACGGCCCCTGACCCAGGTGTTCCCACAAGGGCCCAGGCCTGGGAGCAGGGGGAGAGGGCAGGTGTGCACTCACTGCTCGCCCAGGCTGCACAGGGACAACGGGACCGGCTGGGGCCCCTTGGAGCAGCCCCATTGTGACACGTCCCCAGAGTCATCACAGGGGCCAGGGCACATCACAGGCTGCTCTGTGAGAGCACCTGGATTCCAAAGATCCATTCCCCAGGGGTGATGGGCACCTGGGGGTGGTGGTTTGCTGGTGGGCAGCTCCCAGTGACAACAGAGCAATGTCCCTGAGTGCCCGGCGTGCCCAGGTGTGCGGGGCCAAGGCCCTGGGTGGGGGCTGGGATGAGCGGAATAGTCACTGATTCCCTGGTGAACACTCGGAGTCTCCTGTGTGGACACATGGACACACACCAGAGGTGCCCCTTGCTTGGTCCTGCCCAGCCAGAGCTTCCACAGCCCCTCTGGAGTGCCTGGCATGGCCTGGGAATGCAGAAGGAAAGCAGAGGGAAAACCATCTCTGTAGCCATGGTGGTGTCCAGCAGCTGCCGTGCCAGGGAGGGCACTGAGAGGGGCCACTGGAGCTCCTGTCAGAGGCTGCTGGGCAGGGATTTCCCCATCCCTCCTGAGCCCTACACACTCCCTGGTTTTGCCTGTGGGATGAGGTCAGGTGGAGGCATCAACCCCCAGCAGATCCAAGGGTTGATCCCTGGTGCTGGGAGCACAAACCTTCAGCACCACCTGCATGGCCAGACATGCACCTGGTGAGTTCACCTGCCCCTTCCCAAACCCCGAGCCCTTTGTCTGGGAGGTCACAGGAGAGCAGGAGCTATGCTGGTGCCTTGGGTTTTAACTTGTATGTTTTTCAAATCCTGCACTGCCGGCTGTGTCACTCTGAAGTTCCGTGTGCCCTGTCAGCTGCTGCTCTCTCGTGCTGGTCAGACATAACAAACCCTCTCCAGGTTTGCTCTCCAAGGACACCTGGATTGTCCCAGGCTCAAAATGTGTGAACTAAAAGCCTCTGAAGAGGAGGGGCAAACTTGGGGTGATTACATCATTAACTGAGGTTATAACTGGAGAATTAACCCTGATATGCAAATGGACCAAACTTATAAAAGTGTGAGGAACCTGTGACCCAGGGTCCATCTTGGGTGGAGCCTTTGGCCTGCCCAGGGCATGCCTTTGAGGGCCCCTCAAATAAACACCTATCTTTATTCTCTGATTCTTGTCTAGCCTCTGTTTTTAGGGGTCCACCTCAAGGCATCAGTGCTCTTTGGGCCTTCCAGCACCTCTCCCTTGGGTGGATCTGATTTGCCCTGTGCCAGCACCGGCAGCCCCTGTGTCACACAGCGGCAGTGGACAGTGACTGTTGTAGTGGGGATCCTGCAACACGCATATATCAAACCAGGAGTCCCGTGGAAAGGAAATATATATGGACAGACAGATTCCTGATAGCTGTTTCAGAGATGTTTATTTCTCCAGCCGCATGGCCGGAGCTCAGCGGAGGAACTGTTCCAGTCACGGGACCAAGGGTCCTTCTGCCCGTGCAGGGAACACAAACCAACCCATGGGAACGAGGCTGAGCAGGGGCAGGGAAGCCCCGTGTCTGTGCCCTCAGGGCCCCTCTCCCAGGGCTACACGGCGGGGGAGAGACCCCAACACCTCACCCGTTTTATTTTAATAAAAGGAGAATGAAAACAACTGGATAAACACCTATCTTTATTCTCTGATTCTTGTCTAGCCTCTGTTTTTAGGGGGCCACCTCAAGGCATCAGTGCTCTTTGGGCCTTCCAGCACCTCTCCCTTGGGTGGATCTGGTTTGCCCTGTGCCAGCACCGGCAGCCCCTGTGTCACACAGCGGCAGTGGACAGTGACCTCTGGGGCTCAGCAAGCCTCACATCCTCCCGGAGCCATCCCACGTGGGAGCTCCTGCTGGGCACCGGATTCTCTGGAGAAATCACCTGGATGGCAACCTGGAGCTCTTAGGAGACAATCCCCAAGTGCTGACCGCTGAGGGGATTTTTGGGGCCCTGGTTCTGACAGGGGGAGGTGCCTCAGCTTTGCCTTTGCCTTTGCTGCTGCTCCTCTCAGAGGTTCTGCTGTAGTTCAGCAAGGCTGGTAAAGGAGATGGTGTTTAACTGCAGGTTCCTTCCCATTTCCTGATCACCTGAAATGGTTTTATCTTCTCCAGCTTCTCCACAGAGGAGTCTTTATTCATGGACGCTTATTACCGCAGGCCTGAGCCCTAGGGTACATCACCGTGTCCTGCAGCCGTAGGGAGGAGGAGGAGAGAAGATCCAGCAGGCAGGAATTGTGAAGCAAGATTGATTTATTTAATTATTTTACAAACTCTTTTACAGGCTTTTTTCTTCATAATCTATTTGGACAAAGGACCAGCCACCCCTTGGGGTGATTGGCTAAAATCCTAAAACATCCATTGTCAAAATATTTTCTACTATACCATAAACAAGACTTTTCAAGGTTGCAGGTGTTTGGTTATTTACAGAACTCTGCTGCCTCTTCTGTGAGAGAGAAGAGTCTCTCACGGACTTAGAAAATAGCAAGAAAATCCTCGCTAGCAGCATTTTTGTATCTACAGATGCTGACTCTGCTTCGTTTGAAAATGCTGCAGTAATTGCAATTATGAACTGAACTCCAGCTTCCTGCCCGACATACCCTGAATGCTTTATGCCATTCACCAGGGCAGCACTGAAACTGCTTTCCCAAGAAATGCCAATACTCCGGAGCACCCCCATGTACCACATCTTTCTCTGAGCCTCTTACTGAGACCAGCACAAGCAAATCCATGTCCTCAACAGTTTTTCAGTTTTAGCCCAGTCTCGTCCCTCTCATTTCTTCCCTTCTCCCCTCTGAACTGATGCTTGGGTTTCCTCCTTGCAGGGGACAATAATTTTAAAACACGTGCAAGGTGAATTTCTTCAAGAGGGAGTGAACCTGGTGATTGCTCTCCACGTGAATAGGACAGAAATAATTGATTTTAAAAATCCTCTCGGAAATGGAGTATAGGAAATAATAAATATTCCAAGCAGCATGTTGTAGATCTTCAGGATTAAAGTGTGGGTTATGCACTTTCAAACAGATTTAATTTTGGCAGGTCTGTGTTGACAGGTCCTGAGCTGGAGCCTGTTCCTGGTACTTGGAGATTTCTTTCACCATAAGAAGCAATTCCCATTTTCAGTATTTTTCAGGCTTTTAGGTTCTCTCCGGTTCAAAGTGAGAGAAGACACTAAAATTGGCACCAGCACAGTGGGAGCTCACACAGTGTGGTAGGAAACAGCATCCCCTCTCCCTCAGATCCCAGAGCTTTGGTCACTGGGTTCTTCACGCGTCTCCCTGGATCCGTCTGTTCACAGCATTGCCAGCTCCTGCTTGTGCTCAGAAAGGCTCCCTTGGAAAGGATGAGAAAAAATGCTGCATCCTGGGGTCTGTGATAATGCTGGATCCTGGCATCCTGATAAAGAAGTATCTTGGGGGGTGTGAGTGCCATTCCTGGCCATTGAATTCAGGAAACCAGTTGTCCCTGCCCAGAGCAAGGCTTGGTTTCAGCCCAAGGTCAGCAGACCCATCCTGAGCGAGGCAGGAGAAACCCCCAGGTTTTCCAGACACCTCCCACGTGAAGGATGCTCAGAGCTGCTCCCACCCCTGCTGCTCCCACCCCTGCTGCTCCCCGGGCACAGACTGTGACAGGGACACGGTGCCAGCCCAGGGGGCTCTGGATGATAACTCAGATTTAGAAATGAGGCTCTGTCCCCTCGTACAGGGAGGGACAAGATGAAGAAATCTCTTCTTAATGAGAGCCAGGGTGCCTGGAGAATGCACCACTCATGGTGCGTCTGGGAACTTCATGGCAAGGGCTCGTGGAGGCCTCAGGGCATTGCCAGGAACCTGAGGAAGGATTTCTGTGCCAAAAGGGTGGTCAGACACTGGGACAGGCTGATCACCTGATCTGCTCAGAGAGGTGCTCGATGCCCCAGTGTTTACAGAATCAATGTTTAAGGAAAGTTTGGAAATTGCCCTTGAAAATCGGCTTTAATTTTTGATCAGCCCCGAAGTGGTCACAGCTGCACTAAATGATCATTGCAGGTCACTTCAGCTGAAATAAACTGAACTATTCTGTTCTGTTCCATCCCATCCCATCCCATCCCATCCCATCCCATCCCAAGCTGGAGAAGCACTTGGAGAAGCTGAGTGCGATGAAGATGAGCAGCAGGAACTGGCATGTGGCAACAGGGAACTGTGTCCTTCCCCCTGAGGCTGATGAGCTCCTTGTTCATTCTCCATCTGAAACCACCTCTCTGGAAGTTTAATTTCAATGATCTGCAGATGCCAGAGGTGCTGGTGCCAGCCTGGAAGCTCCATAGCTCCATGTGTGGGACATGCCAGGCCAGGGATGAGCTCCCCAAAGGCCACAGGGAAGGATGCTCTTGCTATTCCATCCACATTTCTCACTGAACATGCAGATGAGATTAATTTCTGTTTAATCAGCCTCTGCAAACAGCAATCACTTGAGAGCTTTCCTGCCTCACATGCAGCGATTACCCTTCTTACACCAGCACTGCTCGTACCAGCCTGGGGGCTCTCAGCCCCTCCAGGTGACACCTTTCATTCACTTCAGGACGTTCTGGAGCTTTGCTGTGAAACACTCTGTGAGCTGGGACTTGCTGGATTTGGAAGTGGCTCGGTGGCATCGTGTTCTGCCTGGGGCTAAGGTGCCTCTGGGATCTCTGCTTTGGCCCTGGAGCAGGGCCAAGAGTGGAGACATCGCTGGAGCTTTGTCCGTGTCACCCCTCACTACACGGGGGTGGCCCCAGCTCAGGGTGACCCGGGTGCTGGGTGTTTGCAGTGTTTGTGCTCTTCCCCTACAATTTGTGTGTGTGAAATTCAGCTGCTGCTGTCCCAGCTGTGATGACAGGACACAGGGAATGGCTTCCCAGTGCCAGAGGGCAGGGCTGGATGGGATATTGGGAAGGAATTGTTCCCTGGGAGGGTGGGCAGGCCCTGGCACAGGGTGCCCAGAGCAGCTGGGGCTGCCCCTGGATCCCTGGCAGTGCCCAAGGCCAGGCTGGACATTGGGGCTGGGAGCAGCCTGGGACAGTGGGAGGTGTCCCTGCCCATGGCTGGGGTGGCACTGGATGGGCTTTAGGATCCCTTCTAATCCAAACCAATCTGGGACTCTACATTCCTTGATTTCTCAAAACCAACCATGTGGGGCCCATTCCTGCTCCTGCTGGGGATTTGCCCAAAGTCTCCAGCGCAGACAGAGCTCCCTGGCAGGTCCAGCTCGATGCCTTCAGAAGGACAGAGGCTGAGAACTGATGGACTGAAGGCAGAAACCTGAATTTGTTGTGAAACTCAAGATACAGAGAAAGAAGAGCTGGAGCTGCACAACTTCAGCTGCACAAAGTCACAGCTCCCTGAGTTTCATCCCTTTGTGTTTGTAGTTTTAGCTCAGACCCAGAGGCATTTCACCACCAACAAAGGGATGATATTTTTCTTGTCCAGTGGCTGGGGGACTCTGCTCCTTCGATAGTTCTGCAGCCCTGAGCACTCTGAGGGTGCTGAAAATCAGCTTTCCTGGCCCCCCAGCATCCTGCCCCAGGTTGTGGGCCCTGTGCTGGCACTTGGGTTTATCTCCTGTTGGCAGTGGCACTCCTGTGATTATCTCAGCTCTCTGTCACTGCGTGGGCAGTTATTTCTGACAGCTTGTTCCAAAGCAGGTCATTATAGGCAAGGGGAAATTTAGGCAGTAATTAGGGTTAAAAGAGATTTATTGCAGTGTGCCAGGAGTGGCACTTGGCATCCTCAGCCTGATACTGCCACTTCCAGTGGATTTATCATCTTCCCTTTTGGGGAGGTGATGGTGGAGCAGGGCCTTTCTGCCCAGGAACGGTATCAGAGTGAAATAAAACATCTTCCAGCCATCCCTTACTATTCTGTGCCCAAATCCCTGTAGCCCTGGCAGTTCCTTCATTCTATCTCTTCTTTTCTTCCCCCTTCTCCCTTCCAAATTTCCCCAAGCCTTAGCATCTGGCTGAAAGCTGGAATGAAATCATCCCAGCTCCTACACAGCCAGCTTCGTGTCTGAGGGAACACCAGGGATGGAAATTTCTGTTTCAGAAAGCTGCAAAAAAAGTAAAGTCAGGGGGCTGATGTGCAGCATTCAGCAAGGCTGGTGCTACAGCAGAGATCAACATCTGCTGTAATTACTTTCTTTAGAACTTCACAATTGTCCTGATAATTTTGGTAGGAGGA
The DNA here is from genome assembly GCF_009650955.1 of Corvus moneduloides. Lineage (NCBI taxonomy): Eukaryota > Metazoa > Chordata > Aves > Passeriformes > Corvidae > Corvus > Corvus moneduloides. Next base: position 10,154,339 of record NC_045495.1, read on the forward strand.
AGAACAAATGGGAAAAGATCCGGAAGATACTCTTGGTGAATTTTTTAATTAAAATGTTTTTGATTTGTTGAGGAACTCTGAAAGAAGCAATTAAAACAAGATGATATTGGTCTATACTTACACGGGAGAGCCTTGCCAGGATTAACTGGCTCGTCCCAAATAAATTACTGCTCTGGATTTGCATTAGCAAACACTTCCTAGAGATGGTAATCAGGAAAGAGCGGAGTGGAGCGGGTGAGATCACAGCAACAAAGGCAGCTGCAGGGCCACAGAGTCCCAGAAGGGTTTGGGGTGGAAGGGACCTTAAAGCCCATCTCATCCCACCCCTGCCATGGGCAGGGACACCTCCCACTGTCCCAGGCTGCTCCCAGCCCCATCCAGGCTGGTCTTGGGCACTGCCAGGGATCCAGGGGCAGCCCCAGCTGCTCTGGGCACCCTGTGCCAGGGCCTGCCCACCCTGCCAGGGAACAATTCCTTCCCAATATCCAACCTAAAACCACCCTCTGTCTGTTTGATCCCATTCCCCCTTGTCCTGTCCCTCCATCCCTTTCCAAAGTCTCTCTCCATCTTTCCTGTTAGCTCCTTCAGGTCCTGGAAGGCCACAGTGAGGTCACCCCAAAGCTTCTCCTCTCCAGGTGAACAATCCCAGCTCTCCCAGCCTCTCCTCCCAGCAGAGCTGCTCCATCCCTCGGATCACCCTGGAGCCTCCTCTGGGCTCCTCCAGCAGCTCCAGCTCCTCCCTGGGCTGGGCCAGGGCTGGGGCAGCTCTGCAGGTGGGGTCTCCCTGAGCACAGGGGCACAGGGACACAATCCCAGTCCCTTTCCTGCTGCCCCACTGTGATCAGCCCAGGGCTGGGGGGTCTCTGGGTCAGCCTGGACCTGCCTGGGGAAAGGTGTGGGGTCAAACCAAGACCCTGCTTCAGGTTTGGACTTGGGAAGGCCAGCCACAGCCAGAGGTTTTAGGTGGGGCTGTGCCTGAATTTCACTCAGGGTAAGGAAAAGTTTATTTCTTTTCCTCAGGACTTGGATTTCTGTAATTAAATCCCAGGCCTTGGCCAGACTCCTTTTAAACAAAGCAAGGAGCCAGGGTGTGAAGTGCTGTGCTGTGTGATGACCTAATCCAAATCCCACAAAGTCTGGGAATGCTTCCAGTGACTCCTTGGGAGCTGGGTCAGACCTGCGCCGTCGCTCCTGCCCATTCCCAGTGCCTGGTCCCACAGCAGCAGCAGCAGCAGCCCCCGAAACCCTGATGGGGCACAGCTGAAGGATGGAAGCTTTTGGGGGGTGTTTTCATCTTCATTTCTCCATTAATGGAGAGCATTAAATTAACCATTCAATCCTCCATTAATGGAGAGTGTTAAAGTAACAAGGGAGCTAAGCAGGCTTTGGTGGAGCTGGGACTAGGGCTGTGTTCGTGGGATGGTTCTGGAGGGACACAGCAGTTTGCCCTCAGGCCAGATGTGGGGTGTTCTTCTCTCCTAAAGCTGCTTTTCTCCTGCAGGCAGGGCTGATCCCCTGCTGCTGTCGCACTGAGCTGTGCTCACCTCTCTGGGGGGGGCAGAGGATCTGTGGCAGCAGCAAATTTCAGTTTCTGGACAGCTCTGGTGGCTGAAACTCAAGGTACAAACCTGGCTTTTCGCTGAGGACACTGAACACGCTGACCTGCATAGAACAGCTTCCAAAGGACAAGTGTGGGGTGCAGGCTCCTCCGTCCAGCCAGGAATTCCTTCAGTTACTCATTCTATGGTAAATATACAGGAATTCCTTGAGTACTTTTGATTCATTCCTGTGATGAATCCAGGCTCATTCCTGAGCCATTCATTGGAAAGCTCTCCAGTTACATGGGAGGTCACTGAGAGTGTGCAGTGCCTTGGTTTGGACTTACGAGCTTGGTAAACATGGATTTCCTGCAGTGCTTTCTGCCCTGTGGCAATCCCTGCCTGGATTGCAGGGATTGCATGGAATTGCTCAGACCCAACCTGTCACAAGATCCCAGAATGGTTTGGGCTGGAAAGGACCTTAAAGTTCACTTTATTCCATGGGCAGGGACACCTTCCCCTATCCCAGGCTGCTCCAAGCCCTGTCCAGCCTTGTCCTGCCACTGTGACTCGGACCCACATGGGGGAAGCTGATTTCCAGCATCAACTCTTCCCCTTTCAAATTGAATTTAGGCCCCAGGGGCAGGAATTGTGGTGTCAGTCATGGACCTCACCGTCCCCTTGTCCAGCAGGCCGGCCTGGGCTGGCACCCGTGGAGGAAGGGCTCCAGGGAGATGAAGAGATCTGGGTTTGTTAAGGGACAAAGGGCTCTCCCTAATCATCACAGAGCAGCTGTCAGGCCTTGGCAGTACCAGAGTCAGGATTAAAGCTGGGCGCAACATCCTTCTCCCAGCAGTAACCCTGCCCCAAGCCCACCTGAGCTCAGGGATCAGCCCCTGGCTCTCTGGAGGGATAAAAAAGGGCTTTTTAAGCAAGTGCTGACCTTTCTCTCCGAGATCTGGCCAGTTGTGGCTTTGCCTTCCAGAGGAGAAGTTCAATCCCTCCCTCTGGCTTCCTGTGCATCTGGAATTGCTGATCCCATTTCTCCAGCCAGGAGCTCTGTCTGTAGTAACGGCCTTTTAAATATGTAAATCTATTTTCAAAGCAAAATAACCCCCCCAGTGTTCATGAGTCTCTCAGAAGGAATAAAGGGTCCCTGTCCTAATATTTTATGCAAATCTTGCTTTTGCTCTTGTACTTGGGTATGAATAAATATCAGTGCTTCAAAAGAGGGAAAAAAGCTTCATCAAAAGAAAAAAACCTTTATTTCTATTGCATAAATAATGATAAAATTAAAATATTTTTATACAGATTATATATTTACAGTAGAGTTTGGTTAGAGGGAACAGCTGATACATATGGCATTCAGATTTCCTTTATACACTCCTTTATACACTCGGATAACTTGCAGTAACATAGGATTTATTTCAGGTGCATGCCCAGTTAATTTATATTAATATTTACAGTATTTTATACAAAGGTTTTTTGTTGGAATTTTTTTTTTTTTTTTTTTTACTATTATGCTGCTGACTTTGTGAATTTTTGTCTTTAATTAAAAAGCCATGTCTTTCGTTAACGAGCCAAAAAAACCCGGTGAGTTTACAAATGAACAGTAAATGGCTGGGAAACATGAAATGGTGACAAAAAGGAGACACAGGGATTAGTGGAGAACTTCCTAGAGATGAATCAGGAGGCGTTGATTCCTTAGATCCTGCTATGGATTAAATGGCAACAGGCTGGATCCCGGGCTTATTCCACTTGAAGCCAATTAACTCTAACGAGTTATTTCTGACTGACCCTGGAGCCCTGCTCTCCCTTCCTGCCCCAGCCCAGATAAATCTGAGGAACAGGAGCTGCTGTAGGGGCTGAAGGAGCTTTGGCTGCTCTGGGAGAGAAGCTCAGGACTGTGACCCCATCCTCGGGCTGCTGCGGTGGGGATAGAGGCAGGAATGTGAGGATCGATGTCAAAACCATCACCTGCACCCTTTGGAGCTGCCCCCAGCAGGGGCAGGACGTGCCCAAGTGCTGGTGGCACCAGAGGGGGGCTCCTGGAGCCACCTCAGAGCTTCCTGACGTCTCCTGGTTGGCTGATGGAGACACAGGAGCAGCTGAGAAAGGGAACATGGACCTCACCTAAAGGGGGTAAATCCAGCTGCTGGTTTGGGATGCTGGCAGAGACAGGCCAGGAACAGCTGGGGAAGGTAATTGGGGGGAAAGTGGCAATTTCATTTAGCAATGGTTTTCAAGGCTACGAAGTGTTTTGGTCTGTCTTGACAGAAAGTAAAAAAGTCCTGTGGTACTTTCATCATCTGATTGTCAAGTACTGAGCTCTGGATCCAGAGGATTCCTTTTTTCTCCTTTCCCCCTCTTCTGGGGCTGCAATTATTTTGTAGTGAAGATGCCAAATTACAGCAGCTTTCCAGGCTTTTGCCGCTGGGAAGGTGTAAGGGGAGCACACTTCCAACTAAAATGGTGTTAGATCTGCTGCCCATCTTGTGCTTGGTGAAGCTTCTGCACTTCCTAGAGCTGCCTAAAATGTCCTTCTTGGACTGGAGAAACATAGACCCAGTCCTGATAGCAGCCAACAACATAAAGAGATGGAAATGTGGTGAAACTTTTTGTTTTCTGCATTAAATTCCTGGGAAAGGAACAGGTTTTAAGTGATGCCAGGGAAACGTAATTGCACTGTCAGAGCACAGGAGGGTAAAATAATGGATTGAAACCCAGCAAGTTCTGTACATCTTCATCAGTAGAATGGAAGCGTGATTCAGAGCCAAGAAAAAAAGACACTTCATCAGATTCTCATTTTAGAAGGGTTGGTTTTTCTTCTTTCAAACGCTCATCCATAAAGCAGGAACTAAATCATGGATTACAGGGGTGGATGAAATGAGAGACTTAATTCTCAGAGATTTTAATGTAATTCCTCCCACTGCTTCTCCCCTCGCTGATCCAGGGGGGCTGTGCTGCTGTCACCTCGGGGTGGTGACAGCCCTGGCAGCTCCCAGCACGTGCAGGGAACGAGTTTTCCATGGGAACAGCGGAGAGTCCCCTTGTCCCAGGGCCCTCGCCAGGAACAGAGCCCCTCCCAGTCACCTGGAGCCCCTCCCAGTGCCGGGGGTGGCCCGGGAGATGTTTCACTCTTCTGCACCAGGCAGGAGGATGCGGAGTGGGGTTTTGGGACAAAATATTCTGACGCTTTCCATGGAAAAAAGGTCCAGTGGGTACTTGGCTCACCCAAACAGATTCCAGCCATCCAGAGTGGCGTCCTTGGGAATGTTTTCTACCTTGGCTTCTTGCTTCCTACCTTAGTTCTGGATTTAAAACCCCTCTTTACTTGGCCCCAGCTCAAAAAGATGGGTTCCTATGGACATCTCTTTTTTACAAAGCTGCTGGAATTAAAGCAGCCAGCATTCAGCCCTTCCAGCACACGTCCAACAGGTGAAACCTCTGGATAACCGGGATGGAATCTCTCAAATTACCTGGATTACACCCAGATATTCAGCTCTGGCTCACCGGGGAGCAGGGACAGGAGCTGGGAGTGCTGCTCCCTGCCACCCTCCTGCTCACCCTGGACCTGGGTCTGTGATCGCTGTCCCAGGTGCTGACGGTGACTGGGGGATCTGGGGGTGCCCATCAAGCAGGAAGGGAATTATTTTGGGAACTCTTTAATTCCATATCACTTCCCGCAGCATGGGAACACCGTCCTACCAAAGCCAAGCCTCCCTCGTTTCGATCTTTCAATTATGTTGACATTGCTTCTGATCAGGAATTCCTTCCCAGTGGTGCAGTCGTGGAGGGGCCAGGCTCCCGTGGGTGGCACAGGAGGTGACACACCTCCAGGTATCACTGCCTGTCAGCAGGATCTGGCTCTCCAGGGCCACCAGCACCACCACCATGGAATGCCCTGAGTTGGAAGGAACCCACAGGGACCTCAAGTCAGCTCCTGGCCCCGCACAGGACTAAGCCACTGCACCTGTCCTGCCTGGACACTCCCCAGCTGTGGTTTCCTCAAGGCTGCCCATAAGGAATGCCTTTGGCTCTGGCAGGTGAGCAGTGTTCCTTCAGCAGCTTTTGCTGGAATTCTCTTCCCCACGGCCTCCAAATTATTTCAGCATTGATGAGCCTCTGTTCCTTCTGCTGGCTTCTCCAGGAGCAGGGAATCAGGCTCCCTGCTAGAGCCAGTGGCTGAAGCCAAGGTCAGTGGTGAGCAGGGGCGCAGCCTTGCAGGAGCAGGAACCCAAATCTTTCCCACCAGAGCTCGAACCCCACATGGAGAACCTTTCCAAAGTGTCCTCAGCAAGCCCAGGACAGGCAGTGCTCAGGCTGAGTGGATTTCACTCCCTCCTGAATGAAACCGAAGCCTCTCTCGGCCTGAAATCATCACGTCCCTCCTGAAGCCTTCCCTGCACGTCAGTCCCCTTAATTGCACACAGTTTTTTGTGGCCAAGCCAACAGAGTTGCTCACGAATTCCTAATAATTTCCTAATCCATGAGCAAAGCCACTGTCCCACTGCTGGGAGCTGTTTGCGCATCCCTGGAAGTCTGGGATCGTGTGTGCTCCACCACAGTGGCACCCATGTCACGAACAGCCGGGGTTGCCATGGCAATCTCCTGTTCCTCCAGAGCTGCAGGGCTGAAAAGACACTTCAATCCTCCTGGAACTGGCAAGAGCAGAAGTTTAGAGGTTTTTCTGACAGCTCTGCTGCAGTCTGGGTATTTTTTAAAGTATGTTAATTAGCACTTAAATAGGGGTTTTTTTTCCTTAAAGTATGGGATGTGGGGTTTTTATTTTTGTGTCTTTGATTCTTCTGCTTTCTCCCCCCTCAGCTTTTGCCATCAGGTTCCAATCAGAATTTTACTGCTCTATTTTTACCTCCTGTCTGTAAAAGCAGCAAAAAGCCCTATTTTTCCCTCTTGTGTAGAAGGAAAAAAAAAAAAGGAGATAAATGGATGTTACATAAATGGAGCCAGGGAGGGAGGTAGGAGACATCCAGTGCTGCTGGATGGGAAGGATGGGAAAGTTGCGGGGAAGGAAAGGATGGAATCACTTGGCCTGATCCATCCTGCATTGCCAGGAGTCACTGAGTAAAGAAGGGATCTCTTCACAACGCCTGGAGAGGGAGGAAGGCTGCTCTAGGAAGGGAAAGGAGACCTCTGGCAAGACATGACCCTGATTCATCATGGAAAAATGAGGTTCCCTACAGAAAAATCACACCCAAAGCCCCCAAAATCCTGTACCCAGTAAAATCAGTGGGGAGTTGTGCAATGAACTCTACTGACACCGGGCTATGGCTTTTACCAATATATTAATTACAGGTTTGGTTTTACAGATGGAGCTGCGAGGGGAGGATGGCTCTATTTACAAGGGATTGTGGAGCATGCATGGGGGAATTGTGGAGCCTTCCAGAAAGCTCCACGGAATGCAGACAATCTTCGTCCATGAGGTGGCTGCTGGGCCTGGACTCTGCTGGGGGTTTGTGGCACATGGGTGAGGGAATGTGGGGAAATGCCCGGTTTGGGGCTGTGGGTTTGGGGCTGTGGGTTTGGGCTCAGCGGAGGCTCCGCTCTGCCCCATGCTCCCCCCATCCCTCCCCTCCACCTCCATCTGCCCACGCTCACTCCAGCACAAACCCAGGGACAAAATGAGTATTCCTCGGTGGCAAGGAACATTTAGACTTTTTCCCACTGCTGCCACCTTTTCACAGACCCCTGAGACCTAAACGTGGGGATGAATTTCCTTAAAATGATCTCCAAGCTCGTTATCTGCAATGTCCAGCACAGAAAATGTGCCTGGGCTCCCCAGCACCGAGAATCCCCCACCAGAATATCCCACAGATATTCTGCTGCTGCTCTACAGCAAATGGAAATCTCTCCATCTTCTGGGAGACTGAATCATTTTTTTTTTTATGGAATATTCTGCAGCTCACCTCTATTGGTCACAGCAGAACAGAAATGCAGCAGTTGTGTGTTTGGGAAAGGCAGAAAAACCAACTCAGCTGCTGTGGAAAAGGTGTTGTCTTTGGGATGGAGGGGACCCCAGGAAAATGGCAGGAAAAAGTGGAGGTGGGAGACTGAGACACCTAAAAGTGGCTTGGGTTTAAAGGGGTGGTGGGAGACAGGACAAACGAGCAGCAGATTTTTAAATTAGGCTGCTAAAAATACAGGTAAATGTTGTCACTCAGACTGGTAGAAAAGAAAGCCCTGGAACGAGTGTTCGGGATGCATCCAGTGTCAGTCAATGGCTGCAGTGTGGGATGAGGGAAGCTGGGGGTGTGCAGCCCCTTGGGGAGCCATCCTGCCCCTCCTGTGGCACAGGGAATACGGAACAGTCACCTCCACGTCCAGGAGCAAGATCTCAGCGTTCCTTGGTGTGTCTGGGGCTCTCCCAGCACAGCCACCCCACTCCAACACCCGAGTGCCTCCACGGAGCTCCCTTGGAGCACTCCATGATCACCAGCTGGGAAACCCCTCCCAGGAGGGCAGGAGGTCACCTCTGTCCTGGTGTGGCACCCAGGGGCACAGTCCATCCAGAGGGAAATGCATGGATTTGTGTCAAGTTTCAAAGGAAAACCACCTTCCCAAGTAATCCTGGCTCCTTGCGCTTCCCGTGTGGTGTCCCTGCTCTGCATCATTCCCTCTTCTCCTTGCTGCTCCTTAAAATGTATTCCAGGAAAAACACCCAACGCTCCCCGGATCTGGAAGTCTGACACGCTTCAAACGCACGGGGGTGGGCTCAGGTTTGGTTCCTTCTTCTCCTGCTGCGCTCGGCTTTTCCGCCGGCCCCCTGTGGAGCCTGCCCATGGGATGGGGGTGGTGGGATGGATCCTGGGAGGCAATGGAGAAGTTGGCTGGTCAAATCCACCCTTCACCATGTGGGTGAAAATAAAACCTCCCCCACAGGACGACGTCTGCCATGGAGGTTTCGCTGCAGATCATAACCAGGCCACATGAAACGGAATAAATTAAAGTTGTGCAGGCAAGGAGAGGAGAGGAAAGCTCAGGAAGAGCTTCCCTCAGGATTTTCACCTGGGAAAAAATTCTTGAATGTAGAAGAATATAGAAGAAGGGTAAAACTGCTGGAGAGCAAATGTTGAATACACAGAGAGGCCCAAGGAGAGGGAGGTTTAGCTGGCGCTGGTGGTGGCAGAGTCCCTTGGAAGACTTTGCACAAGTTCAGCAATGCCCAGGTGGGAAAGCGGGGGGTGCTCCTCAAGCCCTGATTCGCAGTCGGAAAAAAATGGCCAACAGACTCCTGCTACCCCACAGTCTCGTGTCAAAGGTGGAGCTGATGAAGCAAAAAATAGACATTTTGTATGGTGCTGGAAAATTCTCCCCTTTTTTCCTCAGAAAATACTGTACAAGGATGCTCTAGCTCCCCTCTAATGCCGTAAACTCCATGGCATGGTCATAAGGGAAACGGAAAGTGAAGCTGGAACACGTGGAACAAAAGGAATGGGACTTGCTTGTGGCAATGCTACGATCAACTTCCTGGGAATGTGGGCCCGGCGGGAGCTCCGTGGGATAGTCAGTGGGCCCTGGGATAAGGACAAGTCACGAGGCTGGGCCTCCTTCAAACCGCAGAGCGCCGGATCCCAGTCTCCTCCGCGTTGCCATTGCTGTTTCGAAGCAATAATTCGGGACTCCTGGATATGGGATTATTGCATTAGGAAACAAAACCTTTAAAGCATTAGAACAGCCCTTTGATGTCCCTGCCAAAAGGATGTGGTTGGTTCACAGGACACGCTGCTGGCTCAGGCTCCTGCTGCAGGCGCCGGCTGTGCCCGCGTGTCGGTGCCGTGGGATCGGGGCGGGAGCTCTCCCGGGGTGCGCATGCATGGCCGCCATCCCGCTGCCAGGACTCTTCCGTGCCGTGCCAGCACTACTCCATGCCGCTGCGCAGGATCTGGTTGGCCGCGATCAGCATCACGCTGATGATGAAGGCCATGGCGAAGGCGCAGATGAGGCTCTTGCGCACGCACGTCTGGCGGTTCTGCTTCTGGGCGTGCACTGCGGGGACAAGAGGGCGGTCAGACAGCGCCGGGCGTGTGCTCCCACCTGGAGCAGCTCAGGAGTGCTCCTGGGCTCTCATTAGAACCCTCCTGTCCTTACTCTAACCCTGCTGGGACATTCCCAAACAACCCACCTGACCTTCCAGGGCTTCCAAACCAGCCCATCTCAATCCTTCCTAATATTTCAGGAACTCCTCTCCCTCACTGTGGCTTTTGATCCCTTTAAATGCTCTCACAGGGATATTTGGGGTTATCCGTGTATTTCTTTGAAACTCTTCGTGAAGTTGGAATCGTAGAATGGGTTGGGTTGGGTTGGGTTGGGCTGGAAGTGACCTCAAAACTCATCTTTGTCTCATGGGCAGGGACACCTCCCACTGTCCCAGGCTGCTCCCAGCCCCAGTGTCCAGCCTGGCCTTGGGCACTGCCAGGGATCCAGGGGCAGCCCCAGCTGCTCTGGGCACCCTGTGCCAGGGCCTGCCCACCATCATGGGGAACATTTTCTTCCCCCTCTCAGACCTAAACTTCCCCTCTTTCAGTTTGAACTTGGTTGTCTCTAAAGTTCTTTAATAGCAATTATCGACCTTGTGTGAATCCCTCCGACTCATCCTGGTCAACTGGGAATGAGTGGGAAATCAAGAAGTGCTCCCTGATGACTCTCAGGCCCTCCCATGACAATTCCCAGGAGTATCCATGGTATATGAGTCACTTTTCCAAACTCTTTTAGGTTTTCTATGCTTAAGCCAAATCAGATTTATTAAGAACCTTTCCAAGTGAATGCTTGCAGAATAATTGTCAAACGAGGTGAGAGCAGCAATTAAAAACCAGATGGAGTTGGGATTTTTAGCACTTGTTTTATTTAATTTTACTTTTTGCTAAGCTCATCAGTGAGGATTCGTGCTGTGACTCAATAAAGCCAGTTCATGAGTCTCTCTTGGCCTCCCCACATCTGAATGTCAGAGCCATGTGTGGTGTTGGGGCACTGTGGAGATTTGTTTGCAAAGGCCTTGAAGGTTCCCCCAGGCAATCCTAGGATGGTTATGGCTGGAAAAGCCCAGTTATAACCCCAGCACCACCACCATGGTCACCACTAAACCATGTCCTAAGTGCCACATCCACACTTTTTGGACACTTCCAGGGATGGGGGTTCCACCACTGCTGGACAACCCTTTCAGTGAAGAAATTTTTCCTAATTTCCAATCTAAACCCCCCCTGGCCCAGCCTGAGGCCGTTCCCTCTCCTCCTGGCCCTGTTCCCTGGCAGCAGAGCCCGACCCCCCCGGCTGCCCCCTCCTGTCAGGGACTTGTGCAGAGCCACAAGGTCCCCCCTGAGCCTCCTTTGCTCCAGCCTGAGCCCCTTTCCAGCTCCCTCAGCTGCTCCTGGGGCTCCAGCCCCTTCCCAGCTCCGTTCCCTTCCCTGGACACGCTCCAGCCCCTCAGGGTTTTTCGTCATGAGAAGCCCAAAATTGAACACAGCACTCAAGGTGCTTCAGCAGTGCCAGCACAGGGGGGAAATCCCTGCCCTGGTCCTGGCACAACCCAGGTGCCACTGGCCTTTTTGGCCACCTGGGCACCCCTGGGCTCATGTCCAGCCATTGGCACCAGCACCCCCAGGGCCTTTTTCAGCTTTCCAGCCCCTCTGGCCCAGCCTGGAGCATTCCATGGGGTTGTTGTGACCCAAGTGCAGGACCCAGCACTTGGCCTTGTGGCCCCTCCTCCAACTGAGCTGTCCAGGGCAGCCAGGGAAAGCCAGGAAATCATCACACACAGGATGGACAGCTCTGCCCGGCTGCTCTGGGCCTTGCTTTGCTCTTTGGGCTTGGTGTGCCCTGAGAAGGGACGTTCCTATCACCTCTTCCTCATGGATGGGCTTGTGAAGACGGGAGACTTTCAAGTGGTTGATGACAACCACAAAACAAACCTAAAATGCAGCCAGGGACAGGCTCCAGGTGCCCATGTTTGGAAAGAGGCAGGAGAATATTTTTAGAATATATAGAAAAACCCCTTGTTCTGATCCAGTCTTGCTCCTCATTGCACAGAGAGCCCTGGCTGCTGGGTTTGAATTCCAGTTTTCTCCCCCATCACCTCCTCTGGCTGGTGTTCAGCAGTGCCTGTGCCCTAATCCCAGCTCCCAGAGGTCCCAGCTCAGTGCCAGAGGCACGGAACCCTCATTAGGGAGGGTTGGAGTCATCCTGCTGCAGCCAGGGAATGTGAGTGGGGGCCTCGCTGTGTTCTGGGCAGGGAATGAAATCCCCTGCCAGCAGCTCTCCCAAATTCCTCACTCTCTGCTTGCACTGCTCTGCTCCTGGACTCCTTCCCTGGCTTTTATAGAGCACACGGGACCAATGCTGTGGCTGCTGGCTTTGTGCACGGTGCCCTGGTGCTTTGAAAAGCTCGTTCCTGCCCAGCTGTAGTTATTTCTTGATGTACTTTTCTATTATTTCTGCACTTCGAAAGCACTCCCAGGCAGCAGAGAAACCACTGACACCACCAGCACTGCTGTCAGGGTGGGGCTGGTGATGGGAACAGCAGCCCAAGGCTGGGCAAGGCTTTATTGGGATGACGAACTCACCTCTTCACAGATGAAAGGAGTAAAATGTGCTCGGTGTTTGTGCGGAAATGTTCCTGAATGGAACAACTTCTCTGTTACAGAACAGAGCCTGAAGGCAGCAGGATGCAGGGAAGTCCCAGTTACTGCTCTTTACCCACCAAACAGCCAAATTGCCTACAGACAACCCCAGGGGAAAGGGGAATGTCTGTGGAGGGCCAGCCAGACCCTCTTGGTGCTGGCTGGGAATTACTCCAGCAAGGAGATGGGTACCAGTGCTCCCCTGCTCCCTTGAAATCCACAGGGAGGCAGAGGAGCTGGAATTCCTGACATCCTGATTCCCGGAATTCTTCCCTATGTGCTGCCCTCTTGAACATGAAGTTCCATTTAACCCCCCTGCTTACTGGGGAGGGTTTGCTCTTAGTTCTCTCCTTTCCCTAAATCCATAATCTTTGAGCACGGGGTCTGTGCTTGTCCTGCTGGTTCCCATAGCTGGCATTGCCCCAGGGCTGCATGCCAACATTTGGGTGCCCGTGGGAGTTTTTGACACCCATGGAACACGCCAGGGGTTGGATGTAGACCTGGTTCCTTGGACATGGGCAGAGCCTGAGGCTCCTCTGGAGGAATCCTCAAGCCTTCTTAGGGGGAAGAGCAACCCAGAGGTTTCCAACACCCATCAGACCTCACGAGGCAAAGGCAAATCAAGGCCGGGCCATTCTTCATCTTCTCACCTGTCTCAGGACAGGCTGCTGAGGAGAGCTCCCTCGTTGGCACAGCGCACTGCCCCTAGAGCTGGTTAATGGGGTTAATGGGGCCAGGCTGTCACGATGCCCACAGTGGGTTTGGGAAGCGCTCCCAGCACGGGGAGCCTTCTCTCCTGCAGGAGAGCAGCTCCTCACAAGGACAGCAGCAGTGTATTCGTAGGGCCCTGTCCCAGCCCTGCCACGGGTGAGGGATGGCGGCTGCTCTGGCTGCCACCAGCGTTAGTTTTGGTTTAACAGGTCACTTTTTCATTGCCAAGCTGAGCTGAGTGGGGCAGGGAGGGCACGGAGGAGCTGCTGCTGCATCCCATGGATTTGAGGGTCAGGGATGAGGGTGGAAACCCCCTGGCAGGCAGCAGGGGAATGTCCAGGTGTGGAGAAGGGAATGTCCAGGTGTGGGGAATGGAAATGTCCAGGTGTGGGGAATGGAAATGTCCAGGTGTGGAGAAGGGGATGTCCAGGTGTGGGGAAGGGAATGTCCAGGTGTGGGGAACAGGAATGTGCAGGTGTGGGGAATGGAAATGTCCAGGTGTGCAGAAGGGAATGTCCAGGTGTGGGGAATGGGAATGTCCAGGTGTGGGGAACAGGAATGTGCAGGTGTGGGGAATGGAAATGTCCAGGTGTGGGGAACAGGGATGTCCAGGTGTGGGGAAGGGAATGTCCAGGTGTGCAGAAGGGAATGTCCAGGTGTGGAGAAGGGGATGTCCAGGTGTGGAGAAGGGAATGTCCAGGTGTGGAGAAGGGAATGTCCAGGTGTGGGGAATGGAAATGTCCAGGTGTGGGGAAGGGAATGTCCAGGTGTGGAGAAGGGGATGTCTCTGCCCACAGGAGGAGAAGTGCTTGGGGCTGGTCTGTGGTCCAAGAACATCACCAGAGGTGATGCTGAGTGGAGACCCCCATTTCACCAAGGTGCTCCTGGAAGTCTCTGCTGGATCTGCTCCCTTGGGAGATTCCCAAATCTCAGTGGAAACCATGGGGGCTCATCTTGACTTCATTCCTCCCCAGAACTAAAGGCCCTTCAGCGGGGTGGATGAGACATTAAATACAGATGGGAGTTGAAAGAAATGCTTGAATTGCTGTTTGAGGAGTTGAACTGAGTTCTTTAGGGTGCAATTCATCTCATCCCAAAGTAGCACCTAAATTAAACTCAAGGAACTCTACCCAAAAAGCATCTCCTTCACTGCACTAATTAGAAGTGAGTGAGTGACCCCCAGGGAGATGCCCCAGGACAGCCGACAGCTGTCCCTTAGTGCCACCATCCCTGGCATTTCTGGGTAATTCCTGCTTTTGGTAATTCCTGCATTTGGTAATTCCTGCTTTTGAGTCCTGTAGGGACCCTGGTCTTTGAGAACTGGGGGCTCTGAGGGCACCAGTGGTCATTCCTGGCCAGCCTGGAGAGCTGCAGGGCCACAGCCTGTTCTTTCCTGGCAGAAATGCTCCTGCCAGAGCTGTCACAGACCACAACTGTCCCCTTCCACTGGGACCTGCAGCAAAACTCTGCCCTGTTGTTGACAGTTCAGCTGAGCTTTACTCCCTGCTGGATTTCTGTGTGTGTTCCCAACATCTAAAAAGGGTCTGTTTTGCTTCTAGGTTCTGCCTGGCACCAGCAATGCCAAAACATCCCACGAGAAAAGCTGTGCCTGCTGCACTTTTGGAAACTGGAGCTTCCAAAATGAGATGCTGAGCATTTGGGGCGCAGGCTTTTTCTGGGATGGTTCACAAGCTCCCAACACCCGGCGGCAGCGACAGCTGGCTCCTGCCCCCGGGGACCAGCGGGGCAGCGGGCAGCAACAGCTCCAGGCAGGGAGCACACGTCTCCTCCTCCCTGCTCTCCTCCTCTCCAGGAGGAACGCAAAGATTGTTGCTTGGCCTGATTCAGAGAGTGCTGCTGCTGCTGCCTCCCTCCTGCAGGCTTTTTAAAATTCAGCTGTGCTCGTCTCCAGCGTCTCTGCAGTGTTGAACAGAGGGTGAGGGTGCTGGGGGGAGCTGCTGCAGCCCATTCATCAGCCAGCCTAAGGACTGGCCTGCATCTCCATCCTCTGCTTTGTCTGTGGCTCTGCCTGGTGCCCTTTCAGAGCTGTTTGACCCTGCAGAGGTCAGAGTTCCCCACATGGTCTGTGTGAAGTGGGATTTCTGGGGTGGGAGGCACAGTGGCTCTACCAGGGTGATGGGCTCAAGCTCTGAGCTTCTCTGTTCTGTTTCCCTGGGCTCTTCTGCACTTCAGAGGATTTCATGAAATCATGGAATGGTCTGGGTTGGAAAAGAACTTAAAAATCATCTCATTCAATGGGCAGGGACACCTTCCACTGTCCCAGGCTGCTCCAAGCCCCATCCAGCCTGGCCTTGGACACTGCCAGGGATCCAGGGGCAGCCACAGCTTGGACAACAAAGACCTGTTTGGTTGTTCCAAGCAGCAAAACTTTGGAGCAGCACGAGTTCCTCAGGCCAAGGAAATGAAAATGCTGCTTCTGAGGTGGCTTAAAATGGGGAATGTCCTTGCCTGTGTCAGCTCTGTCCAAGTGCAAAATCCACTGTAGATCCCAGTTCTGATCCCAATTCCTGATCCCCCGTGGCTCTGCTGAGGGAAGGAAATGTTTCCCCCTCTCTGGCTGCCTCTGAGCACTGCTCAGCCCTTGAGTTTTCACTCTCACATGTTGAAAAGAGCTGTCCTGGCTGAGGCAGGTCCTGGCAGTTCAGAACAAAGGTGCCCAGGGCAGCAGGGCACAGAGGCACCACCTCTGCTCACTGCTGGTGTCACAGTGCAGGACAGGACTCGTCCCAGCTATTGCCTGGGAGCCTTTTTGGGATTTGAACAGAAAACTGGAGGAGCCCAACACGGCTTGGTAGGTCCTGCCAGTGCCAAGAAAGTCTTTCCATGGTGGGATGAGGGAAATAAAGGTGTTTCTGCAGGGAAATTCAGCCTGGCTTAGACACTCAGCACTTCCCTCTGCCTGCATCCCAGCAGGGAGAGGGCAGAGCCTGCATAATGTCACCCTTGTGCCTGGAACAGGACTGGCTTTGCTGAGGGATGGAGGAAGGCTGAGGGCAGCTGTGGAGCTCTCCATGGGTCCTTGCTCCTCTCACTCCAAAATACCTCCCTGCCAACTCCATGCACCCCTGTCCGGATCAGGGCGAGTTTTACAGACACAGGAAGAGGAAAATTGTGAAACCCCAGGACTTTCTCTCTCACCTTCAAACTCAGTCTGGCAGTTGCCAGAGTTCTCATTCAAGCTCTCCTCCTCGTTGATGATGATGTTCTCGATGTCCTTCATGGTGAGGTGGTCGCGGAAGGCGTGGTACAGGATGTGCTTCAGCTCCTCCAGCGTTATCCTCTGCATGTCAAACTGTGGGAGAGAGCCCAGTTACACCCAGGGATGGGGCTCGGGCATGAGGGCAAGACCACAATCCCCAGCTTGTGTTCTATCACCCTCATTTCAACAGCTCGGAGTGGGTTTTGCTCTTTGGGGTTGGTTTCACTCCAGCAGTGAATGCTGTAAATGGGTGTTGCCCCTGCCAGCTCCCTTGGGCTGGCGGAGCAGCAGAGAAGCCCAGCCCTGTGCCAGGGATGGCCTCCCAGGCTGGAGAGGCAGCAGTGCAGTCCATCCCAACACAGAGAAAACCCCAAGGCATTCCCCTGGTAGCTCTTAACACCTTCCATGCGCCACAACCCTATTTGTGCCCCCTTTTTTACCTTCCTAACCCCCAGCTGTGCCAGGGTGGGAGGAACAAGCAGAGGGCACTTCCCTCTGAGCTCACTTTTGTTGTGAATCCAGTAGAAAACGCTGTTCTTACACCAACCAAGCGCTAAACCCACACTTCCTGCTGAACACGAACAGTTTGCTGCAGAAGGACGCTGCACACGTGCAGTTTGTGGTATTAATTAATCCCTGCTAATGGTGCAGCAGAGAGGACACTCTCCCTGGTTGCTGTGCGGGGCAGGGGAGCAGAGGAGCCTCTCTGAGTTTAGTCAAGAAGGACTGAAACATTCCAAGTCATGATGAGGGTTTCTGTGTGCTGCAGGTGCTCCTCCTCTGTCCAGGCCCTCAAACTGAGGCCTCACAGCCCCAAAAGGGTTTGTGCACAGCAATCAGGGCTCTCCAGGGCTCCTCCACCCCATCTGAGGCACCACCCACCCTCAGGACACCCAGAAAGGCCAAACCCCTCCAGTTCAATGCCCCAGTGGAGGGAGGGAGGGTGGTGCCAACTCACAGCTTCTTCTGCCCTGGGAGAGTGGGGCTGGAGCAGGAAATTCCCATTCCTTCCCCAGCCTGAGGAGAGCAGGACAAACCAGGCAGGACAGGACACAGGGAATGGCTTCCCACTGCCAGAGGGCAGGGCTGGATGTGATCTTGGGAAGGAATTGTTCCCTGGGAGGGTGGGCAGGCCCTGGCACAGGGTGCCCAGAGCAGCTGGGGCTGCCCCTGGATCCCTGGCAGTGCCCAAGGCCAGGCTGGACATTGGGGCTTGGAGCAGCCTGGGACAGTGGGAGGTGTCCCTGCCATGGCTGGGGTGGCACTGGGTGGGCTTCGAGGTCCCTCCAACCCCAAGCCTTTCTGTGATTCTGATTCCCTGAGGGAAGCAAAACCAAACCCACAAACTACAGCAGACCCCACATTTGTACTGGCCTCAGAGAATCGTCCCTGAGCCAGGAACGGGAAGAGAATTCCAGCAGAGGTGGAACATCAGCCCTGATGAGGTGGAATGGGGTCAGCAGGTGCTGAGGGGCTGCTCCTGCAGGTGGGAAGTGAGCACGGGGATGGAATTATGGGTTTGCCACATGGATGGAGTCAGGAAGGTGCTGGGGCTCAGTTTCAGGTTGGAGTTTCCCAGGATGAAGACTCCAAAGGAACGCAGGGTGGGGTGCTGGGTGGGAAATCCTTGGATCTACCTCCATGCAATCAGCACTGCAGGAAGCCACCCAGGAGAGCTGGGACCCCTGGGCAGCTTCACTGCCCCCTGCACACCTCCAGCAACACCCCCAGCGCTGCTGCGAGGCAACCAGAGGAATTCTCCCGGACTTCCACACCTTCAGTTGCCAGGAGAAACGCTTTTTGTCTGGAACAGGATGTGAAGAGCACAGCTGCTCCCTTTCCAACACTACAGACAGCAGAGCAGGGCTGGTGAGATTTGTTTGTGCACGACAAAGCAGGGTGGGAATTGGTGATTAAATCCCAGGGGGATCTGCAGCCCAGCTTTGAGCGGGGCACCAAGGAGCCACCGGTGACAATGGGGTGCTCGCTATTTTTAGCTGAGTCCCAGAGGAACAAGGGCAGCAGAAACACCAAACCCAGCAGCCCTGCTGTTCACAGAAATGCTTTTCAGCTGGACAGACCCAGGAACTTGGGTCTTTGGTCCCTGCTCGCCACTTCCCAGCCCATTCCCTGCAGCAGGGTTGGGGTTGGTGCAGGGAATGAGTGAAGGGAGTTGGAGGAATCGGTGTTTCTGTGCATGCTGGATAAAAGCAGGTGGGTGTGTGCAGATCTGCCTCACACACAGGGATATGTGTGAATATTGCAGGGCCCAGATGAAGCAAAGGGCACTCAGTTTTCTTCCTTAACCCCTTGGAGGATCAATGATTTTGCGTCTGTGCAATGCACAGTGGTGAGGAAAGAAAACCTCAGGCTGAGCAGCTCTGAGGTGATGGGAATCCCAGAACTGGTGGGGTGGGAAGGACCTCAAAGCCCATCCAGTGCCACCCCTGCCAAGGGCAGGGACACCTCCCACTGTCCCAGGCTGCTCCAAGCCCCAATGTCCAGCCTGGCCTTGGGCACTGCCAGGGATCCAGGGGCAGCCCCAGCTGCTCTGGGCACCCTGTGCCAGGGCCTGCCCACCCTCCCAGGGAACAATTCCTTCCCAATATTCCATCCAGCCCTGCCCTCTGGCACTGGGAAGCCATTCCCTGGGTCCTGTCCCTCCAGTTCCTGATGCAGGGTCCCTCTCTGCCCTCCCTCTGAGGTCTCCACAGAACCTCCTCCTGCCCAGGCTGCAGAGCCCCAGCTCTCTCAGCCCCTCAAAGCCTTTGCTGCTCTCCCTCTCCCAGCATTGCCACTAAACAGTTTTAGCAGAGCCTTCTGTGCTCCTGCCTCTGCTCCAAGCTGGAGCACAAACACAACTGTGGGATCAGCTCATCTTCAAGTGGTGCCAGCATTCATGACTTGAGGGGTTTGGGGTCTTCAGTACCAGTTAAAATCTGTCTGGAGGGAAGGAATTGTTCTCTTGACAAATGCTCAGCTGCTGCTGCATCTCCAGCTCTGGCTTTTAAATGTTATGCTAATAGAGAGAGAAATTATCTTTTGTTATTGTTTTGTTGTCATTTGTGTCTTTTAGGAAATGGAACAATCTCAGATGGGATTCAAAACCACCCTCGTTGGCTCATAGGAGTTGGACTCAGTGATCTTTGGGGTCCCTTCCAATTCACTCAGAACATTCTGTGAAGCTGTGAATTTATGCAGTGATTTTTGGTCTCTTGGCAGGAGCCCAGTCCTTGCTCCTGCTTTGCTCCTTGCAGGACACCCGTCCCCCTGAGCTCTGTGTCACCCTGGCAGCGTGTCCAGGATGGCTCCAGCTCGGGGCAGGCAGGGACAGGCTCTGCTTGGGCTCCCAAATAATTCCTATTATCCCTGCTCTCCAACCCGGCAATTTCCCTGATTCACTTTTCAATTACGCCGGGTTTTATTGTGCTAATGACAGCAACCAGGGAGCAACTCTTAACTTTTATTGACTCCACAGAGAGGAAAACAGGGACTGTGGCAAGCTGGAAATTTTCTATAGGATTTATAATTAGGAGAAATCAATGGAGCTGCTCGTGAGCCTTGGAGCAATTCGCTGGAAGCAGTGGAACACAAACTGAGGCTCAGACTCCAGGTGCTGCTGGGAGTGGGAACTGTGGAGAGCACCAGGAACCGGGCACTGCAGCTCCAAGGGACCCCTGCAGCTGGAGGATGTTGTCCCATGAGACACCCAGAAGGAAAAGTGGACCTGATCCAATCCAGTCCTTCTTGACTTAAAATTCATGCAGGGAATGAATCCCTACCAGTTCCTTGAGCCTCCCTAATCCAAGTTTCCCAGGTTTGTGTCTGCCTTGCCTGCAGAGCCCCATTCCCAGATACTTCTGTCCCCTGCCTGGCCTGGGCCCCTCTGCTCCATGCAGGAACAG
The DNA here is from genome assembly GCF_009650955.1 of Corvus moneduloides. Classification (NCBI taxonomy): domain Eukaryota; kingdom Metazoa; phylum Chordata; class Aves; order Passeriformes; family Corvidae; genus Corvus; species Corvus moneduloides. The sequence continues at coordinate 10,174,347 of NC_045495.1, forward strand.
CCCAGTGGGAAGGGCTTGTTCCTTGAAGGACTTAAATGCTGGAATAGCACTTCTGATCATTTCATTCCACTTCATGGCAGCTCTGCTTTAAACAAAAGAGTGGGAGGCTCCTCCCTGCAATCCCAGGGTGGGTGAGGCCGGGGGACCCTGCAGTGACAGGAGCAGGGTCATGCTGGGGACCCACAAGGCCTTTTAAAGCCACTTTGCTCAACAAGAGGTGGGACAGGCTGCTCTGGCAGGGAGGGTTTAGCTGGGGGAGCTCTTAGACCCAGGTTTCCCACAAAAACCACCTGGAAAGGTCAGCTGGGGCTGTTGAGGGCTCCAGGTGGAGCAGGATTTTGCCTCATGTTCTGAAAATTAATTCTGCAACCCCAAAAGCTTCAGGGAATCATTTAGGCTGGACAATATCCTTGAGTCCAACCACAGGTCTGACCCCAATCCCAGCACTAACCCTGGCCCAAAGCACCACACCTGCACTGACCCCAATCCCAGCACTAACCACATCCCAAAGCACCACACCTGCACTGACCCCAATCCCAGCACTAACCACATCCCAAAGCACCACACCTGCACTGACCCCAATCCCAGCACTAACCACATCCCAAAGCACCACCACGTCCCTGTTTCACTGATTTCTCGTTTGGGGCAGCCCCTGACAATCTCTGAGTGACAGACAAGGCCTTTGTTTTGCCCTCAGACCTTTTGCGTGCCCTCAACACCCCCAGAGCAGTTTAGAGGGGCTCTGCCCACGCTGCCAGAACAGGGGTGTGACCCCAAAAGTGCCCGGAGTCTGCAGAGCAGCTGGGCTTTGTGCACACGTGTGGATGTACTTGTGTGGAGAAATGTATTGCTTTTATTATTACTATTATTGTTGTTATTGTCATTGTTGTTATTACCACTATTAGTATTGTTGTTGTTGTTGTAACATTATATTCTTATTGTTACTTACTTTGTTTTTGTTATTGTTATTATTAGTATTGTTACTTTATTATTGTTATTTATTTATTTTTTATTATTATTATTATTATTATCGTTACTTAGAGGGATGGAGCAGCTCTCCTGGGAGGAAAGGCTGGGAGAACTGGGATTGTTCAGCCTGAAGAAGAGAAGATTTGGGGTGACCTCATTGTGGCCTTCCAGGACCTGAAGGAGCCGACAAGGAAGATGGAGAGACACTTGGGACAAGGGCTGGAGGGACAGGACACAGGGAGTGGCTTCCCAGTGCCAGAGGGCAGGGCTGGATGGGATCTTGGGAAGGAATTGTTCCCTGGGAGGGTGGGCAGGCCCTGGCACAGGGTGCCCAGAGCAGCTGGGGCTGCCCCTGGATCCCTGGCAGTGCCCAAGGCCAGGCTGGACACTGGGGCTGGGAGCAGCCTGGGACAGTGGGAGGTGTCCCTGTGGGTCCCTTCACACACCCCACAGCCCACCAAGGATCTTCAAGGAATATCCCTGGGATTCCCCTGGCTCTACCAGAGGCACTGGGGTCTGTGGGTTACAAACTGCTCTGGGCAGGGCTCCAAACACCCTCCTCTGCTGCCAGGGACAGGAGGGGATTTTGTGGCTGTCCTGTGCAGGGCCAGGAGTTGAACTCGATGATCCTTGGGGGTCCCTTCCCACTAAGGATATTCTATAATACTCAGTGTGGATTTAGAGCATCCCTTAAAGCTGCTGGCTCCGTGACTGCTGGGACAGGGCTGGTGAGGCCTCCAGGTGCCTGACAGGAACCCATGGCGACACATTTGGCTCTGGGGATGGGAAATGCTGCTGGAGCTGGGCTGCAAAGAAACCCTTTTCCATCCAAAAATTAACCTGGAGATGTAATTCCCTGCTGGAGATGTAATTCCTTCTGCTGGTCTCAACCCCTGGTGAGGCTGGTCCCATCCTTTACCAGACCCAGACTAACTCAGGAGCGATGATTTAAGCAGGGGACTGGGTCTTTGGCTGTGCCTCTCCACTTCCCAGCTGGGATCTAATGGTTCTTAAACTGGGCTAAGAGAAATAGGGCCCCTGACAGGCCCCACCTTCACGGCAAACACAGCAGGGATATCAATCCTGGCCCCACTCAATTAACTTGGAATAGTTTAGTAAACCACAGAGAAGTGGTGGTTTGGTTTATTTTTCATTTAGAGAATGCTCTGAGGCTGCAGCACAAATTAACAGGCCCCAACAATTTCTGCAGCCTGGGTTTAGAGCCTAGGGCTGATCCTAATCAAAGGGAATCGCTAACGAGGGTTGCTCCATCCTGACCTCCCATGCCAGGCCTGGGGGTGCCTCTGGGGAAGCAAACTCCTCACTTTTAGCTGGGGCTAAAGCTGGGAATTCCCATTTGGCACCGACCATCTTCTGCCTCCTGCACAGACCTGGAGTTCTCCTGGATCCCTGTCCCCGGGTAAATCCAGCAGTGGGCTGAGGTAAAACCTGCTCTGTGGGGATGTCTGTGCATCCCACTGCAGGCCCGGGATTTCAGGCTGACCTATTCCCCCTTTGCTCAGTCAACAGGAACACAACAAGGGGGTTTGGGGGCTGGTCACTGTGTGGGCTGTGCCAAAACTCCAGACATTCCAAGGGAAAAAATCCTTCAGTCTTTGCCCCACAAGATGCTCCTCCACCAGGGGAGGGCAGGGGGTCTGCACTCCAGGGGGACCCTCAGGGGCAGCGGCTGCTGGGTCTGGGAATGCTGGAATTCCTGCTCCAGGCAGCAGCGAGGATGTGGGGGCAGCTCTCTGTGTGCCAGGCGAGGCTCGAGCCACGCCAGGTGCCCGGGCACAGCTGCACAGACAGCAGCGGTGGCAGTAATGACAAACCTGGCAGCACAGGGGGATTACGGAGTGAGGGGAAGCCAAGGCCTTGCAAAAATAACCTCCCCTGTCTGCTTCACCAAGCAGATTGAGCCCGACCCTTGGCCTCCTCCCCATTTTTCACAGGCTGCTGCAGGATCCCTGCCCCCAGAAATGACCTTTGAGCTGCTCCTGAGTGGGATGAGGCAGCAGAAACCCGAGTGCAGTGAATGAATGGGCCCTGCTGCTGCTGTCTTCTGAAAGCCCTCAGCCAAAGGAAACCCATTTTTTTACTTAACAGCTACAAATGTTTTGAGAACGCCGGGAGAAGTGGATTAGAAGGTGAGACCTGCTCCTGAACTGCACAATCATTAACAAAGGCTTTACAAGGCAGACCCAGAGCTGCTGTGGGGGACTTGAGTCTTCCTTGGCACTGCTGACAGTGGTGAACAAAAACCGGTGACAATGAGGCAGCAATGAAAGCTTCTAACCCTGCTGTGCAGCACCAGACAGAGCCAAGACAGACTCATGGAATCCCAGAATGAGTTGGGATGGACCTCAAAGCTTATCCCTGCCATGGGAAACCTTCCACTGTCCCACATTGCTCCAAGCTCAACCTGGCCTTGGGCACTGCCAGGGATCCAGGGGCAGCCACAGCTGCTCTGAGCACCCTGTGCCAGGGCCTGCCCACCCTCTAAAGCAAAAGGGAAAAGAGAAAAAACCCCAAAGTTTTTATTCTCTACTTCCCTCAGCAAGTGATGTTCAGCCACTTCCCAGGAAGGACTCCAGCCCCTGGAGTGGCTGCCCCAAAGGCAAGCATTGGAAATAACAAATTGCCCCTTTCCTCCCCATTTTCTTAGTTTTTACATCTGAGCTGACATCTCATGGTCTGGAATACCCCAGGACCTCAGGACTGGCACCTTCGCATTTGCAAGACATGAAATATTAAAAAGACCATTTTTTTTTCACAGTGAGAAATTCACCTAAAGCAGGAGAAATTCATCTGTGCAGGGAAAGGTCATGATTTGTCAAACTGGCACTTTCTCAGGAGAAGGAAGAAATAACAAATTTGAAATGCCAGAAGCTCCTGACGTTGCTAATGGGGCCCAGGAGCTGACAGAGAGGAGATGGAAGTGCCACCACCAGTGTGTCCCAGTGCCCCCAGCAGCTGCACAGCCAAGGCACACAAACAACACATTTGGGGCTATTTTTCCAACTTGCCCCCAGGCTGTAGAAACCAGGGTTTCTCTAAAGGCCATCCCATCTGACCCCAAAGCCCCTGGCTCCCACAATCACACTGAGGTGACAATGGAGCTCCCCTGGTGCCTGTCATGGATCTCTCTCCCGACAAGTCAAGAGCCCTGAGGGAAGTCAGTGAATCTCAAATTCAGCTGGAGACAGAAACACAAAGGAAAACCCCTCCCCTGCTGCAGTTCAGTTTAGCAGTTCCAGAGCAGAGGATGTGAAAAATTGGTACTGGTGCACCAAGGCTCAGAGGATGGGAGGGAAGGACAGAAATGATTTGAGTATTTTGAATTTGTTTCTCTCTGTCACCTTGTGCTGGGATGTGGATTTGTCTTTTCTTATATTTGCATGTTGTAATTATTTTCGTATCACCTTTTGCTCTCCACATAGCAGCCACTGCTTGAAACCAGGATTAATTCAGCTGAAAACCACAACATCAAAACTAAAGCCTGGAGTATCTGCTCCGTTATTCCAGTACTGGAAGCCCATGATTTTTTTCCTTGCCATGGTACAAACAAGGTGATCACTTCTGAAGTCCCCTCCAGCAATTCACTTGGCATTTGTGAGCTCCTGGCAGCTACCAATAACTGAGAGAGAGCAGGAAATACAGATCAGCTGTCAGAGCTGAAAAATAAACTTCAGCAAAGCGATTTTAATGCCTGACTCAGTCTGCACCGAGGAGGGAGCACTGGCACCTCCACACTGGTGTAAACGAGCAGCTTTTGCTGCAGGAAAGCTCAGGAGACACAGGGGAAGCAGGAGCAGAGCTGGCTCCCAGCACGGAGCCCAGCACAGGAGATCCCACAGCAGAGTGCAGGTGAGATGTGGGAAGAGCTCACCTGAGAAACTCCTCCTGGGGACAAGCAGGGATGCTGCAGACTGGGAACACATTTATGAGCTCTGCATGGGACACCCTGATTGTCTGGAGCCCACTGGGAATGCAGTGGGAACCCTCCCAGCACCAGCTGCTCCATCCCACCATCTATACCAGGACATGGGACAGGTGAACTCGAGTGGTGCCTCACAACAGAGGACACAGCAGATGGAGCAGGTCCTGTGGATTTTCCTTCCCTGCCTCATCTGAACTGCCCAATCATCAGATTTTGCTGTGCTGTATCATAATAAATAAATGCCTTTGGATTATTTTTTATCTCGGGGTATCTTTTATGGCAGATCTGACCATGAGTCTCTGGGGAGTTGAATGTAGAATCACAGAATATCCTGAACTGGAAAGGAACCCCAGGGATCACCCAGCCCAGCCCCTGGCCCTGCACAGACACCCCAACAACCCCACCCTGGGCATCCCTGGCAGCGCTGTCCCAACGCTCCTGGAGCTCTGGCAGCCTCGGGGCCGTGCCCATTCCCTGGGGAGCCTGGGCAGTGCCCAGCACCCTCTGGGGGAAAAACCTTTCCCTGCTGCCCAGGCTGACCCAGCTGGGGACTGTCACCAAGTCAGGAGAGCTCAGCCACGTCCCAGCCCTGAGCTCCCACCTGGGAACAGCCACGTCATGGAAGAGAGCTCTGCCCCAGGCCTGTGACATCAGGCTGCTAATTGTACTTCAGTTCTGCATGAATTAGAGAAATATTTAGCTCAGTGACACTTGAGGGCTCTTGTTCCACTAAAATAAACTGAATAAACTGTCACATGGCAGCTCAGCTCCCCCACCCCAGTGCCTCGCTGGAGCTCAGCTTGGAGAGAGAGCCCAGGAACAGCACCTGGGGGCAAATCAAGGTTGGGCTTCCAAACAGAGCCCAGCAGGCTGGGGATGGAGCAGCTCTGCTGGGAGGAAAGGCTGGGAGAGCTGGGATTGTTCACCTGGAGAGGAGAAGCTCCAGGGTGACCTCACTGTGGCCTTGCAGGGCCTGAAGGAGCTGACAGGAAAGATGGAGAGAGACTGGGGACAAGGGCTGGAGGGACAGGACACAGGGAATGGCTCCCCAGTGCCAGAGGGCAGGGCTGGATGGGAGATTGGGAAGGAATTGTTCCCTGGGAGGGTGGGCAGGCCCTGGCACAGGGTGCCCAGAGCAGCTGGGGCTGCCCCTGGATCCCTGGCAGTGCCCAAGGCCAGGCTGGACATTGGGGCTGGGAGCAGCCTGGGACAGTGGGAGGTGTCCCTGCCCACGGCACGGGTGGGATGAGTTGAATTTTAAAGTCCCTCCCACCCCAACCCATCCTTGCACTCTGATTCTGGATATGGAAAATGCCACACTAAAATCCTCCTCCCTCACTGATTCCTCCCGACACCAGACCACTCCCCTGGCAATAATTCCCTATTTCTCTTCATCCCACTGGGCCAAGTGGGACGCCTTGCTGAAGCCTTGCTGAAGCCTCGCCCGCTCTGCAGGTACCAATCCCAATTTTCTCACCAAATTATGAAATGTGTTAATGAAATCCAACCTTGGAGCCCTCAGCTTTTGCCCCAGCTCTGGAGAAGGACACAAACCTTCCACAGCTTGAGCAGGGATATTTTTCAAATAGAAAATGTCACTGATCTATGAAAACTCTGAGCCCTGAGTTCATTAAAACTTCATTACTTGGAGGCCAAACGGTGAGAGGGAAGGACCTGGCAGCCTGACTCAAGCTGACTGCAGACACTCACCCTGGCAGGGAGCAGGAGAAATGGCATTTACTGATGTGGCCAATTTCACCCCTATGAGAAGAACCTGCTGTAGAGGGACACCAGCACCAGCACCAGCTTGGGGGTGGCCTTTTGCCTGGAGGGGAACTTGATTTCATCAGTCCCTGAGTGCAGTTTTGGTTTCAGCAGTCCCTGAGTGCAGTTTTGGTTTCACAATCCCTGGGTGCAGTTTTGGTTTCATCAGTCCCTGGGTGCAGTTTTGGTCTCACAGTCCCTGAGTGCAGTTTTGGTTTCACAGTCCCTGAGTGCAGTTTTGGTTTCAGCACTCCCTGAGTGCAGTTTTGGTTTCAGCAGTCCCTGAGTGCAGTTTTGGTTTCAGCAGTCCCTGAGTGCAGTTTTGGTTTCAGCAGTCCCTGAGTGCAGTTTTGGTCTCACATTCCCTGAGTGCAGTTTTGGTTTCAGCAGTCCCTGAGTGCAGTTTTGGTCTCACACTCCCTGAGTGCAGTTTTGGTTTCAGCAGTCCCTGAGTGCAGTTTTGGTTTCAGCACTCCCTGAGTGCAGTTTTGGTTTCACAGTCCCTGAGTGCAGTTTTGGTTTCAGCAGTCCCTGAGTGCAGTTTTGGTCTCACACTCCCTGAGTGCAGTTTTGGTTTCAGCAGTCCCTGAGTGCAGTTTTGGTCTCACAGTCCCTGGGTGCAGTTTTGGTTTCACAGTCCCTGAGTGCAGTTTTGGTTTCACAGTCCCTGAGTGCAGTTTTGGTTTCAGCACTCCCTGAGTGCAGTTTTGGTCTCACACTCCCTGAGTGCAGTTTTGGTTTCAGCAGTCCCTGAGTGCAGTTTTGGTCTCACAGTCCCTGGGTGCAGTTTTGGTTTCACAGTCCCTGAGTGCAGTTTTGGTTTCAGCACTCCCTGAGTGCAGTTTTGGTCTCACAGTCCCTGGGTGCAGTTTTGGTTTCATCAGTCCCTGAGTGCAGTTTTGGTTTCACAGTCCCTGGGTGCAGTTTTGGTTTCAGCAGTTCTGGAGTGCAGTTTCTTTGCAAATGTTACCTAATGTTTGATACTTGCCCAAGAGCCCTGGCTCAACAGCAGCACTTCCATCCCATCCCATCTGCTGGAGAAATTCCTTCTGTTGCAAAGTAAAAGTTCAGCGATTTTGCAGAGGAAAAAGCCGAGAGCAGAGGCTGGAATCAATGCTGTGACACTCAGCGGAAGAAGGAGCAGGCTGCAAAGCCAGGCTGTCCTCTGCCTTTCCTTCAGCCCTGACCTGGGAACACCTTCAGAGCTCCATTTGCATAGGACAAAGTGTCTGCTCCCGTCCAAATGGGACTGTGATCCCTGGCTATTTGGGATCTTAGCACATCCACCCTGGCGTGTGAGGGGAGGGGCTGAGCCTGTCCAAGGATTCATCTTGAACTTTGCTCATTTGCCTGAACAAATGCAAATCTTGCTGCATTCCTGCCCTCTCCACAACGCCCCGTGGGTTTGGGGTCAGGCCTGATGGATCCCCCCGGCTGGAAGCTGCTTTGGGTCCCCATGTCCTGCATCTCCCACTGCAAATCCAAGTTCAGGAAGGGGAATTTTTAAAGCAGGAACATGAGGAGTCCCTGGGCAGCTTCATCTCCCTGTAAATCAGTGCCAGGCATGTCCCTGTCCCTGCTGCTGTCCCTGTCCCTGCTGCTCTTTATTTGCACCGCAGGGACAACCACGAGGAGCAGCTCCCCAGCACAGCCCTCCCAGAGCCACCTGAGGGGGACAGTCCCCCGTGCTGCTGGCTAATGACAAATGCAGGGACAAGGACACCAAGGACCCCAGCGGGGTGAGGCAAAAGGCACCTGGAGCCACCACCAAGCCCAGGACCTGCCAGGGCAAAGCTTTGCTGAGTTTAAGTCCTCCCCGAGCCCTGGGAGCTGCTCTGCTGAGGCCAAACTCTGCTCATGACACTCCAACAGTTTTTTGGAAGAACACAGAAGCTCCCTCCTCCAAAATGCTGTGTTTTCCTGGTGGGAAACAGAGCCCTGAGGTTCTGCATGCCCGAAACTGCTGTCAGGAATGACCAGGGGTGACTTTCTGGTCCCAGTGTCACACACAGCCCGGTGACAGCAGAGCTGTGCCTCTGGTGCCGCCTGTGCCAGCTCTGCAGCCTTTGCAGGAGAACCTCTTGGTGACACACGTCAGGTTTTCTGTTTTCCCTTCTCACAACGAGCTGGCTTTGCCTGCAGGGAATCTGTGCTCCCTGGCCAGCTGTTCCAGCTGATCAGCTCCTGTCATCTTTGACACTTTTCCTGGAGCGCTTCATCCCGGTTTGAAATCCCTCAGGAGAGAGAAATCCACATCTGCTGACGGTTCTGGCTCCTTTTCTGCCCCTTTTCTGCCCCGTTTGGCACAGCCACACTGAGGGGAAGTTGTGCTTTGCTGCCCTTGGAGTGTCCCCCCCACCTGCTTTGTCATTTCTCAGGCTCCCTGAGCCTTTGCTGCCCTAAAGAATCATCTCACAGCAGCCAATTTCACCCAGAGTGGGCAAAGAAAAGCAAAAAAAGCAGAAAGAAAGGAACAATCTAAAATGCACCGAGAGCTGCTACTCTTTGGTAACTCAGAATTGTTGAATCCCAGAATGGGTTGGTTTGGAAGAGACCTTAAAATCATCTCCTTCCACCCCTGCCAGGGCAGGGACACCTCCCACTGTCCCAGGCTGCTCCCAGCCCCAATGTCCAGCCTGGCTTTGGACACTGCCAGGGATCCAGGGGCAGCCCCAGCTGCTCTGGGCACCCTGTGCCAGGGCCTGCCCACCCTCCCAGGGAACAATTCCTTCCCAAGATCCCATCCAGCCCTGCCCTCTGGCACTGGGAAGCCATTCCCCGTGTCCTCTCCCTCCATTCCTTGTCTCCAATCCCTCTCCAGCTCTCCTGGAGCCCCCTTAGGCCGTGCAAGGGGCTCTAAGGTTGCTCCAAGCCTGGTGTTTCATCATCTCTGTGGCCCCTTTGTAACCTGCCCCTGTTTACTGTGGATTAATTTTGCTGTCAGTGCTGGAGGCTGAAATATCTGCTCTCTACCTGAGTGTGCCAAGTTCACCTGGATTTTATCAGAGAGATAAGGTGAGCATGCTCTGTCATATCTGCCTGGAGCTTAGGCATCAAAACAGGTCCATTTTTCACTGATTTTGTTTACCCAGTAAAGGGACATGTGGATTCTTCAGGGTTTGGTTGTTTTTTTTTTCAATTCTATTTGTGTTTTTTCTTTTTGCCATCATGGATTGAATAAAATTTACATTTAGGCAACAAAAGTTCACTACAGACTCTGCCACCTTCTGTATTAAATCTTTTCCTTCCCTCTGCATGCTCTGCTTGGAGAAGTTTGATGTTGTTGTTGATTCTCCAAGGGAAAAGCTGGAAAGAGCTGCAGGGAAGGGAGTCCCTGAGCCCCCAGAGCTGCTCTGGGGGTGTGTGTGTGTGTGCACATCCATATCCATCAGAACTGATGTAATTAAAAGGAAGGCATTGTAAAATATAATTTGAAGCAGTTTGCAGCCTTCATGCATAATTTTCAAATTATTTGGGAAGGGAGAATTTATCAGAGTTGACAGGGCAATGTTACATGCAGTGAGAAGGAATAAAACTTAGTCTTCAATTCATCTATTCTGTCAATTAATGAAGGAATGGATATAAATGAAGTGCTCAGGATCTGGGAGAACAAAGGGGAATGTGCTTCTCTCAGAGCCTAAAGAGCCAAAGCAACACATGCTGGAAAAGATGGGAGAAAACATCCTGGGAACAGGTGTTACTGTTAGCTGGTCTTCAGAGGTGCTAATGAAAACTCCCGAAAATTAACGGGATCACAGGGAATCCTGAGGATGTGACAAAACTCCGGGCTTTGGCTGTGTGAATTTGACATGCCTCCATCAAGGCAATGTTATCTTTCCTCGCCTCAGCCCTGCAAACAGCTCCCATAAATTTCCCTGAGCTAATTGCTCTTTAATAGTTTGTTGTGTGAGCACGCGCTAATTACAAGTCAGGCAGCGTTGTGAAAACACATCTGAAATATTCCTACAGGTGAGAAATGGGTTTGGGGAAGAAAGGAATTTTTAGCAGAGTGTGGTTTGTGAGTCTTGGGAGTTCTGAAGTCCTGCTTCAAACACCAGCACTGAGTCAGAGCACTGTTGTCATTAGACATAAATAATTCATCGGTGAGGTGAGCCAGGTAGCTCTGGCCTTTCTCTGGGTGCTGCATTTTAAATTAAAAGTAACCCAACTCTTTATGCTGGTTTTTGTTTCTTAATTCCTGCAGGTTTCTCTCAGACTCTGCCACTCGGGCCCAGTGCAGGAGACAGAGGTTGTGATCCCAGACTGGAGCATTCCCACAGATTTGGGGAATAAGAGGAGCTGCAAAATGGGACTGGGAGGGTGGAACAGAGAGGTGTGGCACTGCTGAGACCCCTCAGACGCTGGGGGCAGTCCTAGACCCCTCAGGACAAAAACCCCTGAGGGGCTGGAGCATGTCCAGGGCAGGGAACGGAGCTGGGAAGGGGCTGGAGCCCCAGGAGCAGCTGAGGGAGCTGGGAAGGGGCTCAGGCTGGAGCAAAGGAGGCTCAGGGGGGACCTTGTGGCTCTGCACAAGTCCCTGACAGGAGGGGGCAGCCGGGGGGGTCGGGCTCTGCTGCCAGGGAACAGGGCCAGGAGGAGAGGGAACGGCCTCAGACTGGGCCAGGGCAGGCTCAGGGTGGGCATCAGCAGGAATTTCTCCATGGAAAGGGTGCTCAGGCCTTGGCAGGGGCTGCCCAGGGAGGTTTGGAGTGCCCATCCCTGGAGGTGCCCAAGGAAGGGCTGGAGGTGGCACTGAGTGCTCTGGGCTGGGGACAAGGTGGGCATCGGGCACAGGGTGGATTCAATGATCCTGGAGGGCTTTCCCAGCCCCAGTGATGCTGGGATTCTGTGTGGTCCACGTGCAGCAGTGCCAGGGCTGGTGCTGAGGTTCCTGAGGACACACAACAGCAGTCTCAGCAAACCCAAAGGGCAGGAATCCCCTCCCACCCTTATATCCCTTTTCTGCTTCTAACTTCAGCCATGGCAGACACTTCCAGATCAGTGGAATGGGATAAATTCCCAGGAAGATGCAGACTTTGCTAATTACAGAAAGGAAAGGCAGAAGGAATCCCCAGACATCACTAGTCCTGATTGTAATTTATGCAATAAAAATAAAAAGTGGTGGCTTAAACTGGAGTTTTCTGTTGCCCTTGGGAGGATCAATTGGAGTTTTTATCCCACATTTAGATGCTAATGGTTCAATCCATCACTCCAGGGCCATTCTGGGGCAATGGTGGGGCTTAGAGGTGGATCAGAAGCAAATTCCTGATGAAGTATTGAATACTGAAAGAGGAATTACTGAATGATGAAAGAGGAAACATTGAATATTGGAAGAAGAAATATTGACTGTTGGAAGAGGAAAGATTGAATGCTGGAAGATGAAGGAGATGCAGTGTTGGCTTTCAGAGAATATCAGAGCTCATTTTCTCCACTGGTGGTGGTGGAACTGTGGGGTCTGGACTGCTGAAGTTCGAGATAAGGGTCTGTCACAGCTGATATTTGAGTATCTCATGGAAAGGAAAAAGAGCGTCATGTTTGCTCTTAGTATTCCCTCAACTGCATGTCTTTCTTTGGGAAGAAGCTTTCCTCCTGGTGGATGTGATAATCCATGGATGGACACGTGCATGGCAGGTTCAAAGCAGATGTCAGGAGAAGAATCCCACCTTCATTGCAGGAGGGAAGAAGAGAGACCTCGAGCAAAGAATTTGCCGAGTTATTTTGGGGAGTTCTGTGAACTCCCAGCACATCCAACTTGTGCTGTCAGGAAATTTCACACCTTGCAGGAGAAATCCTCTCCTGTGGCTTGCTCTGAAACTGTCTCCTGCTTCACTTGTACCCTCCCCAGCTCCAGTCATCACCTTCCCAAATTCTGACATATAAAGATAACCCAGTTATCTTTTCTTCCACCTAAGTTTTTCTTCTTATCCACTTAAGTTTCTTCTTTTTAGCCACTAAAGTTCCCTCTTGAGGAAGCACCACCTGGAATTCATGAAGGTTTCCTCCTCGTTAACTTCTCCCATCCCTCCATCTCCCTTCCCAGACACGGTGGAGCAGATCCCAATGACATCCAAGAAGTGAACACACACCACGAGCTGGTTTTTTCCCCTATTCCTTTCTCAACCTTTCCCAGTTTTCCACTTGCTGAGAGCTGAGCCGACATTCCCATGGATCTGTTAAGAATAACTTCAGGATCTCATTCCCGAGTGGTGCCAGCCCTCCCTGAGCTCCAGGGATGCCCAGTGTGGAAAAGGCTGGATGTCACTCTGTGTTTATTTTGCCATGGAAGGAGGGCACCAGGGATGAGCATCAAGAACAGCATCTTTGTTCCAGAGCCCATGGAGCGTCCAGGGATTTTCCACATCTTTCTGCCTGTGCCTGTCTTCCACAAGAGAGGAGAACACAGACACTGGAACCAGCCTGGCCAGCGCCAGACGGAGAAATCAGCCCCCTTCACCCTGGAGACAGCTGTTCAGTGGCTCCCAGCTCTCACTGAAGAGCAAAGCTGCAGGAAAACCGCGTGGGATGGCAGGAAAGGAGCACAATCCCCATTCTGTGTCCAGCAGCCGGGTGAAACCGGAGCCCCACTGGGAATGGCCCTGCTGGTGTCCTGCCCCCTTTCTCAGTGCAGTGCTTCCCTTCCCTCAGAGATCACTCCTACAGCTGGAATTTTAATTCTCCAGGCTTTTTAAGCTGGAAAAGCATCGGTGTCCTCCATGCTCTCCTGTCTAACCCAGGCAGGTGTTTATTAACACCCAACCCAGGGGTTCAGCACTTCAGGAAAAGCTGCTGTTCCAGTGTATCCAGGGAATCTGTCCAGCAGCACAATGGGAACAGCTACAGCACAAGGAAGCAATTTTAACTATTATCCAGGAGTCAGCATTCCCACCCTCTCCGTGCACCAGTGCCTAGGGATGTGTGTCCATAAAATCCCACTGTGAAGAGAAAGCTCTGCCCTGGGACTGCCGCTGGTGTGGGAGGAGCTGGGATGGCTCCAGCCTCGGCTCCTTGCCAGTCTGACTGATCCCTCAGCCTGCCTCAGCTGATACCTGCTGCTCCTGGGGGAGCCAAATGTGCATTTGGATCTCAACCTGCCTGTTGGGATATCGAGGAGAAGCACAGAAGCCCTGTGCTGGCCCTGGAGAAGGAAAGGCTGCTCCTCAAGGAGCCCTCCCAAGTTTGTACTGGGGGGCTGGAACAAGGGGAGTTTTCAGGTCCCTTCCAACCCAAACCATTCAAGGATTCCATGATTCCACGATTCTGGGATTCCATGATTCTGTGATGTAATGATTCTATGATTCCGTAATTCTGTGATTCCCTGATTCCCTGATTCCATGATTCCACATTTCTGTGATTTCATAATTCTGTAATTCCACGATTCTATGATGTCATGATTCCATGATTCTGTGATCTAATGATTCCCTGGTTCTGTGATTTCATTATTCCATGATTCCATGTTTCTATGATGTAATGATTCCCTGATTCTATGATTCCATGTTTCTATGATTTCATGATTCCATGATTCTATGATTCCATGTTCCTATGATTTCAGGATTCCATGATTCCATGATTCTGTGATGTAATGATTCCCTGGTTCTGTGATTTCATTATTCCATGATTCCATGATTCTGTGATGTAATGATTCCCTGATTCCCTGATTCTGTGATTCCATGTTTCTATGGTTTCATGATTCCATGATTCTGTGATGTCATGGCTCCATAATTCTATTATTCCATTATTCCGTGATTCTGTGATTCCATGGTTCCATCATTCTATGATTTCAGAATTCTGCGGCTCCATGATTCTATGATTTCAGGATTCCATGAGTCTATGATTCCATGATTCCGTGATTTCCTTATTCTCTGATTCCATAATTCTGTGATTTCATGAGCTACATGTTACATTTCTCTTGAATCCAGGAACTGTTGAGCCAAGTGGTTCTTTACATTTTGGAGAATTGTGCCATTTTCCTGCACTTTAAAGGCTGCTGGGAATGACATGGTCCACGACCAGGAAAACCTAACACCACCTGACTTCTTTGTCTCCTTATCCATGGAAATTTGGGTCATCCGGATGGATAACACAGCTCACTGATGTGCACTCATCCCCTTATTTTATACAGACCCCTGAACCACCCCTTTGGTCCCAAAGCCTCAAAGTTCACAGGATTCCATGACAATCTTTCACTTTCCAAATGTGCAGTTTAATACTTTGGACTGCACACCCAATTTCCCACTGGAAATAAAAGAGGAAAACCAACTTGTTTATCAAAGTTTCATTTGGGCAGAGTTTTATCTTCAACTGCTCCCCACGAGCTTCAGTTATTGCCTCAGATTCAGCGTGGGAGGGCTGAGATTCCCAAACATCCCACAGCAGGCTGGGAGCACAGCTGCAGCCGAGCTCCAGATGTGCTCCCGCTGAGCCTGACTGGCTGCAAACACAGGAGAACAAAGAGGGCTGGATTGGGAAGGGATTTTTTGGTTGGGTGTTATGAAAGTGGCAAATGGATATTATGGATGTAAAAGGCAAACATAAAATCATGGAATCAGGAGTGAATGCTGAGTTAATAAGTTGAGTTTGCATTTTCAGTGTGTGAGCAAGGAAATAATGGATTTGGTTTAGGAGGGGGGCTGTTGTTATGCCTTTTATTACTGAGGCTGCTTCCCTGCCTGGCAATCCTTCTGAGAACTCCTGACTTCATCCCCAGCTCCACAGGCACATGAAAACAAAGGAAAGATTGAGGAAATGTCAGCCAAGCAGTAGGAATAAGCACCCAAACAGTAAAACAAAGCAGCTGAGTGCTTTCCGGGGAGGCTGGAGCAGGATGGAGCAGGTCTTCTCATGTGGGAAGCCATGGCCAAGGCTCAGGTAGGAATTAAACACAAATCCAGGTGTCTGCATTGTTTGGGTTATCTGCAGTTGTTGAACACACATCCCAGCAATGCACTGGGCTCCAAAGCCTGGCTTTGAGCACAATCCAAGGCACAATGGTCACCCTCAAGGGCAAAAGGAGAGGGGCACAGAATCAAATCTGAAAACACAAAACGTTTCTTTTCCCCCAGCAACCAAAGTTTCCTGGTAAAATAACACACTGGAAAAGAATAAATGCCCTCTGCATGCTCCACTGGGAATGAGGCAAGGTGGTAAATCCATGCTCTGGTTTCTTAGGGTGGATATCAGGAAAAGTTCTTCCCCCAGAGGGTGCTGGGCACTGCCCAGGCTCCCCAGGGAATGGGCACGGCCCCGAGGCTGCCAGAGCTCCAGGAGCGTTTGGACAAGGTGGGATCATTGGGGTGTCCGGGTAGGGCCAGGGGCTGCACTGGATGATCCCTGGGGGTCCCTTCCAGCTCAGGATATTCCAGGATTCTCCTGAGAGATGGAGAGAGCTGGCTCTGTGCCTCTGGTCAGGCAGAGGCTTGGCCCAGGAACCACTGGAGCGGGGAAGCAGCAGAAGCTCCTGGGTTTGGGGAGTGCAGAGTCAGCAGTGCCCAGCAGCCGCTCCTCTGCACGTTCTCCCTCCCGACGGTTCCCAGCGATGGCTTTCAGCATCCCCTGCTGCTCCCTGCCCTGCTGGGATGCACAGCCTGAAGGTTTTTAGACAGCGAAAAACTCACTTTTCAACAGGCTCCAACCTCTATTCCCAGTGTAAGGAAGCTCTGCTGGATGGAGTTATTAATAAAAGAAATGTAAACACACCCAATATTGGCAGTAATTCTCCATTACCCACTCCACAGGCAGCTTGGAACAATGCACGTGGAGCAGGTGCCCCGTTGCTCTCTGCTCCTGTCAGCACCGATTTTATGAGGATGAGATTTTGCTCTGAAATGTTTCAGAGGCTGACAAACAGATGGGGAAGGAAGCTGCACATGGGCAGCACTAAATCCACCCTGTCTATGCTGAAAGCTCTTGAGGTAAGGAGGAGTGATAAGCACAGGGACATTTTGGGACAGCAACAGCTCAAAGGAAGGAATGCAGCAGGCTGGCAAATCAGCCAGGGGTGAGGAGCTGGGAAAAAAAATCCTAGGTTTTCCTGGGATTGAGTAAACCCAGTGGTCCCAAACTTTGGGAAATGTCTTTCCCAGCAGGAAGAAGTTTGCTTGTGCTGCTGCTGCAGTGGGGACAACATGGGTTATGTGCCAGAGAATTCCAGCTCCCTTGGGATCTTGGAATTAAACCTGCCCGGCCTTCCCATGCTGGAGAGGAACTGGTGTAAATACAGAGGGAATCTTCCCTCTGGCACACCCAACACACTCAGCTCTTCAGCTGCTCCTGAGGGGGACAAAGAGGCTTTTTGAGCCATTGGCAGGTGGTCCTTCAGGGAGGCTGTGACAGGAGGCTCTGAGCCGTCCCAGAGCAGGTGACCTCCCTCCTGAGCCACCTCCCTGCCAAGGCCATCCCTCACACTTCATCCCTGCCACCTTTCCTGCCTCAGGGGGTCGGCAGCAGTAACCCCACAGCCCTCAGCATCACCAGCCTCAGCTCTTGTGGGGTCTGTTTCCAAGGAACCCTGAAAACTGGAGCATCCATTAAACCTGGGAATCACTGTAATTTAATTAAAATTTTATCTCGTTGATCCGATTGTATCCTAAAAACAACTGCAAGTGCTGCCTGTGAGAGCAGATCAGTTCCTGGGATTTCAGGAGTCCTGCTCCCCTGATAGCTCATCACACACCAAGGCTGAGGGGATGTGAAGTTCCCGCTTCCTGCATAAAAATGGAACGTGCAGCACTTGCATTTATTCCCCAAGGAGCCAGAGGAGAAAGGGGATGAGGGAAATTGGAGAAAGCAGAGCAGTTACAATGGATGTGCCCAGGTACAGGCTCTGCTGCTGACAGGAGAGGCTGCTCCAAATGGAGTCCCAAGTCTGTTCTGCCTGGGAAAAGGGGGAATTTCTGTCCATCGTGTGGCACATCCAAGGGAGAGTTTGAATCCCAGAGCCACGGGAGCTGCAAACCCCAGCGTGGGCAAATCTCTGTGCCTCTGCTGAGGGGAAGACATGAAAAGATTGCTAATTAAAGCCATTAACTGGTTGATTTCCCCCGGAGCTGTGTGGAAACAGCTTCCCAAAGGGCAGGCTGCTGCCCCCTCAGTGCCGTGGCTCAGCAATCCCGGCAGGGAAGGAGGCAGAGCCCTCTCCTCCCTGCTGGGGGGTTCTGCTCCGTGCCGGGTGTCTGGCAGAGGGAACTCTGGTGGGGGACCCACTCCCTGATCCAGCCTTTTGCCACCTCCCAGGTGCCCCTGGGATGCTCTGGCTGCTCAGCTCTGGCCCTGCCCCCTCTTCAGGTGGCGCCTGCCCTCAAGCAGGGGTTGGTCCCCATCCCTGCAGACTGGAAATCCGATTTTCTGGGAAATATTTCCATACCAGGTACCTTCCCCTGCTCTAAAGAGAGCAGAGACTTAGGAATCACGGGGTTCATCACGTTGAAAGAATGTGACTTCTTATTGCCAGTGATACTCGAAGTGTTTAACGTTCAAACATGTCTTGCTCATGCTAAGAGGGAATGGGGCTTCATCATCCCCGGCTCACAGTAACCTGCAGCTCGAGAGGGAATATTGCTGCCTCCTCGAAGTCACTGCATGTTGGGAAATGGTTAGAGGATCAGGGACATGGATCACTGATAAAATTATGGGATCAATAAAAGAACTGTACAAGCAATAGGCCTGCAAGCAAAGGTTAGTGTGAGAAACTGTCTGCATGAGAAAAATCCCTGTGTGAGAAACAGGCCTGGGAAACAAAAAGGGAGTTTTGAAGCGATGCAGCTGTGCTGAGAAGATGTGCTGGCCGGGAGAGAAGGGAGGCTGAACTCTGAATCCTTTTAATCATAACATAACTGTAGAAGCTTGCCAATGTAAGTCCAATTATGTAGAAGCAGAAATGCGCTTTGATAAGTTTTAAGCCACTTAAGAGTTAACAAGCTGGGATACTATATAAGTGCCTCTGGATTGCTAATAAAGTGAGCTTGCTTTTATCCACTGCAGGTGTCCTTGTGCCCACAAGATTCTCTCATCTGGTAGAACTGGCTGAAAACAATTGGCTGAGAGCACCTTGCAGCACCCCCCTCGTCCTGTGCGGCTGGGGAGTGTTTTCAGTCGATGTCTGAATTGAGGTTTCACTCGTTGCTATGATCCAGCCGTTCAGGAGCTCCTGAAATCCCATTCCACATCTCCAACATCCAGGCTTTCCTCTTCAGATTCCCAGTTCAGCAAAAGGTTCAAATAGACGGATTTAAGTTGTGGATTGTGTTTATTTATTTATTTATTTGTGGGTTGTGTTTTATGTTGTCCCCTATTTATTGTATCTTCTTTTTGCCCTTTACTTTGGCTTTAGGTTGGACTTGGTGATCCCAAAGGTCTTTTCCAACCTTAATGATTCGCCAATTATGAACAAGAAATGCTTCCATCCCTGCAGCAAGCTGAGACTTTGACCTCTGCAGGTGTTCAGGTGCAACATCAGTGATCAAAGTCCTCCTAATCAGGGATTTTATTTATTCCCAGCTACAGAAAAGCCTTCTCCATGGAGTTCCAGATCTCAGTTTCTGGGCAATTCATTATTTAGGATGTGGTGGCTGCAGCTGCTTGGGGTTTGTATTTAAAGACAGGGCCAGGTTTGAAATGAGCTCTCTGCACATCCAGTGAGGCCACAGCAGGAGCTGCTCACCCTCCAGGGCTGTGTCCTGCTTCCCAGAGTCAGGGAATCAGGGAATCACGGAATAACAGAATCACATAACCATGGAATTTGTACATCTCAGTGAATCTGGGGCTGCCCCTGGATCCCTGGAAGTGTCCAAGGCCAGGCTGGACAGGGCTCAGAGCACCGTGGGATAGAGGAAGAGGCTGGAACAAGGGGGGCTTTAAGGTCCCTTCCACTCCAGACCATTCCATGGCTCCTGTGATCTCCTCTTGCCTCCCCTTGTAAGTGAAGGACTCAAGGAAACCTCCAAGACCTGACCTGGTCCGGAACCGTCACCAGCACCGCTGTGTCCCTTCAGGAGCAGCAACCTCCAGCTGCTCCTGAGGGGCAGAGCCCTGATGGGGACAGGTACCCAGCCAGGACGGGAGTGTCCCCACCCTGTGTGACCAGAGACGCCCTGCCGGTGGCAGGGAGGGCACAGAGGGTGAGGGGACACAGAGGGTGAGGGGACACAGAGGGTGAGGGGACAGTGCAGCCCCCCCAGCAGTGCCAGAACCCCCAAAGTGCTGCCACCCCCCAAACGATGACCCGGGAGTGACAAAAAGCCACTTAAAGGCTCCCCTGGGACCTCATCACCCACTCAGCCTCCTACCAACCACTCTGCAAGCAGCCGGAGCTGGGGGAGCCTCTGCTGCCTGCGAAGGGAGGCTCCTGGCCCGGGAGAGCAGTGCCCGCCAGGCGTGGCCCGGACCCGGGGAAAGGCTCCCAGGCCGGGACTGAATCGTGCAGGTGCTCAGTGAGCTGGGGCAGGGTTCATTACAGGAGCAATGTCCATGGCTGGCAAACGGCCCAGGGGGCTCTGAGAGCAGCCACGGGCAGGCGGGGATAATGCAAATTATCCTGGGAGGGTTTAAGGTCTCCGACAAGTCCTGCAGTGACCTTGGGGAGTAAGGGCTGGGATGGTTCTGGTGTTGTGGAAAAGACACTTTCAGGGAAGGAAAGTTCCAAGCTTTTCCAGTTTCACATTCAGAAAAGAAGAATAAATATGATAAAGTTACCGTAATAAATATAATAAAGTTCCCACATTCCCCACAACTTTCGGAGATGCAATAAACTCCACACCGCAGAAGTTGTCAGCTCCTGTTGCAATTAAATTTTTAATATCATCCACATTTCTCCTGTGTCCCTGGATGAAGGAGTGTGGCAGAACACTTCCAGGGTGTTTCCCCCTGCAGATTCCAGGCCTTGTCTCCCATAAATCCCATTTTTCCTGCCTTGTTTTCCCATCTGCTCGGGGGCAGGGGCAGCAGCAGTGTCCGAGCAGGGGCACTGTGTCAGGGCTGACAACTGGAGTCAGCACTGATTTTCCAACACCCGGAAAAGAGCCGGGCTGGAAGCGGAGAGAGGATTGGAATCGTTCCTGGTGAATTTTAATGGCCTTTAATCAGCCACTGCACGCTGATTACTGCAAACGTGGGGAGCCTGTTTCCTCTGCGAGCATGGCTGGGATGGATTCGGGGTTTAACTGCCCTAATTGAATTCCTGCTCAGCAATCAGCACTCAGCTGGCTCCAGAGGCATCCAGGTGGGGAGAGGAGAGGATTCCTTAGGGCTGGGGGCTCTCCCAGCCCTGTGTCTGCTCCTTCTCCCATTGCTCCTTCCCTGACCCTGCCCTGGCAGAGCCCTGCTGGCCTATGGAAAAAGAACAAAATTCCTCCCTGGGAGGGTGGGCAGGCCCTGGCACAGGGTGCCCAGAGCAGCTGGGGCTGCCCCTGGATCCCTGGCAGTGTCCAAGGCCAGGCTGGACATTGGGGCTTGGAGCAGCCTGGGACAGTGGGAGGTGTCCCTGCCCATGGCAGGGGTGGCACTGGATGGGCTTTGAGGTGCCTCCAACCCATCCTGGGATTCTGTGAATAATGAACACCCTAAGAGAGGGAAGGGTGGTTGGCAAAGCAGCTCCAAGCTGCCAGAGGGGTGTTCATTCTTCAGGATATGGATCATGATCATCTTTAACCCGGGCAGATCTGCAGGAAGTTTGGAGAGAGAATAAGTGACCACTGCAACAGAAAAGAGGTGCTCAGAAAGTGCTACTGTGAGCCCCAGGATCCTGGGGTGGGTTGGGTGGGAAGGGACCTTCAAGACCATCCAGTGCCACCCCAGCCATGGCAGGGACACCTCCCACTGTCCCAGGCTGCTCCCAGCCCCAATGTCCAGCCTGGCCTTGGGCACTGCCAGGGATCCAGGGCCTCCCCACCCTGCCAGGGAACAATTCCTTCCCAATATCCCATCCAGCCCTGCCCTCTGACACTTGAATCGTGGATAATGTTGTGGAAACATGCACCCACACACCAGCTATCCATAAAATAAATATTTACATTGCCTCAATTGTCTCTTACACAAAGGACACAAGTGCTGGGAGCCGAGGTTCCGGCATTTATCCTCACACGGGATCACAGTCCCTGAAATCCCTGGAATCTGGCACTTCCACCCAGCCTGGCTGCCTCCCTGCCAGCTCTGCTCAGGCTCTGCTCCTCTCCAATGCCTCGGTTTGTTTCATTTGTCTCTTCATTGCTCTGGCACTCCCCAGGTGTGAGGCAATCGGAGCTGCAGGGGCACAGGGGGAGCTGCTGGAGTGACAGGGATGGCTTTGATAGGGATCCCCTGAGCAGGGCACTCCCGGGGGAACATCGGATCCAACGCCCAGCAGGAGCAGGAGGAGATGAAAACCATGCAAATCATTGTCAGGGGATGATTCCCCCATCCCTTCCCCAGGGAAGGCAACAGCCTCCCACTCCCTGCTCCAAACGCTTCCAGGAGCTCCACCTTGCTGGGCTATTTGAGGGTTGGCTCTGCTTGGAGGAGGAAACCTGGACACTAAAATCCATCTCTGGAGGGAACTGCAGCATTACTGTGGCTCATTGTGAGCAGAGATCTTCCCCTTAATCTGCTTATTTACACTCAAAAATGGTAAAAATCAGTTTGGGATGCTTCCCACGGAGCTCACACAGATACTGGATCCTTCCACAGCTCCCTCAGGTTGCTCTGGGCTCCTGCTGTGTCGACATTCTTTTAACTGAGTAAATGTATTGGATCACAGAATTATTCATTCTAATGACAACTTTATAGAGTTGTATGTGGAACAGCAGAAATAACAGAACAAATATCTCTGGGCACCACCTCAGCACTGCCAGCGCCTCAGAGCTGCAGCCACCTCAGAGCGCAGATTTCTGTCTTTGGCAGCACAAAACCAAACACAAACCTCCTCAGAATGAGAAATAATGGTGCAGAAAACACCCAGGCAAAGAAACAGGTTCTCAGTGAAGTGGTAAATTTGTTTAGAGAAGAATCCTTATGGAGTTTCTCTTGAAGATCAGCATCGTTCCGTTCACTGGGTAAAACTGCCTTGGGGATCTGCTGGAAAACTGTCCTGATAAATTCAGAGCCTGGGAAGGTCTGCCTGGCTCAGGAGGCACTGGTGCAGGGGTGTGAGATGGTCACAGCACCATGAACACCCTCAGTCCCTGCACGTCACCCAAGAGCCCAGAAATTACTGACAAAAACCCCAAACTGAAATAAAAACCCCAAAGTGAAGCACAAGAGCCCCACTGGCAGCACTGGTGGCACAGAGAAATCAAGGCAAGCTCCCAAAGGAAGGGGAGGGAGGTGGCCCAGCCCTGTCCCAGCTCCTGCCATGGGCAGAGGGGCCTGGGGGACGGGGCAGGATGGAGCTGCCCCTGCAGGACGCCCAGGGCGTGTCCACCTCCTCAGCAGGGGTGGCCAGGACACATCTCCACCCTGGTGGCCACAGGAACGTCCCCATGCTGACGGCAGCTCAGGACAGCTGGGGCCTGGGGAGCTCTGTGAGGGCCACCAGTGTGGGACAGCCATGCCCTGCGCTGGGCACACACACAGGTGACGGCTGGATGAGCGTGCCAGGGCAGAGGGGACACCTCTCTTCTCCATGGGTAGTGCCAAACTGCTCCTGGTGCCCCTGCAAGAGGGGAACCCCTGCCCCAGGAGCTGCTGGTGGCCCTGGCATGAGCTGCTCCAGGGCTGGGTCAGGGGAGACCTGGGGAGCATCACAAACACCCAGGGGTCACTCAGGGCCTGCAGCTCCCAGGGGGTTCTTTTAGAGTCCCACAAGGGTTTGGGTTGGAAGGGACCTTCAAACCCCTCCCATTCCAACCCCAACACCTCCCACTGTCCCAGGCTGCTCCAAGCCCCAATGTCCAGCTTGGGCACCAGGAGACTGCACTGGAAAGCTGGGACGCACACCAGGAAAACCCGAGTTACCCGCTGAGCTGGAGGAACCCCCAGGCCTGCAGGCCTTTCCCCCCCTCACCTGCTCAGCCTAAGGAACCCCCACCTCCCCCACCCCCAGCACCGGAATCTTTGCAGCCTCCTCATTTGCATTTTTCCAAAGGTCTTTTTTTCCCTTTTTTCCCAAGCAGGTAATTTACTTCTTTGGATTTTCTTTCACAGAAAAGGTCATTTTCTCCCCACCACGTTTGTTTGTTGCAAACAGTTGCCAACACCTCAGGGTTTCTGCTTGTTTATAAGCAATGGAGTGTCTATTTTCCTGGTTTTCCTTCTTTTTCAAGCCATAGTTCAGTTTTCCCAATATTTTTACTCCACTGAATGCCAGGCTTTGGAGGCAGAGTGAGATTTCCATCTCACAGTGGGAGTTCTTTGGGAAAAAAAAGGAAATAAAAAAGGCCAAGTCTGTTTTAAACAATTCCCAAGGTATGATCTCCATGAAAATCAGCCTCTGCTTTGAGTCAATGAGGATTTCCACCAACAAAACTCTGGCAGTGCAGTGAGAGATGATTTTGTTACAGGAATGGGAAGTATCCAGGGCAGCCAGAGCCTGCCAGGATTGGAGCTCTTTCCATGTCCTTTTCTCTGTGCAGAGAGGAGGGAGGGAGGGATGGATGGATGGAGGGAGGGATGGAGGGATGGATGGATGGATGGATGGATGGATGGATGGATGATGGATCGGTGGAGGGATGGAGGGATGGATGGATGATGGATGGATGGAGGGATGGAGGGATGGATGGATGATGGATGGATGGATGGATGGATGGAGGGAGGGATGGAGGGAGGGATGGAGGGAGGGATGATGGATGGAGGGATGGAGGGATGGATGATGGAGGGATGGATGGAGGGATGGATGGATGATGGATGGATGGAGGGAGGGATGGATGATGGATGGAGGGATGGAGGGAGGGATGGAGGGATGGAGGGATGGATGGATGGATGGATGGAGGGATGGATGGAGGGATGGATGGATGATGGATGGATGGATGGATGGATGGATGGAGGGATGGATGGATGATGGATGGATGGATGGATGGGTGGAGGGATGGATGGAGGGAGGGATGGAGGGAGGGCTGGAGGGAGGGATGGAGGGAGGGATGGAGGGAGGGATGATGGATGGAGGGATGGAGGGATGGATGGATGCTGGATGGAGGGATGGAGGGAGGGATGGAGGGATGGAGGGATGGAGGGAGGGATGGAGGGATGGAGGGATGGAGGGATGGAGGGATGGAGGGATGGATGGATGATGGATGGAGGGATGGATGGAGGGATGATCCTGGGATCTGCTGGATTGGGTTTTAAGGCCAGGTGGAGCCTCCTCTCTGGCAGAAACTCCATCCTGACGCTGGGAGTGAGGGGATTTGGGATTTGCCCCTGCCTGAAACTCATCACCTCTGCTCCGTCACCCAAAGAGGCCTTTCCAAAGGACAAATGATCCCCATCCCAAAAAAACCAGCACTGGATGTGGATCCTGGTCCTCAGGGCTGCTGGGCAATCTGATCCCTTCAGGAAGGAGTCCCCAAGAAGCCGGGAAGCCTCTCCCAGCCCTGTGCCATGCACCCCTCAGGCGATCTCCCACACATCCACCTTCCCTACAGGCTGCTCCTGACACTTCCTAGTGAACCCCTGAGAAATCCACAGCACAATTCCTATTTCACACATCAGCCAGGAGAAAAAAACCTCCCAAAAACCCCTGGAGCTGCAGACTGAGTTTATAAATAAACTGGCACGGAAAAAAGAACCTCTGGACCATGAGAGCTGCTGGAGGCAGTGTCCCTGAGTGCTGCAGAGGGTGCACAAAGCCCAGCCACACCTTCCAGGGCAGCCAGATCCCGAATCCAGCAGGCAGAATCCTCTGGGTATCGGCCGCCTGCTTTAAACAGGCTCTGGACCAGAGCTGCAGAGCCTTTCTGAGGGCTAAAGGTGCTGCTTGAAGCTCAAAACCACAGCAGGGCAGTGAAATCCTGCGTTCCTCCTGCCCTGCTGCTTCCAAAACTTTGCCACCTGCAGTGTCTCCAGTCCTGAGCTGCAAACTTGGCCCGGGACATTTGAGAGGGTGGATTTTGGTACAGGGAAAACGTGGGGGTGGAAAGGAGGTCCCTTCACAGGCAGAGAAATGTGAGGCCACCCAGGATTTGTCCTCTGCAAAGGGCCCCAGGGGTGGCACAGGGACAGCTGTGCCACCGCGGTCCGGGGCAGGAGCCCTGCAGCGCTCACACCTGCCCCAGCTGTGGCAGCACATCTCGATGCAGGCCTGGGGGCAGGGAGCAGGGGCTGGGGCTGGATCCGTCCTTGCACGTGCTCAGCTCTCCCCGTGCTGCCACAAATCCATGGAGAGCAGCAGGGGAATGTCCTGGCAGCAAAGGGACCTGAAGTGAGGCAGCAGAACTGTTCCCCTTCCACTGATAACAGCACTGATAGAGCTGGAACTTGAACCAAAAAGGCCTTGAGAGCCTTGGTGGGGCCCAGGAGGGGACATTCAGCTGTCCCCAGGGCACACAGCTCCACCTGAGCCACTTCCCTCCACATTTTTATACCAAATGTAGTAAAATTGGCACTTCTGAAGCACAGCTCATCCCTTCCTGAGGCTGGGGCCCAGGGCACATCCCTTGAATCACAGCCTGGAAGTGGCTGTTTCTCTCTGATGGCTCCAAGGGACACTCTGGGATGAACTAAAGGACACTCTGGGAGTGTCCCAGGTTATTTGGGACGAGTTTCACACCAGCCACCTGCATCCTCCCATGGAAAATCTCACCTTTTAAATGTGGATATGAGGAAACCATGACCTAAACTGCAGGAGCAGCCATGGCAGGAGATAGTACATTCCTGAAATTAGGATAAGGTCAGGATGCTGGGGTTCAGGGGCACTGGGGAACACAGGGGCCCCATCTGAGTGTCCGAGGACAGGTGTCTGCCAGCTCAAATCCCAGTGGTTTTGCAGGATAATCAATGCCAAGGTTTCCAACCTCTGCCTTACTTTGGTTGTATCCAGCCAGGAAAACCCAAGCAATGGTTGATGTTTTAAATGTACGGATTTTTTTTTCTATGGAAATCACTTCAAGGTATCCCAGGTTCATCAGTCAAAAAGTGCTGCTCAGAATGAGGCAGTGCTGTGGGGTGATTGGTCTGGTGGAAGAGCATTTGGGGGGATGTGCCTGGTACAATGGTCCAGCCCCAACTCCCCATCTTTGGCCCCATCCACCAAACTTTCAGCTGCATTCCCTGATTTAAACCCCAAAGCAACCAGCAAGAGGGAGGGCACTGAATCCGTGAATCCCAGAATCCAGGAATGGGTTGGGTTGGAAGGACCTTAAAGCCCATCCAGTGCCACCCCTGCCATGGGCAGGGACACCTCCCACTGTCCCAGGCTGCTCCAAGCCCCAATGTCCAGCCTGGCCTTGGGCACTGCCAGGGATCCAGGGGCAGCCCCAGCTGCTCTGGGCACCCTGTGCCAGGGCCTCCCACCCTCTGAGTAAAGAGCTCCTTCCCAATCTCCCATCTCTCTTCCTCCCCAGCAGTCGATCCGAGAAGGTTCTTTGAAGAGCTGACACAGCAGCTCCTGAAATCCAGGAATCGAGATTTTTGCAGCAGAGCAGCTCAGCACCAGCAAAAAATGCTGCTGCAAGATGTAAAACGTCCCATCCTGTGGTTTGACAACAGCCTGCACCTGCCCTGAGGGGCTGCACTGCCTCCGGAGGAGGAGGAGGTGAGGGAGGAAGGGCTGACCCCAGCAGGGCACCTGGATCTGTTCCCACATCAAATCAGACACAGACAAGAACAAATCCTCTGCAGCAAGGCTCGTTTGCCATCAGCAGATTAATTCCTCTGCAGGGACGAGAGGAGAAACTCACACACAGGAAGCAACTGCATCAGGTTTATCTCTGAACCCCATAAAAAAAAAAAAAAAAAAAAAAAAAAAATCCCTCTCCAGGCAAAAATTGTCTTTGGAGACAGCCCGGGGCTGCTGGAGGGCCCTGACACAGCCCCTCACTCCCCGCTCCCTCGCTCCCCGCTCCCTCCCAGCCCCTCCTGCCCTGCCCTGTGCCACCGCCATTCCCACACATTTTCCCCTTCATTTCCCTCTATTAAGGCACTAATTGATTGACCAGATCAGGAGAGCCCAGATCTGTCCCCTGGGACTCTCCTGCATTCCCAGTGACAACTGCAAACGGGATTAGGGATGGGCAGAGCACTGAACCTCAGGGGCTGGGATGGGAGGGGGAACCATCCCTGGCCCATCCCAGCCGCGTCCCTCTGCTCTCCCCTGCTCCCAGCCAGCTCTGATCCCCCTTCCCATCCCTAAATTCCCTCCTGAGCCAGCCCCAAATGCAGCCCCCCCACAGCTGGATGTGGTCCCTGCTCCGTTTTCCAGGGAACTGTTCCGTGGTGCCTGAGCTGAGGGTGCAGCTCAGGACCTTGGGGGTCCCTGCTGTCCCTGGCCTGTCCCTGCATATCCCTCCCTCCTTGCTCAGGGGTCCTGTAGAATTTTTGGCCATTCCTACTCCCCTCTCAAAGATGATGAACCCCAGGATATCCTTCCCCCTAGCAAAAGTCTGTGGGAGCCTGGAGGAAGGAAAAATTCCCTCAGTCCTAGAAAAGATGAGCAGCGGCCGAGCTGTTCCCTGTGCAGGACCTGCCTCCCCAAATCTCTCCAGTGGACAAAGGAAAGCCTGAGCAGCATCTCCCCGTGGGAATTCTGCTCCTGCAAAGCAGCTTTATTTATCCCAAAGCACCCAGGCTGCTCCTGAACCCGGGGATTCGTGCTGGGTGATCTCTGATGGGATGAGCAGGCACCGTGGCTGAGGGCATGATCCGGCACCGTCCCCTCACGCAAAACAAAGCTCCCGGATATCCTGAAATTCCCTGCAGCCTCCATGTGCACACAGCAAAGGGAGAAGGGGGGGAAATTCACCAGGCTCTGGCTCTCAGCTGGTCACAGTACAAAGCATTGACTTTCCCAAATCATCTCATCAGTGCTGTGGGCACAGAATTCCTGCTGTGCCCGCTGTAGATGGAGCCATGTTGTTCAACCATTCCCACTTGTCCTGACTTCCCAAAGCATTCCAGCCACCCCAGAGAGGTTCACTTCATTAAAAACCTCCCATCCAGGGCTGTCATTCCCTCTGGGCCTGGAGATCCTCCACACTGCATCCCGTAGGACGTGTTGAACACTGGAACGTGGAGGTCTTTGCCCTCAGAAATGAGCTTGGCAAAGATATCCCAGCATGGGGAGGGCTGGAGGGACTCTGCCTGGATGGGAGAGCGGAAGGCACTTCCTGGATGCCCACACCGATTCTCTCTCCTGTGGGACTGATTTAAGAAGCTTTGGGGTGAGGTTTCATGGTGGCACTGCCCAGCCAGGTGTCCCTCTTGTCCCACCCTTGTCCCCCAGCTCTGGGCACAGCCACAGCCTTGTGGGCACCATTCCCTCCTTAAAACCCTTCCTTGGGAATGGCTGCAGGGATGAAGGGCTCTGTCGGCAGCCCAGGCTCATCCCCTGCCAGAACATGTGGAAATTGCACATCAAGGGGAAATGGGAAACACGGCCAAGCCCTGATTCCCAGAAAGGCTTGGTTTCCCTTCAGGAATCCCACTGGAGATAACGCAGAGGAGAAATACTCGGGAATGAGGTGTCTGATGCCCTGCAGATGGATTGGATGAAGCCAGGGAGCAATGGGCAAAGGGAACCTGTTCCCTGAATGACGTCTTGGGGTCTTCTCCTTGCTTTTCCTTTGGGAAAAAGCAGCAAAGGCGTTGCACTCCTACCCCAGAGGAAAAGCAACCGGAGCTCTTCAGGGGCTCAGAAATCCAGGGAAGTGCTGAGTAAAGAGGGGGTAAAGCCCATAACCATTGTTTTCCAAGGCCATGGAGCACCTGTGGAATTCAGCCAGAGCTTTGCTGCCTGCAGGAGCCCCGGGGCTGTCCCTGCCCAGCCAAGGCTCCCACCCGGAGCCTCTGCTCCCTTCTCCCTGTCCCACCACAGCCAGGAAGGGCATCAGGGATACTCCCCTGTGGAAGCTGATCCCTGGAATCCTGCAGCTCTAAATCCAGGCACAATCCTGCCTCCCTGCCCATTCCAGGCATTTGCAGAGGTGGGAGGGTCACTAAAAGCAATGGGTTACACTGAGCAGAGTTTTTGGGAAGGCTCCAGACTTCTCTGCTTCCCATCCAAGAGCTCAGCTCACAAAGTTGATTTTCCCACTGGGACTTTTGCTTCTTGAGCAGCTCCTGAGGGGCTGGAATTCTGGAAGGCACAGTGGGACAGGATGGGGCTCCCTCATCTCCCTCCTGGGCTGGGATGAGGCTCCCAAGGCAGAGTGGAGGCAATAAAACACCCCTGACTCCCAGTCCTGCCCCTCCTGGTGTCATTACTCCCCCCAGGTACCTCACAAACCACGAGGGCTTCACCAGCACCAAACTCTTGCTTTGACAGCCAGATCCTGGAATCCGGAGCAGAATTTCCAGGTTATTCCTATCCTGTGCCAGGAGGCCAGGAATGGCTTTTTAAAAGCCTTTTAAAACACTCTTCCAGAGCTCCACCCAGTTCAGTCTGGACGGGGCTGGAAGGTTGTAAAAGAAGGCAGAAATTCTCATTTCCAGGTTTGGCTCTTCGCATTCATTAAACTTGGGAACAGCCAAAGTTTCTTAGCAGGCAAAGGCTGTGGGATGGGCAATGAGAGGAGCTGGAATCCCACAGGAAGCCACACGTTTGATCCGTTGGCAGCAACCCTGCAGCTCTGTGTTTTGGGGCATTTTGGGCTGCTTTTCCTGGAAGCTCCAACGCTGTCTAAAGTCTCACTGCAGGGCAGACAAAGAGCAGCTCCCAGCGCTGGATCCGTCTCCTTGCAGTGCCTGGGGCCAGCAGGACCAAACCACCCCAGGGCACCACTGGGGCAGAAATTTCTCAGTTTTGTTCACATGGTTATCCTGAGCTCATCCCTGAATCCAGCAGAAATCCCAGTGGGACGTGGCCTGCCCGGCACATTCCCTCTGTGTGGAGCATCCCCTGCCACAGCCAAGGGACACTGAGCAGGAACACACTTCTGGGAGCAGCCAGCGGCTTCAAGGCTCCCAACTCAAAAGACTCCTGGAGAAAAATGCTTTTCTCTTCCAAAAGTGAATTCCAGACTCCCAAAAGTGTTGCAGGAGGATCTGGGTGCTTTGCTGTGTCCAGCTGCATCCATCCACAGGAGCACAGGGCTCGGCTGGACACAGCTCCCTCCCCCAGCATGGAATGTTCTCCCACAGCCCATGGCACGAGGGACCCCAACACCCTTCCCACAACCATTCCCACTCGGTAAAACATCCTGTGCTCCTCAACAAATCCACTCTGGAAGCTGCTGAGAGCTGGCTGAAGTTGCAATTAAAGCAATGCTCACTCACCTGCCAGAATATGCTGTCTATTGTGTTCCCCAGGAAGCCATCCCTGCCCTCCGACGACACCAGCTTAGGTCCCAGAATGGTCATAAATTCATCGAAATCCACCTGGCCGTCCCCTGGAGGGAGAAGAAAACATCAGAGACTCAAAGATCAGAGAGAAGGTTGGGTTAGAAGGGACCTTTAGGGGCTATATAGTGCAACCCCCTGATGTGAACAGGGACACCTTCCACTGTCCCAGGCTGCTCCAAGCCCCAATGTCCAGCCTGGCCTTGGGCACTGCCAGGGATCCAGGGGCAGCCCCAGCTGCTCTGGGCACCCTGTGCCAGGGCCTCCCCATCCTCATTATTATCAATTAATAATTAACCCCTGAGAGCCCAACGTGCCCCTCTGGGCTTGCTGCACATCAGGGACCCCCCACGCCCTGGGGCATCCCCACAGCATTTTCCCAGTGCCCACAGCCCCAAACTCTCTCCTGTGCCAGTGAACGGCCCCTGCTGTGTCCCACCTGCCCCCAAGGACACAGCCAGGCCGTGCCATGAGGGGAACAGCTCATTCCCCAGGCCCAGAGAGCCCAGAGGCGCTTCCCAAAAAGCCATTCTGGCACGGGGACAGGAGCCAGCAGCACGGCCAGGGCTCTCCCTCAGGTCTCCGCACAAGTTTTACAGGGCCAGCCCCGGCCTCCAGAGGGAGGGAGGGAGTGCAGGCAGCGCAGGGCCACAGCTACTGCTCATCCAGCAGGCGTTTCATCCCAGCTTCCCAGCAGCGCCCGTCTGTGTGCCCGGCATGCAGAGCAGGCAGAGCGGGCACAGGTGACACCTCCTGCCACTAACGAGCCGAGCTGGTGCCGTGCTGAGAGCGGCTCCTGCTCTCAAAGAGGCACGGGGCTGTTTGGAGCGAGTTTTGTTATCAAATGTCACTTTTCCCTCGACACGAAAAGGGATATTCGTGCCTCCGGAAGGATCTTAAAAATCCCCATCCGTCTGAGCAGTTCAATTCCCTGCTCTCCTGAGAATGCTTAACCTAATCTTCTGGAAAATCTCCTTCATTGATCAGGCCATGGACGTCTCCTCCTCCACGTTATTGAACTGATAAGGGTTGATAACTCAGCCCTGCTTCGAGCCTGACATCAGAATCAGCCCCTGCAGGATTTGGGGTTGTGTTTTACCCCGATTCAGCGGGAAGTGACCGCACCCACCCCTCCCCGGAGCTGCTGCTGTTAAATGACCAGGTGTGAGCAGTGCCTCAGACCATGAGACCACAGCAGATCAATGCCAGGGCCGCGATTAAAATGCCAGCGGTGCCTGCAGCAGCTGCGGCAGCGCCGTGTGCCAGCCGTGCCACGTGCGGCACATCCCGCTGCTCTCTGTCCTCCTGATCGCACCCCTGGGCTCCATCCCGGCAGATGCGCGGCCGATCGCGATCTCCCGTGTCCTTATCCCGGCACCAGCGCCGCCGGGTGAAAATCCCAGCGGCCCGAGCACGAAATCAGCACGGCCCGAGCACAAATTCAGCGCGGCCCGAGCACTCCCCGGGCGGAATTGGGATCTCCAGGAGATCTGGGGTTTCTGGGAGGGACTATCCTGGCGTGAGGCTCTAAAAGGGAACCCAGCAGGATCCGCGGTGTCTCTGATCCGGTAAAACGCACCCAGACCCCGTCCTGCTGCCAAAGCCGCTCCCAGCTCCGGGGCTCTGCAGGACCGAGCTCATTTCTGGGAGAACTTATTGAGGAACGGGGTGGGCACCCCATTGCTTGGGGAGCCATTCCCTGAAACCTCTCTGTGGGAAACGCGTTCCCTCTGCTGTCCCTCGGGAAGCATCCAGTGGGGCTGGGTGCGGCCCGGGCTTGGATCGCTCGGGAAGGTACCGCAAGGTGACAGCGGCTCCGGGTGATTTACACCGAGGCACAGCGCTCGCTGGCACCGACAGCAGCGAATCCACACGCTGGGATGCAAATCGGGACGCTTTGGGATGCTAATTTCTTTAAATTAGCCAGTTTAGCAAGAAAACAATTTGCATTTTAAAGAGATGCTGGTACCTGCCCCCGCATACATTTGGCCTGTGCCTGTGTGACCCGAGCACGGAGTTTTTCAGTTCGGGCTCTCTCCAATGTCACTCCGCCCTCAGAGGACAGGCAGGACTCGGTCCTACACGTGATTCCAGGAAAGAGGTGACAGGACTGGCTCTGTCTGACTTTGTGCAGACTTCAGGCAGTCCCTTGCTCGTGTCTTCCCTGTGCCTGTGCCAGGGATCATCACCAACTTCACAGGCTTCAATTATTGGCTTAATGAGAGCGTTTTCCACAACCTCCGAAGAAAGATGCCATGAAAAAATGCATTATCCCCTTATTGCCTGCTTTTTCAATTAAAACTCCTAGCCAGCAAGGCAACCAGACCCCCCCTTTTGCCTCCTAGAAATATCCCTTTAACGTTCATTTGGAGCTGCAGAAAACAAAGCTTCCCTGTCATCAGCACCTCAGGAGACTGCAGCAGCATTTCATCAACAGACAGAAATCACGGCTTTGTCTGAAAATTCCTTTTGACAGCCACGAGAGAAATGCCATAAAAACCAGCACTAGAAACTGCATGGGGCTGCTGTGCACGGCCAGGGCATCACTGCGGGCCAGGATTCACATCCCATCCTGGGAGCACAGCGGGAAATTTGGGCTTGGCACAGGCAGGAGCCGCCTTCCTCCCCCTCCTGCTCCTCCCCACGGCCGCGCACTCGGCGCCGGGAGCTGCCCTGGGATGCACTCGCCGAGCATCTGCTCGGGATCCAGCCCTGGAATCAAGTCCAGCGCCCCCATCCCCGTGCCTGCAGACGTGCTGCTCTCCCCAGGGTCCTGCAGATGGACTCGGAGTTGGTTTAAGGATGGGGAGAAAGGAGGAACAGGCCGGGCTGGAGCTCGTGTGCTGCCTGTTCTCCCTCACCTCCCTCGCTCCTCTCCAGGAGCCATCCCGCAATCCCTGATCCCAGCAGGGCTCACAGGATCCCTCCCCGTCCCCCTGTGTGAGATGGGTGCTGTTCTCATCCTCCCCTCCTCTGCCTCCGAGCTCCCTCTGAGGACTGAGCACAGCTCATCCCGCGGGAGGAGAACCCCGGGAAGGCCGGAGGGGCACAGGCAGGAGCAGCTCCAGCTGGGATGGAGCGGGATGTGCTCCTGCCCCGGGACAGCCCCGGCTCCCTCCTCTCCCTGCCCCCAAACACGAACGCAGATTTAAAACCCCCAATCGGGCCGAGCTCTCCGACTGAGGAAGGGAAAGGGTTCTGTGGGGCTGGGCAGCGATGGGTTAATGGCTGCACCTGAGGATTCCAGAGCTCTTTTCCAGCTTAATGAGTCCATGGTTCCAAGGCACTCGAACATTCCCAGAGCTTATTTACAAACTGGGAGGGCAGGGAAACCCAGGGTTACGGTGGGGTGGGGGCTGCTGGGACAGGGAAACCTTGGGAATGGTGGTGAGAGGCTGCTGGGACAGGGAAACCTTGGGAATGGCAGTGAGGGGCTGCTGGGCCAGGGAAACCTTGGGAATGGTGGTGAGGGGCTGCTGGGCCAGGGAAACCTTGGGAATGGTGGTGAGGGGCTGCTGGGACAGGGAAACCTTGGGAATGGTGGTGAGGGGCTGCTGGGCCAGGGAAACCTTGGGAATGGTGGTGAGGGGCTGCTGGGACAGGGAAACCTTGGGAATGGTGGTGAGGGGCTGCTGGGCCAGGGAAACCTTGGGAATGGTGGTGAGGGGCTGCTGGGACAGGGAAACCTTGGGAATGGTGGTGAGAGGCTGGTGGGACAGGGAAACCTTGGGAATGGTGGTGAGAGGCTGCTGGGACAGGGAAACCTTGGGAATGGCAGTGAGGGGTGCTGGGACAGGAAAACCTTGGGAATGGTGGTGAGGGGTGCTGGGCCAGGGCAGGCTGGCAGGTGGCGAAGGGGTGATGACAGAGGGGTTCCAGGCAGGATTCCACCCCATCCCTGCGTTGCCCTCATCAGCTGGGGGATGGATCACTGCCTGTGTGGGTGATCTTAGCCAAACACCAGAGCTGAGCTTAAGCACTGGTCTAAACCCACCTAAAGCACTCCTCGGTTTCCTCCCAGCGGTGCCCTCACACTTTCCTCCCCAGCCAGCTCCGTGTTAATCCCGGCATTAATGTCACTGAGTCACCGAGGGCACCGACGCTGTGGCTGAGCCTCACGACTCAAGCAGTGACTCAGAACCGCTCTGGCCACCCCAGCAGAGCCAACTCAGACCAGCTCATCCTCCCCAGGCCCTCAGCTGGTAGCCACAGGTCTGCTGCCTGCAGGACTCTCAGTCCTGGCAGGAACCAGGGAGTTGGGACAGTCAAAAGGAATGGCAGTGCTGGGAGCCTGGCTCACTGTCCCATCGTGGGAAGAGGATGTTGAAGGCACCAAGGAACATCTCTGGGTTCTCTGGGAACCTTCCCAGTGCCCACAGACCCTGTGTGGCCAGCAGGGACCTGCCCAAGCTCCCCCTCACTGCTCGTTCGTGGGGTGCGGAGAGACCTTGGGATAATCCCAGCTTGAGGAGTCCCAGCATTAACGTTTGCTGTGCTGTGAGCTCAGTCTGGCTGCTCCCAGAGCTCCACAGAGCTCCAGCAGAGAATCCTGAGATCCTGCTGGCCCCTTATGCCGAGTGTGGGGATGGGAGGGGTTGGGAGTGGATCAGCTTTAAGGTCCCTTTCACCCCAAACCATTCTTTGGTTCCAAGTGATTCCAAAGACGATGGAGCTGGGAATCCAAGAGCTTTTCCAGCTCTTCCAGAGCCTGCAGCCCAGGGAGATTGGCTTTGGACCTCACTGACTCAAGGAAGGGCTGTCTGCACCTCTGAAAAATGCCCACTGGGCCTCCTAAATAAAGCAGTGGGATCACAGAATCCCCGAGGTTCCACCTGACCCCCAGGATCATCGAGACCAAACTTCCCCAGCACTGGCAAGGCCACCACTGACCCCTGTCCCCAAGTGCCACTTCCACACAGCTTTTGAACACTTCCAGGGATGCCTGAGCACCCTTTCCATGGGGAAATTTCCCCAATATCCACCCTGAGCCTCCCCTCGCCCAGCCTGAGGCCGTTCCCTCTCCTCCTGGCCCTGTTCCCTGGCAGCAGAGCCCGACCCCCCCGGCTGCCCCCTCCTGTCAGGGACTCGTGGAGAGGAGAAGGGATGAAGAAAAAAGAAAATCATGAATGACTTAGCCTGTGGAGGGGACCGGAGAAGCACCAGTGCCCACAGGGAGCACACTTGGGGTTGGACACCATTTCAGGGCAGATGAACGAGCCTCCAGCCCTTTGGAAAGGGGATTTACTCTCCTGAGCTGTTTCCCTTCAACACCAATCCTCATCCAGGTTCTGATCCCACATCTGCAGGACCGAGAGGTTCCAGGTGCCATCAGCTGCTCCTGCTGATGGTTTGTAAGAGCCGAGCACAGAAATTCCCACCCTCTCCCTAAGCTTTGAGCTCGAGACAAAGGAATTCACCTTCCCTCAGCCTTTCACTGCGGGGAGAAGGGAAAGTTGGACCTGCTGGAGGATGTGCAGCAGGAAACACAGAGCCAGAGCTGTGCAGCCACCAGCCCCAACCACCCCCACCCCACCCAACCACCCCGGAGCCCCATCCCACCTTCCCCCTGTCCTGATCCCATGGGATCCACCCTCAGAAGTCTGCCCAGGTTGGAATGCCAGGCAGGGAGAGCAGGACTCCAAATCCCCGAATCCCAGGTAGCAGCAGCTTGTGCCGGGCTCCTGGAAGCTCCTGCCCGAGCTCCCGTGCTTTGAAGGAACGAGGGAATGCTCCAAGGAGCAGGGGGTGACCCCATCCCGCCCCCATTCCCATGGGACAGCCCCACCCTCAGCCCTCAGGACACCCCTGTCTCTCCAAAAGCTCCTGAGCGGCTGCCTTGGAGGGAGGAATGAAACATTCACTGGGCTGGAGAAAGGCAGAGCTGGAGAGGGGAAGTGGAGGGGGAAAACATGCCTGGGAATGAGAGGGGGAAAGGGAAATGAGATGGGGGGAAAAGGAAATGAGAGGGGGAAAGGAAATGAGAGGGGGAAAGGAAATGAGAGGGGGAAAAAGGGAAATGAGAGGGGGGAAAGGGAAATGAGATGGGGAGAAAGGGCAATGAGAGGGGGAAAATGAGAGGGGGGAAAGGGAAATGAGAGGGGGAAAGGGAAATGAGAGG
The DNA here is from genome assembly GCF_009650955.1 of Corvus moneduloides. NCBI lineage: Eukaryota > Metazoa > Chordata > Aves > Passeriformes > Corvidae > Corvus > Corvus moneduloides. Next base: position 10,211,531 of record NC_045495.1, read on the forward strand.
GGGGGAAAGGGAAATGAGAGGGGGGGAAAGGGAAATGAGAGGGGGAAAGGGAAATGAGAGGGGGAAAAGGGAAACGAGAGGGGGAAAAGGGAAACGAGAGGGGGAAAAGGGAAACGAGAGGGGGAAAGGGAAACGAGAGGGGGGGAAAGGGAAACGAGAGGGGGAAAACATTCCCGGATGGCATCACCTCCAGCCCCGGGCAGAACGGACTCCGGCCCGGTTTTCCGAGCCTTGTGCCTCAGGCTGGCTGGATAACGTGCCCTGGTTGCTCTCTAAAGGAGACTTTTCCCCGGCCATGCTCAGGATAATGGGGTTCCCTGCCGCGGCGCCGGGGCTGGAGCCGGGATGAGGGTGTGCCAGGGTGAGGATGTGCCGGGGTGAGGGTGTGCCGGGATCAGGATGTGCCGGGATGAGGATGTGCCGGGATGAGGATGTGCCAGGGTGAGGATGTGCCGGGGTGAGGATGTGCCGGGATGAGGATGTGCCGGGATGAGGATGTGCAGGGATGAGGATGTGCAGGGATGAGGGTGTACCGGGATGAGGATGTGCAGGGATGAGGATGTGCAGGGATGAGGGTGTGCAGGGATGAGGATGTGCAGGGATGAGGGTGTGCAGGGATGAGGATGTGCCGGGATGAGGATGTGCAGGGATGAGGGTGTGCAGGGATGAGGGTGTGCAGGGATGAGGATGTGCAGGGATGAGGGTGTGCAGGGATGAGGGTGTGCAGGGATGAGGATGTGCCGGGATGAGGATGTGCCGGGGTGAGGATGTGCCGGGATGAGGGTGTGCAGGGATGAGGGTGTGCAGGGATGAGGATGTGCAGGGATGAGGGTGTGCAGGGATGAGGATGTGCAGGGATGAGGGTGTGCAGGGATGAGGATGTGCCGGGGTGAGGATGTGCCAGGATGAGGATGTGCCGGGATGAGGATGTGCAGGGATGAGGATGTGCCGGGATGAGGGTGTGCAGGGATGAGGATGTGCAGGGATGAGGATGTGCAGGGATGAGGATGTGCCGGGATGAGGGTGTGCAGGGATGAGGATGTTCGGCAAGCAGCCTGCTCAGCATTCGCGCTCCTGCTGCCGGAGTGTGACCTCCAGCGAGCAGCGAGGTGAGATATTTAAAGTTAATGAGCTGGCTTTGCAGCTCGGGGCCCGGAGTACACAACTCCTGTTTATTTTTACTCTCCGGCAGCTCCCTGCAGTGCCCGGCTGGCCCGGGCTGTGTCATTGCCGTGCCCGGCGCACCCGGGCAGGGCTCCGGCAGTCTGGGCAAGGCTGTGCCCGGGGATGAGGCACGGGATGAGCAGGAACAGCTCCGGCCACAGGACATTTCCCAGAAAAGGCTTTCGGTTTCAAAGATTGGGAGGTCAGAGCCTCTCGCCAGCCTGATCCTTTGCCCAGCACGAGGCACAGGATTTCTCCCTAATTACAGCCTCAGCCCAGAACTGCAGCGGGAACAGGGAAAGTCTGGCCTGAAACTCTGGCCTTGGAAAACAGTTTTAATTATAGACAGCTCCAGTGACTTCTGGGAGGAGAGAAACAACTGCCCCCCCCCAGCACAGGGAGGATGTGGATCTGTAGGATGAACCCAGAGGAGACCACGGAGCTGCTCCCAGGGCTGGAGCCAGGCTGGGAGGGCTGGAGGTGCTCACCTGGAGAGGAGAAGGCTCCAGGGAGAGCTCAGAGCCCCTTGCAGGGCCTAAAGGAGAGCTGGAGAGGGACTGGGGACAAGGCATGGAGGAACAGGACACAGGGAATGGCTTCCCAGTGCCAGAGGGCAGGGCTGGATGGGATCTTGAGAAGGAATTGTTCCCTGGGAGGGTGGGCAGGCCCTGGCACAGGGTGCCCAGAGCACCTGTGGCTGCCCCTGGATCCCTGGCAGTGTCCAGGGCCAGGCTGGAGCAGCCTGGGACAGTGGAAGGTGTCCCTGACCTGGAACGAGAGGAGCTCTAAGATCCCTTCCAACCCAAACCATTCCATGATTCCATGAAAAGCTTCACCGGGTCTGGGGAAAGGATCAAACATCTCCACTGGAGCCCCCTCTGTCCCTTCAGTCCCTCCATCGCTGCAGCTTTCGGAGCAGTTCTGTGGATCCGGCTGTTCTGGTTCCATGACAACCACACAGAAACGATCCATGGATTGTACACACACACATCCCGGGAGGAGGGGATGTCCATGGCGTCTGTGAGGCTCAGGCAGAGCCCAGAAGAGTGGAGCGGGGGGGGGTTGAGCAGAGGAGCTGGAGAGTTCCTCACTCTGGCACACCTTGGCTTGTCCTGCAGGGAGGGAACAGCTCCAGAGCACTGGTTTGCTTCCCACTAAAGATAAATCCATGAACTCCCCGTGTCTGACCAGGAGACAGGGACTGGGGAGGACAGGGAATCTGCTGGGACGTGTCCCTGCTCCAGCACAAACCCTCAAACAAGGAGCAGAAGTGCAAGAAAAACAGGGAGTGCGGTAAGAAAGAACCCCCCGTCAGACAGCCACGGGCTGCAGAGCGGCCCCGGGAGCTGCAGCGTGCCCAGGGAGCAGCCCTGTCACCAGGTGTGCCCAGGGAAGGCCCTGTCACCAGGTGTGCCCAGGGAGCAGCCCTGTCACCAGGTGTGCCCAGGGAAGGCCCTGTCACCAGGTGTGCCCAGGGAAGCGCCCTGCCAGGGCTGCTCAGGGGGATGTGCCACCAGCACGGCCACCCCGGCTCCCCACCAGCCCCAATCCTGTCCCACATCCCCTCCCTGGGCACCCAAACCCCTTTGGCAGGTCTGTGCAGGACTCTGCTCCCTTTGCCCCAGGGGCCGGAGCAGTGGGGTCACCACTGGGCTCCCGGGGCTTCCATCGGTGCTGCTCCCCGGCCCTGGAAGGGCAGAGAGCTCCGGGTGCAGCTCAGACACCCTTGGGACCAGCGGCAGAGCAGGACTCTGGGCTGAGGCACACACCTCCTGCGAAGCCAAAATGATCCCAGGGTTTTGGGGAGAAATAAAATTCAGCAAGGCTGCCCACAAAGCACAGGGCACGGGGTGCAGCCCAGGCCAGAGCACGGACAGGCTCCAGAGGGGAGCTGCAGCCAGGGCTCCCTTTTGTGCTGCACTCAGCCAGCCCAGCGCTCCAGCAAGGGCAGGATTGGATGTCATTTGATAGAATTTGATGTAATTTGATGTAATTTGATGTAATTTGATGAACCTCTCGCTGCTCCCGAGCTGCAGAGCTGACAGGCTGCAGCAGCAGCTGTAATTACCCCTCATCTCCGCAGCGAGAACACAGAACGGGATGAAATGTGCTAATCCTCATTGTCCAAATGAGAGCAGACACAGAGAGAATGGCCCCTAGAAATCCAGACAAGTCTCATCAAATCCATCCCACTGCCCAGGATTCCCAGCTCAGCAACACATTTCACAGGACAGCCAGGCTAGAATGCGGCTGGATCATTTCTCACACTTAAAAATCGCTTTGAGCACCAAGAACAAGCCCAGGATCCATCCTAACCCATCTGCCCCATCCCTGGAAGTGCCCAAGGCTGGGTTGGACAGGGCTTGGAGCAACCTGGGATAGTGGAAGGTGTCCCTGCCATGGCAGGGGTGGAGTGAGATGATTTTTAAGATTCTTTCCAACCCACACCTGGGATTCTGGGATTCTCTGACTCCTACGAACTCTGACTTTAACCCAGAAATGGTTCCTGGTCCCCCCCCCCCCAGCAGCCTGGGCTGTATTATACTGAAACCCATTTTTATGTTGAGATATAAAATGAAATCTTTTATCCGGCTCTTTTCAGGCTGAAACACAAGGACCTTGGGAAAACCTGAAGAGGAAAAGTGGGAGAGACAAAAGGAGAGGAAAGATTTCCAGCTTGGGAATGTCACCATTTTCCCACACAGGGCAGCTCAAGCCGAGCTTGTGGGCAGAAGCAAACTTTTCACTGATCAAAGGTTGGACAGGATGATCCTGGAGGTCTTTTCCAGCCTTAATGATCCTGGGATTTGTCCAACCCTAATGATCCTGTGATGCTGGGATTTGTCCATGCCTACGAACAAGGAATTTGCCTTCTGCCAGCCCCAGGGGAGAGCTGGATATTTCATTTTTAAAGGAGAGATTTGCTCTGTCTCCAGATGTCCCAGCCCATGTCGTGCCACCGTTCCCATCCCTGCCCCAGCTCTGGTGTCCCTTCCCTCGCCAGGAGGAAGCACAGGAAACCAAAGCAGTGTCCCTAGGGAGGTCTGGAGAGCAGGACAGCGGCCTGGAGGGGCGACCTGGAGGGACACAGTGACCTGTGACACGACCCAGCCGTGGCACTGACACTTCCTCCCTTTCCACAGAGAACCTGGGACATCCTGGGATGTGTCACCCGGAGCATCTTTGTGAGCAGTGAAAAACAGGAATCTCAGCTGGAAGGTCCGGAAGAGTCATGGAATCACCGAGGTTGGAAACGACCTCCAGGATCGTCAACCTTGGACCAAGTAGCCCCATGGCCACCAAACCACAGTGCCAAGTGCCACTTCCGCCTGAGTCTGAGCATCCAGAACGGCCTCAGGCTGTGCCAGGGGAAGTTTCGGTTGGGTTTTGGGAATATTTCTCCATGGAAAGGCTGCTCAGGCATTGGAACTGCCCAGGGCAGGGCTGAGTCCCCGTCCCTGGAGGGGTTTAACAGCCCTGGGGATGTGGCACCTGGGGACGTGGGGCAGTGGTGGTGGCCTTGGCAGTGCTGGGGAAGGGTTGGACTCTGTGACCTCACAGATCTTTCCCAACCTCAACGATTCCATGACTCTTCCAGAATTTAAAGTTGAGATTCTCCCCTTTTCCATTGCTCCCAAGGATGTCACCGCTCCAGGTGCCACATCCCAGAATGTCCCACAGACACCAGGCAGGTCCCTGGTGAAACCAGCTCGACTTCTGCTTCATCAGAATATTCCCTCTTCTCATTCCAATAAATAATTTGACATCCAGGGGTGGTTTCCCCCCCTCTTGTGGTAGCCCAGGGTTATTTTTCCAGCTGCTCCTCTAATTCCTACACCGTGCTCGTTTTATTCCTCAGACAAAAATCCCAATGAAACCATTTGTGACACTCAAGTCACACATTCATCTCTTTTATGGCAAATGCTGCTTAAAGAGGAGGGATCCCAGATAAGGCCCCACATTCCATGTGCCAATTCCCGTTTTTATCAGCATTGCTGCCAGTTGGAAGAATTTACAAATAATTCCTTTTTCCAGCACAGAAATGTATCAAATATTTCCCTTTCCCTGTGCTGGCAGAATATTTCAGGTCATTCCCCAGACTGCAGGGAGAAGCCAGGGCCCCCCTCACAGTTTTGTGTCCATGAAATGCAGAATTCTGGCTAAAAATTAAGGAAATCCATGGGATAAAGGTCAGATTTGATGTCTGGAAGTATTTCCAGACGAAAATATTGGCTCCCTACAATGGGAAGTGCCCAGGTGTGGGAACAGTCCCGCACTTCCAGCAGGATGCAAACAAAGCTTTGGGATAACGGGAATCTCGGAAGCCCCAGCCCTCACCTCGCTTCCTAAAGAGAAACATTTCTGCCCAGCAAATCCCTTTTCCTTCTGTCCTTTCCTGGCACTTCCCATCCCAGCAGTGCTGCAGCATCTCCTGGAGTTCACAAAAGGGGGGTTCTGAGGATTTATTGGGATTTCTCCAGAGACCTCAAAACATTCCAAGGAGATTCCCATTTTTCTCCGTAACTGAGGGGGGTTTATGCCAACTGTACAGCTTTCCCCTGTGGCAGCTGGGTGAAGCACACCTGGCAGATTCCCGGAATCATGGAATTCCTGGGGTTGGGAGGGACCCACGGGGATCAGGGAATCCAACTCCTGCCCTGCACAGACTCCCAGCAACGCCACCCCAGCCTGGGAGCGCTGCCCAAGCTCGCAGCCAAGCTTTGGAAGAACAGCTGGAGAAGGGACTCGTAGGGATGCAGAGGATCCCCAGCCCTGCTGCTCTCCTGCCCCCGGGGAGGAGAACGGGAAATTCCCAGGAAATCGGGGAATGCAGAGGAGGGGAGGGCAGAGCCACTCCCTGCACTCCGGGGCACCCTGGCAGTGCCAGGCTGGTGGCGTGGTGGCATGTCCCTCTGCTGGCGTGTCCCTGAGCAGGGAGGAGCGGGCCTGGCCCCTCAGCAGCCATGGTGGCACCAGAGGTGACACCTGAGAAGGGCTCCTGGCCCCAGGCCCAGCCGTGCCAGGGCCAGTTCCGCTCAGGCTCCAGCAGTGATCTCTCCCTAAGCCCATTTTCCCTTGCGAGGTGATGAGTGCTGGAGCAGCCCGTCCTTCCTGCTCCGGTGGGGGCTCTGAGAGTGCCACTGAGCAGCTGCACACGGCGGGCCTGGGAGCAGCTGTCCTTGTGCCACCCCCTGTGCCATCCCTGGTGTCATCCCCTGTGTCACTCCCTGTGCCACTCCCTGTGCCATTCCTGGTGTCATCCCCTGTGTCACTCCCTGTGCCACTCCCTGTGCCATACCCTGTGCCACCCCCGGTGTCACCCCCTGTGTCATCCCCGGTGTCATCCCGTGTCACTCCCTGTGCCACCCCCTGTGCCATCCCCGGTGTCACTCCCTGTGTCATCCCCTGTGCCGCTCCCTGTGCCATCCCCGGTGTCACTCCGTGTCATCCCCTGTGCCGCTCCCTGTGCCATCCCCGGTGTCACTCCGTGTCATCCCCTGTGCCACTCCCTGTGCCATCCCTGGTGTCATCCCCTGTGCCACTCCCTGTGCCACCTCCTGTGCCACTCCCTGTGCCATCCCCGGTGTCACCCCCTGTGCCATCCCCTGTGCCACTCTCAGCCTCGCTGGCAGGAGATGACACCAGGTGTGAAATGCTCCTGTCAGGTCACTTCCTGCTCAGCCCCAGCACACGCTGCTGCTCTGAAATGCCCTGTCCCTCCTGGCACTCCTGCTCTGAAATGCCCTGTCCCTCCTGGCACTGCTGCTCCTGCTCTGAAATGCCCTGTCTCTCCTGGCACTCCTGCTCCCTCCCTCCCCATCCCTACCGAAATCAGGGAACACCCCCCCAGCGCAGCTGCTGCTTTTTGCGGGCCCTCAGTGCAGTCAGCCCCTGTGCCATGCTGGAATTGCTGATGGAAACTGCATGTTGGGGCTGCTCGGGCTGGCTCACGTTGAATCCCCAGCCCTGCCAACTTTCTTACTTCATTTGCAGGCCCTGGCAGCAGTTTTTTGGGAAGGAGGGAATGGATGTCTGGCTGCTCCACCTGCCATCACCTCATAACTCACGGCACATGCCAGAGATGTGCAGAGCGCTTCACCTCCCCCCGGCTCTGCTGGCCACTGCAGATTCCTCCTTGAGTGTGGCCTTTCCTCCGTCCGAGCTTCCAACCCATCTAATGCCAAGCAAAAACCTGGGAAAGCTCAGCAACCCTCCCCAAGAATATTTGGGAAGAGGGCCAGGGAGCACTGGGCACAACCAGCATTCCTGCCCGGCTCCTGAAAGATGCTCATCCCCAGTGGGAGAGGAAGGAGGAGGCTGCTGCTGGTTCTCACTCCGTATTTCGAGTTAAATCCCAGGAAAAGGTGAAGAATCCATTGGAGACAAAGCAGCCCTGATAACATTAATTCAAGCTGTACAGCACTAATTCAATTTGCAGGCAAGGTAAATCCTCCACAGAACATTCCTCTCTTTGCTCAGTGCCTCAGGAATTTCCCATTCCCTGACTTTTTTTAAATCCATGGCCCACTTGACCTTCCCATGGCACAGCCCCCAAACCCCTGCTCCAACACTGCACCAGTACAGCCAGTTCGGAGCTGGTGGGACTGTGGAGCTGGAGGATCAGCTCCCATCCCTGCAGAAAGCACTCGGAGTTCGCTGGGAAGGGAGGGATTGAGCAGGAATTTGCCACTTCCATGTGCAGCCCATCCCTCCAGGTCTGACTCGCTCCTCACTGCAGGTCCCTCCCAGCAGGAGTGTGCGGAGCAGAGCCGGAGCCTGGCAGAGTCAGGGAAGGACTGGAGACGAATCCGAACTGGGAGCCAAGTCCCCAGCACTCTTTTTCCAAAAAAGCTCAGATTTTCGGGAAAAGACCCCAGGAGCTGGCACCACACTAAGCCTGGCTTTGCCAAACCTGAGCCCAAGTCCCTCTCTGCCAGGAAAGGCCAGCGCAGCAGGGCAAGGGGCACACAATAACTTTTGGACAGAACACTTCTTAAAGTGATGGATTCTTTTTTTCCCCTTTTCTTTACGGAATGAGGTCATTCCCACCACGCATCTCCTCTCCCTGCCAGGTTTCCCAGCCCTTCCTCTGCCGGACACCCTCAGCAGGCTGCCAGCCCTGCCCTGCCCTGCCGTGCCCGGGTGACAATGTCCCTGCCTCTCCCACGGACATCGGGAATGCCCACAGGGGCAGGAGTTTCACTCCCCCTCTCCCCGGGCTCTGCTCTCCAGTGTCCCCAAGGATTCTGGCGTCTCCCTGGCTCTCCAAGGATCCCTCCAGCCCTCAGACCCTGCTCTGGCAGGATTTCCTCCCCGCCACAGCCCCGGGCCAAGGCTGGATGTGCACCCCCGCTCCCTGCACACTCCTGGCAGCGCGGAGCTCTCCCCTCCTGCCCTGCCAAGGACATTTTGGATTTAACTGCTCGTTGTGCTCAGCTCTGAGCGAGCTCTGCAGCCGCTGAAATTCCTCCCTGGCTCCAGCATCCCGATCCTGCCTTTCCCTCTCCCCACTGGTGGGGGTTCTGTTGCTTTTATTCCCTCACTAATTGTTTGATGAGCGCTCCCAGCAGGACTTGGCTCGGGATGATTCCAACCCGCAAAACTTCTCCTTGCAGAGCCATCGACACCTCCTCGGAACAGCTCCCAGCACAGCGGCTCCGACCTGCAGGGAGCAGCCAGGGACTGGACAGGGGATGGGTGGGAATTCTGGAAGTGTCACCGGCCAGAGGCTGCCCAGGAATGCCGAGGGAAAGGCTCAAAGAGCCTGGCACAGATTATCTGTGCAGGGTGGAGTTGTTGGGGTGTCTGTGCAGGGCCAGGGGCTGGGCTGGGTGATCCCTGGGGGTCTCTTCCAGTCAGGATATTCCAGTCAGGATGGTGGTGGCATCAAAAGAATTGCTTCCATCACCCTCAGCCTGGCTCAGCTTCTGACACCTGACTTTGGTTTGCTTTTCACCTGTGGAATGTCCCCCTCCAGCCTGGGACAATCTCCACTCGTGTGAGGGGAGACTCCTTGGGGTCTGCAGCTCCTCCTGAGGGGCAGCTCCGATCTCTGCTCCCTGTGACAGGGACAGGGCCCAGGGAACGGCTGGGGCTGGGCCAGGGAGGCTCAGGCTGGGCAGCAGGGAAGGGTTCTTCCCCCAGAGGCTGCTGGGCACTGCCCAGGCTCCCCAGGGAATGGGCACAGCCCCGAGGCTGCCAGAGCTCCAGGAGCTCCCAGGGATGCCCAGGGTGGGGTTGTTGGGATCTGTGGATTTTGCAGAGCTGCTCTGTCTTCACCCAGCTGTATTCCACCAAGGATGCTCCATCCCCCTCCCATGCACTGCCCGATTCCCAGGATCACCCACAGCAGGCTTCACCTCTCACCTCGCCCTTTCCTTTTGTGTGGGGAAAGCGAAGCTCCCCAGCTCCCTCTCCATCCTTCCCTTGGTGACCAGGAATTGTTTGATCCGGATCCATGGGCTGCCAAGCCCTGGGAAAGCCCCGGTGGATCCCCCAGGAGAGAGCAGACCCCGGTGAGCACTCACCATCCATGTCCAGGCGCTGCATGATGATGGCCAGCTCCACCTCACTGGGCATGTAGCCCAGGGAGCGCATGGCCATGCCCAGCTCCTGCTTGGAGATGAAGCCATTCCCATCCCGGTCCAGCACTCGGAAAGCCTCCCGGATCTCTGTGAAGGGAAGGGAGAAGGGAGCAGCTGTTACGGTGGAGGACTCTGTGGATGCTGAGCACAGCAGCAGCACCCGTTGCCTTTTCCAGCGTGGACCGTGAGTATTGGATCATCCCGGGGCAGGGTGATCAGAGTGTGTTCCATCACACCCATGAACCTCCGTGCAGTCCCACAGCTCCTGTGCACGCGGATATCCTGGGATCAGGGGCACAGAGCCAGCAGGAAGGCTGGAAAAGCCCTCTAAGATCGAGTCCAACCACTCCCCCAGCACTGCCAAGGCCAGCACTGCCCCACATCCCTGAGTGCCACATCCACAGGGCTGTTAAACCCCTCCAGGGATGGGGGCTCCACTCTGTGCCACCCTTTCAGTGAAGAAATAATTCCCAATATCCAACCTGAACCTCTCCTGGCACAACTTGAGGCCGTTTCCTCCCGTTCTGTTGCTGTCAGCCTGAGCGATTTCCATCCTTTGCTCCTTCTCACAGCTCTTCTCTAATTTATAACATTTTTACAGCTCTAAACAGCCTCAGATCAATAAAAATACTGATGGAACATAAGGAATCACTTCCATCAATCGTCCTCAGCCTGGCTCAGCTCCTGACATCTGACTCTGGTTTGTTTTTTAACTTTTAACTGCTCCAGCCCGTGGCAGCCCCTCTCCTCTCGTGGCAGGGGAGACACCGAGGGGCAGCTCCGATCTCTGCTCCCTGTGACAGGGACAGGACTCAGGGGACTGGAGCTGTGTTAGGGAGGCTCAGGCTGGAGATCAGGGAAAGGTTCTTCCCCCAGAGGGTGCTGGGCACTGCCCAGGCTCCCCAGGGAATGGGCACGGCCCCGAGGCTGCCAGAGCTCCAGGAGCGTTGGGACAGCGCTGCCAGGGATGCCCAGGGTGGGGTTGTTGGGGTGTCTGTGCAGGGCCAGGGGCTGGGCTGGGTGATCCCTGGGGGTCCCTTCCAGCTCAGGATATTCCAGGATTCTGTAATCCACCACCTCAATGTCTCTGCTCACAGACCTCTCAACTCCCAGCCCCAGACTCCCCAGACCTGCCTGTTGCTAATGCCAGAGACATTTCAACCTTCCAGCAGCTGGGAGCCTGTTTCACTCGAAAGGTGGGAGGTGAAGAGGAAAAAGGTGCCAATTCCTCCATTTTGGTGAAGCCCTGTGCTCAGAGAGGGAATCAGGGGATTCCCTTCTGGGAATGGGGATATAGGGAACACCCCAGGGCCCACTGCAACCCTCAGAGGAGCTTCACCTTCATGTGAAGGCATTGCACTGGAGAAGTGGGAGGGAAAACTCAGCAGGGTTTTTTTGGTAAAGAAACCCAAACTAATTAAAAAATTCTCCATTCTCCATCAGGAACTGGAGGATGGAAAATGTTTGGCCTGCTGGACTAGTTCTGGCTTTAAACCTCAGACAGGAAAATATTGCCAGTCCCCCATGGGCTGCCAGCATCACCTCCCTCCCATCCCCAGGGGCCAGGGGCCACCAGACCCCGCAGAGGAGCTGCAGGGAGCCTTTGGATGTTCCTGGGACAAAGGCAGGAGCACCAGAGCCCACCAAGGAATGGTTCTGGTGGTCTTTGCTAGGCTTTATTTAAAGCTTTACCATTCAAAATCTGCTCCTAAACCACCTCACCCAGGTTCAGCCCCTTCCCTGCTCCCATTTCCATGGACAGCTTCCCATTCCCATTCCCATGGGCTGCTTCCTGCCTGGGCTAATTCCCTGGGCAAGGGCCAGGCCCCTTCCAGGACTGCCGCTAATCCCCCCAGCTGTGGTTATCCCAGCCAGATGGGATCAGTTTTAACCCAGCCCCAGAGCCCAGTGGTGCAGAGAGGGAAGGGCCCGTCCATTCCAGGGAATCTTGGGCCACATCTCCAATCCCCACGCTCTGGGCTCAGGTTTGCAGCAGCTGCGACTTCCTGAAGCTGAATTCTCTTTGTCTCGCTGCCAGCCCAGGCAGGTGGGAGGGAAAGGTGGGGAGGCTGCTCAAAGCATCGGCTCAGAATTCCAGGAGCCTTTGGAGCAGGAATGAATCCCACCAGGCTCTGCCAGCTGCAGGGAAATCTCCTTTCATGTCCTGAGAGCTCAGTGCAGTAAATATTACACCCAAATCGGTTAAATGGGAAAACAAACTCCTGACAGCTGAAGGCAAAAGAATGAGATCCATCACGGGGAGCTGGGAGAGGATTTTAGGGAGTCAAATGTGAGTCTGGAAAAGTTTACATGGGAATGAGACCGATCCAGATGGCAGGGATAAACAGCAGGGATAAAGGACACCTGTCCAGAGCTCTGCTGTGGCATACCCAGCACCAGCCCCGGTGAGGGCCCTCTCCAGGCACAGCCACCCCAAAAGCTGCATTAACAGCACTCAGCCTGCGAGCCTTGAGCAGAGCAGAACACCCCCCAATTTTGGGCCTTTCTGTTCCTCTCAGAGACCTGAACTTCTGACCAAGCCTGGCACATCCTTCCCAAACCCTCTCCCAGCACCGAGCGGAGCCTTTTTCCCTCCCCACTCTATAAATACCACTCGTGCAGAGGTGGATGGGAGCTATTTATAGGCTGAACGCGCTGTACAGGAGCACTGTGACCTCGGGCAGTGCCTCCTCTTGGCCTCGCCACGGAACAGCTCCTCCTCATCCCCTTCTCTTCCCAGGGGTTATTGCCAGGCGCCTGCAGGTGCTGCCCATCCTGAGCACCCTCCCCAAACCCTGCCCTGCTCCCAAACCCCCACTCCAGGGCCCTGTGGCCCCTGGCTGCCCCTCACCTTCCCCTCCAGCTGTTCCATTTCATTACCCAAAGCTAAAAATACAGCAGCGCTTTCCCCAGATGACTTTCCCCACCAAGTCACCATGGCAACCGATGCTCCCGACTCAGAGCTGCCAGGGGATGTGCTCCATGGAGTCAATCCCTCCACAGGCACTGCCGGGGCTTGGGAGAAGCTTTGGGATCTTTCCCATTCCAGCGTCTCCACAGGGACACTTTGCCCTGATCCCAAAAAGCAGAGCCCTGTTCTGTCTTTGAGGATCACAGCGGGTGGGTGCCAAGGTGGTGCTGCCCCAGGAGCTGCCCTCTCCCCCTGCTCAGCCTGGATGGCAGCAGGGAAAATCAAGCTCACGGATCACCCCTCCCTGGGGGTCAGAAATCCCAATATTTATTCCTCTTTCCCTAAACAGTGTCTTCATCCACTCCCAGCTGTGGGCAGCTGACACAGAACTGCCTCAGAGGGTAAAGGGAAAAGGGAAGAGAAACCAGGAAAAGTCAGAGAGCAGGAAGTTCATCCTGCCCCGTGGAATCACAGAATCCTGCAGGGATTTGGGTTGGAGGGGACCTTAAAGCTCATCCCATCCCACAATCCCAGGCTGCTCCAAGCCCCATCCAACCTCGGCCACCCAATCATGCTGACAACACCTCTGTTAACGAGCTCAGAGAGGCAGCAGCCACAACATGAATGAAATTCCCAAATGATCCACCGCTGGGAAGAATCAGAAGGGTGAAAAGTCCAGCAAGGAGGAAGGAACAAATCAGCCAAGGTTTGGGGGCAGAAGGGGCTGAGGCAGCAGGACCAGAGCTGAGAGGTTTCCCAGGGAAGTTTCTCCTGATGTTTCTCCCTGAGTGTGAAGTCCCACAGGAGCCCAGAGCTCAGCGCTCCCTTCCCGGAGTTCTTTGAGCGCTCCAGAACTGGGTAGGGAAAGGGGGGGAGCTGTGTTTGCTTTTAATTCATTGCCTCTCTCTCCTCCCGTCAAACACCTGCACTTTCCAGCATCCCCATTACCGAGCACACGTCTGATCCATGCCCCTCCTCCAGGAGAAACAGGGAAAAAGCAGGGAACAGGGGGATTTTTTTGTTACCTTTCAGAAGGGCACAAACAGCACTGCAGAGCCAGCCCTGACACCCAGCCCGGCAAGGGTTAACTTCCCCTCTGCATCCCCAAAACCCACCCTGTCCCGCTGCTCCTGCTCCAGCCCTTCCGTCCCCAACACCTCTCCCCGCTCCTGGTGCCCTTCGCGCTCACCCCGTCTCCCTGTCAGGTTTATTTCCAGCGATTTCCCTGGGCCCCCACCGTTAATTTTGTTGTGTCTCCTGCAGGAGGAGGAACAACGATTCCCTGGGGAATTAATTCCGCCAAAGCCATGACAGCCCTGGCCACCCTCGGGTGGTTTGGGGTGTAAATCCCACCCCAAAAGTGTCATTACCCACACCCAGCCCGCCGCGAGAGCTCAGCGCTCACAGCCAGTCCTGCACGGGGTTTTCACTAGTGAGATAAGAGCCGAGGTAACACCAGCCCGAATCTCCCAACTCATCTCAGTCCTTAACTGCACCTTTGGGCCCCCAAGTACGAAGGGAACGATCTGAAAGCTGCAAACAGCTCGTCCTTGAGTGAACCGGGGAGTGAGGCTGGAACTACTACGGCTAAAAAAAATGGAAATTTCCAGCCCTCCATCTGCTATTCTCACTCCTGGTTTTTTGGGTGGGTTTTTTTTTATTGCTGCAAATTGCAACCAAGTGTCAAAATAACCCCGTTTTTATCTAATGGCAACGCCCCCCCAGCGTGTTCCAATGGAAAGTGTCAAAATATTTCACTTGGTTATCGGGAGTCTCAGCAAGGCAGTTCGGCACCCCCGGATGGAGCTCTCCCTGTGCCTTGGGGCCGTGTCCCCTGAGCTGCTGCAGCCGCTGGCTCCAGGGCCTGGCAGCATCCCCCAACGCAGGCAGGACCCGGGCTCTGCTGAAATGGGGAATGAACAGCAGGATTTCCAGTGCTCCAGCAGCTCGGAGGGACACGGGGATGGCAAAGGGACAAACAACCCAGCGCTGCTCAGCCTGGCGCCGCTGGGAGAGCTCTGCCTCAGAACCCAGGGCCGGGACTGCTTTGTCCCCGACGGGGTGTGTGACAGGAATTTGGCAGATTTTTATTTATCTCTCCCTTTCCCCAGGAAAAAAATGAGTTGTGGAAAGGATGTTTTTGGTGGTTCTGCTCCCAATCACATGGAGCACTTCAGGTAACCTGCAGGAACCCCCCATTCCCCTGGAAGTGCACAGCAGAATGAGTGGCTGCTGCTCCCAGAAAGCTTTTTTGGGATTGGGAATCCCTGAGGGCAGGCTGGGGGGACAGCACCACTGCCATCCTGCAGGTGTCAGAAGGATTTGGCAAAACAGCAGCTTCCACTCTTCCCTATAAACTTCCCTGCAGTGGAAATTCCTGCGGGAGACAAGCAGGGCTCACCCCCAGCACCAGGGGAAGGGTGGGTGGGGCTGGAGGGGCTGTGCTGTGACCCCACCGGTAAATCAGGAGGAATAATCAGGTTCTCAGTGCCTGGGAAAGGGCCAGGCTGGGCCTGAGGGATGAGGGATGAGCTTGGAATGAAGGAAGTGAGGAGGGTGTTGGAGAGGAGCAAATGCCGGGAGAGAGGAGGGCAGGACTCGGCTCACGGAATTGTGGAGTGGTTTGGGTTGGAAGGGCCCTTAAAACTCATCCCATCCCACCCCTGCCATGGGCAGGGACACCTCCCACTGTCCCAGGCTGCTCCAAGCCCCAATGTCCAGCCTGGCCTTGGGCACTGCCAGGGATCCAGGGGCAGCCCCAGCTGCTCTGGGCACCCTGTGCCAGGGCCTGCCCACCCTCACAGGGAAGGGCTTTGATCTCCACCTGTGAGGGGGCAGGAAGAGGGAAGGGACACTCCAGGGACAGGGAAAAGCTATTTCAGGTGAAGAGCACCACTGGTGTAGGAACAAAGGGATATGAGGGAATTTAGGCTCAACCAGAAGGAAGTTCCAGGGGTGAGCAGTGACTGCAGCATTGGGAAACGGGCTCTGGCCATTCTGGGCAGCTTTGGAGACGGAGTCACCTCCAGCAGCAGCATCTGGCTTCAGGGACCTCTTCCAGCCTGCTAAGAACACCTTTATCCCAAATATTTCAATCTTGATACCCTGTATCAAATATTTCCATGCACACTGCAGCAGTCAGCATAAACCCACAGGGATTCCATGGTAATTCCTGCAGGTGATCCCATATTAATTCCTACAGGTGGTCCCATATTAATTCCTACAGGTGGTCCCATATTAATTCCTACAGGTTATTTCATGTTCTTACGGGTGATTCCATATTAATTCCTACAGGTTATTTCATGTTCTTACAGGTGATTCCATATTAATTCCTACAGGTTATTTCATGTTCTTACAGGTGATTCCATGTGAATTCCTACAGATAATTCCATGTGAATTCCTACATGTGGGCTCATGTTCTGAGCTTCATCATCTGTCAGTCTCTGCTTGAAACCTTTCCTCAGATCCCTCTCCTCCCCTCCTGCTGCATCCCTGGCTCCGTGGATCTCTGCCAGGAGAGCTCCAGAGGGTTTCTGGGCACCCGCCCCCAGCCCTGGCATCACAAACAGTGGCACCAGGCCAGGGCGCTGCCCAGGCCAACGTCCCAGCTCTGCTCCCGGGCTAAAATCAGCTTTTGTGCCACATCCACTGCAAACCCCGGTCCCCCTGCAGGGATGGGTGTGGGGACAGCACCTCCTGGCCCCATTCCAGAGGGGGTTTTGGTTCCCTGGCACAAGCTGGGGGACCCTGAGGGACACTGGCTGAGGTGCCACCACAGAGACCCCTCCTTTGATTCATCCAACACAAAACCTCTGCAGGAAAGGAGAGGGGCTCCAAACACCCAGACAAATCCAGGGAATTCCACAGCACCAGCACGGGCCCCTCCTGGGCTTCCCTGCCTTGGATTATTGACCATGGGAATGCCCTGGGAGCAGCCCCGGAGCTGCCCCTGCCCCAGGTGGGCTCAGGGGCCTCCCAGCTCTGCTCGCCAGGGTGGGGCTGGTCCCGAGGTGGCCAGAGCCAGGAATTCTGTGAGGCTTCCTGGAAGTTCTGCGACCCAGGATGTGCAAGGCTGGGTAAAAGTGAATCACCCAAGCCCGATGGAAAAGGGAAAAGGGGAAAAAAAAGAAGAAAATGAGACAGAAAAAGAAAAGAGATAAAGAGATAAAAAGAGAAAGAAGGAAAAAAAGGAAAAAGGAAAAGAAAGATAGAAAAAGAAGAAAAACAATAAGAGGCAGAAAAAGAAGAAAAGGAAAAGGAAAAGGAACAAAAATAATATGAAAAGAGATTTTAAAAAGGGAGAAAATAATAAAAAGATGAAAAAGAAAAAAAGGAGAAAGAAAGAAAAAAGGGGAGAAGAGGAAGAAAAAGGGGAAAAGGAAAAGGGGAAAAAGAAAAGGAGAAGAGAACGAAAAGAAGAAGAAAAGAAAAAGAAGAAGCAGGAAAAAAAGCAGGAGCCAAAGCAGTAACTGCCGGCACTGAGGGGGAGCGGCACTACAAGGCAGATACATTTCAGTCATGAAACGCCTTTTGTTTACACCTCCAGAGCCCGCTGCTAAAAGGCTGAATGAGGGGGGAATAAATTTCCAGTGTTTTCCAAAGAAAGCTCCATCTCCCGTTCACAGCTCTCTCTATCAGCAAACAACCTTCTCCTCCCTCCTCCTTCCACGGAGCAGCGCGGAGCTGAGCGCTTCCCTTCCTGAGCCTCTCCTGCTCCGGCTCATCCCGCATCCCTGATCCTCCTGCTCATCCCATCCCATCCCATCCCCACACATCCTGCACATCCCATCCCATCCCATCCCATCCCATCCCATCCCATCCCATCCCATCCCATCCCCACACATCCTTCACATCCCTGATCACCCCACTCATCCCTGATCATTCCCGCCCATCCCATTCCATCGCATCCCATCGCATCCCATCCCATCGCATCCCATCCCATCCCTGATCATCCCATCCCAGATCATCCCATCCCATCCCTGATCATCCCATCCCATCCCATCCCATCCCATCCCATCCCCACACATCCTGCACATCCCTGATCATCCCACTCATCCCTGATCATTCCCGCCCATCGCATCCCATCGCATCCCATCGCATCCCATCCCATCGCATCCCTGATCATCCCATCCCATCCCATCCCATCCCATCCCATCCCCACACGTCCCACACATGCCTGATCATTCCCACCCATCCCATCCCATCCCATCCCAGCTCATCCCTCACATCCCTGTTTATCCCTCACGTCCGTTTATCCCTCACATCCCTGTTTATCCCTCACATCCTTGTTTCACATCCCTCACATCTCTGTTTATCCCTCGCATCCCTCACATCCCTGTTTCACGTCCCTCACATCCCTGTTTCACGTCCCTCCCATCCCTGTTTCACATCCCTCACATCCCTGCCCACCCCTGCCCATCCCGGCTCTCCCAGCAGCCACACGGGATTGTTTCACTCCACCGCGATGGTTTTTAAGTGGCTCAGCCATAAACCTGGAATGTTTGGGGTCTGTCTGGAGCTGCTGCCGTGGTTTGTGGTCATCGAGCCTCAGTTCCTGAGCCCGAGTGAACATTGCTGGGCACACACAGGTAACGAGCTGCGGGGCCTGCCCTGGAGCAGCCAGGAGCGAGCGGATTCGGGATTGCTGGGCTCCCATTGATGCTGAGGAGATCCTGGCTGCCCATCCTTCCCTCTGCTTGATGGATGGGATTTGCATCCTGCCCTGATTTACTGCTGGAATGGGCTCCATTCGTCTCCCACCAGAACCCTCAGTCTGTGCCCAGCAGGAAACAGAACCTCTCCCTGCATGGGCAGCTCCTTCCCTGGATTTCCAGTCTTAACCAGACTTTGAGCACTCTCTGTAGGAAATTCACTGCCCAATATTCCCGCGCCATTTGGAACAACGGCCTCAGAGTGGCCATGCAGGGACCATTTAAAGTGACAAGTGCCTCGAACACCCTGAGAGCTGAGTCTGGCAAAGGTGAGGGGTTGGGATCCTCCTCCCCACCCCAAACTCACCCTCCAGTCAGGACAGGCCGTGCCTGCAGCAAGTTTCCCTGGAGTTCCATTGCTTTCCCAATCCCTCTGCTTTTAATTAACTTCCCACTAAGCTCAGGTTAATAAGGCCTCACTCTGGTTTTACTCAGGACCGAAGAAGGACCTCGGACCCTGGAAGTGTCTGCTCAGGACTTGTTGAGCCCGTGGTGAAATATTCCTTCTTGTTCCCCCAGTTCCTCCAGGTGGGGTGGGAGCAGCACCTCCAGCATCCCCCTCACCCCTTTCCTCTCAGATTTCACGGAATCCTGGAATGGTTTGGGTTGGAAGGCACCCAAAGCCCACCCAGTGCCACCCCTGCCATGGGCAGGGACACCTCCCACTGTCCCAGGCTGCTCCAAGCCCCAATGTCCAGCCTGGCCTTGGGCACTGCCAGGGATCCTGGATTAATTCCCACTCCTTGGTTCTCCCATATTCCCATCCAAGGTGAGCGCCTGCCCCTGGGAAGGACCATGCCGTGCCTCTGATTTCAGGCTTTTCATCCAAAATTCCCTGTTCCTGTGCATTTTCTGCTCCCAAGTCCCAGAATCTTTTCCATCCTGGAAAAGCTTTTCTCCGTAAAGGCCTGAGTGATTCGGACACAGAAATGCTTCCCTGAGAGCACAGCTGGAGCAGGAGCCCCGCAAACAAATCCCACTTTCCACATCCTCTCTGTCTCTGTCTCCTCCCTGCTGTGAGCTCAGGAAAGGAGCCACAGCCCCGGCTCCAGAGCAGCAAAGAGGCAGCACCGGCTCTGTTTGGAAAGGAAACTTTCTGGGAAGGACTCGGCAGAGCCAGAATTCCCCCCCTTGCTCCGAGCCTCGGGCACAAACTCTGCTCTTTGTGCACAGAACCCCAAACTCGGATGCAGAATTGAACTCCGATTTCTGCCCTTGCTTTGAGGCAGTTTTCCCCTTGTTTCCCCTTTCCCTAAACTGGGCACCTCCTCATCTTGTGGGGCCGCCAAGCTCTGCCATCTCCAAATTCCACTGGGCACTTCCACCTCCAGGGGATTTTTGTACATCCCCAAATCCCTGAGGAACCGAGAACAGCCCAGCTGTAACTGAGGCTGTAACCTCAGTCCCCATCACCCGAACCTGCAGCCCCAAGGCTCCTTGATTCCCCTGGAAATTCCCAAACAAACTCCAGATTGCCATCAGATCAGGAGCAGATAGCACCAAGGGCTGGGAGCTCTCCCGGTGCTGATGGATGTGGGAGCAATCCCGGCTGCAGCAGAGGGATGGGCTGGGAACTGCCCGAAGCACAGATTCCACAGTTCCGCGTTCCACTGGATTTTGGGCAGCCCAGCTGCCTCTTCCTCAGCCTCCCAGCAGCTGGGATGGAGCAAAAAGGGTTAATTCCAAATATTCCAGCTGAAAAGTAGGCGAGGAAAACTCAGAAAAAGAAGAGAAACGAGAAGGAAATGAGAAAGAAAAAGAAAGAGGGAAAAGAGGTAAAAAGAAAAAGAAGAAAAAACAAAAGCAAAAGAAAGAGAAAAAATGGTTAAAAGAGGAAAAAATAATTAAAAAAGGAAAACAAAGAAAAATTAAAAAGTAAAAGAAAGAAAAAGGAAAACAAAGAGGAAAAAAGAAAAAGTAAGGAAAATGGAAATGAAAAGAAAAAAGGAAAATAAAGGAAAAGGAAAAAAGAAAGAAAAGAAAAAGAAAAAAGAAAAAGAAAAAAGAAAAAAGAAAAAGAAAAAGAAAAAGAAAAAGAAAAAGAAAAAGAAAAAGAAAAAGAAAAAGAAAAAGAAAAAGAAAAAGAAAAGGAAAAAGAAAAGGAAAAATGGAAAAAGAAGATATAAAAAGAAAGGGAAACAAAAATAAAAAAGGAAAAGGAAAAAGAAAAAATAAAGGAAAATAAAAAGAAAGGAAGAGAAAGGAAAAGGAAAACAAAAAGGAAAAAAAGAAAAGAAAGGAAAAAGAAAAAAGGAAGAGGAGAAAAGGCAAAAAGGAAAACAAAAATTTTAAAAAATACATAGAAAGGAAAGGAAAAAGAAAAGGAAAAGGAGCTTTTGGGCTGCCCAGCTGCTTCTTCCTCAGCCTTCCAGCAGCTGGGATCAGGCCACGATGGAGCAAAAGGGTTAATCCCAAATATTCTGGCCAAAAGGAAGGGCAGGAAAGTTGGGCACTAATCCACCTTTGGTCTGGTTTGCTTTCCTTGCCGTGGCTTTGCAGTGGAACAGAACCAAAGCTCATCCATCATTCCTGTTGGGAATGGCTTCCCGAAAAGGCTTCACCCCACTGAAGTCCCAATATTTCATGGCCCCGTTATTTGGTATTTTAAACACTGAAATCATCAGTTCCAAAGGAAATATTGCAGCATTCCCAAATGAAGCCCTTCCATTATTTCTGGCGGAAAGGGCCATTGTCAACAGGGAATGAAGTCAAATCCACATTTTGGGGATGGAAAAGGTTTCCATGGAAGAATTCCAATCAGCTTTGTAAAGTCCAAAGCAATTTGGGAAAGCTTTTCCCAAAGCATCACTGGAGTGGTTCCCTTCAGGGACAGGGAGCCCCAGAAAGCCCCACAGCAACACTTCCAGCCCCTCTGGAAAACTGGCACAGCTCTTTGTCAGCAATTCCCAAGCATTTCCCATCGCAAATCCCTCCAAAATCCTGCATCCTGCCCTGGAGCTGCCCTGTGAGCGTCCGTGGCTCGGGCTGAGGGTCCCTCCGTGACGCCGGCAGCGAGGCTGGGCCTGCAGCAAGGAGGGGACTGGAATTCCTGCTCTGGGTTTCATCTCCAGGCAGGCTCCAGCCGCAGCTCCTGGCAGTGGGACGGGCTCTGTTCTGCGTTTGCTGTCCCCAGCCCCCTGTGCCGCTGACCTGCCACTGTCCCAGGCTGCCACACCCCGAGAACCCCAGAATTAACAGGGCTGGAAAAGATCTCCAACCATCAACCACCCCACGCTCACCACAGGGAGCTCTGCCCAGAACCCCCCTCCAGCAGCTGGGAATGTGCTCCTGGGCAGGGCTGGAATGCTGGGAAAGCCAGAGAGCTGCTGCAGGGGCAGGGGACACTGCCACAAATCCCCATCCTAAATCCAGTCCCAAATCCCAGCAGGGCTCCCTCAGCTCCTGCGCTGCTGGGCTGGGGTGTGGCTGCAAGTGGGAGGAAAAGGGATTTGAGCAATAATTATTGCAAATTAACCTCAAAAATCTTCACCTGCAGCCACACGAGCCCTCTGCACTGGGATGTGATCGCTAAAGGTCACCCAGCCCCGGGGTTTTCCTGAGCCAAGCTGTGCCCAGCCTGATTTCCAACCAAAGAAATCAGGGAGAGCAGCTGGAAAGGCAGTGTGAAACATCCCCCTCTGGAAATGTAAAGGGATAACTGGAAATGTAAAGGGATAACTGGAAGTGTAAAGGGATCGCTGGAAGTGTAAAGGGATAACTGGAAGTGTAAAGGGATCACTGGAAGTGTAAAGGGATAGCTGGAAGTGTAAAGGGATAGCTGGAAGTGTAAAGGGATCACTGGAAGTGTAAAGGGATAGCTGGAAGTGTAAAGGGATCGCTGGAAGTGTAAAGGGATCACTGGAAGTGTAAAGGGATAGCTGGAAGCTGCTCACTGATGGGAACAAATTTCCTCTCGTGATTTGGGGACTTCATCCCTGAAGGAGACTCAGTGGAACCCGCCGGGTGCCAGGGATATGGAGAGACCTGCAAGGACCCTCCAGATTCTGCAAATCCAGAGGGATTTCTGCTCCCAAAGTACTTAATAGCAGGTGTAGGAGAAGCTTTCCTGGGTTTCTTTTTCCTCTGTTTACCTTTTGCAGAAAACAGGGAAAATTGTTGTACGAGAAACCTTGAATCCTCCGAATGTTCCAGGAGAGTGACTGAAATATTTGCATTTCACTCCTGTTTGGTGGTTTGAATGAAAGTGCAGTTCCTGCACATCAAAGGCCCATAAAAATAAAGCCTTCCTGAGAATAAATCTCTGTTCTCTCTCTGTGTGCTGCGTACCCGAAAGCAGTCCTTGAGAATTCCATTGGAAAATCGTGCTGGAGGCGAGCACAGACAATCCGGCTTGGAAGGGATTGCTCTCCTTGCAAGCTTTACTGACCTTTTAAATAATGCTGAAGAACTCATTTCTTTTCATTTCCTACCTTTCACGAACATATTTTTCTTTTTTTTTCTCTTTTTTTTCTGTCCTACCCCAAAAGCAGGAGCTTGGCAGCTCCTCCTCTGGTGGAAGGAAGACAAACATTGCTGGAATGAGGAAGAGAAATGAGATTTGGGCTCGTTGCTGGTGCTGACTGCCTGGACTGGGACACCAGAAACAACCTCTTGTTGTTATTTTACTCCCTGCCAATGGTCAGATCCATCTGGGTGAGGCAGCACTTGGCAGAATCACCTTGGGGTGCTTCTCCAAGGTTTAACAGTCTCTGGAGCCACTGTGGAGTAGATGAATTTTAAATCCTCCCCAGGCCCCATTCCCAGATCCTGGGAGCAGCCCCCAAAGCCCCTCTGTGTGCATCAAATACCAGGGAAGGGGAACCTGAAGGTTTCTGGCTCTGGTTCAAGATGACCCCAGCAGGTGCCCAGGTGGCCAAAAGCATCGTGGGTTGTATCAGAAACAGCGCGGCCAGGGCAGGGACTGTCCCCCCGTCCCCTGTGCTGGCACTGCCAGGGCACCTCCAGTCCTGTGTCCAGTCCTGAGCCCCTCAGGACAACACAGACCCTGAGGGGCTGGAGCGTGTCCAGGGCAGGGAACGGAGCTGGGAAGGGGCTGGAGCCCCAGGAGCGGCTGAGGGAGCTGGAAAGGGGCTCAGGCTGGAGCAGAGGAGGCTCAGGGGGGACCTTGTGGCTCTGCACAAGTCCCTGACAGGAGGGGGCAGCCGGGGGGGTCGGGCTCTGCTGCCAGGGAACAGGGCCAGGAGGAGAGGGAACGGCCTCAGGCTGGGCCAGGGGAGGCTCAGGGTGGGCTCCTCAGCACAGCAGGGCCAGGGAGCTCCTGGAGCGGGGCTGGCGCCGGCTGTGAGGATGAGGAGGGCCTGGAGCAGCTCCGTGCCCAGGACAGGCTGAGGGAGCCGGGGCTGCTCAGCCTCGAGAGGAGCCCCAGCTGAGAGGGGCCCTCAGCCCTGGCTGTCCCTGGCTGCAGGGAGGGCTCAGGGCAGGGCCCAGGCTCTGCTCCGGGGCCCGGCAGCGGCACCAGAGCACCGGGCAGGGCCTGAGCCCAGCAATTGCCCTGCACAGGAGGCAGAACTGCTGCCCTGGGCAGGGCCCAGCCCTGAACAGGCTGCCCAGGGAGGGGCTGGAGTCTCCCTCAGCGGGGATATTGCAGAGCCCTCTGGGCACAATCCTGTGCCCTGTGCTCTGGGATGGCCCTGCCTGGGCAGGGAGGTGGCACCAGGGACCCTCTGGGGTCCCCTCCAGCCTGGCCCAGCCTGGGATTCCAGGATACTCAGGAGAAACAAAAACCACATCAGGATTCCCACGTCAGTGTGTCACAGATCACAGACTTTGGCATGGAGATAAGGCCACCACAAGTGAGAGGCAGGGAGCGCTCAGAGCACAGAGCCCTGCTCCTCCTTCACGGCTGGAAACCAACCTGGCTCATCCCAGTAAAACCAGAGGCGGATTCCAACACATCTCCCATTTCCCCAGTGCTGGTTCCCATCCAGATGGATGCACTGAACACACGAGCTGCCTTCAGAGGCTGTTTTGTGCTTGAGAAGGAGGCAGCAAAGCTGCAGGCACAGCCAGGCTCTTCAGATGGCTGCTTTAATTAACTGCTGTGATATCAGACCTGAGTGGCTCCTGACACACAATTACAGGGCATTGTCTGAGCTGGGAAAAGCCGTGTAGCCCCTGCCTTTATCATCATCTCACTCCTGTTCACTCGATCCCTCCACAATACATCCCATGGTCACATTTCAGTGGCCACTTCTGTATCTGCTGGTCCTTGGAACAAATGAACATTTCTAAAAATACCAGAAAATCTCAGAACCTGAGCACACCACCAAGCCCAGAGGCTGCAACTGCATTTCAGAGCTGACATTAAAATTCTGATGAGCTGCTCTGAACTCTGGAGAACTCCAACTTAAGCTCTGCTTTGGAGGAGATAATTTATGCTGGGCCATCCATCTCTGTCTGGGAGGCAGAGCCACACCTGAGGTGGGGACAGCCTTTCCCAGAGTGCTGAGGTGACAAGAAGCAGCCACGACTTCTCTGTGTGACTCTGGGTGCTGGCTGCTGGAAAATCCCTGGGGAAGGTGCTGCCAGGATACAGGTGATGGCTGGAAAATCCTCCAGCAGGGGTTTGAGCCTCTTCTTGCTCCTTGTCCCAACAGATGCACCCCTGGAGTGCCCTTTCCCCGTGGGTTCCATCACTCCCTCCTCTCCTGCCCCACCAGGCAGTGGGATCCCTGTCCCCCAGGGACCTGGGGCCACCTCCTCCCACACCCCAGCTTTGAGTCATTCCTGATTTATCCCCTTTCTCTCACACCAGCCTCTTCCATGCCCTTCTCCAGTTCCCTCTTTCCTTCTCTGAGCATCTCATGCATGGCACAAGAATCCCTGCCTGATTCCCAAATTCCTGCCTGATTCCCAAATCCCTGCCTGATTCCTGGCCCCAATCCCTGCCTGATTCCCGAGTCCCTGCCTGATTCCCAAATCCCTGCCTGATTCCTGGCCCCAATCCCTGCCTGATTCCTGAGTCCCTGCCTGATTCCTGGCCCCAATCCCTGCCTGATTCCCAAATCCCTGCCTGATTCCCGGCCCCAATCCCTGCCTGATTCCCGAGTCTCTGCCTGATTCCCGGCTGGCATCCAGAGCCTCCTTTGCCATTCCGGAGGCTCCTCCAGATCCAAAGGCATCAGGGATGCTGAGGGCTCATTAATCCCAGACACGCCTCCCCCTTTCCGCACTCCCGCGATTCCGGGTGGGAATCAGGCCGAGCATTCAGCGCGTTAGCGAGGTGGGAATGAAGCCCTGAGCCAGGCTCGGCCAGCCCCACAGGGTCCCTGCGGGATGAGGAGCCGATTTTCGGGAAGGTGAAGCCCGGACTGGCCCCGGGAGTCTCTGCCCAGCCCGGGGGTCCCTGGGCACAGGAGGTGCTGCTCTGCTCAGAGCACAGAGCTGCTCCCCAAGGCACGGGCCGTGGGTGCTGTAAGCACAGAGCTCCTTTCATTCCGATAAACCTGGCCGGATATCCCAAACAGAAAGGGGTTATTAATAAACCAGCCCCGAGTCAGGCGTCAGCAGAGCCTCACGCTGGATGCAGAGTGATTTATACACAAAGCAAAATAGATCAGTCTCACGTTGCTGGAAAAGGACACCAGATGCCTTTGACGTCACCTAAATGATCTCTATTTTTAAAAGTTACTCTTTCCCATTTGCTGCCAACTCAGAAAGTCCAATTTGCCAAGATAATCTATCGAGTGGGGATGAAGATTTCCAAAGTTGAAGTCTCGGTCTCTTAGCAACCGTAGTACTCTTTGTATTAAACGGAGCCCAAGCGTCTCCTGCAGCCTTCCCTGCACCTAATCAGCGAATTCCCATTAAAGACACAATATTGGAGCAACGTCGCCTAGGATCCAGGATCCAGCTAAACACACCCAGCCCATGTTCCCTCTGCTCACAGGGATATTTATAGCAGGGAGCCATGGCAGGGAAGGATGTGGCATCTCTTATTCATGCGAGGGACTGGATAAGAAATGAGGATGTAGGAGAAAAAAGGTGCAGCAAGAGCCGGTAAGGAAAACAACATCAAATCATGGCAGGAACTTCTTCCAGCTGGGTCTGGTTCAAGTGGTGGCCTTTGGGTGGTGGGCAGGGGTGAGAGAGAAGAAAAGCTCTCTTTCCTTGCCTGCTCTGCCTCCAGCCCAGTGTTTGGAGCCGTTTGATGCCTCCCTTTCTCCAAGCCTGCCAGAGCTCTGGAAAGGGCTTTTGCCTCCCACATCCACATCTGCCTCTCCCAGCCCGGCATAAGCTCCGACTCCTGGGAAGCTTTGCTTGGGTAACACCTCGAGGTGCTCTGCAGAAAGCTGCTGGAGAAGGGCATGGAACTGTTTGGGATGGAGAAGGGGTGACACAAAGCCACTTCTCTGTCCTGTCCCTGTGGAGCTCCTGTGCTGCCTACCCAGCAATCCCGGCCTTTTTCCTTCACAAACGTAACAAAAACTTCAGAAAAAAATGGAAGCACGACTCCTGACTCACTGTTTCAGCACAGATGGCCTAAAGCCGGTTCCTTATCTCCCCAAAGATGGTTCCTTATCTCCCTAAAGCTGGTTCCTTACCTCCTTGCATCCCTGCAGGGCTCTGTGACCAAGCCATGCCCTGTCCCCCGTCCCCAGGCTCAGCCTGGGACGAGTCCCCGTCCTCCCTGAGCAGGGTCAGGGCCGTGCTCTGCCCGTGAGGATCACAGCACGGGAGCACTTTGGGATTTTAGGCACCGTCCTCTGCCCAGGATCCCCATGGCTGTATCCCACAGCCTGCACATGGATCACACTCATCCTGGTGGCTGCTGGTGGCCAAGAGTAAAGGCAAGGAGATATTTCCTGGTCCTGGAGCCATTGGAATTGGAGCTCTGGACGGACAGGAGCGGAAGCAGCTCTGAGCTGGGCCGTGCCCTTCCTGCTGCCCTGCAGCCACCCCACAGCCCCAGCCCAGGGCAGGGGTGGCCAAAAACCCATCCCAGTGCTCCCAGGTGTGAGAGTCACAGGTGAGCCAGACTCCAGCTGACCCTCCTGGAGCAGCACTCAGCCTTGGATGGGAGCAAGGTCCTGGGAAGCAGCCCTGGAGTGGGCACCAGGCACTCCCACACCCAGCGAACAGCCCCAGCTCCCAGAGCTTTCACAATCGGAGCGGGACCTCTCTGTTCCTTATCTCCCAGCAGATAAGAGGAAAAGGAAATCAATTCCACCTCTCCTCTGCCCCACCTCTGATCTCAGCTCTCCAAGTACTGCCGAGCCTATTTCCAGAGTGCTCTCCAAAGCATCCCACGAATAATTCCATCATTTCCTGGGCTGGTTGTTTATGATGTGGAGATTGCTGTGCACTCAAGGCCACAGGGAAGAGAGGCCGAGTGCCTTTGGATTTACAAGGCAGAGCAACTTCCCCCTTTTCCACCAGCTGGATTATCCAGGGTGGTTTTATCCTGGCACGTGAAAAATGCTGGGGAAATGATCCTGAGCTGAGTGTGCAGCACCTGATTCCAGGGGCACACAGAGCAGTCAGGGTGACAGGGAGCTGTGGCACTGCCAGGGGCACTGGGAGCAGGGTGGCAGGGAGCTGTGGCACTGCCAGGGGCACCAGGAGCAGTCAGGGTGACAGGGAGCTGTGGCACTGCCAGGGGCACTGGGAGCAGGGTGGCAGGGAGCTGTGGCACTGCCAGGGGCACCGGGAGCAGGGTGACAGGGAGCTGTGGCACTGCCAGGGGCACCAGGAGCAGGGTGACAGGGAGCTGTGGCACTCCAGGGGCACTGGGAGCAGTCAGGGTGACAGGGAGCTGTGGCACTCCAGGGGCACCGGGAGCAGGGTGGCAGGGAGCTGTGGCACTCCAGGGGCACCGGGAGCAGGGTGGCAGGGAGCTGTGGCACTCCAGGGGCACCAGGAGCAGTCAGGGTGACAGGGAGCTGTGGCACTCCAGGGGCACTGGGAGCAGTCAGGGTGACAGGGAGCTGTGGCACTCCAGGGGCACCGGGAGCAGTCAGGGTGACAGGGAGCTGTGGCACTCCAGGGGCACCGGGAGCAGGGTGGCAGGGAGCTGTGGCACTCCAGGGGCACCAGGAGCAGGGTGACAGGGAGCTGTGGCACTGCCAGGGGCACCGGGAGCAGGGTGACAGGGAGCTGTGGCACTCCAGGGGCACTGGGAGCAGGGTGGCAGGGAGCTGTGGCACTGCCAGGGGCACCAGGAGCAGTCAGGGTGACAGGGAGCTGTGGCACTCCAGGGGCACCGGGAGCAGGGTGGCAGGGAGCTGTGGCACTCCAGGGGCACCAGGAGCAGGGTGACAGGGAGCTGTGGCACTCCAGGGGCACCAGGAGCAGGGTGACAGGGAGCTGTGGCACTCCAGGGGTACACTGCAGTGTCCCAGCAGCGGGTCAGTGGAGGCCCAATACCGATAATCAATATATCAATATATCAGTGTATCACTGCAATATCCACGTACAGCACAGACACAGCACAGACACCGCACCCTAAACCCCCTGCTCTGCCCGGAGTGCAAAGTGCAACTGGTCCCAGCTCAAAATCCCACTGGATTTGCCCGGGCAATAACGAAGTTGTTGGATAAATGCCTCTGGAAGTATTTCTTGCAAGTATGAATCGATTCAGATTGATAGGAGGAGATAGAATCAAGGAACAAACCCACCTGAGTGCTCTCAGCAGCTTCCCACTAAATACAGAATGACATCCCAAGGAAACCCAGCCCTGGGCTGGATTTCCAGCTCGAAGGAGGCAGCTCCAGGAAGGGAAGGAATCCAGCACCGATCCCTTTCCCACACAACTGGTGCCCACTGGGGCTTTCCAGGGGTGCACAGCTGCCCTCCCTGGGAGAGGGATCCTGCTCCAACACCTGAATGCAGGAGTTTGCTATGAAAACATCTTGGGAGAGAGGGGGAATTGTGTCCCTAAGGAAGCAGTGAGAAGGGAGCAAAGCTCCTAAGTCAGTTCAGGGGGAAATCCCAAAGTTTCTGTTACATTCCCACTCCCCTCCATGGAAGCTTCTCCCTCAAAGCAGAAACCACTGCTGGTCTGTCCCAAGCTGGGAAGCAGCTCCTCCTTCCAGAGGCTCCCACATCCCTCTGCAGCTGATCCCACTGTGCTGGACAAAGCTGCCTGTTATCCTGGAGACACCAAAACAACACCTCCAGAGTGCTCAGGAAAAGCTGCTGCGAGTTCTGCAGCTTGCCAAGAGCTCCAGGGAATCCCACAGAGGCCAAGGAACGAGGAGCAGGGAAATCCCAGCTGTGCTCCTTCCGTGGGCTGTATCCCTGGGCCAGCTGCCCGTGGAGAGGGACTGCAGCCCAGCACGGGCACACCAGAGGATCCTGGACACGGAGGATCTGCTCCAGGACCACCCCAGGCCATCCAGAGGGTGGGGGAGGGAAAAAGGAGCTCTTTGTTCCCCATCTCCATCTGATTTTCTCTCCAAGGGTATTTAAGCAACAACACAGAAGAGCAAAGAAAAAGGAAAAATCCCGAACAGCTCTGCCAGTTTCATGGGAATAGGGAATGTCCTGAGCTGGAAGGGATCCACAAGGATCATCCAAGTCCAGCTCCTGGCCCTGCACAGACAGTCCAAGAATCCCAGCAGGAGTTTATTGCTGTAGCACATCAGCTGCTTCCCCTCCTCCATCCCTTCCCACCCACTCCATCCCAAATCCCAGCAAGGGACTGGGAGTGCCTTCAAGGGTCACACATTCCCTGTGCCTGGCTGAAGCTCACCTAGGACAGCATTCATGGAGTCGGGGACCACCCAGTGCCACCCCTGCCCCACCTCCCACTGTCCCAGGCTGCTCCCAGCCCCAATGTCCAGCCTGGCTTTGGACATTGCCAGGGATCCAGAGGCAGCCCCAGCTGCTCTGGGCACCCTGTGCCAGGGCCTGCCCACCCTCCCAGGGAACAATTCCTTCCCAATATCCCATCCAGCCCTGCCCTTGGGCACTGGGAAGTCGAGCTGGGTTCATCCCTTCCCAAGGAAGGGCACCAAGGGGACCTGGGATGCTCAGAGTGACCAAGGGACAGCCGCAGGGCTCCAGCCCCGGAGCTGTTCTGTGTCCTGGGAAGGGCAGCACCAGGTCAGGGTAGAGCTGATCCTCCCTCAAGGGCCCTTCTTCAGACAGTTCCAAGATCTCCACAAATCCTCCCATTCCCTTTCAGGACCACGTTTACTCCTGTTTATCCCACAGGAGAAGTTCCATGGGTTACCCATGCCAGCAGTGCTGCTCCACTTTCTCCTCTCCCGAACACCTCCTCCAGCTCCATCTGACATTTGCAACTCCGCTTTGGAGCTGGCAGCCAACAGCTGCTCCGTGTTCTCCTTCTCCTCACCCCTCTCCCACTCCGGAGCCTCGGATTCGCCGCACCCTGGGCTGTGCTCGGGCTGGAAGCCTTTGCTGAGCTGTCGCACAACTTCTCGTCACCTGTCCCTCCAACGTGGCCCTTCCAGGCATTGCTGGCCCCTCCATGGCCACCAGAAACGCTGAGCTGCCACCAAACCCCCACAAGAACCTCTCCCTGCTGCTGAGCCATTGGCAGGAGAAGAAAGCGAAGAAACCTCCAGGCTCCCAAACCAATTCCTGAAACATCCGAGGTGGAAATCCCACACTGCACACAGCAGCAGTGTCGGAACAGGAGCTTCCCCAGCTCACCAGGAGCAGGTCCCACAGGCCAGGAGCTGGGTCACATCCCCATGTCCAGCCCCCAGCAGGGACAGCTTTAGTGGGACAGGCTGGGATCTCCATTCCATAGGAGCCACCATCAGTCTCCAGTGACCTCGTCATCCCAGTATCCCTGCTCCAGTGCTCATGGATCCCTGGGGGTGGGAAGGGCTCTGACCTCCCCTCCATGACCAGCCCAGGCCCAGGGGGGCCAGGGGCAAACCTGGAGTGCCAAAGCAGCCCCACAGCCTGGCCAGGAGCTCCATCCTGGCCATCCCCAGCAGGAACCATTCCCACCAAGCTCCCCTGGAGGTGGAAGCAGCAGCTCGGACACCTCCAACACCTCTCCCTGGAGCACCCTCAGCTCTCAGGTCAGCTGGGAAGGGCCGGACTGGCCATTGCCAGAAACAGGAGCATCCCAGAAACACGGAGCGAAGCTGGAGCTGGCAGGATCTGCTTCCTTCCCTCCTCACCCTCCCTGTTCTCATGGGAAAGCTGCAGCAACCCTCACACCTAATCACAGAAACGGCTGCACAGGGCCTGGCTGCAGGGCCAGGGCAGTCCTGTCCCTCTGGAAAGGCCTCATTCACTGATTCCTGCCACCTGTATCCCTCTGGAAATCCCTCATTCCCAGATTCCTGGCAGGTAATTCCTTTGGAAAGGCCTCATTCCCTGATTCCTGTCACCTGTTTCCCTTTGGAAATCCCTCATTCCCAGGTTCCTGGCTGCCCCTGGGCCCAGAGCTCTCCCACACCACACCAGGGCAGCCCTGTGTGAGCCCTTGCTCTGGGCTAAGATTTTGCTGCTCCTGTCATCTAAAAATACCTCGGGAGAATTTGCTCCGGCCCAAATGGCTCCGCTTGAAAGGGTCTGGAACATCAAACATCTGCTGGGAATTCAGAGAGGGCTTGGCTTGCTTTGCTGCCCTTTTTCCAACTTCAAAGGGCTCCAGAGTCCCAAGCTTGGCTTCACTAAAACCCCTGGTTTCACCAAAGACTGACATGAAAACTGCGCCAACACCTCTCTCCATCCCTTCCCCACTTCCTCCAGGACCTCCTGCATGGTCAGATTACGGTTCCCTGTTGGTTTTCCTGGGTTTTCCTGGGCTGGGCTCCCACTGGGAGCAGCTGGATGGGCACAGAGTCCCTGCCTTGAGGAGCGGTGGGAGGAGAAGGCAACTGGGACCAGTCTAAAGCCTCCCTAAGCCCCGCACTGAAGGTTGAACTCTTCCCAAGGCCTTGCACGTGGCATCCACACCTAGGGGATGTTACTGGGAAGCTGTGGCTGCCCCTGGATCCCTGGAAGTGCCCAAGGCTGGACATTGGGGCTTGGAGCAGCCTGGGACAGTGGGAGGTGTCCCTGCCCATGGCAGGGGTGGCACTGGGTGGGCTTTAAGGGCCCTTCCAACCCAACCCAGTCTGGGATTCTGGGATTCCCTAAATCCTTCTGCCAAAGGGAGGAAGAGGCCCAGGTGACTCTCCAGGAACCAGGATTTGCTCTTCCCCAGTGGTTTGGAGATGACCTGCACTCCGTTTAGAAGCAAAGAAATATTTTACTTCCTCTGCTAGAGCTCGAATTCCCCTGGGAGCCCTCAGGTGCTCCCATCTCAGCCCTGTGGGGAGAAAAGCCTGACTTGTGCAGCTCAACACAGCTGAAGGTGAGCACAGGGATCCAGGAGCCCAATTCTCCATCGCCAGGAGCAGACCCTGACCCCTCAGCTGGGCCGGATCCTCAGCTCCTGGCTGGCATTGGGAAGGACACAAATGCCAGTCAGGAGTTACAGCAGCAGCTTCTCCCAGTGGGCAGAGCTGTGGGGAGGTGTGCAGGGAAACAAACTCTGCCTGTGCTGGAAAACTGGGATAACACTGGTCATGGACAGGGCTTAGACAGTTCATGGGTGCTCCCAGTGAGGTTGGACGGGGCTGGGAGCAGCCTGGGACAGTGGGAGGTGTCCCTGCCCATGGCAGGGGTGGCACTGGATGGGCTTTGAGGGCCCTTCCAACCCGAAGCATCCTGGAATTCTGTGGTCTCTGTGACAAGTGCCTGTGTCCCACCCTGGGGTGTCCCAGAGCTCCTCAGGGTAGCCAGAGTCTGAAATTGGAAAATGAACGGGAAATTCCCAGTTTTCCACCTGGGAATCCCAGACTTTGCTGGGCCAGAGCCAAATGAACAAACCTGGTTCCCTTTGTGCCAGGCTGGGCCATTTTAACATGGAACTCTGCTGGTTTATTTGGGCAAATCCAGCCCTTTGGGAAGGTTGTTATTCCAGCCACGGTGCTCTGAGGAGGCTCCCATGGAACCACAGGGACCTCCTGGTGCCCGGGGATGGCAGAGCCAGGAGCACAAAGTGCCACACTTCTCACACTTCACTGGGAAGCTTTATAAATTAACTGGAGTACAAAGTCAGGTCTAATTGATGTTTGTATTGATTGAACTGCTCCAAGTCTTAATTTTGGTTGTAAAACTTCCTTTAAAACAGAGCCATTTATAATTAAGACAGGATCCGTAATTAATTGAGTTTTATACTCATAAAAACTGCCTCTCTCATCAGTCTAAATTAAACTCCACATGAAAGTTGGAGCAAATTAAATACAGTAGATGCCAAAACTACTTTCCCTGCACTCTTTGCTATTCTTACTAATGTCAAAACAGAAGTGATGTGAAGGTGTGGAAAAGTGCTGGAAATCCCTGTTTGGAGAGGAGACAGTAGGGGAGGGCACCATGGTCTGTGCCCACCCTGTGCAGGGTGAGCACAGGGACATCCCCACCGCTCTCCACACGAGCCAGGAGCCACTTCCCACATCCCAGCTGGAAAATTCATCTTTTCGTATTAAAAAAATTAATTCCTCGCCCCTCTTGCACCATTCCAACAAACACAAACCTGCCTGGAAAAACGCTTTGCTCCACCAGAGTCACACGAGGTCCCCACACCCAAGGGGGGCTGCCAGGGGTTCCCTTCACGTGCCAGGGGCTATTTAAAACAAAGGATCATTAAAACAAGGGTTAATTAAAACAAGGGTTAATTAAAACAAGGGTGAAGCTGGGCCTGGCCGTGCCCCCCATGAATGAAACTCCCCAGCTCTGGTAACCGTGGTTGACCAAATGACCCTTTCCAGCCTGATCTATTGGAAATCTTTCCAGCCATCAACCACAATATTTACACAGCCCAGACAATTCTGAGCTCGTGGCAGGAAAATAAATCACCGTGGACATATGTACAGAGTGAAAAGTTCCCCAATAAATCTGTCTGCCTCATCCATATGTAGGTAATTAGCAATTCCCTGCTTTAAATGCTCCCATTTAATTGGGGTTGCTGTTTTTAGTGGAATACCATTTCCTCTCCCCAAAAGGGCCACTACTATTTTCGTACCACGGGTTTTTTCTGGCTGCCACATTCTGCTCTCCCCACTCAAATTTAAAAAGTCACTGCAACCCTCACCAAGTATTTATGGCTTGAAGATTCCTACACTCATCCCCGAGCTGACACCCAGAAAGCTTCTCACAGCTGTCCAGAGTTATCCAGGGTTATCCCACACAAATCCAAACCCCAGCAGGAGCCCAGGGTCCTCAGTAGCTGCTCTAAGAGCTGCTCAGGCACTGCTTGTGGCCAGCGTCATCCTTTGGGATCCCCACAGACAGCAGCAAGCAGGGATTAGGGAGGTCTCCAGGAGCTCTCCGGGTGAGGGAGGCTGTGGCCAGTGCCACACCAGGGTTTGTCCCTTCCCTGGGGATAGGGATTATTCCAGCTGCTCCTGCTCCCCCCAAGGCCACTGGAAGCCATCGGCCAGGGCAGAGCTGGGGCTGCTGGAGGTGGAGGAGGTGCCTCCCTCCAAGGGTGGGAGGGAAATGGTCAAGCAGCACCAAACCCCTTTGTTTGGTCTGGTTTAGAGCCAAACCAGCCGGGGCCGGGGCCCTCCTGCCTCAGAGCCTCTCTTTTCAGCCCATCCTGGTAATTTGTGCTGCTCTCATCCCATCGAAGCCTCGGGTGCCTCAGGAGCAGGACCTGGAGAGGTGATGGGAATGCAGAGAGCTGATTATTAACGAAGCACATAAATTACCATGCTGGTAATTACCCAGAGGAGCGAGGTTCCAACGAGCCTCTCTCTGTTGCACCTCTGGTACCCAGCCCTCTCCCACAGCCAGGCTCACTGGGGTGCAGGACAAACGGGGATGGGACTGGGTCTGCACCTCCAGGAGCTGAGATCTCAGCCAGCAGATAAAGGATGGCAGGATTAGCTGTGCTCGTGGGCAGCTGCATCCCAGAAATCCCCCCGGGATGGGGTGTGACATCCAATCTTCCAGCACTCCAGGACTGAAACACAGGAGGGTGAAACTTTCTCTAGGAGCTGATCCCTAAAAGGTTTCTGTTAGAAAGAGAAATGGACTCTGAGGACATCAGCAGTGGTCTGATTCCTTCAGTGACAGCCCAGCTCCATCGATGGGAATTTTCCTGCCTCTGTCACTGGGATTGGAATTTCACATCTGTAAAATCAGCACGTTTTCCTTGGGAGACAGTGAGTCCCTTCCCAAGCTCAGCTCTTCCGTTGGCTGAGCAAAGACACCAATCCTGCTCCTCCTGAGAAACATTCCATGGGCATCCTCCACGCAGAGGAACTCCAGGGATGTGCCGTGTTTGGCTTTAAACCCTGCTGGGATGGAGACACAGGCGCTCTCACCGAGCCGTCAGGAGATCTTTTTATCTGCCAGGACTCCACGCTGTGGTTCCAGCCCTGAATTTGTGGGTGGGAAGGTGAAATAATCACACAAAACACCTGAAACAGCAGCTTCAGGTCTGTTATTGTGGATAAACCTCAGCAGAGCCATCCCCAGAGCACGAGCAGCCAGCATTTCCCCACAGCAACGCACACGAGGTGTCCCTCGGGCTCCAGTGGCACCAGGTGTCACCCAGCCAAGAGCCCTGGCCCGCTGCACTCTGACAGGGGACAATAAACTGAACCCTTCGGTCTCTTTAAAGCTCCTCTCCAAAGCCCCAAGAGCTGCTGAGCAGCAGCTCCTGAAGGGTGAGCTGCTCGTCCGATCCCATCTCCTTCTGGCAGGCCTGAAGGGACCCCTCAGCCTTACTCCTGTTGGCCGTAGCTGCAGAAATCAAAGCCCATCTCCTGATCCAAGGAGGAGAAAAAGCAGATTAGAAACGCCAGACCCAGTGCAGGACAGCAGGGAAAGCTGAGGAGAAGCCAGACGACCCCCCCCCCCCCCAGAGCCTTGTATTTAACCAGACCCTTTATTTGCTTTGCTTCCCTTTCCCCAGCTCACAGATTCCAGTCTTTTCTTGTGAAAAACGAGAGCCAGACAAAAGGGAGGATGGGGAATCCAGCAGAGGAAATCTGTGAAGAAACGAGCCTGGAAGGCTGCTGGAATGAGCCCTGAAGAAGCCATCAGCTCCCTAAGCCCCTTCCCAGAACGGGGTGGGAAATGTCCCTCCTGCATCCCAGCCAACCCAAACCGTGGAGATTTTTCCTGCTGGGCTGGAATGGCCATTCCTGGGCTCTGCCAGAACCCGGGCTCTGCTTCTGGGACTCCCCAGT
The DNA here is from genome assembly GCF_009650955.1 of Corvus moneduloides. Classification (NCBI taxonomy): domain Eukaryota; kingdom Metazoa; phylum Chordata; class Aves; order Passeriformes; family Corvidae; genus Corvus; species Corvus moneduloides. Next base: position 10,248,096 of record NC_045495.1, read on the forward strand.
GCAGAAATTAAAGCACTTGGGAGCCAGGGCAGGACCCTGAGGGCACAGGGGTGGCTCAGGTGTGACCCCACACCTGGGGCTCCTCTGCCAGGAGGGGAGCGATGCCTCCTGCACATCCCTGCCCAAATCCTGGCCCTGCTCCATCCCAAGGCAATCTGTCTCCTGCAGAGCTTTCCCCAAACCGGGGCCAGCCTCTCCGAGACACCTCATCAGCTCCTGCCCCCGCCCCGTGTCCGGGCTGCAAGGAAACGTTTGGATTTGCTCTTTCCGTGGACGCTGGGACCTGGCCAGCCAAAATCTGCACGTGTGCCACACCTTCGGAGCAGAACTGAGTGAAAAAGCTCAGACTCAAAATGAAACACTTTGTTTTGGAATGGATGAGAATTCCCCCCCCCCCCAGCTTCCGATTCACGGCAGAAAAATGCAAAGATTCAAATCTGCTGATTTGGCTCAGATTTAAATGGATCCCCCTACTTTTTTTTTCTAAATTTTTTCATTTTTAAACTCCAATAAACTGAGAAACCCGAGCTGCACTGGGAGGCAGTGCCTGTCCTGGGCTGTTAACTCTCCCTGCAGTCCCTGAGGCACAGGTTTGTGCAAGCAGGGACCTTGCTGGTCCTGGTGCTTTAGAGAGGGAACCTCAGCCCAGCTCACCTCAACTTCCCCCAGGAGCAAAGCAGGACAGAACATCCAACTCTCTCTCTAGATTCTCATTTTCCCTCCTGCACCACTGGAATCAAATCCACAAAGCAGCCACAAGCTCCATTTAGTGCTTGTGCTGGGCATTTCACCCCTCAGGACGCTGGCGGGCACAGCTCCCCAGCTCAAAGGCAGGAATTGCCGTGTCCCCCTCAGCACAATCCCCTCCCATGTGCAAAGGCTCCGAGCCTTTGGTACCTCCGGGAAGCAGCAGCAGCAATTCCAACGGGCTCCACAGCCCCGTCCCTGCCCTCCCCTCCCGGAGCTGCTCACACGCCTCACGGCCCGGGTTGGACTGCGAGGAAAGGGAAGGGAAGGGGAAGGGAAAGGAAAGGGGAAGGGGGAAGGGGAAGGGGGAAGGGGAAGGGGGAAGGGGAAGGGGGAAAGGAAGGGGGAAAGGAAGGGGGAAAGGAAGGGGGAAAGGAAGGGGGAAAGGAAGGGGGAAAGGAAGGGGGAAAGGAAAGGGGAAAGGAAGGGGGAAAGGAAGGGGGAAAGGAAGGGGGAAAGGAAGGGGGAAAGGAAGGGGGAAAGGAAGGGGGAAAGGAAGGGGGAAAGGAAGGGGGAAAGGAAGGGGGAAAGGAAGGGGGAAAGGAAGGGGGAAAGGAAGGGGGAAAGGAAGGGGGAAAGGAAGGGGGAAAGGAAGGGGAAAGGAAGGGGGAAAGGAAGGGGGAAAGGAAGGGGGAAAGGAAGGGGGAAAGGAAGGGGGAAAGGAAGGGGGAAAGGAAGGGGGAAAGGAAGGGGGAAAGGAAGGGGGAAAGGAAGGGGGAAAGGAAGGGGGAAAGGAAGGGGGAAAGGAAAGGAAAGGAAAGGAAAGGAAAGGAAAGGAAAGGAAAGGAAAGGAAAGGAAAGGAAAGGAAAGGAAAGGAAAGGAAAGGAAAGGAAAGGAAAGGAAAGGAAAGGAAAGGAAAGGAAAGGAAAGGAAAGGAAAGGAAAGGAAAGGAAAGGAAAGGAAAGGAAAGGAAAGGAAAGGAAAGGAAAGGAAAGGAAAGGAAAGGAGAAAGGGATTTGTGTTTCCTCACAAATTAAACAGAAATTGCCCAAAAGAATAATCCTAAAATACAAAATACTGCCTCATCCCAGATGTTCCTAACAGGCTTGTGTTCTAATGGCTTATTTAGAGAGACTTTGCCTGAATGACAGCCATTAATGATGCGCATTCAGGGCATCAGGAGACACAAACATCGTTCACTACCAAAGCTTGGGGCTTTTCTTTCTTTTGTGGGTTCCCCCCCCCCCCCCCCCGAATTGTTATCAAAATACAGGAAACATTTTCAGAAAGCCTCTGTGCTGTTCTGCACTACTAAAGACTGGAAATTCCACATGCCAGCATTTCTGGGAGTTCTTTGCTCTTGCTTGGCTCCTGCTGCCTGTGACCCTCAGCTGCTGGCAGGACACGTGCTGGGACTGAGCAACTCCCTGCTTGTCCAACCCATCCCAATTGCAGGCAGATTTGGATCCCAGCTGCTTTCCCCACTGGTGAGTGGTGCCAGGACTGCAGACCTGGGGACTGAGGTCCATGGTCTCCTGTCCTGTCACTTCGAGTGTTGCTTCATGCGATGCTCGCGTGGGTCCTGCTCTTGTCCCAGCACTGCCACCGTCCCTCTCTTTTGTCCCTCTCAGCCAGATCCAGGCTACAAGAGCCCTTCAGAGGGGGGTGAACAGGAGACCAAGGCGGACAGAGAGGTCCTGGCTCGGCTCATGCCCCAAACCCTGCCAAATCCTGCCCTGTGCGAGGCCCAGGGCGCCCCAGAGAGCCCCTGGCCGAGCCCTCCCTGCCCAGCACCACCCAGCAAGGAGGGAGGGCAGGACTTGGGCTGAGCTCAGCCTGCCAAAGCCACAGCTCGGTTTTAACTCATTTCATTTGGAGAGTGAACAGCCTTGAGCCAGGCTGGCACCAGCCCTGGGAGCTGCAGTGCTCTCACCCTGCAGTGGCTGTGCTGGCACCAGGGGCTCCCAGAGTGTTCCAAAACTGCAGCTCCTGCTTGGCCCAGGAGCTCTGCTGCTCTTCCTGAGCTCTCGGACATTCCCTGAGCTCCCGGACATTCCCTGGGCTCCAGGACATTCCCTGTGCCCTTGGACACTCCCTGAGCTCCCAGATATTCCCTGTGCCCCTGGACACTCCCTGAGCTCCCGGACATTCCCTGAGCTCCTGGACATTGCCTGTGTCCCTGGACATTCCCTGAGCTCCTGGACATTCCCTGTGTCCCTGGACACTCCCTGTGCCCCTGGACATTCCCTGGGCTCCCGGACATTCCCTGGGCTCCCGGACATTCCCTGTGCCCCTGGGCACGCCCTGTGCCCCTGGACACTCCTGGCATCCAGGGTCAGAGCAGGAAGCAAGGGGGGCTGAGCTCTCCTGTTCCTCCCTGCTGTTCCCAGAGCATCCCTGTCCCTCCCAGCCCTGCCTGGGGTCCCCGCAGCCCTGCACAGCCCCAGGGCCTGGGAGCACCACGGTCCCCGGCAGAGGGCACCCCATGGATGAGTGTCCAAGGCCAGACTTCCAAGGGCTCCTATGGATCCGCTTTGATGTCACCAAAGCAGAGCTGGGAAAGCAGCACTTCCTGCTGGGCTCCTGCTCCATCCCCAGGGCCCCTGGGCCCGTCTGGCTGGAGGCTGTGGCCACAGGCTCCAGGGACAGCTGGACACGGCTGCACATGGACACGGCTGCACGGGGCTCTGGCTCCTTTCACTCCGGGAACAGCAAATCCAAGGCTGGAGGCAGCTGCTCCTCTCACCTCCTCCCTAGCTCCAAACCCTCTGCCCATCCTGCCCCATCCCACTGGGGCACAGCCCCCCTGTTCCTCCCCTCCCCTCCTGCTCCCCCAGCTCTGACTTTCCGGGAACACCCAGTGCCGAGCCTGAGGGAGCATCCCTGCACAGTCCATTTAATAAACCCGCACTTGGCACCTCTTTCTCATCCGAGCTGGGGCTGTGATGTCTCAGGACCCACGTCTGGGCAAGGGAAACTGGGAAACAGAGAATTCCAGCCAGAGGGAGAGAACAACCAGGTTCAATTCCCGGCATTGCTGTCATCCCTCAGCTGGCCTCACCCCCTGCTCACTGTGCCAGGGCCCTGGCCTGGGCCTCAGCACAGCAAAGGCACTTTCTGGCACACAGGGACACGGGCACAGGACCGCAGTGTCCCTCGGCAGAGCCCTGCAGGTGATGGAGCAGCAGGGCCGGGATCCGGGCAGTGCCACGGGCAGTGTCCCCACCCCAAAGCAGGAGCAGCAACCCCGACATCACGTGATGACTCCAGAGGCTCTGCTCGAGTGGCATCCGAAAAAAGCCCTTCCAAGGCACCGGGTGAGACCCTCTCAGATCACCGGGTTTGTGTCCCCGTCACTGCTGCAGCAGCGCTGTGCCAGGACAGTGTCCTTGTGCCAGCCCCCGTGTCACCAGCAGGACCACAGGCACATGGGGACTGGGGATTCCAGGCAAAGCCACTGCTCTGGGGAGCAGGAGCCACAGGGGAGACTCTGACAGTTCCCAGAGCTGTGCTGGCTTCTCCCCCTTCCCAAACCTCTCTGCTGCCCGGTAAACTGAGGCACAGAGGGATCAGCAACAGGGAAGGACTGTGAGCAGGGGTCTGTCCTCCGGCTTCTCCAGGGTACATCTGACTCCTACCCTCCTTACTGAGGGGGAAAACCTATTTCTGAGTGTTCCCCTGTACAGGCTCAGTGGGGTTTTGCAGGGGTTTGTGCCCTGGAGAGGAGGTTGCTCTGGGAGCGAGGCGTGGATTCCGCTGGGCTGGGACTGGATTAAAGCCGATGTGCTGAAGGACACAGCAAGCGTCACCTCCTGTGCCCACAGCCCCGGGGACACCCAGCACTGCACAGCCCCACCAGCCCAGCAGGCAGAGCACCAGGATCACCCCCAGACCCCACAAGATTGTGAATAAATTAAAGGATGGATCAGCAAAGGCCGACTCTGAGGCCCCGCCTGTGTGAGCAGAGCCCTGGCAGCCCCATGGGCCCCTCGTGCCCATCCTGCTCCTGGGCTCTGCACCCAGGGCTGCCCTGCTGGGATCCACTGGAGCCATCCCTGCCCCAGCTCCTCCCGTGGCAGCTTGCCCAGCCCTATTCCCAGCGCTCCGTGAGCTCCTGAGCCCAGCACTGAGAGAGGCCCCAGGAACTGAAGTAAAGAGTGAACCATTTGCTCGGCACTCAGTGCCACCAAGGGCTGCCTAAGGCAGCTGAAATCCAGGCAAAGGCCGTGTTTGTGCCTCTGCCTGTGCAGTTAAATGGGAAGAAATGGCTTTTCAGAGGGATTTTCAGCTGGGGACCAACTGCCTGACTCCCCAGAGCTGCTGTGGCTTCTGCAGAACTGAGGTTTCTCCAGAGCCTCACTCCTGTGGCTTGGGAAGGAGCTGGATGGGACAATTCCCACCTGATCCGAAGGAGAAGTACCCTCATGGCCCTTTATGGGGTGGGGAGATGTCCAAAATCTGTCCTTGTGGCACTGCCAGCCCTGCCCAGTCCTACCCAGCCCCAAAAGCCTCGGGCAGGAGTTGATGCCTCCCTTTGCCAGGGGAAGATGCTCTGGCCAGAGTGACCCCGTCCCAAAGGATCCCTGGGGGCTGGGCCAGCAGGGAATGGTGTGTTTGGGACCCACACAACACCAGCACCTCCCTGGATGCACGGCTCTTCCTGTCCTGGAAGATGGGGGGGACACAGAGGCATTTGGTCCCCTCTGCTTCCCGATCTGGGGAATCTCCAGGGAATCTCATGGCTCCGGGCTGCAGGGCCCTGTCCCAGGCAGGGCACCTCAGCACAGCAATAGGGCAGCAGGAGAGGATGAGAGCCCTGCTTCCATCCAGGAACACTTCCTGGGATAGCAGGGACTTGCTAAAGCCAGGTTTAACGCCAGGGATTGAAGAACTTGTAAAATTAATGATCCAGCCTAGCAGCTTGCATCAAAAATTAAAAATCCCCATTAAACATTGGATAAACGTGTCACAGCCAGAGTTAAGTGCCTTTTAAAGCAGGTTTAGCTCCCGATGGGGATCTGCTCCATTCCTGTGGCTGGAGGGGACACAGGCAGCAAATTCCCAGCCCCGGGAGCATCGGCCTGGCAGGATCCATGGAATGCCAGGGAGCACCAAAGCCTCAGCAGCACCTCTGGTGAGAGACACCCACAGCAGACCTGGACGGAGCCGCACCAAGGCCCAGTTTGGATCCCTCTCCCCAAACCCATCTTTTTCCAGCTCAAACAGGCTCCATCTCCACTCCAATAATCCAGGAGTCCTCCAGCCCTGCCCAAGGATACCTGGATACCCCCCCCAGTAGCTCCCTGTCTCGCCAGCCTGTTCCCAAAACTGTGTCAGCATAGCTGGGGTTCAAACCAGCCCTGGAGCTGCTGTCCAGATGGTGTCCCTGTCATTTTAATTTGTTGGCAGCCAACCCCGTTTCCCTCGTGCTCTGTCGCTGCAAGGGCTCTTTCCTTGGGGATGCTGCTGATGCCTGTTCCTGCATTTTGGGGACAGGGAGCCCAGGTGACACATTCCCCCTTGGAAGGGGGTGTGGGACAGGGGAGCAGAGGCCCTGGAGCCCTTCCCAAGGCTGGGTTTGTCCCGCTGGAGAAAATCCTGGCTCCTGGTGCAGGGCTTGGGATGTGGAGGAGAATGGAAATCTTTCCTGCTCTGGAGCTTTCCCCCATCCAAAGCTTCCTGCCACCGCCCTGCTGGGGATGTCCAGCGCTGCAGAGTCCCGGAGCTCCTCCCCCAGCCCCAGTGGTCCCACTGGCAGCGCAGCAGCTCAGACCCTCAGAACACAGAATTCCTCTGCAGGCCTCCCTGTGCTCCCACCCTGTGGGTGTCCAAACACTGCCCTGCCTGGTAGGGGTGGGAAGTGATGTAATTCCAGGGAAAAGGAGCTTTCCTGGAGGCTGAGGGTGGAAGGTTGGCGATGCTGGGTGGGTGTCAGTGGCACACAGGACCCCGCTGCCACAGGGAGAGATTCCCAAAAGGAGCTCAGGAGAACGGAGCTGCACTGGGCAGGGGCCTCCTGTCAGCCAGTGTTCCCAGGAATGCTGGCACCTGGAGACTCCTGCTGGGACAGAGCACAGGGAATGGCAGCCACACACCTCTGCCTTGTGGATCCCTGCAGCCTCCTCAGGGCTGAGCTGTCACAGACCCAGGGACAGGGACCCACCCTGTCCCTATCCAGGAACTGTCTGGAGCAAATGGGAATCTGCAACCCCATAATTCCTGCAGAATTCCTTCCAGAACCCTGGCACAGGGTGCCCAGAGCAGCTGTGGCTGCCCCTGGATCCCTGGCAGTGTCCAAGGCCAGGCTGGACATTGGGGCTGGGAGCAGCCTGGGACAGTGGGAGGTGTCCCTGCCCATGGCAGGGGGTGGCACTGGGTGGGCTTTGAGGTCCTTCCAACCCAACCCATTCCATGATTCTGTGATCCTCAGAACATCAACACTGCCCCAGATTTTATCATTTCCTTAGGGAGGCTACTCCATAGCTGGAACTCCCGAGTCCCAAGGCAATGCACACTGGAATTGGCAGAAGGAGCTCAGCAGAAGTGGGAGACAGAGCTGCTCCTGTCCCCAGCAGCCTGGGCACGGCGCTGGCACAGTTCCATGTTCAGGAACACGAAACCCCATCACAGCTCAATATCAGACAGGAATAATTCCATTTCCAGCCATGGCCACTCACAGCAGCGACACCTGGGATAAACCTGCCTTGGAAAAGAGCTCTGGGAAACGGAAAATGAGCTTTGCACAGTCCCAGCCACTTCATTAATGCTCACAGGGCTTGCACTGAGCATGGACTTGGAGAGCTGTGCAGGGATCCATGTCCAGAGCATCTCCTATCCCAGGAGAATTTCCTTTCCTTTCCTTTCCTTTCCTTTCCTTTCCTTTCCTTTCCTTTCCTTTCCTTTCCTTTCCTTTCCTTTCCTTTCCTTTCCTTTCCTTTCCTTTCCTTTCCTTTCCTTTCCTTTCCTTTCCTTTCCTTTCCTTTCCTTTCCTTTCCTTTCCTTTCCTTTCCTTTCCTTTCCTCTTTCCTTTCCTCTTTCCTTTCCTCTTTCCTTTCCTTTCCTCTTTCCTTTCCTCTTTCCTTTCCTCTTTCCTTTCCCCTTTCCTTTCCCCCTTCCTTTCCCCTTTCCTTTCCCCCTTTTCCAAGTGTTTTTCCCTCTCCCCCGGAGCAGGGCAGGCTCAGCCTGTTGCTGCTCCATGACTCAGCCCATGACTAACGCCTGTCTCCCCTGGGTCTCCCTCTGGAGCACATTCCTGCTCCTGCTCCCCGGATCCCACCTGGAACGCCGAGGATGATCAGTCCCAGCCCCGGCAGGGCCCAGCTGGGGAGGCTGGGGGGACTCTCCCTGTCCTTTCCCTTCTGTGCTGTGCCCACCGGCAGGATTGAAGCTCCAGAGAAAACCTCTGGAGAGGGATGGGAGCTGTGGCACAGCAGCTCCGGCTCTCCAGCCAGGGACTCTTATCAAGCCTTCCTGATAACACCACGGAGAACCAGCTCTGGACCAGCCACAACCTCCTGGCTCAGGGGGTTTTTGTTGAATAACAGCCCCCAGAGGAGCCTGGCTGGTGACAGAGCCCTGCAGGACACGGCCCCTCCTGCCCAGGACTCCCAGCATCCAAGGATTATCCCCAGACATCACAGGAGGGCGAAGAGCCCTGCCCTGGGCTGCTTTTCAGAGGCAGGGGTAGGACGGCACGGCTGTGTTTGTGATGTTGGGCCATTTTACCCGGGTTGTGGGACCCCAGGGAGATCCCACAGTGTCCTCAGAGTGTCCCCAGAGTGTCCCCAGCCCCACAACTGCCACCCTGCCCTGCTCCTGGGGCTGCAGCCCCGCCACCCTTGAGCCCCCGGCCCTGCCTGCATTAGTGGCCAGCAGGAGACAGCTGCTAATCCCAGCTCCATCGGGAGCCCCACTTAACCAGGACCCTTAAATTCCTTCAGGAGCTGTTCCCAGGGGACTCTGGAGCTGCTCAGGGATGGCTTCTACCCCCAGGACAGAGAGACCCAGGGAAGAGCTGGTGACAGGGGGAGGTGCTGGGAAGAAGAAGCAGAAACCAGGCACCTGCTGTGGTTTATAACCCATAAGGATGGAAAAGCCTCCTGGAGAGGGCAGTCCCCACATTCCTGCCCTGCATTCCCCTGCACCCCAAGCTCCTGCAGCCCCTTTTCCTGGGCTGCTCTGCTCACAGCTCCAGTTCAAGCAGGCAAAACCCTGCACTGGCACTGCCACTCTGGAGCTCGACCTTAGGGACTGCAGGAAGCCCAAAAACCTCTCCCAGTCCAGAAAAAGCCCCACCTGGGGCAGGAGCTCCGTGCCTGAGGCACCAGGTGCCAACACTGCCCTGCAGCAACATCTCCTCCTGCTGATCCCAAAGGAACCTGGCTCAGGCAGGGATTTACTGGGATGGCTGTCTGGACAAATGGTGCTGCTGTGGTTCACACTTGCATTTCTCTGCCAGGCACTACTTGCATCTCCCCAAGCCTGCTTCTCACGCATGTGCCTCCCTTCAGGTGAGATTTGTCACATTCCCACTCTGGAAATGTTTTTCCCTCCTGACAATACCCTTTAGATAGTGCCTGCGGAGGTGGATGACTCAAGCTTGACATGATTATTTTCATCCAGCATTTTTTATTAAAAATCCTCCTGACGGTTCTGAACATGAGGACAGGAGCTGCTTTGAAAGGGACGTGGAAAGCTCCGAGTCTGCACAAACTGTGCCATGATTTTATGTCAACCAACAGGAGCCAGAAAATCTGTGTAAAACAGCCCCTCCCAGCCTGAATTTATCATTTCATGCCCAGAAACCTCCAAGCACATGGCAAGAACTTCCACCCGAGACCCCTCTGTGCATCCGGCCCCTCAGAGCCAGGTTATGGACGAGCTGCCACTTCCAGCTCCGTCATTTACCCGGAGTTCCGAAGTCAAGGATCTCCCAGTTTAGCTCTGGGCAAGTTAATTCCCTCTGTGACAGCTCCCAAACACCCTCACGCTGCTCCAGCCCCACAAATAGCAAACGCTGCTGCTGCGAACAGACACCCATGAGCAGAGTGACCTCTGCTCTCCCAGCCTCCCCCTGCTGCCAGCAGCGTCTGGAGGAGCAGCATGGAAAAAACCAGAGTGGAGTTAGGGATGACAGATGGATGCTGCAAGTTGGGAAAGTTTCGACGGGAAAAACTTCCTCTGCTCTCCTGAGGCCTCGCCTGGAAAACCGGACACAGTTCTGGTGTCCCCAATGTGGGGAGGACGTGGAGCTGTTGGGGCAAGGCCAGAGGAGACAGTGAAGCTGATAGAGGCACTGGAGCACCTCCCCTATGGAGACAGGCTGAGAAATTTGGGATTGTTCACCTGGAGAAGGCTCCAGGGAGAGCTCAGAGCCCCTTGCAGTGCCCAAAGGGAGCTCCAGGAGAGCTGGAGAGGGACTGGGGACAAGGCATGGAGGGACAGGACACAGGGAATGGCTTCCCACTGCCAGAGGGCAGGGCTGGATGGGATCTTGGGAAGGAATTGTTCCCTGGGAGGGTGGGCAGGCCCTGGCACAGGGTGCCCAGAGCAGCTGGGGCTGCCCCTGGATCCCTGGCAGTGCCCAAGGCCAGGCTGGACATTGGGGCTGGGAGCAGCCTGGGACAGTGGGAGGTGTCCCTGCCCATGGCTGGGGTGGCACTGGATGGGCTTTAAGGTCCCTGCCAGCCCAACCCATTCTGGGATTCTCTGATTCTCAATATTCCTTTGGAAAATCACCACTCAGAGAAGAGGCAGAGCAGCACTTGGAGCGTTCACCCCAAGCCCTGGGCTCCTTCCCCCTGGCATTACCCAAAATCAGGACTCCTTCCCGTTTCCTGGTCTCCCCATTCTCCCCCAGCCCCCACCTGCAGCTGCAATCAGGGAGAACTCCTGGGAATTCCCTGTAGGATGAGCTGGGAGCAGGGTCAGGCTGCAGCACCGTCCCCCTGCAGCATCCCAGAAACCCTTCCCAAGTGAACAGTGCTGACACACACAGTGCCAGACACAGGAAAAAAAGAAATCCGCTGGAAAAAACCCAACAGATCAGGCACTTGTTGGAGCCTTGAGCGCAGAGGAACGTTATAGAAAATTCCCAGTGACTCCTCCAGCTCCAAACCTATCATAATTTAATCTGTGTGACTGGAATTTCTCAATAGGCTGGAACTCCCTCAGGACCGAAATCTCATTGAAAAAGAAACCAAGGAGAATTTTGGCATCTCTTCCCCAGGCTGGAAGATGAAATGCAAATCTGTTATTGGCATCGAGCTCTCACAGCTTGATCCATCCACAGAGCTCCAACAGCCTGACATTAACTTCTCAAGGAAGAACATTTTGTTACTCATCCTCAGACAGTTTATGCTTAAAGGCAGGAAGACTAATTCTGTTTGGGGTTTGGGCAGTGAACCTTCCCCAATTACCAGCACAGCCAGGCACTGATCTGGTATTAGAGACAAAACACGGGGAGATGGAGACTGCTGACTTCATTTTAAATATAAATTCCAGAGGCTGAACGCTGCTGGCGCACGAAAAAGCATCTCCAGCTTCTTCTGCTGCCCTGACTTCCAGACACGGATCAGTTTGGTGCCTCTCCCGTGTTTGCAGGTGGAAAAAGGTAACCTGAGGTGGAGCTCCTCTGTGCCGGCGCCGAACTGGGGCCCATCCTGGTGGCACAGGCACAGAGCCCTGGCGAGGGGGGGGGTGCAGCAAAGGCTGCCAGGGAAGGAACGAACTTCATTCGAACACGGAGCCTTCGCTTAGCACGCAGGGAATAAAGGGATGATGAGGTAAAGAGCTCTGCTCAGCCTCCCGGAGAGCGAGGGGGCTCTGCGGGAGGAGATGAACGATCCCCCTGCGCTCCCACTCCCGGCTCGGGGCTGATCCACAGGACTTCGGTGGGACTTCAATTAGCAGCACTCGGCTGCTCCTGCTCCAAAGGCGGCTCCTCCACGCCTAATTGCCCTCATTTGCCGTTAATTAACGGCGACGATCCGCAGCTCTGGAGCGCTGGATTCTCCCGGGGCAGGCGGAGCTGGGCTCCAGCTCCTCCCGCAGCTCCCGCGGACACAGCGGTGCCCGAGCGCTCGGGGATCCGCACGGGCCCAGGGACAGCAGGGGAAGAGTGGAACTTGCACTGGATTTCCTTCCCTCTCCAGGCACAGCCCGTTTCCCATCCCACACTCAGTACAGCCCGTTTCCCATCCCACACCCGTTTCCCATCCCACACCAGGCACAGCCCGTTTCCCATCCCACACTCAGCACAGCCCATTTCCCATCCCACACTCAGCACAGCCCGTTTCCCATCCCACACCCGTTTCCCATCCCACACTCAGCACAGCCCATTTCCCATCCCACACTCAGCACAGCCCGTTTCCCATCCCACACCAGGCACAGCTCGTTTCCCATCCCACATCCGTTTCCCATCCCACACTCAGCACAGCCCGTTTCCCATCCCACACCAGGCACAGCCCGTTTCCATGCTAGTGGAGGGAAGCACACCAGGGACATGCACCCCTTGTGCCCTGCATGGCCCTGCCAGGGGCTCCGGCCGCAGGGCCACCTGAAACAGCTGCAGCCAGGTCTCTGCAAGGCTCTCAGGCGACCACAGCAGCCGTGCTTTAATCGGGGTAGGAATAACAGAAAATCCTGCTTTGTGCTCAGAATGAGCTTCAGGACCTCCTCCCGTGTGCTCAGCAGCCCCAACACCCCACACAGGGGCAAGGTAGAGCTGTGCCTGGCCATACAATTGGCATCTTTGGGATGAGGAGAAGCTGAACCAGCACAGTTCAGCTGAACTCAAACCTTCAAGCCAAGCTCCTGCGCCCCAGGAGAAGAGCCCAGGATGTGACCTGGGGCTCCTGGGTCTGAGGCAAGCTGCACCAAAAGCAGTTTCTCACATCTCTCACCTGAGCTGTGTCCTCACATCCTCATTGGGAAGAGGAGAACGCTGTCTGTACCCAAGCTAAATTCATATAAAGCTCACAAACCCAAATCCAAAGGCTCCGAGTTGGAAAGGCTGGGAAATGAAGCTCTGATTTACCAAAGCACACATGAAAAGGGGCAAGGTGGGCAGAAATGTTGGCCTCCTGTTTCTCCAAAATGCCTCCAGGGTGTCCTGGAAGGACCAGTTCCACCTTGCACCCTTGCCTTGATCCTTCCCTCAACAAATTCCCCATCAAGGCCGTGGATTCTGACCATGGCTTGTACCAAACGTCCACTGGGGAGCAAACCAAGAGCTCCAATTCATACCACAATGCTCAAAGACCATCTGCCAACAAAATTAACTTTAATTATTTAACTCAGAAATGACCCTGGTGAGCCACAAATCCTCTCCAAAGGAGACCTTCCCCCCTGAACCAGACTGGGAGCACCTGGCCGCACGTGCCGGGCCAGGGCAGAGGGGATTAACAACAACAGCTTCCAGGGGAAAATGATGGGATCCTCCAGGCAGCAGACAAGGACACCCTTCAGATGGCCTGTGCCAGACTGAGGCCGCTCTGTGCTCTCTGCCACTGCTCTGGAAAATGGAACTTTAAAGCTCTTTGCAGCTTCTGAAGCCCCCAGCTACCTCATGCATCTTGTGCTGAGACATGGAGAGGAGCCTCCCTTTGGGAAGGCCTCAGAGCAAATGAGGCTCAGTGGGAAGAGCAGACTCAGCTCTGCAGGGTCCCAGGGAAGGCTTAAGGACATCTTTGGGACAGTATTAACCTAAACGTTCTCATTTTGCCCATAAAGTGCAGGCTCCATGTTTCAAAAAGCTGCGGGAGGACAAAAGCTGAGACTCAAATCGCTCCACAGCTCCCAGCACAACTTTGGCCAGGGACCATCTCTGTGTCCCTGACCTGCTGAGCCATCCCACTTCCCAGCAGCCTTCCCAGCGGGAATCCCCTGGGTAAACGCATGGAACACCCTGGAGAAGGTGCAGAGGAGCCTTCCCCATCCCCAAAGCCGTGGAACGCCCGGGCAGCACTCACCATCCAGCTCCTCCACCGAGATGTTGGCCAGCTGCTCGCTGTCGCTGCCGGCCGAGAGCGAGCGGTTCAGGTAGTTGCCCTTGTACAGCAAGCCAGCTGTCACATGGTGGAATGGCATCTTCTCCCTGCCACGGGAAACGGGAAGAGAGAGGGCAATGGTCATTATCTGCCTTTGTTTCATGGCAATGGAGCAAAGGCCGGCCTGGAGGAGGGGCTGGACAAGCACCCCAGGCTGCGGGCGGGTGTGGGAGGGGTGGGCTGAGCTCTGACCCAGCAGCTGAGGCAGGGTCTGGAGGAACAAACAGCAAAGCAGCTGCTGCTTCGGGGGGCTGGAGGGGAGTGAGGGGAGCCAGAGCAGCAGAGCCCCAGGAAAATGGGATTTCCCAGCATGGAGGCTGCAGATTTCAGCCTCAGTAATAATTACAGAGAGCACGGGGGTCTGCACTGACCCGCGGGGAAAAAGTCATGGGATCACAGCCTGGTTTGGGCTGGAGAGGACCTTCAAGATGATCCAGTGCCACTGCATGGCCAAGGTCCCCTATCCCAGGGTCCTCCAGGCCCTGTCCAGCCTGGCCTGGGACACTTCCAGGGATCAAGGGACCCAGCAGCACAACCTTCAAAGGCATGGAAGGGTCTGGACACCTCTGAGACCCCACTGCGCACGTGCAGCCCCCTCAGAGGGTTCAGCCGCCCACCCTGAGCGAGGAGTTTGTCACCACAGGGCCCCAGCTCCAAACTCCACTGAAAGGAGAACGTCCACATTCAAGCAGGGCCCCGCAAAGAATGTTCCCATCTCCCAGATCTGACAGCTGAGGAGAAATCCTGCTCCGTGGGAGGCTGGAGCAGGGCGGTGTGTGCAAACCCCGCGGGTCCCAAGCCCAGAGCTGAGGGAAGGGCAGCCAGTGCCCAGCCAGGAGTGGGAATTACTGTCAGCAGCACTCAGGCGGTGATTTAGGAGACACAAGCGGGAGGCGAATTTGCCAAAGTCAATTGAAATATTAAGAGGAAGATTTGTCATACCCTGGGCTGGATTCAATCAGCACAAGCCCAGCCCGGGCCTACTGCACTTCGGGCTGCACATTTCCAGCAGAAATAAATCAGCAGAGTCCCCAGAGGCACCCAGAGCTGGCCAGGGCCTGCCTGAAGCTGGAGGTGGCCAGGACTGGCTGGGCAGTGCCTCTGGAAGCCCTCACTGACACCACTGTGCAGGACAAGGTCACATCGGGGGGCACGGGGGGTCCCAGGCCTCGGGAGCAGAGCCCAAGGGCACCTCGCTGCTGCCAGGCACTCTGCCACAGGAGGGAAGTGCCACCTGCGGATGCTGCTCCAGCCAACACCTCGGTCACAAGGATGAGCTGGCTCTGCCCCAGCCGTGTGTTCCCAGCAGAGTCAATAAAGGAAATATACGGACAGGATGGATGGATTCCTTCGGGAACAAAAGCCTCCCTGAGGTGGGAACGGCTGTGACAGAGCCCCAGCAGCAAACCAGCCTGGAGACACGGGCAAGCAGAGCGGGAGAGCCAGGAGGCTCCTCTTGCACTGCTCAGCACGTTCCAGGAACTTCTCTGGCAGTAATTATGTAAATAAATCCTAATCGTAACTTTAAGTATTTTTATTTGGGAGCAGGTTTGCTCCAGCAGCACATCAGAAACCGTAAACAAGGGGTTCTGTTTCATTAAGCACATCTGTAATTTCCCAGCCCTTGCCAATTCACCTGGAGGTGTTGTTCTCTCTGACACCTGCTTGGCACTAAAATGAGAATTTTACCTGGCCAAGGGACACTCAGAGGCAAAGCCACCTCTGGTATCACTGGAGAGACACTTCCAGCCCTTTGCACCACCTCCATTTGTTTCCAGGCCCACCACAAACCATTCCTGCTTCCTCTGGAAAATTCTCTGGATAATTCTCTGGATAACCCCACAGTAATCACAGAGTGTCCCAAGCTGGAAGGGACCCACAAGGATCATCGAGTCCTGCTCTTGGACAACGCCAAGAATCACTAAAAGCAATTACACTGATTTTTCAAATCACTTGAAAGGCGTTTAAGTCTCCCCCTGGGCCGAGCTGGCACTGCAGGCTCAGCGTTTGGTGAGCCCATGGGGTGGGGTCTGACACCCCCCTGCCCCAGCCCTGAGCAGAGGGAAAAATCCCCCCTCCCCGAGCTCACCCACAGTTGGAATAGCAGCAAACCACAGATTTAAAGCAGTCCTGAGGTCACTTTTGGGCTGAGCTTGTGCTGCAAACACAGCATACCCCGAGCCCATGGGGCTGGGACTGACACCCGCTGCCCCAGCCCTGGGTGAAGGAAACTCCAGCCCTGCCCTCCCTGAGCTCACCCACAGTCAGAATAGCAGCAAATCACGGATTTTAAAAATCACTTTTGCCACCTTGGCTTCTACAACCATTAAAAAAATGACAATGCCTCTCCCCTGAGGGCTGAAAATCAGCTCCTGCCTGGATCCTGTGGTGTGTTTCAGTGCTGGAGGAGAGCCACAACGCCCTGGAGTGAGAAATCCTGGATGAAATCCTGCTGCCCAGGTATGTTGGGTTTTTTGAAGCTGTCATGTCGTTCAGCAGAAGCCCTGCAGAGCCTCGGGAATCCAGCACCTCTCAGCTCCAACAAGGGATGCTCCAGACGGGCCCAGCAGCACCTCCCGTGCTGGAGGCCCCCAGGGAGGTGCAGCTGTGCCTCAGGAACACCCAGCACCCCCAGACAGGAACCTGCAGGCAAACCCAAGCCTGAAAGGGGATAAAAACAGCAAAAAAGGAGGAAAAACAGCAAAAAGGGGCAAGAAGCAGCAAAAAGAGGGGGGAAACAGCAAAAAGGGGGGGGGGAAGCAGCAAAATGGGGGGGAAAGCAGCAAAAAGGGAGGAAAAATAGCAAAAAGGGGGGGAGGGAAGCAGCAAAATGGGGGGGAAAGCAGCAAAAAGGGAGGAAAAACAGCAAAAAGGGGGGAGGGAAGCAGCAAAATGGGGGGGAAGCAGCAAAAAGGGAGAAAAAACAGCAAAAAGGGGGAGGGGAAGCAGCAAAATGGGGGGGAAAGCAGCAAAAAAGGGGGCAAAACAGCAAAAAAGGGGGGAAAACAGCAAAAAGGGGGGTGGGGGGGAACAGCAAAAAGGAGCCCAGGAGGGGCGGGCTGTGGGAGGGCTCTGAAAACACCGGGGTGGGAAAGCACTCAAGGCTGGAATCCATAAAAGCTTCATGGGAATATGCAGGTGCTCGATGCCTGTCTGGGAAAAAAGGGCTGTGCTGGCACAGCCAGACTGGTCCAGGCTGGAATTGCCATCTCTGGAAGTGCTCAAGGCCAGGTTGGAGCAGCCTGGGCTAGTGGGAGGTGTGGCTGGCCACGGCAGGGGTGGTACTGGATGGGTCCTTCCCACCCAGGCCATTCTGGGATTCATTTTGAACGCAGCCAAAATGCCCATGTCAGAAGCACAGACACCTCCAGCTTCCCTGTGGCTGCTCCTTCCCGTGCCCTGTGAGACCCTGGAAAACCCAAGCCAGGAGTGGAGCGGTGCCATCAGCTCCATGCCCCCGTGCTGGCCCTGGCACTGAGTCAGCAGCAGCTGCTGGGGCTGGGGGCAGAGCCCTGACACGGTTTGACCAATTCAAATGTTCCATCTGAGCAGTGTGCCCCTCCTCTGGGTGGACTGGGGCTCCTGCCCCTTTTCCAGAGCTCTCCAACAGCCCCTGAGCAGGGAGCTGGGCTGGGAGCTTTGCTCTCCGCCACAGACACATTTCCCACCGGGAAAATCACAAACCAAAAGCAGTTTGGGGATTTGGGAGCGGTGAAATCTCCTTGAATAATACCATGAAAATGTCATGAAAACATTGACATCGAACCAGAAGGGCCTCAAAGAACCCCTCACCAGGAGCATGGAAATGGCCCCCTGGCACCTCAGAGAACCCCTCACCAGGAGCGTGGAAATGTCCCCATGGCACCTCAGAGAACCCCTCACCAGGAGCGTGGAAATGGCCCCCTGGCACCTCAGAGAACCCCTCACCAGGAGCATGGAAATGTCCCCATGGCACCTCAGAGAACCCCTCACCAGGAGCGTGGAAATGGCCCCCTGGCACCTCAGAGAACCCCTCACCAGGAGCATGGAAATGGCCCCCTGGCACCTCAGAGAACCCCTCACCAGGAGCATGGAAATGGCCCCCTGGCACCTCAGAGAACCCCTCACCAGGAGCGTGGAAATGTCCCCCTGGCACCTCAGAGAACCCCTCACCATGTGTCTGGACGCGTCCCCGTGGTCCCCTGGCAGGTTCTGGCCCCTGTGCCAGGCTCCCATCGGGTGCCACCCCCGTCCTGCACTGCCAGCCTCGCTCCTGCCTCTCAACACAGCCACGCTTGTGGAATTTTGAAGATTTTTGTAAGGTTCCATCAGGATAAATAAAAAGCCATCTCCACACTGCTCATACGTCTGTGGTTCCCATCCCTCACCAGCCCCTGTGCTGCTCTTCCCAAAAAGGCTTGCAGAGCCCGTAGAACCCCACACAACCATTAAACCCAAGGTTCAGCTCCAGTATCCGTCTCTGAGATGGAACTGGGACCAATTTCTACTGATCTTGGACCTCCCTTGGTGGTCACCACTTCAGAAGAGGCTCCTTGCTCCCCTCTCTCCTGTGTGCAGCCCAAAGGACGCCCAGGAGCCCTTTGTGGGGAGTCCATCCCGGTTTTCCAGCCTCAGGCGTGGAAGGCACGAGGTCCCTTGCACTGCCTGGGTGTCCCAGCTGCCAGAACCCTGTGTTTGCCTTCCCCAGGGGGCTGCAACCCTGTGGGTCCCGGGGGCTGTGAGCCCCCTGCGCGGGCAGGGTCCCACGCTGGATGTTGAGCCTCGCGGTGCCAAACAGAGCAGGCAGAGATGAGGAAAAGCGGGGTGAGGATAAAATGGAGATTCCCAGCACAGATGGGGCTGAGGCTGAGCAGAGAGTCTGAGCTGGAGGAATGGGAACCTCACCCCCCCCATGGAGGGTCAAGGACACAGGAGGGGAGCACCAGCACAAGCTTTGTTCTCTCAGCCCTTTCCCGGGGCTGAAAGGAATACAGGAATATACTGAAAATCCAGGAAGCAACCAGATGGCCGGGGAAACTGAAACAGGAGCTAGGAAGTCCCTGAGCTCCCTTTTAAAGCCTTTAAAAATTCATCGAATGAAGTGAAGGTGTTAAAGTTGCTTCTCCCTGGGCACAGCAACATTTGAACATCTAAAGCAGAGAAGAGCAGGGACTCTGGAGGAAATGATCCCGTTTTCCCCAGGGCTGAGCCGCTGCCGCTGTCCTTGGAGGGAGCCTGTGTGATCTGAGCTGGACCCAAGGGGGACAGCAGAGCAAACAGAGCCCCGAGTGCCACCTGGGAGACCCCAGGGTTTTCTGATCCTCCATGAGGCACCAGCCAGGGGTCACCCCCCACCTCCCAACGAGGCTCCCTTGCGACTTCTGCTCCTTTTCCCTGGTGCTGCCCATGCTTCCCTCTCTCCAAGGAGGCTGGGACAGCTGAGGGTCGTGGTTAGGCCTGGCTTAACCTCTGCCATGGGAGCGGCTGAGCTGGACTAAATCCTCATGGCTGCTCTGCAGCCAGCACAGTTCAGGGAAGACAAAATCCTTGTGCTGGGAAGAGTCACTTTGTCCCTTGTCACCTGCATTCCCTGCTGCTAACAATAGCTTTAAAGATTTTTTCTTTTTTAATTTACTTTGTGCACAAACTTGGCACCTCGACTGCAATCTGAGCCCGAGCTTCCAAAGGCAGAGCCTGCAGGGCCCCGGGAGGAGCTCGGGGGATGCAGAGCTTGGCAAGGTGCGAAGGTTGAAGCTGCAGCAATGAAGTGCGCAGGTCTGGTTTAATCAGGCTCAGCTCAGGGGTGTGAGGAGAGCCCGGGCTCAGAGCAGGCTCAGGCGCGTTCTATGCTACAAACCCAAGAGGAGTGGCCTTGGAAGGAGCCTTGGGATGGGGAAAAACAAAGTCTGGTGCTTTTAAAAGAAAGCCCTAAAATAGATCCTCCTGGGGAGGCCGGTCCTGGAGGGAGGCTGTGTTGGCTGCCTATTGATCCCAATCTCTATTGATCTCAGACCCCCACACCTACGGGAAGGCACATTTTGGGATATTTATAAACAGGAGGAGAGAGCAGAGGCTCCCTGCCGAGCCTGCAGAGCGCTGAACGCTCTGGGCAGGTTTGGGGAGGCAGATCTCCTCAGGCTGGGCTGCAGCCACCAGGATGAGAGTGCAGGGAGCCCTAAAGCTCCTCTGAAAGCTTTTCTGGGACACAGGAGGGCTCCCACGTTCCTGGGTGCTTATCAGAAGTTAGACCCGGCTTTCCTCACACATATTTTCAGCAAATGAATCCATCCAGACAAATCCCACCCCTTTTACAAGGATTTACGGGCTGCAAACATGAGATCCGAACCCCCACAGGTGGGATTCACTGAACCCCTGCTGGTGGGGATACAGGTAAAGCTCAAACTGACCTCCAGGGACATTCCCAGTCCCAACCCTTCCTCTCCCCAGTGCCCTTGGCACACCTTCACGGCATTTGGGCTCTATCTGATTATTTATTGGCATAACCCTCATTGAGTTCCTCTAATCCAGGCAGGAAATGCAGACCTGGGCTGGGATACCAACAATAAAGCTCCCCACGGCGATCACTGGGGGAAAAGGACTTCACAGACAGATGGTTTGTAGCATTCTGAGGTGTAACTGGGAAGGAAAAAAAGTCCCCTGCAAGGCAGAAAACAAGATCTGAGTGACAGCCTCGTGTAATGGACGGCACCTCAGGAGCCACAAACTTCCAGAGTCAGGGACTACAAAGCACTTGGAGCTTCAGAGCGTTTTGTGCTGGGTTCTTTTCCCACCTTCTGCAGTAAATTTGAAATGAAGAAGCAGAGGACGCACTTGAAAAGACACCACGTCTCTAAACAACTGCTGCTGCTTTGAGTTCTGGCACAAGGGGAGAGCTGAGGGTGCCGGGTGAGGTATAAAATCCAACATTTCTGCCTGGGAGCTGCACGTGTGAGAGCACGGAGGGACAGGGGAATCAGAGCTGTTGTTTGTTGCTTTTGAACCGTGGCTGGGGCTGATCCCAGCTCGAAGGGAGGACTGCAAGGACCTGATAACTCCTTGTGTGTCCCCAGGGCAGGAGCAGCACTCACAAGGGGATAAAGACCCTTTCCACTCCCAAACAGGCTTAACCTGCCCGATTACAGAGCCGGCACAGCTCATTTCCCCTCACCACAGCTCCTCTCAGCTCCCAAACTCATCCTCACCCTCTGCAGCCAGAAATCCCCAGGTTTTTGCTGCCCTCTCCCACTTTCTGTCGCTGCTGCTGCCCCCAGTTGTGTTTAACCAAGATTAGTAAAACATTTCCATCTTCCAGGTTTGGAAAGCCTCTGAGTTGATGCTAGAAAGTAAAAAAAAAAAAAGCCAGCAATGCAACGAAAGTCTCCAAAGTCTCCAATCTCTTCTCCCCTCTAATAATTCACCTGGAAACATGAAAAAATCAGTTTGGGAATGAAACTTTTATCCCAGCCTCCCGTTGCCTCGTGTGGGCTGAGCTCCTCTGCAGGACCCCAGGGACAGCCACGGTGTCCATCACACTGGGCTTCCCAAAACAAGCCCTTTCCAGAGAGGACGAGTTTTAGGAGAGAAAACCGACGCAGGCTACGGAACCGTCTCAGGTCTCCAGGCAGAAGGGGGCTGTGGTGGGAGGCTGAAGGGACCTGCACGGCGGGGACTGAGGCAGAGTTTTAATGGCAAAGGTGACCAACCCCTGGAACAAACGCCTGACCAGGAGGGACATCTCCTGCCTGACCAGGAGGGACACACCCAGCCCGTCCCCAGGCCCCGGTGCCTCGGAGGACGCTGTTGGAGGTAACAGGGTGAAAACCCACGGCTGCTGATGGTTTGTTTCCCACTTTGGAGGCTCTGAGCTCCTCCTGGACCTTCAAACCCAGGAGAAGCCACCCTTGAGGGAGGATGATGGAGCTGCTGGAGCTGCCACAGCACTCCCAGCCCACTGCATCCTGTTTTCCCGGCCCAGAGCATCCTGTTCTGGATGGAGCCAGGGGAGCCAGGACCACCCAGTGCCCGCCAGGAATCCCTGCCAGCATGGAGAGGGGGCTCCTCCTTCCCCCCTTCCCAGAAATCAGCTTCTCCAGCATTCAGGAGAGGGAGAATGGACAAAACCAACGGAGAGCAGGTTCAGCTGAGCACCCACGGCAGGTCAGGGGTGCCAGAGAGGCTTTGGAGCATCACCCGCCCCTGCCCAGCCCCTCACACCGACCCCACCCTTCAGTCCTGGCTGCTCACACACTAAAAGATCCCAATTTCCTTTCTCTGGAATACTCAGCTCATTTTTTTTCCCCGAGTACAAGAACACGAGATCACTGAGAACTGAACGCTGAGAACAAGGTCCTTGTTGACAGCAAGGAAAAAAAATATTCCAGAGCTCAGAGCAGAGCTGAGGAGCACATCAAAGCAGGAGGAAATGTCACTGGTGCACCCTCGCCCCCGTAACCATCCCCAACACACTCCCTGCTCTACTGAACCCTTTTCTCCTCCACTCACGGCTGCCGGGCGTCTGCTCACTGAGCCTGGCTGGAGGGGACTTTTCGGAGCTTCTGTTCACTCCCTCCTGTCCAGTTCCCTCCCCTGGCTGGGCATGAATCAGCCCTGGAGGCAGCAGCGATTCCTGGCACCCCCAGCGCCCTGCTTCACAAAACAATACACAATGGATTATTCAGAGCACACCCTGCGTCACACACGGGTAATTATAAACATGAAATCTATCAAATAGTGACAATTAACAGCGGATTTGACAGAGTAACACACTCCAAATGGCCTGGTGGTTGATTACGTCTTATTAATGAAATGCCAAAACATTGAGGGCTCTTAGCAGGACAATTAATTGCTCCCAATAAATCTGACTTCTGCCAGACCTCTTCTTTCAAAGGAGGCTTTGGGACATCTGGGGAGAGTTATTTTTTAAAGCGGTGGCTGATGGTTCCTACAGACAATTCCCTGGGAGCTGGGAGGGCTGGAGCCACCAACACACAGGAATGAGCAGAAGGGAGTTAGAGACGAGGGCAACCCCAGCACCGGAGCAATTTTATGCAAACTGAGGTGGATCGGGGTGTAAGACTCCAACCGAGATCCACTCCCAGCACTTCCCCTGCAAACATCCAGGGCCAGCAGATTCCTTGGAAAAGTGTCCTCAGACACAGTGGCCCAGCTTGAAGGGGATCCAGGTTTCCAAAGAGGATCCCAGGCTGCCAGGAGAGGGTGAACAGACCCAGAGGGAGACCTGGCCCAGCCAGAGGTGTCCAGAGCCACCAGGCTGGTTGTCACTAACCCGGGAACGGGCTGTGGGGACAAAGGGCACAGGGACTGTTGTGCCAGTGGCCCCACTCCTGCAGAAACCAGGAACATCGGCTGCCTTGGACACACAGGACTTGCAGCACTGCTGCCAAAGGTGGTCTGTGTGTCCATCCCTCTCTCCGTCCATCCCGCCCTCTGTCC
Source organism: Corvus moneduloides (assembly GCF_009650955.1). Lineage (NCBI taxonomy): Eukaryota > Metazoa > Chordata > Aves > Passeriformes > Corvidae > Corvus > Corvus moneduloides. Next base: position 10,271,265 of record NC_045495.1, read on the forward strand.
ATCCATCCATCCCCTCGGAGCAGCTGTTTTACCCCACCCCCTGCCTGTGGCAGGAGTATCCCGGTGACCCCACACCCAGCAGTCGCTGGGAATGGGCCTTTCCCAAGGGCCAAGCCCCGGAGCTGTGAGGCTGCAGAGCTCGGAGCACTCCCTGGCCCCAGCCCGTGCTGGAGAACCTCGCCATCCTCAATTCCCCAGGCACCAGATCCTGTCAGGGAGAGCAGGGTCAGTCTGTGCTGCTTTCCCTGCCAGCTCCTGCTCCCTGGAAGATCTCAGCAAAGCTGTTCCAGAACCCCAGGGATCATTTCCTGCTGGAGCAGCGCTGAGCTCTCGGGGTGGCACAAATTACAGCGTCCTTATTTTTATGTCAGCCTTTATTTGAAGGGAACGTACGAGAGAAATCTGATGCTGGCGGGGGTCTGAAACCCACAAGCACTCTGTAAACAGCTCGACCCTGAGAGATTCCCATGTCTCTTCCCGAAGCACCAGGAGAACAGCAGCTCTGGATAATTGGAAACAGTTACGGAGACTTCATTTTCTTGGTTTTCCTGGGATTTTCTCTCGGGCTGGCTGTTCCCAACCTTAATACCTGGCAGGGCTGACCAGCTCTTTGGAATCTCATTTGCATAAGAGCTGATGTGCTGAGAGGGGAAATCACTGCCCCAAGGAGGTCAGGGATACTCAGGGGGAAAAGGAGAGAGGCCCTTTCTCCTCGAGTGCTGCTTTTAAAAGGGGTCAGGGCAGAGTCTCTGGGGCTGAATGAATAAACAGATCCCAAAGAACACTTTCCTGTGACATCTTTGGCAGCCTCTGGATGTGTCCGTGCACCCTTTGGGACGTTTGCTAATTAGCAGCACAAACAGTGCAGGTATCCAAACCCTGCCCACGGGACACTTCCCTGGGGTCACAGCAGCTCCTGCAGCTCCCTGTGCTGGGACAGGCTGGGAGCCCAGCAGGGCTCACCTGGGCCGGGGCTTCCTCCTCTGTTTGCCCAAGGTTTGGCAGGAGGGGAAACCCCTCAGAGGCACGGAGGTGTCTCTGCACACTCTGAGGGGACAGAGCCTCGTCAGGCACAACTCATTAACTCCGGGAGGCTCTGCCCCCCGACCCCCGCAGGACCAGGTCCTGGGCAGGGGGAGAGCACAAACCCAGGGAACAGAGGCTGGGAAGGGACGGAGCCGAACTGGGTTTGTGCAGGACATCAGCGGAGCCATTCCCGCAACCGAACAAATTCCAGCTCCTGGGGCTGGCTCACGTTCTGGTTTAACAGCTCAGCATCCAGGAGACAGAGATGCCAAGGAAATGATACGCACCCAGCGTTCTCCCCGCTGTCACCTGTCTGTCTGCACGTGCTGTCACCTGTGCCAGCCACCCCAGCACCCTGCAGGACACCCGGGGACCACAGCAAACCCCCACTGCCTGCAGCCTGTTCAAAGGCAAAGCAGCCCCATTTTAACCCTCCTGCACTCCTGAATATCCAAACCCCTACAGATACCGCGGGAAGGACTTCGGGAAAAGGCCTGGAAATACAGGAGGGTAAGGAAAAGGGATGGATCAGAGAGCCCCAAACCTACACCTCCCCCCAGCTCCGCCAGGCATCGCTCAGTGCTGGGGGTTCAGAGGTGAACCCACTGGGCCCTGCCACCCCCACTGGGCAGTGTCCCCACCCAGGGACAGCCACCAAACCTGCAGAGCTGCCCACACAACAGGGAACGCTCCAGGCACGGAACAACACGGATCCAAACCCTCCAGCCAGGTGACATGGCTGGATGATGCCTGGAAAAGGGAGGTCCAGGAAGGGTCCAGGTCCAAAAAGGGGCCTGGAAGCCCCAGCTGGGACAGGCCCGAGGGCAGCGTTCAGTGCAGATGTTCAGGGACACACCCGGGGACAGAATTCAGTGCAGATGTTCAGGGACAGACCCGGGGACAGAATTCAGTGCAGATGTTTCAGGTTTGCCTTTCTCCTGCTGTAAAAATGCAAACGCAGTTATGCCCAGCAAGCCTCCACAGGCTGATGTTAAGTTCAAGGAATGAGAGGGCACTTTTAGAACCACCCACTGTATTTCTTTACGTTTTCCAGGTCCTGCCCATGGGCTCCAGGTTCAACAGACTGAATTCAGACTGTGGCTTTTATTGCCACTGCTTAATGTCTTTATTCTGTGAACCATTTTCACATGTTAGTGCTTTTATCGAAGGAGGCTGCAGTTAATTAAAAGCAGACCTATAAACCAGTTTGTTTCTATTGCCCTCTTTTCATGATAGCCCAAGAACTATTGCATAATACCCAGCATTTACTGGAGTTTCTGGCTCACACTTTTAACACCAACCACATTCACAGGTTAAAAACACAATTAAAGCCTCCCCAGCCTTGCAAAGCTCCTCCATAGGATCGATTCCCAGTGCATCGTTAGCTGGGGACTGTTTGAACTGAATAAAACTGACTTGGTCTTGTTTACACAACATCAAAAACCCTCTCCATTTACCTCGGGAAGGCACCTGGCTACAGTGAACGCTCTCAGACCCTTCTGACATTCCCAGCATTTTCTGAAAAGGCTCTGCCTGTTTGAATTTGCATCTCCTCATAGGTTGCCTGCCATATTTCATCCCAAATCAATAAAAGTTCTATGAGCACAAATCTAAAATGATGGTGGAGGGCATTTCTAGTCCAAGGAGTTCTCAGTGCACTTTTTGCTCAGTTTACCACAACTCTGGAAGACAAAACATGCACAGCACCCTCGTTTCATGGGTCAAGCCATGATTTCGCTTAGAAATTAGGACATTTCGAGAGAAAGACAACGAGAAGCTTGCATTGCATCGAACTTACAGGGGCAGCTTTCCTGGAGGCGGAGGGAGCCGCACGGGACCGGCCATTGAAACGCGCCTGGGCTGGGGCAGGAAAGCCCGGACAAGCAGCCACCAAAATGTTGTTTCTAAACCCATCTACAGCTACAGATCCGCCGTGGTACGGAAGGGATCGGCTGCATCAGCAGAGCCCTCCAGCACATTGCGATTGGACAGAACCTGCGTGGTGATGGAGCCAGGAGGCTCAGCCCCGCTCCCCGCCCGGCTGAGGCAGGCGAGGAAGGAGATTCGGGTTAAATCACCCGTTGTGCCAACTCTTGCTCTGGTTTGGTTTGGGGTTTTTTCTCCTCGCAAGCCAGGGCTCGATGGCAGGGAGGCTGCTTGAGAAGCGCTCCTGTTCCCTGCCCAAATCCTCCTGTTCCCAGGACCAAACCCCCGCCCCACGGAGAACTTAAGGGAAGGCGTTGGGAGAACCTCTGCACACTGCTGAGGAACTCAGGAGCAGAACGCAGCTCCTGCAGGACAGACCCTGCCCAGGAGAGCCCTGCAGCCCTGAGACCCCCTGGAAGCTTCACCCCGAGCAGGATCGGGCTGCGGTCCCTCTCTTCCCGGTGCGATTCTGCCCCGAGCCATGCAGACCCCTCCGGGCAGAGCCTTTATCCACAGGTGCAGTGCAGAGAGGATCTGGCTACAGGTCCAGAGCATCCCCTGAGCAAACAGCCGAGCATCCACCGAGACTCCCCGAACTGAAAGGATGAAGCTACCCCGTCAAACCCTTCCCGGGAATAAAGTCCCACACATGCACTCCAGGGGGAAGGGCGCGTGCAAGAGACCCTCTCCCTCCCCACGGGGAGCCAGCTGGAATATTCCCTGGTAAAGAAACGGCATCGGGAGCTCTTACCTGCTCGGATCTGTATTCCCAGCTAGCAGCACACCTACAGCCCCAGGCTCTCAGGGGGCATCGCGGGGGTGCAGATTGCTGCAGGTCATGGGTGTGTACAGCCAGAAGCAAAAAAAACCCGACCCAAAACAACCCCCCCAAAATCCCCCAAAAGCCACAACATGACCCAAATGAGAGCCCTGCAACGGCTGTCTCGTTACAAGCAAGATGAGATGAAGGAGGGGTTTTTACTTGCTCTGAGGCATCATATGGAGCTTAATCACAGCAGTTACGTATTGGGTTCTTTTGGCCTTCAATCAAGTGTGTCATTTCGGTGGCAGCTGCCTACGTGATGCCAGCACCCTGGGCGCTCCAGTCCTGTGCCAGCGCCGGCCTTGTGCAGCTATTCTACAGCTCAACAGCGGGCAAATTCCATTTCCCAGGCTGCGGGAAGCTCCTCCTGTAGTCCAGCGAGCCCTTGGAGCCACGCAGGATCACACACCTCTCCTCCGGCACCCAGAGCCCGGGGAGCCGCTCCCACCGCAGCTCCCGTCCCGCTCTCATGTCCCGGCGCAGCCCATCCGTATCCCGAGGACTCTCCCACTCACCACTCTCCCAAAGCCACCGGGAGGGGACACAGCTCGCCAGGCGCCCCGCGGGTGAGCGCGGCACGGCGCTAAGGGGGAGGCAGCTGCTCCATGGAAAACAGCGAAACTTGGTGGGTGGGAAAGGTCTGAGGAGCTGCTGAGTAGCCGAGAGCGGCTCGCCCAGGAGCCGGCACAGCCCGGCAGCTCGGCCCGCCCCACTGCAGCCCCGGGGCTGCTCGAGGGGGCGAGCAGGAGGCGATCGCTGCAAATCAGGTGTTAAACCTGGCGATTGAATCAGCAGAAAGCAGCCGGGGCTGGGCCCATCACAGCTCCGAGCCGGGGACGGGCACGACTCTGCTCGGAGCCTTTTGGTTGCCGACAGCGGCATCAGGAGGTGTTTGGGGCCAAATTCCTCCGTCAAGTGCATTTGTTGGGTTTGACAGATCCATTAGGACCCATCCGTTCGAACCGACGGCCGATGCTCCCTGTGCCCTGGGATCTGGGATCTCCACCCGTGTCCAGCTCCCCGGGAGCAGGACACCGCAGGGACACCGAGCTCTCATTACATCACCCGCGCTACGGACGAGCGGGGGGCCAGCAAATGAATAAAAAAGGTTTTCTGGGCAGCCGAAGTGCTGTTGTGCCGCTCCATGGCAACTCCACAAACCCGCGTGTGAGCGCCCACAGCCGCACACCGCCCGAGAGGGGGGACAGCCGCGAATCCATCACACCGCGGGGCTGGGTACCGAGGGGAGGAGGGGATGAGCATCCCGAGCATCGCCCCCCGCGCACCCCCGCGGCCACCCGCGGATCCCCCGCCGGCATCGCTCGGCTGCCGGCCCGTCTGACCCGGCTGGCAAGGCTGGCTGAAGCCCCAACAGGTTCCCCGTGGAGCTGCGGTGCCCCCGAGCCGGGGAGGGGAGGGCGCTGCCTGCGCGCAGCCGGCTCCCTGCGAGCCCTCCCCTCCTCCCCGCCCGGCCGGGGGCAGCCCGAGCTCCCCATCCCTCGCCACCTCCTCACTCACCTCTCCACCAGCCGCCTCCTCCGCCACAGGTTTGCTCGGCTCCACTGGTCCCCCCCCCCCCCCCCTCCAGATCGCTCCCAGACGAGTAATTCAAAGGAGGATGGAGGGAGGAGGCACAGAGAGATCTGGGCGGTGAGGATGGCGGAGAGAGAGAAAAAAATAATATAAAAAAAAAAAAATCGAGCAAAGGGATGAAATCAAATCAAACAAGCGAAGAACCGGACCGAGATGAGGCGATGCTGGAGGAGGAGGAGGAGGAGGAGAGCGGCGCGGCGCGGCAGCCCCGGCTCAGCGCCCCATGGCCCCGCAGCCCCGAGCGCAGCCCGAGCCCCGCCGCGCCGCGCCGCGCTCCCCCGGCCCGGCCAGGGACCACCCTCCGCCGCCAGCCCCGCGCCGCGGCCCCCGCTAACCCCTTCCTCGCCGGGCCTCCCCGCCGCCTCCTCCTCCTCCCCATCCTCCAGCCCAGCCGGCGATGCGGAGCGCAGGGAGCGGCTCCGGGCCCGCCGCCCCAGGCCCCCGGGCCGGGAAGGGCACGGCCCCGATAAACCCAGCGCCGGGAGGGAACCGCTCCTGTGGGGCCGAGCCCCTCAGGAAGTTGTGTCTCCGGGTCTCCTTTCGGCAGGGAGGGGGGTTAAACTGCCAGTTCCTTTTGCAGGAGCACAGAACCTTTGGTTGGAAAAGACCTCCAGGACCAGGTCCAGTCACTGCCCCGGCACTGCCAAGCCCACCACTGACCCATGTCCCCACGTGCCACGTCCATCCCTCCAGGGATGGGCACTCCAGTCCTCCCTGGGCAGCTCCTTCCAATGCCTGAGCACCCTTTCCATGGGGAAATTTCCCCAAAATCCACCCTGAGCCTCCCCTGGCCCAGCCTGAGGCCGTTCCCTCTCCTCCTGGCCCTGTTCCCTGGCAGCAGAGCCCGACCCCCCCGGCTGCCCCCTCCTGTCAGGGACTTGTGCAGAGCCACAAGGTCCCCCCTGAGCCTCCTTTGCTCCAGCCTGAGCCCCTTTCCCAGCTCCCTCAGCCGCTCCTGGGGCTCCAGCCCCTTCCCAGCTCCGTTCCCTGCCCTGGACACGCTCCAGCCCCTCAGGGTCTGTGTTGTCCTGAGGGCCCAGAACTGGACACAGGACTGGAGATGCCCTGGCAGTGCCAGCACAGGGGACAATCCCTGCCCTCACTGCCCTGGTCCTGCTGGCCCCACCATTGCTGATATTGTCCAGAATGGTCTTGGACTTCTTGGGCAGCAGCAGTGGAGAAGAATCCACATCTGCAGGTGTCTCCTGTGCTCTGTGTGCACAAACTGTGCTCTCCCCAAACCCAGGGCCCCCAAGCCAGGCCAACCCCCACGGGATGCTGGAGGCAGAGGAGCAGAGCAGGGAGATCCACATCGCTGATCTGGCCGCTCCAGGGAGCCCCGGATTTCTGCCCTGGGAAAGAGGCAGTGCCTGAAGGAGCTCCCTTCCCCGGCTGAATCCCCCCCACAGCCAGCAGATCCCTTTCCTTCCCTGCTGCAGTCACCTTCAGCCTGGTACCAGCACTCGGTGGAGCTCGCTTGGCTTCCCAGCTCCCTTTTGGAATGCTCCTGAGGCACACAGCCCTTGGATCACTGCCTGCCACCAGCAAAGCCCTGACCCCTCAGGGACAGCTGGGCCAGGACGTTTCCAGTGGGGGGAAGTTTAAGTGAAACCAATTTGGGCTGAAAGCAAGCAGAGATGTTGTGCTGGGGAGAGCAGCTGACTGCAGGAGAGGCTCTGATGGGAGCCCAACACAGCTAAAATTGCCTCAATTGGATCTGGAAAACAGCCTGGAGAGACACCCGTCATCTCCAGCAACACTCCCACAGCCGTGTGAGCATCAGACAAAGCCTGCAGAGTGTCGGTTTTAGGGCTCAAAGGTGTTTAATTCACATCTTGTCTCCCTTGTACTTTTCTGATGTAAAATCCTTCCTGTCTCCTTCCCTTCAGCCTCGTGGGTCACCGTGTTCCCCATGCTGGGATTTTCCTGGGATCAGAAGGAACATGATCTGCAGCTCAGGACCCGGGGGCAGAGGGATTTTGGCTTTCTCTGCTCCCTATGCAAACTGTAAACCCCATCTCCAATGATATTCAACCCTTTTTGCTCCACCAGCTCAGCTGTCCTGCCCCAGGGGGGGATTTCTGCATCCCACTGCCCTTCTCCCAGTGCCTGGACATTGCCTGCACAGAGATTCAGGAATTGAGCCATGCTCCAAGTCCCTTAGAAACCACCAGGGCTGGGCTACATCCCGCAGCTTTACCATTTTTATGAAGTTATTGGCATTCCTGTGCTCAGTGAGAAGAGAATCCTTGCTCCAGGAGCAAGGCCCTCAGCACCAGCAGTGGAAGGTGAGTGATGGCACCAAATGTTGTTCCATCAGAATGAGATGCAGATCAGTCTCCTCATCCTTTTACTTTTCGTTCCTATTTCTTCCCTTGATCCATGAGGAAACTTTCACCTGCAGCTCCCTCATCTCCATCTGGGCTGCCTGTGTGAGTAAATGGGGGCAAGCCCCCTCATTTGGGATTGTTATTCCCTGCCTTTAGCTAATTTCCTTCCCTTCATCTCTGGAAAACATGAAGCAGAAAGGTTCCAACCTTCATGGCTGAGAACAGCAGCTGGAAAATCCAGCAGGCTGATGTATTTATTATCAAAAATAGTGAAAGGACGAGTCCTCATTAATCCCTGAATAGATCCAGAATATCTCCAGGTTGTATCCACATCAATAAGAGCAGCCCACAGCTCTTCCCCCTTTGTTTTTTGTTAGAATACAGAGCTGATCACTGCAAACCCTCTGGTTTTAAGGTGTCCTGGGCATCTCCGGGGCCGGGGGTGGCAGAGGGACAGAGCTGGGATGGAGCTCTCCAGAAGGATGGGGCTTCCTCGGGAATCACCCTCAGGATGTTTGGATTGCGCTCCTGGAAACGATACAGGCGGGGACAGTAAAACCCCGGCGTGACCGAGCACACGGCGGCAGCAGGGCGGGCTGCGGTCATCCCTGCCCGGGGACACCCACCGGGGATCAGCCCTGCCCTGGGACACCCGTGGGGGATCAGCCCTGCCCTGGGACACCCGTGGGGGATCAGCCCTGCCCGGGGACACCCTCCAGGGATCAGCCCTGCCCAGGGACACCCTCCAGGGATCAGCCCTGCCCAGGGACACCCTCCAGGGATCAGCCCTGCCCAGGGACACCCTCCAGGGATCAGCCCTGCCCTGGGACACCCGTGGGGGATCAGCCCTGCCCGTGGACACCCTCCAGGGATCAGCCCTGCCCGGGGACACCCTCCAGGGATCAGCCCTGCCCAGGGACACCCGCGGGGGATCAGCCCTGCCCGTGGACATCCTCCAGGGATCAGCCCTGCCCTGGGACACCCGCGGGGGATCAGCCCTGCCCCGGGACACCCTCCAGGGATCAGCCCTGCCCTGGGACACCCGCGGGGGATCAGCCCTGCCCGTGGACATCCTCCAGGGATCAGCCCTGCCCGGGGACACCCACCGGGGATCAGCCCTGCCCGGGGACACCCTCCAGGGATCAGCCCTGCCCGTGGACATCCTCCAGGGATCAGCCCTGCCCGGAGACACCCTCCAGGGATCAGCCCTGTCCAGGGACACCCTCCAGGGATCAGCCCTGCCCGGGGACACTCGCCAGGGATCAGCCCTGCCCGGGGACACCCTCCAGGGATCAGCCCTTGGTGTCATTTGCCATCGAGCCGCTCACTCCAGGCAGGCCCGTTCCGTGGGGTCCCCCAGCTCGGGGGTGGGGAGCAAAGCCCCCGAGGCAGGGCAGGGTCCGTGTTTGGGGTCTGGAGCCCGGCGTGGGGCGAGAGCGCCGCGGGTCCGGCAGCAATAAATTGGGTGTCCAAGGGGAGGCAGGGCAAGCCCGGCTACGGCTCCGGGAGAGCTGGGTGGCTGCAAAGCATCCCTTTCAGCCGAATGGGAGGCCTGGAGGGCCAAACTGCCAGGTCCCTCAGAGGGGAAAGTCCTCGGTGGGATTAAAGGGCTTTGCTCAGGTAGGGATGAATGAAAAGCCTGGAAAATCAGGAAGGCCGTTGGAGGGGACAGCTCTGCAATCCTTCCTTCCCCCCAGTGCTGGGCAGGGGGGCTCTGCCCACTCCCCTTTGGAATGTCCTGGGAAGCAGCCACTGTCCCCCTCCCCGCAGAAGGCTCAGGAGCCTTTCACGGCCTCACAGATCTCCCAAGTGGGAGAGGTTTCCAACTTGCAGCCCACATTCTCAGTATTGCTTAATCCTATCCCATTATTTCTGCTGAAACACTTGGTGGAAGGAGTACAATTGCTCCCTAGCCTGGATTTTTGTGTTTTAATGGTGCTGAATTATTCCAGGAGAAACTTTTATTTTTCCTTTTCCTCCACCTCGCTCCTGCACTGGATGCTTTCTCCTGGAGTTTAATTAGCGCATTTCAGAGTGGAATATTGAGATTAAATCACTGCTGAGCGAGCTCTGCTCCAGGATTGATGATCCTTGGGCACAGCTCTTATTGGAGCTGCCAGCCTGGGCTATGGATTTATGGATCAAGAGGTTCTTTGGGCCGGGAGCGAGCCAGCGGTGCCACAGCGGGCTGGGGACACGGGCCAGGCTCTCACACAGCCCAGCCTGGCACTGCCCGCCTTTGTCCCCTCCTTCAGCCACAAAAAGGACGGATGAGGGTGCTGAGGGTGATGTGAAGGTGGTGAAGCCCTGACACAGAGCAGCTGGGGCTGCCCCTGGATCCCTGGCAGTGCCCAAGGCCAGGTTGGACGGGGCTTGGACAACCTGGGACAGTGGAATGTGTTCCCGTGACAGCGGTGGCACTGGATCCCTTTAAGGTCTTTCCAACCCAACCGTCCTGGGGTTCAGTGATGGGCAGAAAGGGGCACCCTGCAGCCCCCCCAGACCCCGAGTAGGGTGTCCCACGCCCCGGCAGCGAGGCTGAGTGCAGCAGCACCAGCACATCGGCATCCCCAGCCCCGCCACCTGCCCGGATCCAAGGGCTCATTCCAGCCTGCTCCAGAGCCTGGGGCTGGCTGCAAACATCAGATGTAGGCACAGGTTTGGCACCGGGCCAGCCCCTCTCCTGCTGCCTCAAATGCCAGCGTTTTGATTCAAGCTCATCTGCAAATGCTAAAAAAGCTGCAGCTTTGCAACAGAGCCCACCCTGGTGGAGCTCATCGAAAGGAGACCTTGAGGGAGGGGGGAAAATCCCAAACGGAAAGTTCCTTTTAATCGTTTTATCTCACCCAGCTCAAGGTACTGACAGCATTGGCACCCACAGAGATCTTGCTCCCAGCTGAGACTCCAAACACTTGAGGCTCCCCTGGGGCCAGGGGATACTCTGTGGACAGGAATTTTGGCCTACGCCTCTTGCAGGAAGGCTCCTCATCCCGGGAGCTCGTGTGAGGGGGGTTATCCCAAAAAACCCCTCCAGCAATGCCCACGCAGGAGAGAACAGCACCTCCTGTCCCCGCTGCTGGGGCTCTTCTCGTCGTTCAGACAGGGAGGCTCTGGCACTGCTGGAGCAGAACTGGGGAAGGTTCCCCCCTCCGGAGCCCACAAGGCTCAGCCGAGTGCCTGCAAAGGGCAGAGAGCCCCAAGCCAGCCCCAAATTCCCGACGATTTCAGCAGCCAGGGCTGGGGGGCTCCGCGTGTTTTGTTTTGCTCTTCGAAAGATAGCCCTGTAATTTCGTGACTCACCCATTCTCCAGCCTTTGTTGCTTTTCTTTTTCAACATCTTTAAGCTGTTTGTGGAGAATGTGCTTATTTTTAGCCTTCCCATCAGGGAGAGGCATCTGAGCTGCTTCAGGGGGAAGAGCTCCATTGAGACTTTGGTGTCTGGGGTGTTAATGGGCAAATTTCCTGCTGGGCACAGATCTCCTTCCCTTTGCTCACTGAACTGGGAGCGGGGAGGGATTTTCAGGCTGCGCCCTGTGGGGGTCGCGGGGTGCACCGAGGTCTGAGCTCCTGGAGAGAGGAGGAGGAGGAGGAGGAGATGGATGCAGGGAAAAGCAACAAATGTTGGGCCATCAGGAACTAATGGGGGCCCCAGGATCTCAAATCATCTTTATCAAAGCTGCAAATCCCCACCCATGCCCCAGAAATTCTCTGTCCCATGGCACAGGCTGGCAGCAGGGAGGGCAAAGGGGAGAGCAGCCCTCAGCCAAGAGCCAGCCCCCATTTCTCCCCCACTGCAGCAAAACATGAGGAGTATTTCTGCTTAATTCAGTTATTTTTTTTAAAAAGCAGTGTTTTTATTTGAAAAAAAACCCCAAAGTTAATTTTTTCCCAGAAAATTGACAAAACAGAAGATGCTTTTTGAGTTAATGAATAGGTTTGGGGTTGGGTTGGTTTGTGAAGCCTGACACCTCCTCATTTCGGTTTGCAGCTCCAAATTCTTGTGGGGAGCTTTAAAATGAAAGGAAATTTCAAAATGAAAATTGGCTCTGTAGCACTCCGAGCCAGGCATCTGACCAGAAAAAAAAAGGGGAAAAAAAAGCGCCCAATCCTGCCTGCTTCTTTTTTTTTTTTTTTTTTTAATTTTAATTAAGTCAATGGAGAGTGGAAAGGCCTCAAATGAAAACCACACAGGCCCCAAACGTCTCCAAGGCTCCAGATGTGAATTCCTGCACCTTCTGCTGGCAAGCACGACCTGGCTGTCCTCCAGCACCCAGGGCACAGCCCCGGCTCAGGAACGAGACCAGAGACCCAGGGATGTCCTGGAGAAGGTCAGGAGGTGGCTCCAATCCATCCCTGGAATGTGGGGTCACACAGACCCGGGCTGAGCTCTCAGGGCACGTCCTATGGGCTCTTTGCTTTACCCCGTGGCGATGGCTGGGGTTTGCCACCCTGTGCCACCCCCTGTCCCCACGTGTCCCTCGTGCCTGGGCTCAGCCTCAGCACGGCCCCAGAGCCGCTGCCAAGGAGCTGCTCCCCCAGCCAGCCCCGGGCAGGGCTCCTTGGCCAGCTCCAGGGAGCCTCTTCCAGCCGCATTTGTCATTCTCTGAGAGCCGCAGTCCTAATGGAAGGCTGGAAGTGCTCCACGGCTGCTGGCTGTCACCCCCAGGTGTCACTGGCAGGGCAGGGCCATCCCCGCTCTGCATTCCCCCCCAGCAGCCCCAGGAGCAGCTTTGGAGGCTCCTGGCCATGTTTCACCTCCTGGCACAGGTGCAGGGCCCAAAGCAGCTCAGCCACGAGCCCGGAGCTCTCTGCTCTGCCCTCTCCACCCCACAGCTCCGTGGTGGCACAAAGGACTTGGCATCCCTGGAGGAGCTGGTGTTCCCAAGGTACTGCACCTTCTTCTTCCATTTCCTTAAATCATGGAATCAGAGAATCCCAGAATGGGTTGGGTCAGAAGGAACCTTGAAGCCCATCCAGTGCCACCCCTGCCATGGGCAGGGACACCTCCCACTGTCCCAGGCTGCTCCCAGCCCCAATGTCCAGCCTGGCCTTGGGCACTGCCAGGGATCCAGGGGCAGCCCCAGCTGCTCTGGGCACCCTGTGCCAGGGCCTGCCCACCCTCCCAGGGAACAATTCCTTCCCAATATCCCATCCAGCCCTGCCCTCTGGCACTGGGAAGCCATTCCCTGTGTCCTGTCCCTCCCTGTGAAAGTCAAGGAAGGTTTTTGCATTGCATATCTAAAACTTTCCATGAACCACAGGGAAACCTCCAGGGGGACTTTGGGGTGAAGCCCAGGGGGGCATCCCAAGTCCTGGATGAAGCCACTGATGGAGCAGGTGGGGAACACACCTCGGCTGAAGCCCTGGAGAGCTGGATTCCCTGGCCAGGGGCTCGGGAACAGCCCCCCTGGCAGAGCTGGCTCAGGGAACGCCAGGGGCGAGGCAGGAGGACGGATGTGCCCAGGCTGGGGGGAACAGTGACCACAGGATGGGTTTGTTCCATTATTTCCCAGGCCAGATGCCCCAGCTCCCCATCCACAGTCCGGAGCCGTGAGCTGGGAGCTCCTGTCCCAGCAGTGGGGGCGTTTCCCAGCGCCTGAGCAGGACCGGGGACAATCCGGCTGAGTTAATCACCGAGTGCCTGGGCCCAGGAATGCAGCGGCTTAAGAGAAAATCTCACTGTATTTTTTTAATGAAAGCCTTTCTGCAATAGATTCAACCCAGAAAAACCCTCCTCAGCCCATGGGTTGCAGTGCAGGTATGAGCCAAATACATGGCGAAAAGGAGATAAACACCGTGTCCTCCTCCTGCATGGCCGCAGGAGACTGATCCCCCGTTTAGAAAGCCAATAAAAATGTATTTCTTTTAGAACAACTGCATCCACGGCATATTGTTTCTCTGAGAAAAAAGCGTTAGTGACTTTGAACTCCTCCAATGCCATCTAGAACATATTTTTTTTTTCCCCAAAGTGTCTCGAAAGTAGCAAAAAATACGAAAGAATTAATGACTGTTAACAGCTGAAACAGATGGTCTGCGGTGAGTCCCCACAGCCTCATGCAACTGTGAGTCAAGCCATTTTTCAAAATGGTGAGGAAAGAAAAGTAATAAAAAGCAAATCGATTTCCAAGGCTACCAGGCTTCCAAAATTCCACTCGGACTTCCCAGGCGCGAGGCAGCAGGAGAGGAGGGGCTGGCTCGCTTTGGACCCACCTTGGGCTCCAGCCCAGAGCCCCTCCGCCCTCCCGGGAGATGCTGAGGGTTTGTCCGCCTTCAGCGCTGCCTGGGGTGCGGTTCTGCGCCGGGGTTTGGCCCAGGGATCCTCCCCGCACACGCGGTGTCCCCAGCGCCCACCCCCGGGAGAGGAGCGTCCCTCCCTCCCTCCCTCGCCCGGCCGGGAAGGGAGCGGGGAGGAGAAAAGCACTTGCCAGGAGGGGAACTCTGGTTGCCTGCTCCGCTGCGGCGGCTCCTCCTTCTCGCCGGGAGCCTCATCCCCGCGGCCTCCTTCATGCTTGGGCTGCCCCTCGGCCGGCTCCTGGATCAGCCCCATCAGGCAGGCGAGTCGGCGCGGCCCGGGCGCTGGGCGAGCTCATCATGGGCACAGGCGAGCCCGGAGTGCGACTCTGCGGGCGAGGAGCGACACAAACTTCAGCACGCACGGCGGGGCTCATCATTTATTTAACTCAGCCCCTCAATAATTCATGCCAGCCGGGGAGCGGGACAACAATGGCAGGAGCGCGGCAGCGCCGGCGCCGCGCGGCCACATCTGGAACAGATGTTCATTCCCGATAAAAGCGGGGTTTGCAGGGAATGCGCAGTGCCTCGGGAATGGCGTGCTCTGGGACACAGTCCCGCTCCTGCTGGGGGCACCGGCCGTGTGCCCGTGCGCTGGCAGTGCAGAGCTGGCACGGAGCGGATGCAAGAGCCGGGGCTGGGACAGCTCAGACCTGCATCTTCCCCAGGCATTCCTTGGAAAGGCTCCTCCAAACATCCACGCGGGCTTCCAGGAGCCCCACCCCGGGCAGGAGCCCAGTGCCACCAGTGCCGCCAGTGCCGGCCTGGAGCGCTTCGCTCGGGGTCCCTGCAGCGTCCCCACCTCTGTGCCACGAGGTGCCACCGGCAGGGGCTGGTCGCCGCCCGCGCTCCCGGGATGTGCGGGCACAGGAGGAGGGGCCGCGGCCGCCCGTGCCCGTGCCAGGTGTCCCTGCAGGGCACCACAGGGACCCCCGGGGTGTCCCCTCAGGGAGTGCCACTCCTCCAGGCGTGACACACAAACCCTCCAAGCCTGACCATCCCCTCTGTGCTATCACCGAGCTCCTGCCCGTCCCCACAGGGCCCTGCTGCCATTGCCACCCCGCGGCCACAGCTCTGCTTCCTCCCAGTGTGGCCATGCCAGGGTCTCTCGTGGCTCAGACCTGGCTGCCCCCCGTCCCCATTCCCTCTGGGGCATCACCCTGTGAGGCAAGGAGCGTTTGAACAACGCTCACAGGCACTTGGTGTGGTTTAGGGACTGTCCTGCACAGGGCCGGGAGCTGGACTTCCACGATCCTTGTGGATCCTTGCAGCTCAGGATATTCCATGATTCTCTGGCCCTTCAGCCAGGCTCTCACTGTGCTGTAACAGGCCCTTTATTCCTCGCCCTTTGCTGGCCCCGATGACCCCGGGTGCCCCACACCTGCCCCTCGCTGTCCTTCCCGACAGCGGCTCCGTGCCAGCCCCGGTCCTGCCGGCGCCCCGGGCCGTGCCCTGGCTGTCCCCTCTGTGCTGTTCCCTGCCCATCTGTCACTCGCCAGCTGGCCTCGCTCTCCCTTTGTGTGGAAGGAGAATTGGAAGCAACAATTTCTTTGCCTGCAATTGCACAACACCTCAAGCCCCTGAGCTCTGACCCAGACTTCCAAGGTGTATTATTATTAATTATAATAATTATTATTCATTATAATTATTATTATTACTCACAGCACTGTTATCCCAGCCTTCTGAGGGCACCTTCTTGATACAGTCCTTACATTTTTTGGGCTACCTCCCTTATCCCTGTGCTTTGCAACACCTCCTCTGATATCTGAGCTCCACTCTTTGGGTAACACAGACTTACAGATGACTTCCAGCGCAAATTTTCTTCCTGAAAGGAAATTTTCCTCTTGCTCCTCTTCTTAAATGTGAACCTTGCACTTTACCCCGACAGCCAACCACTAAATGCCAGTAAGAAATGGGCTTTCCTTTTCGCTGGCTAGTGACTGATCTTGCAGATGGGATAATGAAATAAGTGATGCCATTAGCAGCCCATTAATCAGCGGTGAGCAGTGAATAACCCCGAGGCTGTCAACTGCTCCTGAAGGACGAGGGAAGGGGAAGTGCGCAGAAATGGGGAAACCACCCCACATCCAGTCCCCCGCTCCCCACATGTTTCTTTTTTACTGCCAAGTGGCCAAGAATCGATTCCTCGCCTGGGGGACCCAGCCTTGTGACAGCCTGTCCGGACGAGGTATCTGTGCTCAGGAGATTCCCGTACATCCTAAATCCTCCTGAATTCCACACGCAGCAGGAAGTCACTCCCTTCGTTTCTGTCCCTGCCCGGCACAGGATGTGAAAGAAGGGGGAGGAATCCAGGAGGGCCCTCGCCTGCAGGCGCACGGATGGCGGTGGTGGTGGTGGAGCGCAGCCCCAGCCCCAGCAGGGCCTGTCCCATCCTCCGGCTGTGCCTCCAGCCGCGTTCCCGAGCGTTCCCGTGCTGGAACGGCGCTCACCGCTGTGCCCGAGGGTGCGGGACACGAGATGCTGGGGCGGGTCAGAAATGACCGTCTGAGCAGGGCCAGCCCCGGCAGGGAGCAGCCAGCGGCTCCTCCTGGAGGGCGTCCCTCTGCTGTCTCAGTCCCTGTGTTACCTCCCCCCACAGGAAACGTGGCACCCCTGGGCCCCGGGCCTCCAATCCCCATCCCCGTCCGTGCCCGGCTCTCCCCAGGGACTGCCCGGCTGTTTCGTGCAGCTGGCGACAGCTCGGCTCCACCTTCCAATCCCAGCATCACTGAGGCTGGAAAAGATCTTCTGGATCATCGAATCCAAGCTGTGCCCGATGCCCACCTTGTCCCCAGCCCAGAGCACTCAGTGCCACCTCCAGCCTGGCCTTGGGCACCTCCAGGGATGGGCACTCCAAAGCTCCCTGGGCAGCCCCTGCCAAGGCCTGAGCACCCTTTCCATGGGGAAATTCCTGCTGCTGTCCACTCTGAGCCTCCCCTGGCCCAGCCTGAGGCCGTTCCCTCTCCTCCTGGCCCTGCTCCCTGGCAGCAGAGCCCGACCCCCCCGGCTGCCCCCTCCTGTCAGGGACTTGTGCAGAGCCACAAGGTCCCACCTGAGCCTCCTTTGCTCCAGCCTGAGCCCCTTTCCAGCTCCCTCAGCTGCTCCTGGGGCTCCAGCCCCTTCCCAGCTCCGTTCCCTGCCCTGGACACGCTCCAGCCCCTCAGGGTCTTCCTTGGAGCAGCCTAGAACCGGACACAGGATTGGAGGTGCCTCATCCTCAAGGTGTGGCCTCAACCTTTATGCCAAGGCAGGGATTTTAGGAAGAGCTCCATGCTGGGTAAACACCACCCTGAACTGCTGAGGACCTTTCCCCAGTGGTGCTCACCCTGGGAGAGAGGAAGATCAGGAACAACCACCCTAAAAATAAAAATTACCAAAGAGAAGACAGAATGAAACCCTTTTTAACCCCCTGCCTAAGACACCTCCTCTGCCCTTGCCTCCAGCCCATCTCACACCACCCTCGGTGGCCGCTGTGTCACTGAAAGAGTTAATTGGGAAGGCATTTTCCGCCCAGCCCCCTCGCTGGCCCAGCACCTGCTGGCCCTGGGTTCCCTGTCCCCCTTCTCCTCGCTCTCGGTGCCAATGGAAGGATGCGGCCGCTCCGGAACCAGCTCCGCACGGTGACGCAGGAGCAGCTCTCAGCTCGGCACATCCCTCCACGGCGTTCGGGTGACACCTGTCTCCAAAATGTGCTGCTGGAGAGAGGCAGGAGGAGCACAAACACAGGCACGGAGCAGGGCTGGGGCTGGGGCCAAGCTGGGGTGACAGCGGTTTCTTTCCTCTCCAGTGGCAGGTAATCAGTTCTGCTCGTAAGAGGAGAAACCCAGCTCCAAGGAAAGAGAAAGGTCCTCACGTCACTTCTTCCATCAGGCTGACACCTCTTCATCTCGGGGAATTTAACATCTGTTACATAATTCAGGGAACATGTGGTTATTTTCCAGGCTTATTAATAGCCCAAAACCCACGGCTTAAAATGAAAATGAGCAGCTGCTCCAGACTTCACCCCTGCAGCAGGGGCTGGCAGCAGGTACGGGGCTGGCTGAGGCTCAGGGCTCCCTCACACCACATCTCCTCCTCACACACCAGAAACGACGCTGCTGCGACTGGTGCTGGGGCAGCTGCATTCCCACATTTCCCCCAGGGCCTTTCTCCTTTCCCATCCCGTTTTTCTTTCCAGCAGAGGCAGAGGATGGTGGAGAGGATCGCAGATGAGAGAGGGCTGGGGAAGTGCGGAGAGGAGGGGAGGGAGACCATGGATCATTGAACCCTTCATCCCAAAACACTTCCATTCCCAGGTCACCCTGTCACTTCTAACAGGGCTTGCAGGCACTTCCATGCCAGGATTTAATCCTGAATGCCTGCGCTGCCCTCCCCCTTGAGGAACAGGCTGAGGGAAGGCCCTTGGCACCTGGGCAGGGGGTGGGAAGGTTCTCTGTGCCCCTGTTCCTGTGGGGAGGGAAGGGCACTGCCATGAGCACACCTCTCCGCCCCAGGGCGATGCCTTGAGTGCTCCCTGACAGTGATTGCAGCTGGGATCCAGGGCAGTGGGTGAAGGGGAAGCTGTGGTGGGACACTCAGGGGTGTACAGGATATTCCTGAGACACAGCCCACAGCTCACAAAGGGCAAAGGGACAGGCAAAGCCCCCCGGCCACCTCCAGCCTATCCAGGACCCATTAATGGATCATACAAATGATCTCCTCGCTCTCTGATGGTCTCAGCAGAACCCAGAGCTCATCTTGATTCAGTCCCAAATCCCTCTGGGGCTTTAGGCCAGCACAGAAAACCCAAACCTGATAAACAATGGGACTGGTGAGAGCATCTTCATTTCCTGGCAGCTGATAAAAGCCGGGAAGATCTGCCCAGAAGGGGCAAGGTTGCCAGACCCTGGTGGTGTCTGCAGGGAGGACGAGGAGGTGGCCCTGGTGGCCAGGGCAGCTCTGAGCCCCTCTGGCTGCAGCCACTCCGGGGGGACGAGGGGGCCGTGCCCCAGGGGTCTGGCAGGGACCAGGAGCAGCGGAGAGCAGGGCCGGAGCTTCAGGGCTCAGGAATCAGGAGCTGCTGCGGCTCCAGGCACAGGGAATGCCTGAATATCCCCGGGACAGAGCGCAGAGCTCACACAGCTCACCCCACAGGGAAAGCAGGCAGGAAATTGGGGCTTTTCTCCGTGTTCAGTGAATTTCCAATGATTTACACAGGGCAAGGCAGCAGCAGGAGGGAAACCCAGCCAGGACACGATGGGAGCTGGGAGCTGACTCCGCTGGGAGGGAGAATCCCTGGCTCAAGGCCTTCCTTCCAGGGGAGCAGGGAGATGCCTTCAGCCAGCACATCCCAGCTCCTGCCCCACTGCTCCACCAAAGCTGAGCCTCGGGACTGCAAATTGCAATTTCCACGTGCAACCACAGGACACAGACTGTGCCTGGGAAACCCGGGAAGGGGAGCACGGACACGACCTGGAGCCAGGCTGGGACTGGGCTTTATCCAGGAATCTCCCAACCCTGCTGCCTCAGCTGTTCCCAGCCCAGGGATGGGCTCAGCTCCCCACTCTCCCCACTGGAGAGCTTCCCATGCAACCTAAAATGATCTGCTTGAAAAAAATTCAGTGAACAATTCCTCTAAAGCTGAACTCACCAAATCCAAGCTGCTTCAGCTGATCCCAAACTGCTTCCTGACCCAAACCAGAAGGGACCACTTTGGCAGAGAGCTGTCAACTTCAGCGCAGTTTGACTGAAATTTTCTTTTTCCCCCTCCCTGTAGCTGCCTTTTCCTCCCCCCCAGCTGAAGGTTCACTCATTTTCCCTTTTACAGGCAGCACTTCATATTTTCCCTGCTCACCAAGCCATGCTTCTCTGACCTCCTGGATCTGTAACAATCATTTCTTATTCCTTCTTGATCCTGTAAGCTTTGCTAGAAGGATTTGGACAAAAATACTATTTTTGACATCCTGGGCTTCTTCCACAGAACCTTCCATTCCAGCTGTTATTTTTTGCCTTCATATCCTGTTCCCAAAACCTGCAGGGTGGCAGTTCTGGGGTCAATTGGACTTAAACAATTAGAGATTAACCGAAACTGAAACAATTCCATTTATTAGCACAAATACAGAGCCACGGGATATGAGGGAAGGAGTGTGCTGAGTACCTAAAAGCTCTGAGAAATTTAGAAATCATCTAATTCTGTCTGTTACCCAACAAGGGCTTCACACACTGCTCACTGTCTTTAGAAAAAGCAACTGGCAACGTCAGAAAAATTATAAATTGACAATTCCGAGTGATTGACCTCCTGTTCCTATTGTGCATTTGCCACGGAATGAAAGAAAAACAGGAAAGAGTCTTGCCAAGGTATGGGGAGGAGAAAAACAACAACAAAAATGAACGAGATTTTGTTGGCAGAACTTGCAAATTATTCCTGCTCCCTTTCACCCAACTTCCGTCACATAATTGCCGTGTGCTGCAGCGAATCCCTGGAAATGCCTCTGCCGCGAAGGTGGAAGCGCCAGTTTGTGCGGAGCAGGAGGCTCCTGTGCTCAATGCCCCAGCCAGGAGTGAAGCAGGAGCAGAGGAACCAAAAAGAAATGGGGTTTTAGGTCCAAAGCCGGCAGGTCTGGGCCGGAGCCAGGCTCCAGCAGGTGTTTGTAAGGATGGCCAGGCTGGCGTGCCAAGGACGTCAGTGTGGAGTGGCAGAGAGCGGCTCTGACTCAGAGCTGCAGCCTCTGACGGCCGAGGGAGGGACAAGGCAGCTCTGGGCTCTCGGAGAGCTCCAGGCTCCAGCAGGGCTTCAGCCTGAGGGCTCGGGTGTGTTCAGCCAGCCAAGGAGCCGCTTCAACCCCATCTCCACATCCTGCTCCTGGCTGCAGCAGCAGCTCCTGGAGGCTCCAGCTGGGAAGCCAAACTCACCCCAGCCCACATCACCGCTCCTCATGGTGATGCTTACCCAGCAGGGGAGATTCCAGGCTGGGATGTCGGGTCAGGAGGGGTTTGTCACGGAGGGACAGAGCTGGATCTGCTCCATGGTGGGAATGACAGGAACAGGGGCCACCGGCACCCTCCCCAAGGAGTCTTGCAGGGTCTGAACTCCGTGAGCAGAGCTGAGTGCTGGTGACACTGGGGAAAAGGAGAGAAATTGGATCCAAGCTCCACCCAAAAGCTCAGTGGGGAGCAGATGAAAACAAAGCTGCAGGGGAGATGCAGCCAGGATGAAGGGTGGGAGTGAAGGCACAGGAGAGATCTGAGATGCTGCCAGAGGGAAAAGCCCAGCTGGACACTGATCCACAGCCCAGACTGGGTCTGGAGGCCCAAGGCTGGGCTTAAATGGGCTCCATGGGCAGGGCGTGGGTGGGACTCAGGGCACCACAGAATCCTGGAACATCCCCAGTGGGAAGGGACCCCCAGGGATCACCCAGCCCAGCCCCTGGCCCTGCCCAGACACCCCAACAACCCCGCCCTGGGCATCCCTGGCAGCGCTGTCCCAACGCTCTGGAGCTCTGGCAGCCTCGGGGCCGTGCCCATTCCCTGGGGAGCCTGGGCAGTGCCCAGCACCCTCTGGGGGAAGAACCTTTCCCTGCTGCCCAGCCTTGGCCTCCCTGGCCCAGCCCCAGCCGCTCCCTGTCCCCAGAGCAGCGATGGGAGCTGCCCATCCTGTTCCCCTCCCCAGGAAGTTGGAGCTGGGATCAGTCTCCCTTCAGTCTCCTCTGCTCCAACTGAACTGACCAGGTGCCCTCAGCTGCTCCTCTTCCCCTCAAGGCCCTTCCCCATCTTCGTGGCCTCCTTTGGATGCTTCCTAATGGATCGATGTCTCTCCTAATGGATCAATGTCTCTCCTTCATTGTGGTGCCCCAAGCTTCACCCAATATTTGAGGTGAAGCCGCCCCAACCCAGAGCAGAGCAGGACAATCCCTCCCTGGTGGCACTGGGCCCGGGAGAGGGTCACTGCCCCCAGGGCTCTGACAGCACCAAGGCTTGATCCCAGCCTTTGGAAACATGGGAAGCACTGGGATCCAGGTGTTGAATGCCTAAAACCTTGTCACCTGTCCTGGCATCTCACAGTGCTCCTCTGGAAGTGGCCCTGTGGTGCAGAGTCACATTTATGGAATCCCTGAGGCTGGACAGAACTCCAAAAACATCAGGTCCGACCTGTGCCCGATGCCCACCCTGTCCCCAACCCAGAGCACTGAATGCCAGGGGACAGAAATGATCCCGGGCTGTTCCAGCAGCCCTTGGTGCTCCTGTGGAAATCAGGAACTGGTTTTCCTGCCTCAGGAAAGCAAAAGTCAGGATCTGTAAGGAAAACAGACACGGTCTCTTCAGCTCAGTGTGTGCCCTGTGCCACCGACTGAGGCCACTGAATTTGAATTCACATGTTTTCCTAAAACAGGACTTGGCTGGCAGCTCTTGAGATCTCTAAAATAACTTTTTCTGTGCTGCTGGTGTTTCCCAGCAGCACTTTGAGCTATTACTTATCAAAAGGGGCCTTGTTTCCCCAAATTAAAGAAATACTCCGTAAAGAATGGGATGTATAAATCAGTCCAATGTGCTTTCAAACATTCTGGGGTTTTGGTAAGCAGAAGCTATTCTCTATTTAAACTCTGCAGCTTTACCTCATGCAGTATAGCTGTGCAAAAGTTTTAATTTGATTATACATCTTATTAACCGTGCTCTTGTGTGTCCTCCCCTTTCTCTCCTGTTCTACTTGTTTACTTTGAAATAAAAGCCAATCATCTCTCACAGAGCACTGCAATTTTCATCAGAATTCTTCTGCAAGCTGCTAGCAAAACATGTTTAAGGCTGACCCCAACAACCATTCTCATTTTCCTTCAAACATTTCAATTATTACTTAATTTAGGCCTGCCTGAATAGTCCTGCCACCTCTAATTTGGCCACTGTCACAGCACTGCAGGAGTGACTTCAGAATGAAAGGGGTTTGAAATTGCCATCAGTGAACAAGTGGGGATGTTAAATTATGACTTCACTCAGCATTGGTGGGGCCAAAACTCAAACCCCGGGGTCAGTCCTGGGCCCCTCAGGACAACACAGACCCTGAGGGGCTGGAGCGTGTCCAGGGCAGGGAACGGAGCTGGGAAGGGGCTGGAGCCCCAGGAGCGGCTGAGGGAGCTGGAAAGGGGCTCAGGCTGGAGCAAAGGAGGCTCAGGGGGGACCTTGTGGCTCTGCACAAGTCCCTGACAGGAGGGGGCAGCCGGGGGGGTCGGGCTCTGCTGCCAGGGAACAGGGCCAGGAGGAGAGGGAACGGCCTCAGGCTGGGCCAGGGGAGGCTCAGGGTGGATTTTGGGGAAATTTCCCCATGGAAAGGGTGCTCAGGCCCCGGCACAGCTGCCCAGGGAGGAGGAGGAGGTGGCCCTGGTGGCCAGGGCAGCTCTGAGCCCCTCTGGCTGCAGCCACTCCGGGGGGACGAGGGGGCCGTGCCCCAGGGGTCTGGCAGGGACCAGGAGCAGCGGAGAGCAGGGCCGGAGCTTCAGGGCTCAGGAATCAGGAGCTGCTGCGGCTCCAGGCACAGGGAATGCCTGAATATCCCCGGGACAGAGCACAGAGCTCACACAGCTCACCCCACAGGGAAAGCAGGCAGGAAATTGGGGCTTTTCTCCGTGTTCAGTGAATTTCCAATGATTTACACAGGGCAAGGCAGCAGCAGGAGGGAAACCCAGCCAGGACACGATGGGAGCTGGGAGCTGACTCCGCTGGGAGGGAGAATCCCTGGCTCAAGGCCTTCCTTCCAGGGGAGCAGGGAGATGCCTTCAG